>NC_073313.1:160460275-161060275 GCF_027595985.1 Sorex araneus
ATTCCTGAGTGCAGAGCCAGGAGTCAGCCCTGAGCATCGCTGGGTGTGACCCAAAAAGCCAAAAGAAAAATGAACAATAGGATTTTTTTTTAATTGAATCACCGTGAGATACAGCTACAAAGTCTTCATGGTCCAGTTTCAGTCATACAATGTTCCACCCATCCCTCGTCAGTGTTCATTTCCCACCACCAACATCCCCCATATCCCTCCTGCCACCCCCCACTCCCTGCCTGCATCTATGACAGGCACTTTTCTTGTCTCTCTCCTCTCCTCTCCCTCCCTCTCTCTCTCTTTCTCTTTCTCTTTCTCTCTCCCTCTCTGTCTCCCTCTGCCTCCCTCTCTCTTCCACTTTTCTTACTTCCTCTCTCTTCCTCTCTCCCTCCCTCTCTCTCCCTCCCTCTCTGTCTCACTCTTCCTCCCTTCCTCTCTCCCTCACCCTCTCCCTCATCCTTTCCCTCCCCCTCTCTCTTCCTCTCTTCCTCTCTCTCCATCTCTCTTACTCCCTCCCTCTCTCTCCCTCTTTCTTCTTCCCTCCCTCCCTCTCTCCCTCCCTCTGTCTCTCCCTCTTTCTTCTTCCCTCCCTCCCTTTCTCCCTCCCTCCCTCTCTCTCCCTCTTTGTTTTGTTCCTCCCTCTCTCTCCCTCCCTCTTTCTCTCTCCCTCTTTCTCTCCTCTCTCCCTCCCTCTCTCTCCCTCGCCCTCTCCCTCCCCTCTCTCTTTCTCTCTTCCTCTCTCTCCATCTCTCTTCCTCCCTCCCTCTCTCTTCCTCTCTTTCTCCCTCTCTCCCTTCCTCCCTCCGCCTCTCTCCCTCTTTCTTCTTCCCTCCCTCCGCCTCTCTTCCTCTTTCTTCTTCCCTCCCTCCCTCCCACACTCCCTCCCTCCCTCTCTCCCTTCTTCCCTCTCTCCCTCTTTCTTCTTCCCTCCCTCCCTCTCCCTCCCTCTTTCTCTCTCTCCTCTCTCTCTCTCCTCTCCTCTCTCCCCCTCCCTCCCTCTCTCCTCTCTCTCTCTCCTCTCCTCTCTCCCCCTCCCTCCCTCTCTCCTCTCTCTCTCCTCTCTCTCTCTCTCTCTTTCTCCCCCCCATTTATTTGGGCATTATGGTTTGCATTACAGCACCGCCACCCCCCGCCCATTTTTCCTTCTCCACCATTGGTCTTTAGAAGTGCTTCCTTTGACCCTGGGATGATGCTGTCTGTCAGCGGCCAGACCCTGGAACAAAATCTCAATCTGGTTGTCGCTAACCGTGGGGCAGAGAGGAGCGTGTTCTGGGAGGACCCAGTGACAGAGAGCAGGGGTGTTGCTGCGAGCCGAATGGGCACCTCTAGAAAACGTGGGGAGGCAGCGATGAAGAGAGAAAAGTCGCTGAGTGGGATTCCCCTGAGTGAGGAGTGTGACTTCCTCCCTGCGGGCCACCCCAGTGACCTGCGAGGCTGGTGGGGTGACCGCTGAAGCGCCAAGGCCACCGGGGCTGCGCCTGAGCCTTCCTGCACGAGAGAACTTTCTAGCACCTTGATCTTGGGCTTTCACCTCCAGGCGGGAGCTTTCGTGAGGGGACTCAGTGAGTGTGAGTAGATCACAGAGACGCTGAAACTCCCCCTGCCCCCCCCCCCGCCCCCGTGGACATCCCGGGGTCAACCCCTCCTTGGACAGAGGAGACAGCACATCTGGGCAGTGCCACCGGAAGCAGGTGTGCGTGGACTGGCGCCAGACTGCAGGAGAATCGTCCTGTCGGGTGGGGGAGGGGCGCGGGGGGGGGTGTATGTCCTGGTTGGGCATCCTCAGGCCCCTGCATGAAACCACCCACCCTGGTTGAGTGAGAATTGCCAGTGGGATCCCCGGTGCTCAGGAGCACCCCCCCATATCTCCCCCCAACAATCCCCCCACCCGCAATCCCAAGGGAATGAGAGAGACAGAGAGGTGGGGGCGGGGAGCATCCATGCGACAGCCTGGGGCTTAGGCTCTTGGGGAACTCTCTGGAAGAGCACAGGGGAGCCAGCATCGCGGGAAAGCTTCCTCCACTTTCTCCATCTCTCGGGCAGATCCACAGGAGAAAATGCAGATTTATTTATTTATTTATTTATTTTTGCTTTTTGGGGTCACATCGGCGATGCTCAGGGCTGCATCCTGGCTCTGCACTCAGGAATTACTCCTGGCAGTGCTCAGGGGACCCTATGGGATGCCGGGGGTTGAACCCGGGTCGGCTGAGTGCAAGGCAAATGCCCCACCCGCTATCCTATCGCTCTGGTCCGAAAATGCAGATATTAGTTAGGTGTGATGTTCCTGGGATCACAGACACTCACTTTACCTGTGCCCCATCCCGTTTATTCCCCGACCCCCCCCCCACTAATATTTCTTAGCACAGGAAATAAAACTTACAGTTTGAGACAAATGATTAAGAACAGGCTCCTAAAGGTGGATTTTCGAGACAAGTCAGTGAACCAAGTAAACGCCAGCTAAGGCCAAGAGAAACTCTTCAGTCCAGGCACGAAGCCAAAGAATCATCAGCTAGAATATGACAAACACTGATCTGCATGGGGCTGGAGCGATAGCACAGCGGGGAGGGCGTTTGCTTTGCACGTGACTGACCCGGGTTTGATTCCCAGCATCCCATAGGGTCCCCTGAGCACCGCCAGGAGTGATTCCTGAGTGCAGAGCCAGGAGGAACCCCTGAGCATCGCTGAGTGTGATCGCCTGAGCACAGAGTAACTCCTGAGCATCACTGGGTGTGACCCCCGAAACAAAACAACAAGAAACAAACAAAAAACCATACTGGTATGCAAAATTAGGCATAAGCTTGGGGGCTGGAGCGATAGCACAGCGGGGAGGGTGTTTGCCTTGCACGCGGCCGACCCGGGTTCTAATCCCAGCATCCCATAGGGTCCCCTGAGCACCGCCAGGAGTGATTCCTGAGTGAAGAGCCAGGAGTAACCCCTGTGCATCGCTGGCTGTGACCCCCCAAAAAAAGCAAAAAAAAAATTAGGCATGAGCTTTTCAAGAAGCGGATTTATTATTGTGCCGAAGTAGAGGGAGCATTCTGAAATACAGATGAACTAGCTCAAGGCTAGATTGGCAAGACCTTTTATTTTTGGGGGGGTGGTGGGAGGGACACACCTGCGACTCAGTCCTGGCTCTGTGCTTAGGGGTCACTACTGGCAGGGCTCAGGGAACCGTGTGTAGTGCCAGAGATGGGACCCGACTCTGCCACATGCAAGGCACTTGATGTTCTGTGTCTCAGGTCCTGATGGTGACACTTTTGAGAACATGTAGGATAACATTGGTTCATCCTTTCTCCTCTGACCTTTCTCCCTTGCCGCAAGGAGCTCAGGTTTATTGAGTTTATCTTTAACTTCTCTGTGCTCTGCTTCCCCTGGCTGCTAATCACTTATATCCCCTAATCAGACCCTGTGACCTGTAAGGTCTGATCCTTTTTTTAAAATTTTAATTATTTTATTAGGGCTGGAGCGATAGCACAGCAGTTGGGCGTTCGCCTTTCACGCAGTCAATCCGAGTTCGATTTCTCCGTCCCTCTCGGAGAGCCCCGGCAAGCTACCGAGAGTATCGAGCCCGCACGGCAGAGCCTGGCAAGCTACCCACGCGTATTGGATATGCCAAAAACAGTAACAATATGTCTCTCAATGAGAGACGTTACTGGTGTCCGCTCGAACAAATCGATGAGTAACGGGATGACAGCCACAAATTTTTTTATTAATTCACCGTGAGATATAGTAACAATAATTTTATGTTTAAACTTCGATCATACGGTCATCCAACACCCATCCCTTCACCAGTGCACATTTTCCACACCAATATTCCACCCCCCCCCCCACTTTCCATACCTCCCCCTGCTTGTGTGGCAGATAATTTGCAAGGTATTCTTTCTCTACTTTAGTTCCCTTTGATATTTCGAGACCAGTCCTACCTCCCCTTATATCTGCTGAAAATACAATCGCTAGACAATGTGTTTTGTGTTGCTTGTTATAGATAGAATATAATGGCTCCAGCTTCCCTCCCCACCCCGAGCAGAGCTCCCGGCGGCCGGAGACCTCCAGAGCCTGGCCACAGCCATGCCCAAGGCCCCTCTCCACACGTTTGGACAAGCCTCACACATGAAGGAACCGGCAGAGGAACCCAGGTGTGTGGGACCCGGGGCTGAGACCTCCAAGGCTGCTCGGATCGGGACTGGGCCTGCTCCACCCAGATTCCCCATCTCCTAGTAGCTAGGCGGTCACACCCAGGGACTGCCCCCAGCGTCGTGTAATCCTGTCAACGGTCAGCATCCAGAGACTTAAAAGCAGCCTACTTCTCCCTCTGGGAGAACCTGGCAAAATACTGGGAATTTCCTGCCCACATGGTAGTAGAGCCTTGCAAACTCCCCATGGTGTATTAATATGCCAAAACCAGTAACAATGATGGGTCTCATTCCCCTGACCCTGAAAGAGCCTCCAATGCAGCATCGTTGGGAAGGACGAGTAGCGAGAGGCTGCTAAAGTCTCAGGGCTTGGACGAATGGAGACGTTACTGAGACCGCTTGAGAAATTCGACAATCAACGGGATGATGATGATGATGATGATGATGATGATGATGATGATGATGATGTCTTTAGGAATTCTAAGATTTTAATAAGTAGGGTGTAAAGAAATTGCTGCCACAGGTTGCTTGGGTCCGAGATTCCTGTGTGTGTCTCTGGATTGTGGCCACGTGGGAGCTGATCTTCTTTCTGGCTTCTAGCAAATGGTAACCACTTGGGCTCTTATAGGGCAGGTGGTGGGACGGCACCTGCCCCTGTCTGGAGCGGCCCAGTGGAGAAGGTCTATTGCAAAGTCCCGGGCCATCTCTGCCGCCAGTTGCTCGGGTCCGAGATTTCTGTATGTGTCCAAGGTCAGATCTTTGTAAGGACACTGGATTTTGTCTTTGTAAGTGAAATACTGCTTTTTTCTTTCCTGTATGTCCTTTTTCTTTTTCTTTTTTTTTTTTTTTTTTGCTTTTTGGGTCGCACCCGGTGATGCTCAGTGGTTACTCCTAGCTCTGCACTCAGGAATTGCTCCTGGCGGTGCTGTCTCCAGCCCAACCCTTAAACTATCTTTTCAGGATGCAGGCTCGGAAATGCCCCTTGCTGCCGTTTCATTTTTCACACGATCTACTTTTTACCCAGGGCCCAGGAATCTTGGGGGCCTGTGGGTGGGGTGGGGTGAGGAATGGTTTCCAGAGGAACCCTTGGGAGCAGGCACAGGAGGCCCCGAGGTGGGGGTCACTTCCTGGTGCGAGGCTCCTTCCTGCATCCCGGATCCTCGAGGCTTCTGCGCGGCCTGCACGCTCCTGCTTGAGGAGAATCCTTCCCACCTTCCTGCTTTCCCGCTCTCTCTCAGTCTGGGGTGTGTGTGTGTGTGTGTGTGTGTGTGTGTGTGTGTGTGTCCACATCTGGGCATCTTCCCACAGTTTCTGAGTCCGGTGTGTGTGAGTGTGTGTGTGAGTGTGCATGTGAGTGTGTCTGTGTGAGTGTGTCTGTGAATGTGAGTGTAGTGTGTATGTGTCTGTGTGAATGTGTGTCTGTGTGAGTGTGTCTGTATGAGTGATGTGTCTGAGTGTGAGTGTCTCTGAGTGTGTGTGTTTGTGTGTGTGTCTGTGTCTCTGTGTGAGTGTGTCCGTCAGTGTGTGTCGTGTCTGTGTGTGTCTGTGTCTGTGTGAGTGTGTCCGTCAGTGTGTGTCGTGTCTGTGTGAGTGTGTGTGTCTGTGTGAGTGTGTCCGTCAGTGTGTGTCGTGTCTGTGTGAGTGTGTGTGTCTGTGTGTGACTGGTATGTGTCTATGTGTCTATGTAAGTGTGAGACTGTGTGTCTGTGTGTTCATCAGGGCACCCGGTCTTCCGGTCCTTCCGGCCTGTGGGCCCCGCCCCCTCGGCGCTCCCGGAAGTCCCGCCTTTTCCCTGGCGCATGCTCCCGGCACGTGGTAAGGCGTCTTCAGCGACAGGATCAACCCCTCGCGCCGCGCCACTGTGCCGTGACCCCAGGAGCCGTGACCCCGAGGAGCGGTGACCCCAGAGCCCTGACCCTGGAGCCGTGACCCCGGAGTCGTGACCTGCCCGCGCCGGGGTCTCCTCGTGCCTCAGGTAAGGCGGACTGGGTTCGGGCCCCAGTGCGCATGCGTCCGCCACACCTGCGTTTCCCCCCCCCCCCCCCGCCCACACCTGTGACCCCCGCAGCCCCTGCTCCCGGGGGCCTCCAGCTCCGCGTGTGGCCGGGACAGGCGGGGAGTTGGGGCCCTGAGGCCCGCAGGTTGGGGGTCGGGCGGGGACCCCCAGCCCCGCCTGCAGGCCGGCCCGGCCAGTGACGTCACCAGCGACGCTCGTCCTCCCGCCACTGCCGCCCACGTGCCGCGCTCGAAGCTGCAAAGGGCCGGACCAGCGCCCGGGTCCGAGTTCGGGTCCGAGTCACCCGCAGGGGCCGCGGCGGTGCCCCTGGGGGCTGGACCCCAGCTTCTGCCCGGCGGGGGGTCGGCGGGAGGCGCTGCGGAAGAGCAGGGGGCGACCCCGCCGCGACTGGGCCGGGGGCAGGGCCGGGGGGGCCGAGACGCGCCGGAGAGAGAAACCTTTGCAGCTGCGGAGCCCGGGGAACGGGGACCGCGGGCAGGGCGGGCGTCCTGGGTTCGAACATGTTATTTTCCTCGGTTGGTTCCCGGCAGTTTCCTCCCTGAGCTCTGTTTCCGGGTGCTTTTCCGAAACACTTCCTTCCAAGGCACCTGCGGAAACGTTTGACCTAGTCCTAACTGGAAATAAGTTTCTGAAAACGAAGACTGTAATTTGGCTAAAAAAAAAAAAAAAGAAAGAAAGACAGGGGGCTGGAGGGACAGCACAGCGGGGAGGGCGTTTGCCTTGCACGCGGTCGACCCAGGTTCGATTCCCAGCATCCCATAGGGTCCCCCGAGCACCGCCAGGAGTAATTCCTGAGTGCATGAGCCAGGAGTGACCCCTGTGCATCGCCGGGTGTGACCCAAAAAGCAAAAAAAACCAAAAAAACAAAACAAACAAACAAAAAAACAGGGGGCTGGAGTGATAGCACAGCGGGGAGGGCGTTTGCCTTGCACGCGGCTGACCCGGGTTCGATTCCCAGCATCCCATAGGGTCCCCCGAGCACCGCCAGGAGTAATTCCTGAGTGCAGAGCCAGGAGGAACCCCTGAGCATCGCTGGGTGTGACCCAAAAAGGAAAAAAAAAAGTCTGTGAAATGAAGATAGAAACAGAGAGGGGCTCCCTGGCAGTACTCAGGAATCCGGAACCAAGTGGGTTCTGGGGAGCTTCAGCTTGCTGTGTAGACCTGGCAGTAGGACACCTGGGGTGCTGATGCAGTGCCGCATGGCTCCCGGTGCTGCTTAGGAGGCCGTGGGTGCTGGGGTTTGGACCCAGGGGCTCCTACTCTAGTCTCCCGTGCTCTCTCCTTGGGCCCTGAGGATACCTAGAGGTATAGAGGGCCGGCAGTGGCGGGCATACCTTACATCTGCGTGGTCAGCATCTGCCCATGGTGTAGTGTGAGTTTCTAGCTCAGAGAGAGAATGTCTTATTTTCATTTTTGCAGTGGGGGGTCACCTGCAGCGGTGTGCGGGGACTACTCCGGGAATCAGTGCTCAGGGGAGCAGTGCCAGGATTGAACGGCAGCCTCCAGCATGCAAAGCCTTCCTGCTCTGAGCACCTCTTAGTTTTCCCATCTCTACCACATTTCACAGCAGAACTGCTGCAGATTTTACGCCTGTTTGGGTGATGGTTGCAAAAAAAAAAAAAAAAAAGGGAAGGGTTGGGGACCAGACACACAGTCCGTGGGTGAAAGCACTTGCACACAGCTGGTCCTGGTTCAGTTCCTGGCACTGCAGAGTTTCCCCAGAGTCGCCAGTGTGACCCCCCCTTCTCAAACAAACAAAAAACAAAAAAACCCTAGAGATTGAAGCGTTGTGTGAAGCTTTCAAATGTGCCGGTAGTACTTAACACCAGTACCGTGATGATTTGATGGTGACAGTTCTGTGGGGGAGTACATAATAGTGATAGGTCTGAGCAGTGATACTGCATGCCACGTGCTCCGTTGCTCATAGGCTTAATGATTGAGTTTGTGGTGCCGTGAATAGACTTGTGTGTCCCTGATAATTATAACCCATGCGGACATCAGCCTAGCAGAGAGGCACAGTAGGTCACGGGCCCGTGGTGGGGCTGCTTACGGGAACAGCGGGATGGTTTCTGCACCAGGCTGCACAGATCGCTCCCCCAGACCTGTCTGCTGTGGCCTGTGTACTCCTTTCAGTGGCTAGTGGTACGACCAGGTGTGCGGTATCCCTGCTTCCCGAGATTGCGTAACACTGCTGTAGCATCGTGTAAAGTGATCCAGTCCCTCTAGGGTGACACTGACTCCCATTCACATAAAACCAGCATTGGGGCTGGAGTGATAGCACAGTGGTTGCCTTGCACGAGGCCGACCCAGGTTCGAATCCCAGCATCCCATAGAGTCCCCTGAGCACCGCCAGGAGTAATTGCTGAGTGCATGAGCCAGGAGTGACTCCTGTGCATCGCCGGGTGTGAGCCAAAAAGCAAAAATAAATAAATAAAATACAGTAACTTAAAAAAACAAAACAAAACCAGCATTGCTGTAACTGCAAAATTTCCGTTTTAAAATTAAAAGTTAAAATTGGGCCAGAGAGTTGAACGGGTTGGAGCAGATGCTTTGCATGCAGGATGCCCGGGATTCAGCCCTGGCACGGCATGGCCCCTGAGCACGCTCAGGAGTGACTCACGCAGAGAGCTGGGGGTAAGCCCTGACCACTGATGGACTTGGCTCCCCCAAGCAAAACCCCTCAAACAACAACAATAAATCAACTATGATGCAGAGGTGATATCTCAACACTTGATAAGTGTCCTTTCTTCTTTCCCAGTGCCTCAGAGGTAACGGATTTATTATGGAAGGGTTCCCGCCTTTCTTTTCTTTCTTTCTTTTTCTTTTATTTTTTTTATCTTTGCTTTTTTGGGGTCACACCCAGCGATGCACAGGGGCTACTCCTGGCTCATACACTCAGGACTGGAATGCTGGTATCAAACCCAAGTTGGCCACGTGCAAGGCAAATGCCCTCCCCACTGTACTATCACTCTGGCCCCTTCTATTTAATTTTGGATGCTCTGAATCTCTTTCCGTATCCGTACCTGTTTAAGCAACTCCTTTTGTCTTAGATGCAAAGTGCTTAATGTGGTTTAATTAATCTCCTGTACCTGGACACACAGGTTACTTGAATTCTTACTATAGACAGTGCTGCACTAAAACCGTATAGACAACGGTGCACATTTTGATTGAGTCAGACTGGGAGCTACTCCCTAGGAATTAAATTAATGGGCTCAGAGTTTGACTAGCTGGCTAACTTCCACCTGGCACCTTGTTTCTGTTACAAACGGGGATGTTGAGAGTGTGGTGGTTAGTCGTGGTTGTTACCAGCTGGTGAGGGTCGTGGTTTCCTGTTTGTTAAGTCTTTGTTGGCGTGATGCAGTGCCCTGGTGCCGTAGGCCGGGCCCCTGTGGCAGAGGCCGGCTCCCCCGTCGTCCAGGGCAGCTGTGCTCTGGCCCGGTTTGTGACTCCACTCTCAGAAGGTGCTTTAAGCTGTTGGTGACCCGCAGAGGCTCACACTTGGCTGTATCTTAATCGACACAAATGTCAGTTAAAAAATGTCAATTAAAAAGTGCTGGTCTCCCAGCGGGTAGGGCGTTTGCCTTGCACGCGGTTGACCCAGGTTCGAATCCCAGCATCCCATATGGTCCCCTGAGCACCGCCAGGAGTAATTACTGAGTGCAGAGCCAGGAGTAACCCCTGTGCATCACCGGGTGTGACCCAAAAAGCAAAAAAAAAAAAAAACCAAAACCAAAACAAAAAAAAAAAACCAAAAAGTGCTGGTCTCCGTGTGTTCAAACCCATTAACACACATGCGTTCGAGGGGATTTCATCTCCCATTTTCCGATTTTGCAAAAAGTTATCAAATAATTATTTTTTGCTTTTTGGGTCACACCCGGCGATGCTCAGGGGTTCCTCCGGGCCCTGCACTCAGGAATTATTCCTGGCAGTGCTCAGGGGACCCTATGGGATGCCGGGAATTGAACCCAGGTCGGCCGTGTGCAAGGCAAATGCCCTTCCTGCTGTGCTATTGCTCCAGCCCCATAATTTCTTAAAACTGTGTTTAGAAATTTTTTTTTTCTTTTTGGGTCACACCTGGCGATGCTCAGGGGTTACTCCTGGCTCTGCACTCAGGAATCACTCCTGGCGGTGCTCAGGGGACCCTATGGGATGCTGGGAATCGAACCCAGGTCGGCCGGGTGCAAGGCAAACGCCCTCCCTGCTGTACTATCGCTCCAGCTCCCTGTGTTCAGAAATTTTTTTTTTGTTCGGCCTTTAGCGTTTCTGATTGTAAAATCTTTAATTTGGGGGATGTTTTTTTGCCACACCCAGCGGTACTGAGTTTACTCCTGGCTCTGCACTCAGGGATCACCCCTGGTGGCCTCAGGGGACCAGATGTGGTGCTGAGGTTCCAGCCTTGGTCAGCCACATGCAAGGGAAGTGCTCTCCCCGCCCTGCCCTCTCTCAGCCCGATTTCTGTCTGAGTGACAGTCTCAGTGAGATGGCCCCACACTGCCCGCTGTGCCGTCGCTCCGGCCCAGGGCTGAGTATTACCTTGGGGTGTGTTTGGGAGACCAGGGAGGATGCCCTGATTTTATTTTTCTTTCCTTTCGATGTATTTATTATTTTGGTGTTCTGGACGGCACTGGCTGTGCTCAGGGCATGCGTTTGGCTCTGAGCTCAAGGAGCATTCCTGGTGGGTTCAGGGGACCATGGGGGGGGGTTGCCAGGGGTCCAAGCCAGTGGGCTGTGTGCAAGGCCAGCGGCTGAGCCACTGTGTGTTTGGTAAAGCTCACTGAGGTAACATGTGCGCAGAGGTGCATTTTAGTAAGACGGGCAGCGTGGAAATCAGTACCCCAGAAATACCCCTCAGTCGGCTTCTTGCTCCTGCCCTTCCCCCAGATAGCAGCTTTTGATTCTGAAGACCATAGAGAATTTGGGGATGCAACTTGATTTTTTTTTTTTTTTTTTTTTTTTGCTTTTTGGGCCACACCTGGCAATGCACAGGAGTTACTCCTGGCTCTGCACTCAGGAATTACCATGGCGGTGCTCAGGGGACCATATGGGATACTGGGAATCCGAACCCGGATCGGCCGCGTGCAAGGCAAACGCCCTACCCGCTGGGCTATTGCTCCAGCCCCTGCAACTTGATTTTTATTTTACTCTATTTTGAGGGGTTTGGACCATATCCAGGGGTGCTCAGGGCTTATTACTCTTGGCTCTGCAGTCAGGACTCACTCCTGGTGGGGGTTGGGGGACCACACAGGGTGCCAGGGTTGGAACCGGGGTCCCCCATGTGTAAGGCAGATGCCCTACTTCTCTTACTCTCTCCAGCCGGCAAAGTTTGTGGTTTTTCTTTTTCTTTTCTTTTCTTTTTTTTTTTTTGCTTTTTGGGTCACATCCAGTGTTGCTTAGGGGTTCCTCCTGGCTCATGCACTCAGGAATCACTCCTGGTGGTGCTGGGGGACCCTTTGGGATGCCGGGAATTGAACCGGGGTCAGCTGCGCACAAGGCAAACCACACCCTCCCCGCTGTGCTGTCGCTCCAGCCCAGCAGCGTGTGTTTTGAACCAGCATTCTTCGACCCTTTTCCACCTGTGGACAGACAGGTGTCCTGCATAAGCCCCCACTCTCAACAGCGTGTGCTTGCTGCATGCCTGGGTTTTTAACTCCTTTTTCTCTTTTCGGAAGGGGGTTGTCGGGCTACGCCCAGCAGGGCTGTTTACCAGGGATTTAGAGATGCAAAACAGCTTGGCTCTTTCTCTGGAGGCTGACCCCTGAAATGAGTTTTAGCCAGTTTCACTGAAGGTGGCAGCTGGCCTGAGTTTCTTCCTCCAGGCTGCAGTAGCTCTGTAGCACTGTCGTCGTCCCCTTGCCCCGTTGCTCATCGATTTGCTTGAGAGGGCACCAGTAACATCTCCGTGTTTGTTGTGACTGTTTTTGGCATCTCGAATACGCCACGTGTAGCTTGCCAGGCTCTGCCGTGTGGGAGGGATCCTCTCGGTAGCTTGCCGGGCTCTCCGACAGGGACGGAGGAATCGAACCCGGGTCGGCTGCGTGCAAGGCAAACACCCTCCCCGCTGTGCTATCTCTCCGGGCTGCAGTAGGGGAGAATTAAGTTACTTGGCTCCCCGCCAGTGTTCCTACTCCTGGGTGCGGCCGAAGAGGAGAGTAAGGAGAACTACCTGCCCTGACCCTCACAGGCCCTTGGCTCGCTCACGTCGGTCTGGTCGGGGGGGAGGGGGCAAGCGGGGTTTATGCAGGACACCTGCCTGGACTACAGCTGGCATTGCTCGGGTCTGACCGCGAGGGGTGCCGGGGCTTGAACCTGGATCTTTCTTTCTTTCTTTCTTTCTTTCTTGCTTGCTTTCTTTCTTGCTTTGTGGGTCACACCCGGTGATGCACAGGGGTCACTTCTGGCTCTGCACTCAGGAAACACTCCTGGCAGTGCTCAGGGGCCCCTATGGGATGCCTGGAATCGAACCCGGGTCGGCTGCATGCAAGGCAAACGCCCTAGTGGCTCTGCTATCGCTCTAGCCCCTAGGAGTATTTCTGACACAGCCAGGGGGACATGTGACCCTTTATCCATGTTCTCTCTAAGTGTGAGAGGGCTGGATTGAGTGCAGGGCACATCGAACAGGGTGGAAAACGCAGAGATCTGTGGATCAATTTTACAATTAGTCATCCAGTGAGGAGGACTTAGAGACCTTTGCAGAGAACCCACGTGCTTCCGTGGCTGGGGGACAGTGTCGAGCATCTTCCTGTGGCAGTGAGTGATGAGAGAGAAGGAAGTGACTAGACAGAGAATTGCCCCTCACCTCTAATGACAGCCGCGTGTACACCCGAGAAACCTTAAAGATGTGGCCTGCGTGACCCAAGGGGTTTTTATTTTTTATTTTATTTTTTTGGCCTTTTGGGTCACACCCGGCCATGCACAGGAGTTGCTCCTGGCTCTGCACTCAGGAATTACTCCTGGCAGTGCTCAGGGGACCCTATGGGATGCTGGGATTCGAACCCGGGTTGACCGCGTGCAAGGCAAACGCCCTCCCCACTATGCTATCGCTCCAGCCCCAACATTTTTTCTTTTTATTTATTTATTTATTTAATTTTAGTGAATCCCTGTGAGATAGTTACAGATTTACAAGCTTTCATGATTGCATTCCAGTCAAACAATGTTAGAGCACCCATCCCTGCACCCGTGCCCATTCTCCACCACCAGTGTCCCCAGTACCCCTCCCCCCTGCCCTGCCTCTGTGGCAGGCACCTTCCCTCTTACTCTCTCTCTCCTTTTGGGGGCTATGGCTTGCAGTTCAGGTATCAAGCGGCCATCACGCTTGGTCCAACCATCATTGACTTCGTGCTCCCAAAGGGAGGGTTTGGTGTTTTTTTTTTTTTTTTTTTTTTTTGCTTTTTGGGTCACACCTGGTGATGCACAGGGGTTCCTCCTGGCTCTGCACTCAGGAATTATTCCTGGCAGTGCTCAGGGGACCCTATGGGATGCTGGGAATCGAACCCGGGTCGGCCGCATGCAAGGCAATCGCCCTCCCCGCTGTGCTCTCGCTCCAGCCCCTCCCAAAGAGAGTTCTAAAAGGTAACTTGTTCCTTGGACTTGCATCACACTTGGTTTATTTTTGTTTTTTAAATTGTTTTTGCTTTTTTTGGTCACACCCAGCAATACTCGGTTTACCCCTGGCTCTGCACTCAGGAATCACTCCTGGCTGTGCTTGGAGAACCTAATGGGATGCTGGGGATTGAACCCGGGTCAGGCACGTGCAAGGCCAACGCCCTCCCCGCTGTGCTGTTGCTCCGGCCCCATGGACACACTTGGTTTAGTGCTTAGTACCGACTTGTTTTCTTTACCTTCCACTTCTGAGGACGCGTTTTCTGACTTCTCAGGAGGTGGGGTTTGCTGTTTTGGGGGTCACTCACAGCTTGTGCTTAGAGTTCACCTCAGGTAGTGCTCAGGAGGTCATACGGTGCTGGGGGGTTGAGTCCAGGTTTACTGCATGCAAAAAAACATTCCCCTGAGCGACTCTCCAGCCCTTGCTTGCTTTCCATTATGTTGCTACCATACCAAGGAGTTGGGCCTATATTTTAAAGATGCCCCTATATATATTTTTTTTTTTTGCTTTTTGGGTCACACCCGGCAATGCTCAGGGGTTACTCTTGGCTCATGCACTCAGGAATTACTCCTGGCGGTGCTCAGGGGACCATGTGGGATGCTGGGAATCGAACCAGGGGTGGCCGAGTGCAAGGCAAACGCCCTAACTGCTGTGCTAGCACTCCAGTCCCCCACTATATTTTTTCTTAAGAAGACTTTACTAGTTTAGTTAATTGCCTCTGCTAAACAATTTCAACTATGTATTCAAACCTTTTAATTTTTTTTTTTTGCTTTTTGGGTCACACCCGTTGATGCACAGGGGTTACTCCTGGCTCTACACTCAGGAATTACTCCTGGCGCTGCTCAGGAGACCACATGGGATGCTGGGAATCGAACCCGGGTCAGCCGCGTGCAAGGCAAATGCCCTCCCTGCTGTGCTATCGCTCCAGCCCCTCAAACTTTTTTTCTAATAAAAAAAGTCAAATAAAACAGCAAATGGCTCTACCCCGAAGCCCCCATCCAATTCAGTAAAAGAAAATTTACGAAAAATCTTTTTTGTTTTTTTTTTTTTTTTGCTTTTTGGGTCACACCCGGCAATGCACAGGGGTTCCTCCTGGCTCTGCACTCAGGAATCACTCCTGGCGGTGCTCGGGGGCCCCTATGGGATGCTGGGAATCGAACCCGGGTTAGCCGCGTGCAAGGCCAATGCCCTCCCACTGTGCTCTCCTCCGGCCCCTGTACCTTTCATTATTGAGGCCAGGTTGGGGGGGGTGGGGCCTCTGGGGGGCCTCCAGGGGCGCCCTGTCCTGCTCCTTTCCTGCCGTCCCGTGAGTCTTCCCAGCCTCAGAGTAACGGCAGGGCCACCTGGCCCCTCTGCGCTGGCAGCCTTTCCCTGTCCCCCGGGGGTGCCCCTGGGAGGGGGTTGTTGGCATGAACTGTCCTGACTGTCGCGGGGGCCAGTGTTCCCCCTGGCGCCAATCTCAGCACTCCTCCGCACACGGTTGGTTTTGTCTGGAAAATGGTTGTTGTGTTTGTGAGAGGGGGACGCTTGTGCCCCCCATGGAGCAGACCCCCGCGCCTGACCTGGGACCTGGGGAAACTGCCCAGGTGCTTCTGTCTCCCCTCGAAGAGGGTCCCTGTAGGGGCTGTCCCTCGAGACGGACACGGCTGTCACCCAGGCAGTGCCGCCTCATAAGCAGTGACCACTCGGCCACAAGGGCCGCGCCTGTGCCAGGGTCAGGACCTGGGTTCGGTTTCTGCCCTCCCTCAACTCCAGGTGGGGGCTCCCAGCACCCCGGCCACCCCCACCCCCAGCACTGTCTGGGAAGTTCCCCCCTCAGGGCGAGCTCTCCCCACAACTCGGAAGGGTGCACTTCCTCTCAGAGACACTGCCCCGCGTTTGGAAGAGACCCTGTCATCTCTCTCTCTCTTTTTCCTTTTTTTTAAAAAAAACTTTTTAATTGAATCATTGTGATAGACCCTCACAGAGTGTTCATGATCGGGTATCAGTCACACAGGGTTCCAACACCTGCCCCTCCACCAGGGCACATTCCCCAGCACCGGTGTCCCCAGGGTCCCTCCCGTCACCCCCACCCCCACCCCCTGCCTGTATTGGCAGGTGCTTCTCTCCCTCTCTCTCTCTCCTCTCTGTCTGTCTCTCTCCTCTGTCTGTCTCTGTCTCACTCTGTCTCTGCTTTCTCTCTTTCTCTTTCTTTTTGTCTCCTTTTGGGCACTGTGGTTTGTAGTACAGATACTGAGAGGTTATCAGGAATATCCCTTTACCTATTTTAACCCTCAGTTCCTGTCCAATGTGACCCTTCCCAGCTGTGACTGTCATCCTGGCCCCTTCTCTGTCTTACCCACCCTCCGCCTCATATGCTGGTTGGTTCCAACCCTGACCAGTCCTCCTGGCCCCTGTTTTCCCTGGCCGTGGATATTATTCATCTACTATACACATTTTTTTGCTTTTTGGATCACACCCGGGGATGCACAGAGGTTGCTCCTGGCTCTGCACTTAGGAATTACTCCTGGCGGTGCTCAGGGGACCCTATGGGATGCTGGGAATCGAACCTGGGTCGGCCGCGTGCAAGGCAAACGCCCTCCCCGCTGTGCTATTGCTCCAGCCCCGACCCTGGTGTTTCTGAAAGCGCCGTTGCCACTGGTTGGCGGGGCCAGGCCAGTGTTGTGCTGAGCCTGTCCAGGAGTGCCCCGAGCACTAGGCCTGGGCCTCAGAGTTCTTTACCCGTTGTCACACTCGAGCGCTGAGACAGAAGCAGGGTCTGCCTTCTGCAGGGCCCTTGCCCACAGATCTGGTGACTGAGCGATCCTTCTGGAAGCGAGTCTCGGGTGTTTCCCACCCTCGAGGTGGCCTGTACTTGACTCCGTGCTGTGGAGTGTCAGGTGCCCCCGCCAGCCTCTCACCCCCCTGCGAGCCACCCAGGCACGCGCTCTGCCCAGCAGTCCCCGGGGCCCCTTTCCCAGGCTCATCGGTGACCTGGATCCTCTCCCGGCTGCATCTCTCTGCCTCGGGAGGCAGGGTCCCCAGGTTGGAGTCCCGCCCCTCCGATTCAGCGCACCAAGGAAACCCCAGGGGTGAAAAACTCCCCGTCCCAGTAGAAGTGCTGGCAGGGCGTGGCATGGGCTCATTGCTCCTTTCAGGCAGGCTGGGTTTGTCTGGTGACCTTTCAGCTCGTCCTTCGGAAGGGAAGAAGTTCAGACTTTATTAAGTGGGGTGTTTTTTTTTTCTCTTTTGGGTCCCACCCGGTGGGCTCAGGGGTTCCTCTTGGCTCTGCACTCAGGGGTTCCTCCTGGTGGTGCTTGGGGGACCCTATGGGATGCCGGGGATCGAACCTGGGTCGGCTGCGTGCAAGGCCAACGCCCTCCCCACTGTGCTGTCGCTCCAGCCCCTGGTTAGCTCAGCTGCCGGGGAGGAGGAGGGTCCCAGTAACTGCGGGAGGGGACAAGCAGTGAACTAGAGTCTCTCCGGGTGTCCGGAGGGGAGGGAGAGCACGTGGGCTTCTCTGAGGGGCGCGGGACCTCCAGCGCACATCCCTGCATTGGGTACTGTGCGCCGAGCACCTCAGGAGGGAGAGGGGGGCGTGCCGCGCTTTCTCTGTTCAAGCTGGCTCTCGGGGGTTTCTCCCAGGCTGCCCCCTCCCCCGTGGGGGTTTCCCACGTATGCAGTTGCCCCTTCCAGGGTGGCTGCCAGAGTTGGGAGCAGGATGGTCTCCTCTGACACTCCGTTCTGGCTGGGGCTTGGGAGGGGAGAGGCGGGGAGAGGGGTGCTGGTTGATGTAGCTTTCTCTGGGCCTGCTCGGGCAGGGCATGGTGCGTCCTGACAGCTTAGGGCTGGTTGGTTTTATTCCTTCATTGCACGGGGGGTGGGGGGGTGGGGGACCCTTCCCTGCCCTGCCTGCCTGCCCGATTCAAAACTGGACTCCTCGGGGCTGGAGCGATAGCACAGCTGGGAGGGCGTTTGCCTGGCACACGGCCGACCCGAGTTTGATTCCCAGCATCCCATAGGGTCCCCCGAACACCTCCAGGAGTAATTCCTGAGTGCAGAGCCAGGAGCCAGCCCTGAGCATCGCAGGGTGTGGCACAAAAAGCAAAAAAAAAACAAAACAAAACACACACACACAAAAACAAAAAAACAACTTGACTCTTGAGGGGTTTTATTGGGGGGAGCATACCAGCCCTGCTTAGGGCTTACTCCTAGGGGGCATAACGGGGTGCCAGAACCAAATCTGGGTGGGCTGCATGCAAGTTAAGCATCTTAACCCACTGTAATATCGCTCCAGCCCCCTAAGCTTGTTGTAAAAAGAGGTTCTGGGGGCTGGAGAGCATTTTACTTATTTATTAATTAATTAATTTATTTCTGCTTTTTGGGTTCCACAAGGCGATGCACAGGGGTTACTCCTGGCTCTGCACTCAGGAATCACTCCTGGCGGTGCTCAGGGGACCCCATGGGATGTTGGGAATCGAACCCGGGTCGGCCACGACAGGGCAAACGCCCTCCCCGCTGTGCTGTGACTCCAGCTCCCTGGAGAGCATTTCAGAAGGGGAGATGTTTTATTTAAATTGTCATCAGTGATCTGTACCTGCGCAGGGTCCGTTTGGTACCGGAGACAGCCCTGCTGTAAGCCGCCCTCGTTAGCTGGGGCAATCTGGTCACTCACCCGACGCTGTGCCATGTGTGAGCCCCGAGTTCCCTCCCCCCAGCACCCCCAGGTACAGACTGTGCCTCTCAAGCTCTGAGCACTGAACATCAGGCCTGTACTCCATGCGACCTGGACCCGGGCCTGGCTGTGCCCCTCGTAGGAAGCCTCTGGCCCGCACTCCCTTTGCTTCAGGGTCGAGTCCAGACTCCACCCTGGTTCGACAGAACACGAAGGACGGCCATGGCGTGAGGCTGTGGTCGCGTTTGGGGGCTCTGGGGTCTGTCTGGGCAAGTCAGGCAGTACAGACTGTATTTGTCACAAGTTCTAGGTGAAGCGAAACAGAGCTGCTGCCAACCAGAGTGTCTCTGTTCTAGAAATTAGCACAAACTGCATGTCCTTATTCCGCACACGCACAGAATCAGTGGACACGGTGGCCGAAACCTACAGGATAGCGAGGGATGACTGTGTCACACCTCGGCAGTAGGAGTGTGGCTGAAACTGCGACAAGTGGGGAAGGGAAACTGCTTCAGTGATGGTCTTCTGAAAACGCTCGCGTCGCTTCTTAAAGCACGGCCCGTCCACCGTGTCACTGGTAAAAAGACGGGGAGACAGGTCCTGGGGTCTTGTCACCTGGGGTCATGCTCTCTGCTACATGGAGCAGTCCCCGAGAGGGGTCCTGCTTAAGGGAAGTTGGCGTGTGCATCCACCCAGGGGCACTGTCGGTTAGTGTCTCGGGGCTGTCCCTAGGGGAGGGACTAGGGAGAGAGTTTGGGGGTCTTTTCTGCACTATGCACGTCTGCAGTTTTCAAACCATCCCTTTAAGAAGATGGTTCCGGGGCTGGAGTGATAGCACAGTGGGTAGGGCATTTGCCTTGCACGCGGGCGACCCGGGTTCTAATCCCAGCATCCCATAGGGTCCCCTGAGCACCGCCAGGGGTAATTCCTGAGTGAAGAGCCAGGAGTAACCCCTGTGCATCGCCGGGTGTGACCCAACAACAAAAAAACAAAACAAAAAGATGGTTCCGGGGCCGGAGCGATAGCACAGCAGGGAGGGTGTTGGCCTTGCACGCAGCCGACCTGGGTTCGATCCCCGGCATCCCATAGGGTCCCCCGAGCACCGCCAGGAGTGATTCCTGAGTGCAGAGCCAGGAGTAAGCCCTGTGCATTGCTGGGTGTGACCCCTCCCCCCAAAATAGCAAAAAAAGACAGTTCCATTTCATGAAGATACAGGTCACATCTGGGCGCTTTGGCCTCGTCTCCCGTGTCCGCAAGGGTCACCTCCTGGAGGGACGGAGGCTGTGGTGTCGTGAAGACTCTTAATGTCTCCGTGAACGGCCCAGGTGCTGCCTTGCTGCTAGCTTCATGCTACTACAATACAGTAATCCCCTGAGATAAAGCTATAGAAACAGGCTAAAAGATAAAACCCCCCCCTTACCTAGATACATTTGATTTATAATTGAAGCAGACCTGGGACATGGATTCTGGGGTATTTGGATGACATGGGAAAGTGGCAGATTAAAGTAGATTAAAGGCCTAAATGTGAAAGGGAAAAATAACAGAACATTGTGTTTTAAATTATTTATTTTATTGAATCACCATGTGGAAAGTTACAAAGTTCTCAGGCTTATGTCTCAGTTATACAGTGCTCAAACACCCGTCCCTTCACCAGTGTCCATATTCCACCACCAAAAACCCCAGTATACCTCCCACCCCCACCCCCACCCCCGCCTGCGTAACTGTTCTCTTTGCCTTGATTACATTCCATATTTCAACCCAAAACTCACTATTGTTGTTGGAGTTTCTCCCAAAAAACAGCCCTACTGACAAGTAAGCATTTGATAATTAGTCTTCCATTGCTGAGAATGAAGAGATACGAAGTCTATCTCTTCATTTAGGTGTAGGATTTCTGTATTTTAGTATTTTAGTAACTAAGTCCAGGGAGATTTATGTTAGAAATTGCATCATTTCCCTTCCTGGGGCAGTATGGGGCAGTGGCTTAGTTCACAGTCTAGAGACATGGCTGCAGGCAGTTTCTGGGACCAAAAGTAGTCTAGCTGGCCTCCGGATTGTGGTCAGTCAGCAGCAAAGCGGCTACCCCAAAGTGTGGCCGCCTAGGTCGAGTCTCAGGGGAGAACGAATAACAGGACATTTTTGGCAAGTAATTTCCTCTGTAGTGCTACAGGTCGAGGATCATTTCTTAAGGTTTGTTTTTTTTTTTAAAGGGGCCGGAGCAATAGTCTAGTGAGGAGGTCATTTCCTTGCATGCAGCAGACCTGGGTTTGACACCCAGAATCCTGTATGATCCTCTGAGCATTGCCAGGAGTAATTCATAAGTACAGAGCCAGGAATAAGCCCTGAGCACCATGGGGTATGCTCCCCTCCCCCCCAAAATTCCCCAAAATAAAAAGATTTTAAAAAGCAATCTATAAAGGAAAAAGTTTTCTGGTTTGACTGGAGTAAAATTAAGGTCTGTTCAATGGTCATCAGCCAGTTGTTGGAAGTCTGTGTAGGAAGCTAGCCTACCCTGGTGGGGCTGTTTTGTATATCAAGAAGCATCAAGAAATTAATTTCTGGGGCTGGAGCGATAGCACAGCGGGTAGGGCGTTTGCCTTGCACGCGGCCGACCCGGGTTCGATTCCCAGCATCCCATAGGGTCCCCTGAGCATCGCCAGGAGTTATTTCTGAGTGCAGAGCTAGGAGTAACCCCTGTGCATCGCCGGGTGTGACCCAAAAAGCAAAAAAAAAAAAAAAAAGAAAGAAATTAATTTCTTTTTTTTTTTGCTTGCTTTTTGGGTCATACCCGGCAATGCACAGGGGTTACTCCTGGCTCTGCACTCAGGAATTACCCCTGGCCGTGCTCAGGGGACCCTATGGGATGCTGGGAATCGAACCCGGGTCGGCCGCGTGCAAGGCAAACGCCCTACCCGCTGTGCTATCTCTCCAGCCCCAAGAAATTAATTTCTTTTTTGATCAATGAATCATTTTTGGAGTGAGCATTTATTATTTATTTACTTATTTATTTATGCTTTTTGGGTCAGACCTCGTGAAGCTCAGGGCTGACTCCTGGCTCATGCACTCAGGAACTACCCCTGGCGTTGCTTGGGGGACCCTATGGGATGCTAGAAATTGAACCCAGGTCAGCCACGTGCAAGGCCAATGCCCTCCCTGCTGTACTGTTGCTCCAGTCCCTGGAGTGAGCATTTGAAATGATGAAGTTGGTAATTACAGTCCATAAAGGCCATCGTCGTGCAAACAAACCGTGTTCCCCCAACAGCTCTTTGGCCTTTGGCTCGTACTGGCTGGAGTACCATCACCAGCAGGGGTGGGGTCTGCCAGCCTCTCCCGGGGGGCCGCCTCTCCAAAGCCCCAGAGTGGGAGCAGAATCCCAACAGTTTGCATTGTTTACCCAGACACTAAAGGTTGTTACGGGGCCAGAGGGATAACACAGTGGGGAGGGCGTTTGCCTTGCACGTGGCCAACCTGGGGTTCGGTCCCTGGCATCCCATAGGGTCCCCTGAGCATCGCCAGGGGTGATTCCTGAGTGCAGAGCCAGGAGTCAGCCCTGAGCATTGCCGGGTGGGACCCAAAAAGCCAAAAATAAAAAAAAAATGGTTAAAAGGTTGTTAGGTGTGCCTCAGTGGGGGAAGGAGTGATTTCTCTCCGAAAGGGCAGGGCAGGCTCTCCCTTCTGTTTCACTTATGCATGTGCGCAGCCATCGGGAGGCATCTGGACGGAGCGTTTGGAAGTGTCTTGGACATGTCTAGGGTGGGAAATTGAAGGTACTCACGGGGAAATCCCGACCCTGAGGAGATCATTCCAGATCACCGAGTGCTCCGGGACCGTTGAGATTCTCTACGGCTGATCAAGTGCAGTTTTTTTTTTTTTTTTGCTTTTTGGGTCACACCCGGTGATGCACAGGGGTTACTCCTGGCTCTGCACTCAGGAATTACTCCTGGTGGTGCTCAGGGGACCCTATGGGATGCTGGGAATCGAACCCGGGTCTGCCGTGTGCAAGGCAAATGTCCCACCCGCTGTGCTACTACTCCAGCCCCTGTTTTTTTTTTTTTTTAAATTCAGTGCAGTCACCAAGTTCTTCATGGCTGGGCGTCAGGCATCCATGTCTCGGAGGAGAGACACCCTCTTCCTGGCTAGGTGGCCCCGAACCACACAGCGCCGAGCGGAGTCCAGCCAGGCCGTTGACTCCGTTCCTGGCACTTGGACGCTGGCTGGTGCCACCCGAGGCTTGGGGGAAACGCCGCTAGCAGCAAACCCTCCAGCTTTTGGCGACACCGAGAGTCTGTGACGACGAAGCCCGGGTCAGCCTGTGGGAGGAGCGGGGGTCTGGCACCTCCACCCCCCGGAAGGCCCGAAAGCCAGGGTCTGCTCGCCTCCAAGTCTCGCTCTCTGTTTCTTTGATGTGGTCGTGGTCGCTTTGGTCTCACTTGCTGCCTCTCCCCGTGACCGCCCGCTCAGTTCCTGTCCTGAAGGGGAGCGCTTGTCCCTGAGATCAGGCCCGGGCCTGGACTTCCCCCAGCGCTGCCCACCGCAGCGGAAATCCTGGCCTGGCCTTTGCAGCGTTTTCAGCCGCCGGGGTCCGGCCTTGGTTTCAGCGGAACGGCGGGAGCGTGGGGCCGTGTGGCCGGCTCGGGGCTGTCCACTGCACACTCCCCTCCTCTCCCCGCCCGGGCTCCCAGCAGTGGCCGCCCTGCTCATGCCTCGTCCGGCCTTGCTCCTGGAACCCCACCTGTCCCGGCCGGGCCTCCCTGTAGAGCAGCTGTTCCAGCAAAGCGTCAGGATTTGCCAGCAAGGCGTCAGGATGTCCCAGCAAAGCATTGGCACGACCAGGATCGTTCCAGTCGGGCGTCAGGGTGAGGCTTCTGTGTGCGTCCCGTTAGTTCCAGATTTCTGTGCTGGGTGGATCTGGATCTTGCACAAAACACTGTTTTCCAGCAATGCTTGTTCTCAGCCGTCAGGTTACCTGCAGGGACACCGTGTCGTGCCCGGGAGGCCTCCCCTGAGACCAGGACTGAGCCGCCTCGACCCTGCGCCTTCTCTTGTGTAGACATCTTGGTGTTGGCGGCCCCCCCGGGTGGCTCCTGTGAAGCGGGTAGGAGAGAGACGGTCACTTTCTCTGATCCACCTCTGCACCTGGGACCCAGGGCCGCTGGGTTCTTGTCTCGCTTGGCAGGAAGGAATTTCAGGAGTGGACGAGCAGTGAAATGACAGATTTTATTTGGAGGGTTTGAGGGGAAGGAGGGAGAGAGAGTGGGAGAGAGAGGAGAGGAACGCACTCGAGAGAGAGCCCGGCTTCTCCGAGGGCGGAGAGATCCCGACACACACCCCAGCATCAGACAGGAAAGCATGAACGTCCCCATCTCAAGTGGGGGAGATGCGGGCGACACGTGTGCTCAGGGACCACATGTGCTCGGCCACGTGGGCGCAGGCAGTGCAAAGGCTTGGGCATCCTATGCGCGCGCTTCCTTTGTCCGAGGTGGCCTTTCTGGGGTTTCTCCAACCTGCCCCCACAAGCGGCTTCTACCCAGGTCAGAGGCCGTTGCTAGGGAGGTTACCAGGGGCTTGGGATTGGGGATGGTTTTTGAAATTCCTTCCCTGACTTTCATTCCTGCAGGAGCATCTGTTGGAGGTGGTGGGTCCAGCCTCCTCAGGGTCCAGTACAGCGGGGCCCCAGCTCTCCATGAGGTCAGGGCTGTTACTGCCGTTGCCGTGGGCGGGGCTCTGCCCTACCTGCCCGCCTACATCAGGTCACAGAAAAGGCCCCGCCTTCTGCTCCCCAAACCCTGTTCCTTTTCTTTTTTCTTTTCTTTTCTTTTCTTTTCTTTTCTTTTCTTTTCTTTTCTTTTCTTTTCTTTTCTTTTTTCTTTTCTTTTCTTTTCTTTCCTTTCCGGGTCACACCTGGCGATGCTCAGGGGTTCCCTCTGGCTCTGCACTCAGGAATCACTCCAGGTGGTGCTTGGGGGACCCTATGGGATGCTGGGAATCGAACCCTGGTCAGCCGCATGCAAGGCCAATGCCCTCCCCGCTGTGCTATCGCTCCAGGCCCTTTTTTTTTTTTTTTGGACGGGCTTCCCAAGTACTACTTAGGTGGTCTGGGGACCCCCTGGACAGGTGGCTGGACCTGAGGGCCCAAAGCTACGGTGCTGCTGAGCCCTGCAGGGACAGGATGGTCCTGGGGCCGGCAGTGCTGGGGGGCCTCTGCGGCGTGAGGCACGTGCCACCGAGGCCCTGTCTCCGGCGGCACCCCAGGGGTCTGAGGATGCGCTGTTGAGAGAGCAGGTGGGCCCGGCCTGCCTTGACACACCCCCTGTCATTTGGGCACCGCAGGCCGGGGCAACGCTGGGTCCTCAGGCTCTCGGGCCCACCAAATGGCCCAGATGGCTGGGGAACCATTGGGGGTGCTCCCTGAGCACTGCCTGCGGGCTCCCCAAAGAAACGACAACTGAGGAGTTAGGGAGGACGTGCACTTGGGTGAGAGGGCAGGGGTGGGCTTGAGAGAATCAGCCCCAGTCTGGGGCTCACTCGGGGATTGGCACCGTGAAATAGCGGCTCCTGCTCCGGGCACTCTCGCGAGGGGAGCGCCTGGCACGGACAGGGCAGTGTCTGTGAATGCGGCCTTCGCGCCGGGGGCCTGACCCCCAGCAGCTCGCGTCACCGAGGCCGCACAGGTCAAACTCCGCACAGGCCGGAGGGGGGGGGTTTCTATTCCTTTGCAAGAGTTAGGTTTGGTGTGATGGACTCACGGCTTTAAAATTTACTTTTGGTTTGGTTTTAGGGCCACCCTCGGTGACACTCAGGGGTTACTCTTGGCTCTGCACCCAGGAATTGCTCCTGGAGGTGTTCAGGGGACCATGTGGGACGCCGGGGACTGAACATGGGTCAGTCGAGTGCGAGGCCAACACTGTACTCACTGTACTATCGCTCCGACCCACTCACTGTACTATTGCTCTGACCCCCCCCCCCCTTTTTTCTTTTGCCACCTCCGGTGATGCTCTGGGCTGACTCCTGGCTCTGTGCTCAGAGATCACTCCTGGTGGTGCTCAGGGGACCCTATAGGGTGCCAGGGATCAAACCTGGGTTGACCACGTGCAAGGCAAGTGTCCTACCCGCTCTGCTACCACTCCGGCCCTGACTTCCTAACTTTGGAGCTTGGAAGCGTGCCTCGTTCATTTTAATATTTCTTCTTACTGACGTGAGAATTGAGAGCATAAAACGTTCCCTGGAGTGTTGCTTAATTTTATCCTAAAGGGTTAATCTTAATTTTATCCCAAAGGGTTAGCTCTTAATTGGCTTGATTGAAATTTACCTTACAACTACCTACCTACCAGTACAACTGAAAAACAGATTTAACCGTATCCTCACTCTCCTCCTGGCATGGCTTGTACCAGTGATGTAGTGCCACTCTCAGTGTTGCCTTTTGAAGGATTTTATAAGTGGAAACAAATAGCATTTTGTCTCCAGCAAAGTATTTTTTGAGAATTTTCATGTTAATTTATTTTTATTACAGATTAGCATTCTACGGGTAGATCCCAATAGATTCATCATACATTTTACAACATGTTTGCGTTTTCAGCCTGAGGTCAAATAGGAAGGTATTTTTTTGGCTTTCCTGAGAATTACTAAAGTGTGGAATTGTTAGGTCATCTGATGAATGTATATTTAACTTTATAGGAAATGGCTCAAATATTTTAAAAAATAATTGTGTCATCTCCCATTTCCACCTGTGATACATGAGCAATTCAGAGGCTCCACCTCCCCTTGACACCTGTTATTATCAGTCCCTGAAATTGCAGCCCCTCGGATGAGTCATGACCCCAAAACTCTCTCTCGAAGCCCCGATGACTAATGCTCTGACAGCAGCTTCCATGTCCCCATCAGCCTTGGGATGGGATGTTGTGAAATGACTATTATTTTGTTTTTTTAAAAAATTGGGTTGGTTTTCTTCATTTTCTGTTGTAAGGTTTTTTACATTTTTATCTGTGATGAAATGTTTTTTACATTTTTTTATCTGTGATGAAGAGCAGGGGATTTTGAAGTTCAGTTTATCTGTTATCCTTTGTGTTATACTTCTGTGTTTGTGCAAGAAATCTTTGTCTACCCTAAGGACTCAAAGGTAGTCCATATTCCTTTAGAAAACTTACGAGTACTTTTTTATGTTTATTTTTAATTTTTAATTTTTTAAATTCTGTATCACTGTATCACTGTCGTCCCGTTGCTCATCGATTTGCTGGAGCGGGCGCCAGTCACGTCTTCATGGTGAGACTTGTTGTGACTGTGTTTGGCATATTGAATATGCCACGGGGAGCTTGCCAGGCTCTGCCGTGTGGGCGGGATCCTCTCGGTAGCTTGCTGGGCTCTCCGAGAGGGACGGAGGAATCGAACCCGGGTTGGCCGCGTGCAAGGCAAACGCCCTACTGCTGTGCTATCGCTCCAGCCTACATTTGTTGACTTTTACAATAATCAATTGTTTTGTCAACTTTGTTAAAATAAATTGGCCACATACCTGTGGTGACATACAGTATCTATCTTTGTTTTGACATCATATAGTGGGTCTTTTTCCCCCTGATTTTGTGTAGTTTGGCTAACCCAGGTCTTCATTTATATCTAAATTTTATAATTTGTCAATTTCTTTTTTTTTTCCTTAAAGAAATATTTTATTGAACCACCGTGAAAACAAGAAAAAAAATACAAAGCTTTCAGGTTTAAGTCACAGTCAAATACTGATTAAACCACCATCCCTTCACCAGTGCACCCGTTCCACCACCAAGAACCCCAATACACCCCCCTCCCACCCCACCCCCCTAATTTGTCAATTTCTACCAATAAAAGGTGGGGCTGGGATTGGAATTGTGGGTAAGTCTGAGGAGAGTTGCACCTTAGTGACGGGAATTCTGAGCCCTAACGCGGGGTCCTTCTCCCCATTTATCCAGCTCTGTAACCGTCTCTCCTGGGGGCCGGGAGTAGGGCGGTGGTGAGGGCTCACGCCACCACCTGCTGGTTGGGCATTGCTGGGGACAGCCCCGGGGGCCCGGAACACGCCAGGGCCCAGCTACAGTGCATCCTTGGTGTGGAGAGAGCACAGCGGGGAGGGCACTCACCTTGCACACAGCCGGCTCATCCTGGCACCCCAGATGCTCTTCCGAGCCCCGCCACGGGTGATCCCCGAGTGCGGAGTCAGGGTGAGCCCCGAGGACAGCCACTGGGGCCCCCAAACAGAAACAGGAGTTCTGGCCTGTTTGGCCAGGAACTGCGGGGAGGGGGTCTCGGGCATCTGAGCACTGCCTGCGAGATGCCCTCCTGCGTTCTCTTGTGTGCGTGCTTACAGGTCTCACTGGGGCAGTGTTGCACATTCTGTTAAATTTATCCCTATTTCGTATTATTTCATCGTATTTTTCCCTTAGTTTCCTGGTAGGTTGTTTAGATCTTTGCTACACAGCTGATCTTTTTTTTTTTTTTCTTTTTGGGTCGCACCCGGCAATGCACAGGGGTCACTCCTGGCTCTGCACTCAGGAATCACCCCTGGCAGTGCTGAGGGGACCATATGGGATGCTGGGAATCAAACCCGGGTCGGCCGCGTGCAAGGCAAACGCCCTACCCGCTGTGCTATCACTCCAGCCCCCTATTTATTGTTATTTTTTATTTTTGCATCACACTGACAATGCTCAGGGGTTACTCCTGGCTCTGCACTCAGGAATTACTCCTGGTGGTGCTCAGGGGACTCTATGGGATGCTGGGAATCGAACCCGGGTCGGCCGCACCCTACCTGCTGTGCTGTCACTCCAGCCCCGTTTTTTATTATTTTAACATAATAGACTTATAGCCTATGAATGTTGCTGTATCGTCTTCATTTTTAATTTCTCTTCCAATTCTATAAATTAGACATGTAGCTTATCTTTTATTTTCTAAATGTTTCTTTACAGATTTATTTCACTTATTTATGACTTCTGTTACTTATTTTTATTTCAGTACTTAAAAAATTGATCAGTGTTATGTGAATGAGCATATAGCCATATGTGCAGCGCCAAAGTAATTTATGCTGCTTCACTTATGTTTCATTTTTTTTGTTACTGGGGATTGAATCCTGTGCAACCAGGCATGTGTCTTTGATCTGTATAATGTTTTCAAATAACAATAACAATTAATTGGTTGTTCATGCTGCTCAATTATGATATTCTTTTAATTTTCTATCATTTTCTGGGAGAACACTATTAAATCCCAACTATACTGTAGACGTATCTTGAAGATCTTTCAATTTTACTTCAAGTATGTTGAAATATTATAAAGCTAGGACTATTACGTTTTCTTAATCAATTGACACTTATCATTTATGAGATGTACATTTTGTCCCTGGTAGCATATTTTCCTATGTCTAGTTTGAAGTATTTGGATATTAAGGCTGTTATAAGATAGCAGGCGGAAAGAGCACGCTAATTGGGAAGGATGCAGAGAGTTACTGGCAGAAATCAGAGTATGAAAGCACGTGCGGGTGTGGAGAAACAGCTCCACAGACATCCATGAGCGGCCGAGCTGGCGTGGTTTCCTCACGAGAGAATCTGGTAGATCTTTTTTTTTTTGGGGGGGGGTCACACCAGCGATACCCAGGGCTGACTCTGGCTCTGCACTCAGGAATTACTCCTGGCGGTGCTCAGGGGACCCTATGGGATGCTGGGAATCGAACCCGGGTCGGCTGAGTTCCAGGCAAATGCCCTCCCCGCTGTGCTATCGCTCCAGCCCCGTGGTAGATCTTTATGTGTGCGCAGCTCTCATGGAGACATCGCCAATGACACGTTCAAGCGGGTCTTGGGCCAGGTATTGTGGCATCAAAGAATGGGAGGCAGACTCAGTGAGCATTGATATCCGAGGCAGTGGATAACAACAATTGATCTTTAATCGTATTTCACAGACTTTAGAAACACAATTTCTTCAAATGCCAGAACAGGTCATGTTTTTCAAATCCTCGTGTCTGAGGGTAAATGTAAGCGTGGCGTCGGTGTGGGACTGGGGAAGAGGAAACTCTTCCCTTTGCACCTCTGTCATTTCCCCTCAGTGCTCTCTCTCTCTCTCCTTCAGCCTCTCTCGGAGCCGCCGGTCTGGTGATGCAGACTTAGGGATTCCTCCTGGCTCTGCACTCAGGAATCACTCCTGGCAGTGCTCAGGGGACCCTATGGGATGCTGGGAATTGAACCCGGGTCAGCCGCGTGCAAGGCAAACGCCCTACCCACTGTGCTATTACTCCAGCCCTGAAATTAGAAATTTTTTTTTTTAGTTTTCGTAAGAAGCCCTCAGAGATCTAGAAATGATTGCCTGTTTTGGTGAAGATGTTTTAAGATTAAAATTATCAAAGACCCGTGATTTTGCACAGTTATTGATAGCACAGTGGGTAGGGCGTTTGCCTTGCACGCGGCCGACCCGGGTTCGATTCCTCTGTCCCTCTCGGAGAGCCCGGCAAGCTACCGAGAGTATCCCGCCTGCACGGCAGAGCCTGGCAAGCTCCCCGTGGCGTATTCGAGATGCCAAAAACAGTTACAACAAGTCTCACAATGGAGACGTTACTGGTGCCTGCTCGAGCAAATCGATGAGCAACGGGACGACAGTGCTCCAGTGCAGTGCTACCGACAGTTGTGTTTTAGGCATACAATAATTCAACACCAATCTCTCCTCCAGTGTCCCCATCCCGACCCCTGCTTCACCTGTCACTTTGACAGGCACACTACAAAGTCCCTGTAGTTCACCACGCAGGGATCGTTTCAGTTCTCTTGAATGTGTTTGGGCCTGTGGCTCTGTCTCTCACTGCTGTCACTGGTGTCAATGAAGTCCTGATGCCCGCTGACCCCTACTTCCCGTTATCCTCTCCCCCCGTGATTTCTTTCTATTTCTGGGGGCTCAGGGAGAGTGGGCCCTCTGTGGAATACACACTCGGGTGAGGAAGGTACTGCAGAAAGGGGGATACCTCGGAGTCGTAAGACTCTACCTGCACCGCGCATTCCCCGTGAACCAGTTCAGTGTAGCTGCGATCTGTGGGGTTTCAGCCCCAGCTCCACCGGGAGGTCCCGCCCAGGCGGGCAGTTTCTGCTGTCCGCCCCGGGCTGCTGGTCCATTTTCTCTAAGCGTCCCACCAGGCTCCCCTTCCTTCAGAACTCTTAGATGCACCTGTTTGGTTGGTCCATCCCTGGGAGAGTATCCGCTGTAGAGGATAAAGTATTTAGGAAACGAGTCAGTAACTCTTGACTATTGTTTAACGGAGGAAAAACAGACCTGAGGTTCAGGAAAAGTTCGCAGAGTCATTAAATCTCCCCGAGAAGACTTCAGGGAACACCGCCTGTGCCTGTCACCTTAAGACAGTCACAGGGGCTGGAGTGATAGCACAGCGGGGAAGGGCGTTTGCCTTGCACGCGGTGGACCCGGGCTCATTCCCAGCATCCCGTATGATTGTCTGAGCACCGCCAGGGGTAATTCCTGAGTGCATGAGCCAGGAGTAACCCCTGTGCATCGCTGGGTGTGACCCAAAAAGCCAAAAAAAAAAAAAAGAAAAAAAAAGACTGGTCAGAGCTTCTGGTCACAAATGGCTACCGTGCTTAGCAGCTGACTACTGCCTCAGGATGGGAGCCCGAGAGACATTTATTTGCTGATAGCCAGAAGACCAAAAATCTCAGTGCTTTCAGTGGGTGATGTGACAATCAAATTTTTTTTTGCAATATTTCGCAACAAATGGTTGCTGGGGGGAAAAAAACGGTGAGGCCTTCGGCTCTTTGATTTCCTGCAGGCTCAAAGCTAGATGCGTGCAGGGGAGTTAGTCCCTGGGCTGTGAAGTCAGTAGTGGGTTTGGGGCTGGCACTCAGGCCTGAGGCTGGGCTTGCGCTCCAGCCTCCTCCACATCGGAAGCCTTTTGACACAGTGGAAAATGTCGATTTTCATGGTTCCGGAGTCTTGGCTGCTGCTGGCTTTCCTACTCTGTCGTAAACTCTAGTCTGTGAGCACTTTAGTGAAACTTCAAAACTCAGAGACTGTTTTTATCACTAAATGTTAGGTCTGCATATTGTTCTGTAGAGAAAATAAGGCAGACACATTCAGGATGAAAATATCAAGACATAATGTCGGGAACAGTGAATGAAGCCTCAGGAATACAGGCCCGACCTGCAGAACCGCACACGCCGGCCAGGAAATGCCGTGGGAAGGCGAGGCACAGCTATGAGTGTGATCTGAAACCGGCAAGAGTCTTGCTTGCAAGTTTAAAAACCCTTTAAAACCTCACTTTCAATTTTAGCTATGGATAACCTCTGAAATTTGATTTGTTTTTATAATGAGAGCTATAAAAATTTAAAAGAACTGGACCTATTTTTTGCTAAACCGGCTTTACAGAAACCTTAAAATATATTTGACGACCAGAGTTTCCATCTAGACTAGTCTGGGTGGAAAAATAATGCTTTTTTTTCTTTTTAGGCCGAGTTCCTAAGAATGAATTGTTTTTTCCCCCTAATGCGCCTCTAATAACTTTGCTGCTTCAGATGGTCCCCAGGAAGCGTCTGGTCACTAGTCTGTCCCTTTAATCTCCCTCTGCCTTCTCTGCCAGTCTGGAAACAGGCCCCGAGTCAGAGAGGGGTATGGGTGGCCTGGAGCTCGCCCTTGCCTGACGGTGCCCCCTCTGACAGGCAGGCGGCCTGGGTGGGTGCCCCAGTGCCGCCGAGTCTGTGACCAGCCAAGCTGCCGGCAGAGGAGGGACCCCCCCCCCCCCACTTCTTCTGTCGGATCCCTCGTCCCCGGTCCTTCACCGGTGAGCCGTGCACGGGAGCTGGAGAGAGGAACGGGACAGAAGGTAAGAGCCTGGCGTATCGGAAGTGAGCAAAGGCACTAATCCCGGAGGCCTGCCTGGAGGTGTAGGGAAGCGACTTAAGTGGGGTTTAAGTACCTTAAGGAGCTCTCCGAGGATCTAATGGAATATCCCGTAGAAAGCAAGGGAAGGGCACAGCCCTGTTGGCCGAGCGCTGGACTCCCATGCGTTGTTTTGCCAGGCTCGGTGCTGGAGCTTTCGTCTCCCTGCCCACAGAGAAGAGAGAGGGTGATTTTACCCTAGCTCATTTGCATATTCATGCTCTTCTCACCATACTTGTGCGTGAGATTTACATGCCGGCTAAGGTTTGCTTGCGTATGCCACATGCAGATGTGCCGGAGTGTCCGTGTGGGTGGGTGGTCTGGGCAGGTGTGTCGGAAGGGTGAGGGCTCCAGGTCCCACCGCACAGAGGCCACCTCTGCCGTCTCTTTCCCGAAGGCCTGAGGTCTCCGTGGGGGCGAGGAGCCCTGACGCCCCCAATGGGAAAGGATGGCACGGCCCAGCTGCCTTTATTCCGCGGCGGCACCAAAGGGCTTCGTCCACAGACCCAGCCGGTACTAAACCACGCTGTCTCAGGAAGCAGGCGTGTGGCCCAGGCTGTGGGAAAGAGGCCATGTACAGGGCTGGAGGGGGAAAACCGGAGATTTCTTTTTTTTTTTTTCTTTTTGGGTCACACCCAGCGATGCTCAGGGGTTACTCCTGGCTTTGCACTCAGGAATTACTCCTGGCGGTACTTGGGGGACCATATGGGATGCCGGGGATTGAACCCGGGTCGGCCTCGTGCAAGGCGAACGCCCTACCTGCTGTGCTATCGCTCCAGCCCCCAAAAACCGGTGATTTCTTACCCGTCATCTGCAAGGCAGCAGGTTCCGCACTCTCAGCAGCTCCCTCGGTACAGACAGACTCGAGGGGACGCGTCTCTGTGTGCCTGCAGACACTCACGGCCGTGTCACCCAGTGAGACCCCGGCACACACTCCCTTTCCTTGGCGACTTGCGTATCCGCAGCATCGGGTCCCAGCAGACACAGCGGGGACCCCGGTTCCCTCTGAGCGTCTGCAGGAGGACGCCAGCACCGAGGGCCACGTGAAGACGCGTTTCTGGGTCTAGAAAGCAGAAAACCCTCTGCTTAAACACGGGCCTTTGCTCAGCCCCCTTTTCATCGCACCCACGCTCAGTGCTCGCAGGGAGGGTCTCTGGTCGCGCTCAGGACAAGCCCGTGGCTCCCTGGGCCTGCGGGACCCTGGTCAGCTGTGTGCAGGTTTGTGTCCTGATCCCTGAGCCGTCTCCCACCCTGGCCCCGATCACGCCCTGCTGACAGGGCGTCTGGGAAAGGCTGAGCCGGGGAGGTAGGAGGCGGGGAGATTTTACTGTAGTACTGGATTTTGCCCTGTAACGTCTTTTGGTCTGGAATGTTCCACAGATGGGCCCTTTCGTATCCTGATCTGCGAAATACTGAAAGTTGGTCTGTCTTTGCTTTGCTGTGTCGGGGAATGGAAACCAGACAGTGCAGGAACTTGACCCTGAGCCCCGTTCCCTAGCCTTGGCCGCCGCCTCCGGGGTGAATCCGATCGGTTGTAGCTCTCTGACCTGCAACCCCAGTGCAGGAGACAGCAGACAGAGTCACTGAGCTCCTCAGCCCCAGAGCTCTGCCTTCACTGGACCCTTTTTTTGTTTGTTTTTGTTGTTTTTTGCTTTTTGGGTCACACCCGGCGATGCACAAAGTTACTCCTGGCTCTGCACTCAGGAATTACTCCTGGTGGTGCTCAGGGGACCATATGGGATGCTGGGAATCGAACCTAGGTCAGCCGTGTGCAAGGCAAACGCCCTCCCTGCTATACTATTGCTCCAGCCCCTTCACTGGACCCTTTGGTATAAGGTCATCAACGGGCTCAGGAGCTGGGTTCTTGGGTCTCGATCTTCAGTGGTGTGGGATGAGAAGGCTTAGACTCGTGGTGCGTGTACTAACTGCACTTGCTCAGGGAACTGCTCGGGACCGTCGTGCTTATTTAGGAAAATGAAACAATGCTCACCTCAGCTTTCACAGCACATCTGTCCTCTGTCGGGAATCCAGAGGATCCTGTGAAGACAAGGTTGGGACCCTGAGGGTGAGCTCAGACTGCATCTGAGGTCAGCCACCCCGGTACTGTAGTCACACTGAACTTTTGGATGCACAGGACTTAGAACAAAACCTTTTGGTTGACCAGGGATTTAATAAGGGACCCACACACAAATCTGGGGCCTAAGAGTTGAAACTGCCCTGTAAGAAAGGTGAAGAAGGAACTTGTCTAGTTAGGCCTTAGTTTTTAAGTGGAAGGGGAAAAAAGCCTCCCCTGAGAATTGATAACCGCAAGTCAGTCCTTTCAATGGAAAGTCTGAATTGCTGAAAAGAAATGGTGAGCACAGAAGTATATATGGTTAAATAAAAACAATGACTATAACAAGGACAAATCAAAATAATAATGGCCGGCTGTAGCATGTAAGTTTATGGAAAAAAAAACCTCTTAACAGCATTTTAGTGTCTAAGGGAAGATGAAACTATGAAAAGTAGGCTTAAGTCTTCTGCAGGAGCTGAGGGTGTCGCTTTGAGGGTGGTCTGGTGGCTCCCTGAGGACAGCCAGGTGTGACCCCAGCTAGTTACCCGAGTTTCACAGTGCGCGTTTTCACCAGGTAGAAGAAGGAGCTGCACGATGACCTGGGTGCCCACCCCTAGCCCTTCTCCTCTTTGGGAGCCTGTGGTGGGCTGCGGCCACAGAGAATAGTCTGCCCTTGAGTGGAAGGGAAGGTCTCCTGAAGGGCCAGCAGGCACTGCCCTGGTTTGCTGGGAATCACTGAGATGGGTCCCTTGTCGCCCAGAGTGACACTTCTGAGGCCTGCAATAATCCTCGGGGCATCACTCACCCCAGCTGGACTTGAGCCCCCCACTCTTTTTTTTTTTTTTGCTTTTTGGGTCACACCCAGCGATGCACAGGCGTTACTCCTGGCTCTGCACTCAGGGGACCCTGTGGGATGCCGGGGATCGAACCCAGGTCGGCCGCGTGCAAGGCAGACGCCCTCCCCACTGTTGCTGTCGCTCCAGCCCCGACCCTGCCCCTCTTGAGAGGTCATCCCTGCTGGGACTCGGGCACGCCTGTGGGGGCAAGGCTTGAGCTGGTGTTGGCTGGTCACATGTATGGCGGTGTCTTGGTCCCTGGACCAGCTCCCTGGCCCAGCTCCTGAAGGCTGTTTCCTCTTTGGTCACTTCAGATGCGTGTCTTTGGCCTCTTCAGGCGTTGTTCCGGATGCAGGAGGGAGGGGGTCTGAAGGGATCCCTCACCCGTCAGAGCAGAGGTGCAGGGTTTGCACGAGTGAGCGCCACCGAGAGGACCCGCCCCAAGGACGCCTGCACGGGCCAGCAGCAACGAGCCCTTCTGGCTTCCCAAGGGGAGGGTTGTCTGGAATCTGGTCCTGGGCAGTTAGTTCCGGGTTCTCTTTCTCCTTATCTCGGTCTGATCCAGGGTCTGAGCCCCTGGCCGGGCGGCAGGGCTGTATCCTGGGGCGAATCACCATTTCCTTCCCCTGGCCACTCTCCGTCTCCTCCTGTCCCCTTGGAGCTTCTTTTGGGGAAACCGCGTGTGGGCACAGAGCAGAGACGTTTCTCTGAACTTCTGAGGTTCAGAGTAGAGGGCAAGAGGGGCTCGGGGCCCGATCTGGAGGCAGCTTCCCTGCAGGAGGGGTGCGGCGGGGAGGGAAGGGGCAACCCTGGCACGGCTGTGGGCGTTTGTACATGGCGCCTGAAAATACCCGGGGGTCGATTCAAGCTAAGGTAGGAAACACCAAGAGTGAAAGGGAAAATCGGCGTCGGAACAGTGAGGCCGGGTGGAATATCACCAGAGAGCTGCAGTCGGCCTTTGAAGTGCCGGGCCACATCCGGTTTCAGTGCACACTCGCAGTCAGGCTGCTAATCTCTGCCATCTGGGGTCAGAGTCCAGCCGCCAGGAGCAGGGCCCCTGCCACGTCTCTGCGACTCCTCCTGTCCTGGGCCTGAAAGAGCACTGTTCAGCCCTGCGGCCAGTGAGTCTCAGAAAGGCTCTTCCTGAACCTGGGTTTCCTTGGGGTGCCTGCCGTGTCTCTGGGGGGCCTTCAGCAGGCATGAGGGGCGAGTCACGCCTGGATGCCACAGCTCCCCCGAGTGGCCCCCCTGCGCGGTTTTAACTCTGCAGCCCTGCAGCTCTCCCTGGGCGAGCCACTCCTGGTGGATGCATGACACATTGCAGAGTTTCGATGGTCACACTGGGGGGTCGGGGGAGCTGGGGGGCACCCTCAGAGACAGGAAATAGAGAGCGACCAGGTCTGGAAGGAACCTGCCGCTCTGCCAAGTGTCTGGAGAGACGCACGCCTCAGGGAGGGTGGTGCTCATCACGCGGTGCTCGGGGCCTGTCAGAGCCGGGAGCGTAGCTCAGAGGGGAGGAGGCAGGAGAGCCAGCTGGCGGCCACCACACCGGGGTCCAAGGGAGGGCCCCCAAGGGCTCGGGGAGGCTGGGGGGAGCGTCAGGATGGTTTGCAGAGCCGCATTCTAAGGCCTGGGCCGGGGCGACGAAGGCAGAGAGAAGCTTGGGGGGCTTGAGGTCCCGAGGGGCTGGCCAGGCCGGAGAGCAGGGAGAGAGCCTTTGGCCTCACACACGGCCCTGAGCCGCCTTTCCTGGCCACTGTCCCCGGGAGGGCTCCGAGGGGACAGAACACGTCTCAGCATGTCTGGGACGGACAGCCGCTGGCTGAGTGTGGGGGGGTCTCGGCCCCCGCGCGGGGCTGGGGGAGGGGGAGAGAGAGAGAGCACGAGCGAGCGAGCAGGTGCCTGACGCTGGCTGTGCTCGGTGGCTGTCCCCTTCTGAGCGCCAGTAGACTTCTGAGTATTACTGTTACAGTATGAAGTCAGGGTGACAGGAGGGTAGGGGGTGCGGCCCCCCGAGGCGCAGCCAGCGACCCCCATCACTCGCTCCGCATTTGTGTCATGTCTTTAAACTTCTGATCGCACATAGCAACTCACGCTGCTGATGCCGAGGTAGGGTTTTCTCTCGTGCTCACCGCACTCCCTGCAGGCAGCGGTCGGGCCCCGAGGAAGGAAAGGACATCCAGTGTCATCACTTCTTTCCTTTTCAATTCAGGGAGTTTCTATGAGTGAGAAATGTTTGACTTCTTAGTCTACGCGTCCAAGCTGGCATAAGTCAGCTGCTTACGCTACGGGGTGGGGGGTCTCGTCATCCCGGGAGACACGGGCGGGAAGAGAGCCCAGGCCCCCCAAAGCCACCTGACCTCTCCCACCGGGACCATGTGTGTGACCTCTGATCACTGAGCAAGGAGCAAATAAATAAGGGGATGAAAAGAACATGGTGTGAGGAAGACAGGAAGGGGGATGTTCTCTGTGGTAACTTCAGGGCGCCCGAGGAGGGCTCGTTCCTTGAGGTAACCGTCTCCTCGCTCTGTCTCTGTCTCTCCTGCAGCGCCTAGGAGAGCCATCTGCACTGTCCTTAAGTCTCTTCCTGAGGGACAGAGAAGTTGTCCATCCACAGGTCCCAAGTGACCCGGCATTTTCGTTACTGGCGCAGTGAGAAATTTAGAAAAATCGTATGCATCTCTGACTGTCAGGTCACAGTCACTCAAATCAGAACTGGAATGCCACAAAAACAACTCCCTGTTTGCCCAGAGGAAAAAAAAGACAGTAAAGGGGAAATTCAGATTAGTCACAGAGAAGTCCCCCGCCTGCCTGCAAGGGCTGCGCATTAAAGTGGAGAGTCCGCTCTGCCCTTTCAATCGCCACTGGCGCTCCCGGGCTCCGAGCTTTCTCTGCCCCGGCTCCTGGCCGAAGGGAAGAGGCCCGCCCCCGCCTGGGCTCCCCGGGGTGCAGCGAGAGATGGACGGGCGCCCGCCCCAGGAGGGGGATGTGGGTCCTGCCCCCGGCCGGGGCGCCCTGAGGACCAGGCTGCTGCTGGCAGCGTCGCTGGCCCAGGGGCTGGGGCTGCTCCTGTGCCTCATCTATGTCTGCCTGCACCTCTCCGCTTCCCAGGTAAGACACCAGGCGCGCAGCCCCACGCACACGGCGCTCCAGCTCCCGCCCAGGCCGCCGTCTTGGGCTGTTCCCGCTCTCCGTCTGCTTTCTCCCCCGGGGATGGTAGGGAAGGTCTGCAGAGACCAGCCCTCCTCCCGCTCCCTCACACCCCTCCCGGCCCCTCACTACGACGTGGGCGCTGCCCAGCTGTCAGGGGAGCCTGCGCACGTGCTGGGGGAGGCGTTATCGCCCTACGGTGGCACTGCTTCCCCCCCCCCCAATGCCCGTCCCGAGATGCCTGCCTGCCTCTTTCCTTCCCCGCCTCCCTGCAGGCATCCCTCCCGAGGGGTGTGAGAGAAAAGGCGGGCGCCCTCCCGCTGGGCTTGTCTGTCTCCCCAGGACATCGGGGTTTTGGTGCTCTCGGCTGGTGGGACTAGGGTCATGACCACTCCTGGCCAGGGCATCCAGCTGTGTTGTGGTCTCTTGGTTTCCCCGCCCCTCCCCCCAGATACAGAGCTTGCAGTGAGCCTGAGTTTCTCCTTGTGTGCCCAGGGCCCCTCTGTCTGCCCCTGGGAGATAACAGCTTGGTTCCCGCACCAGACTCCCTGCGACTCTGCAGAAAGGCAGATAAAGCCGTGCAAGTCCTTTGCAGAAGTCAACTTTCCCTTCAAATCAGTTTATTTAGTAACCTCTGCTTTCTCACCACCGGGTTTTGTGTTTTTTTTTTTTTTTTTTTTTTGGTATTTGTGAAAAGCGGAAGCTTTTGTTTTAGAGATTCAGGGAAAAAAAATGGGTCTTAGGCATTCTTCATATAATTCACTTCCCTATTTGATTTTTTGGTAGCAGGAGCCATTCGTCCAACCAACTACACTGTAAATGCAGCATCTGTATTCATAGGCTCGGTACGAGAATGTGGTCACCGTAACCGTCTGGCCTTAGAGGGGGGGCATTTGGCTAGAAGGCTGACAGAGAGGCGGGGGCCCGCTGTGTCCAGGGTCAGAATTCCAGCCTTCTCAGATTCAGGTGCGAGTGTGTGAGAGTCGTGTTTGCTGGGGCCGTGAGCACCTTGCCTACTAGCACATCCTGCCACTGGCGTGTGGGCAGGGGTCACCCGCACGCCCCTCGACTCCTCTGTTATCTCTGTAGCCCCACATGTTTGCATTCTGGCAGTTTTCACCACGAGGAAAAGGAGAAAGGCAGGAAGGCCGCCGGGGCGGGGGGTCACGTCAGCGCTGCAGCTCCTTGGTTAAGTTTCTGCTACTCGGAGTTGATGTCACAGGCATACTTTGTTTCAGCTCAATATAAGTGGATGGAATAGAGCACACTTCAGAAAATAACTTTCGTTTTCTGTTGTTTCTAAGTGCAGTTGGCACTTCAAAAGCAATCTGAGGTAGCATCTGAAAATGTTTTCGATCTCCAGTGCTGGTCAGTGCCCATGCAGCCCTGGGGACCGAGCTCTCTGGCCCGGCACCCGAGACACGCACGGCTTTGTCTGTTTTGAGGCTCCGAAAGATACTGAGGAGATAAGAAAAAGGCCCCACAGACATGATGGCATAATGCTTCCTGTAGTGAGACAGCGGATGGTTGCTCTGATTGTTGAACTGGAGTATGGTGGAAGGGGAGGGGAAACTGAGGCAGGGCCCATTCACGAAGGGTCTGTCTTTAAAAAAAAAAATTATGAGCGAATCGCCGTGAGATGCAGTTACAGACTTACAGACTTTCGTGTTTGCGTTTCAGTCATACGGTGGCCGAGAGCCCATTTCTCCGCCACCTCCACCCCACCCTGCTCGTTCTCTCTCCTTTTGGGTGCTGTGGTTTGCATTAAAGGTACTGAGTGGCCCTCATGTTGGGTCCATAGTCTACTTCCAGCCCGCCTCTCCCATCCCGAGCAGGCCCTCCTAGCACCCTTTGCTTGGTGTTCCCTTCTCTGTCTGAGCTGCCTTTCCCCCAGCATGCGAGGCCGGCTTCCAGGCCGTGGAGTGATCCTCCTGGCCCTTCTCTCTGCTGCTCTTGGGTGTCAGTCTCCCCTTCTGTCCCTTTCTATCCCACAGATGAGTGCGTCTTTCTACTCTGTCCCTCTTAACTGCATCAGAACACAGGGCGAGCGCCTGGGCTCCGCTCTGCACTAACCCGGCACTAGAAGGCGCCACAGCCAAGCCTTGGGCACGGCTCTGGGCAGCCGGCAGCAACCAGGGCCAAGTCCTGCACATCATCGCGCCTCTCTGAACTTGTCGCCGTGGGCTGACCCAGCCATGCGATCTGCACAGACTCGGGCGGGAAACACCCCGTCAGACACACGGTCTGGAGGGCTGAAGCGAGGAGGGCACGGGCGGCCCCGGGACCAAGCACGCTACCCTCTCAGCTCAGTTTTTCTGGCCGTGACTTGGTGCCCTCACTCTCCAAAGCTGCCCCTCCCCCCAGCTGTTCAGGGGAGCAGCCAGGGCGCCTGTCCACGTGGGCCTGGGTGAGTTCCCTGAAGGGCTCGGGCATCATTTTACTCATTTGCAAAACGAGTTCCTTAAAATTTAATCTGTAAAATTTCATAAAAACTTTTAAGTTTTTACATCTTTACCCATTTTTAAAATCTTCAAAACTTTGTGAAAAGGAACATTTGTAAGTGCCAAGATGGTGATTATTTGCAGACATGTCACCCTAAATGTGCTGCCACTAAAATATCTACCCTGTGGCACGTGGACAAATAGCTCAGATGCCGGAAAGAAGACTAAAGAGTTTTGGGCTTTGACTTCACTTTTTTTTTTCTTTTTGGGTCCCACCTGGCGATGCACAGGGGTTCCTCCTGGCTCTGCACTCAGGAATTACTCCTGGCGGTGCTCAGGGGACCCTATGGGATGCTGGGAGTCGAACCAGGGTCGGCCACGTGCAAGGCAAACGCCCTCCCCGCTGTGCTATCGCTCCAGCCCTTGACTTCACTATTGTCAGGCTTAACTGCAGCATTCCAGATTGGAGAACAGAGAGATCGACAGTGTCCAGTACTGCGAGTTAGTGTGTGAGGGAGAGACCCAGAATTACCCGGGAGCCCCTGGGTCTGGCGCCACCTCCTTCCCCCTCCAGCTGCCCCCCGGGCCAGCAGAAGAAAGCAGGAATTCACATTGTGCTTTGGCTTCCTGCAAGTCTGTTACTGTGTCGGCCACAGTAACAGTAAGATGTCCCGAGAGACAGAGGCAGCTACCGACTCGGCCCTAAGTAGTCCTATTACTGCGCTGGAGTTTCGAAAGTTGAACTTGGGCACCGAGTCTGTGTTTGGGAGGACCCCGCTGCAGGGGGCACGCTCGTGGTTAGTGCAGTCACATGATCTGAGTCCCCAGACTCCGCAGCAGGGGTGCCTGCGGGGAAACACCCCTTCCGCCCTACTAGCCAGGGCCCTGCAAACACAGCCCAGGGATGCTGACACGGGTTCTTACCGGCTCGCCGTAACACGTGACCTCAGCAAAGGTGCAGGAGTTTCCACCCCGGGGGGAGAGGCCCTGCCCCCCCTCTCCTGCCTACCTGGGGTGGAGGGGGGGCGAACCTCCCTGAGCCCTGGCACTGACTCCAGCTGGCACTCTCTCCCCTCACCAACTATTCGGTTTGTTGTTTGTTTTTAGAACACACCTGGCAGTGCTCGGGGCTACTCCTGGCTCTGGTCCTGGCAGGGTTTGGGGGACCATATGGGGCCCTGGGGATCGAATTCTGGTTGACCGTGTGCAAGGCAGACACCCTGCATGTTAACAGCTGAACCTTAAGTGAGCTAAGACAGTCAGCAAGCAAGTTGTGTGACCTCACTCATCTAGGAGGTCCCTGGGGTTTAATCATTCGGTTGTGACTGCTACAATTCAGCTTCCCAGTATTGGACTGGGAAAGTGTCAATTCAAAATTCAAAAGTGTCCTAATTGAAGGGGAGGAGGGTGATATGGTGACAGGTGCTGTTAACTTTAATTTTCTTTTTTTTTTTCTCTTTTTGGGTCACACCTGGTGATGCTCTGGGTTTCTCCTGGCTCTGCACTCAGGAATCACTCCTGGTAGTGCTTGGGGGACCCTATGGGATGCTGGGAATCGAACCGGGTCAGCCGCGTGCAAGGCAAACCCCTCCCCACTGTGCTGTTGCTCCAGCCCTTCAATTTCCCTCCTAAAAGTGCAAAATCAAGAAAAGTGTCTCACTCCCAACTCCTGGCCTCAAGATTTCAATTCCTTTTTCCAAAGGCATTTTTTTCTTACGTTGCCTTTCAGATAACTTCTCATTGACTTGTAAACATTTTTTCAATGCAGACTGGTATTATACTTTATAATATTCTAACTGCTTTTTTTTTTCACTGATTTCACATATTTTGTAGGTCCATACTGAATTTTGTTTTTTTTTAGCCACCAAATAACTACATTTCACCTACCAGCTTTCCTCTCTCCTTTGTTCCACTTCTTTTTGAGTGCTGTGTAGGAAAAGATCTAGTACTTGAGAAAAAGTTGTTTTGCTTTTGTGTGAAGCAATTTTTACTGAGAGAAACATAGAGAAAAGGGAGGAGGGGGAGAGGCGTATTCAAGAGAGAACACAGACGTACGCAGACAGCACCGATTTCTGTGAGGTTTCTGGCACTGTCTAAACCAGTAGACCTGACACTCTTGAGGAATCAGCGGGAGGGGCCGGAGTCACACGGTGTCACATCAAACAACTTGGTAAATCACAGTGTCTAAATCAGTCATCACACTGTCACACTGTCATCCCATTGCTAATCGATTTGTTCGCGCGGGCACCAGTAACGTCTCTCATTGAGAGACTTATTGTTACTGTTTTTGGCATATCCAGTACGCATGGATAGTTTGCCAGGCTCTGCCATGCGGGCTCGATACTCTCGGTAGCTTGCCGGGCTCTCCGAGAGGGGCGGAGGAATCGAACACGGGTCGGCTGCGTGAAAGGCGAACACCCTACTGCTGTGCTATACACGCTCTATGCCCTGAAGATGGGATCTTCCGAGTCCCACTGAGAGAACAGAAGTTCCCCAACAGCCCCCCCCAGGGCCTTCTGGCTGGGTCCAAGGAGCTAACTGAAGCCACCACGCCTGTCACTCCTCACAGACCTTTGTGGCCAGGGTGAGCTGAGGGTCTCCTAAGGGCTGCTATCCCACATGGGAAACTGGGGTCCGGGAGCCAGACAGGACCTGGAAAGAGTTTGAGAGAAACGAGGGCGGACCTCAGCAGCTCGCAGGACAGAGCGGACAGCGTCCGAGCTGTCCCACTGCCGCTGGGACGTGTGACCGTCATTTCTAAGCCTGGCCTCGGACAGCCCCGCTGCTTCGGGGATGAGACTCATCAGTGCCGTGTCTGCCCTGTCCTGTTTATAACCAACATTTCCTCTCTGCTTCTCCTCAGAGGCCGCCTCAGAGCCCCTCGGTCCAGAGTATCCGAGTGCTGTTCACCAGTAAGTATCTGTCTTGCTTCCAGAGCCTAAGTCTCCTCGCGCTCTCCACCCACACAGACAAGCCCCCTCAGTTGCTGCAATCGGCAGAATTCAAAAAAGAAAGGGGGAAGGATGAAATGACCTTGTAAATCCTCCCCGGGAGGGCTGAGGCATGAGTATCATGCATGCATGATAGTTTCTGTATGGATATGCCTTTGCTGGGGCATCCTGAATCTTTTTTTTTTTTTTTTTTTAATTTTATCGAATCACCGTGAGATAGTTACAAGCTTTCATGTTTGGGTCACAATCTCACAATGATCAAACACCCATCCCTCCACCAGTGCACATTCCCCACCCCCAATATCCCGGGTATACACCCCTTTTCCACCCTCCCCCTGCCTCCATGGCAGACAATATTCTCCACTCTCTCTCTACTTTTAGGCATTATGGCTTGCAGCACAGACACTGAGAGGTCATCATGTTTGGTCCCTTATCTACTTTCGGCATGCATCTCCCATCCCAACTGGTTCCTCCAGCCATCATTTTCTTAGTGATGCTTCCTGAATCTCAGGGAAGCAGGTCCTGTCCTCCTTTGCAATTTAAAGCACGTCCCCTGGGCATGGGCCTGAGTGCCTCACGGCCGGGTCTGTTCTGTCCCCTGGCTGTGGCCATTCAGGACAGAGCTGGTCCCCACCTCCCCCCCTGCTCCCCCCATGCATGACCAGAGCCCTCAGTTCATCTTCCTCTTTTTCCCTCATGGGAGGGAGCCGTCCAGGAGGACCCAGTGGGGCAGAGTAGGGGGGAGCAGGCTGCGCCCGGGTCTCGACCTTGGGCGAGCGACACACCCGCCCTTCACTGCACCCACCCTGGTGACCAGCACAGCGGGCAGGTGGCCCGCCATCCTCGGCTCTGAAAGGTGAGGGATTCCCAAAGCTCTGTTTCCGGCCAGGAGCTGCCAACAGTCCCAGCGTCTCGCAGCACCCCCAGGTGCTCTCGGCACGCTGTGGGGTCCCCGCCAGCCCCCGTGGCTCTGCCCGTTCCGTTCCCAGCCCCCGGTGGGAGGGCCGAGGTGCGCTCGAATCCCTCGCCTCCCCCTTCACTGGCTCTCCCTGTCCTGCCCAGCTAACTGTCTGCTGTGGCTTCCCGCCCAGGGTGCGAGGACGAGAAGGGCTTCATCATCACCCGGCCGGACAGCAGCGCCATGCAGCTTCGGGACAACGCCATCGTCATCAACTGCGACGGCTTCTACCTCATCTCCCTCAAGGGCTACTTCTCGCAGGCGCTCAGCCTCTCGCTCCACTACCGCCCGGGCCAGCAGCCCCTCCTCTCGCTGAGCCGGGTCCCCTCCGTCAACTCCCTCACGGTGGCCTCGCTGGCCTTCAAGGACAAGGTCTACCTGAACGTGACCACGCACAGCAGCTCCTGCGAGGACATCCAGGTGAACGGCGGGGAGCTGATCCTCATCCACCAGAGCCCCGGCGAGTACTGCGCCCTCTAAGCCGCCCTGCCTGCCGCGGGGGGGCGCCCGGGCCGCCCCCGTCCTGCTCGGGGTCCCCGGAGCGCGTTCACTCGACTTATCCTCCTCCTCCCGGTCACCTTGCCCTCGCGAGCACCAGAGGCCGGTGTCTGAGAGCGGAACGGGAGCGACGCGGAATAAGCTGCTTCCTGCAGCTGCCAGAACGCGCCCACCCGGGCCAGCTGCCACGCAGGACCCGGGGAGGGGGCATGGCCCAGCCCCCACGCTGAGCCTGGTCACACGCCCACGCGCAGCAGGGCTCCCGAGGGCCACCCTGGCCTTCCTGGACACGGCGGAGGGTTGTGGAGCTGCAGGAGCAGTCAGGAGGGGGCTGGTTTCTGAGTCAGACCTCGGGCAAGGAGCGTTCCCTTTCCAGGCCGACTCCGTGAAGGCAGTGAAACTGCGAACTGCCAGGCACTGAGTGCGCGGAGTCGAGATTCTGAGATGATTCCCCCAAACAAGCACACCCTCCCCTCGGCCTTCTTGGTGGTTTCTTTAAGAACAGTTCTTTTTTTGGGGGGGGATGTGTGGGAGGAGGGTTGGGGTCACACCTCCTGGCTCTGTACGCTGGAATTACTCCCGGGGGTGCCGAGGATTGAACCCGGGCTGGCTGCGCGCGAGGCAAGTGCCCTACACCCTGTACGATCGCTGCAGCCTCCTTGGTGACTTCTGAAAAATGATCTGTGTCCGTTAGGGAGTACGGTCGCGGTCTTGAACCTGGTTTGTTTTCAAGTGCACTGGACAGACCCCATCTTTTGTATTTTGTGTTTTCCTGACTTCCGGAGTTTACACGGAGACAATAAATGACCTCAGAATTTACTACTGTTAAGAGTGGTGCAGTTACTATTTATTTTCCCTCCTTAGTTGGGTTTTTCCTGTGGTGCTTGGTGAGACGGGGAGGGGAGGGGACCTGGCTGTGTTGTGCTCAAGTGCCCCCCCTCTCGGTCCCCCTGCTCCAGCGCCCGCCCCATCTTTCCTGTTTTGATCCTGGGCCTCACACGTGCCGGGCAGGTACAGGGTTTGGGCCTGTGCTGCTCTGTCCAGCGTCCATCACCCTGTTTCTCATGACAGTGACTTGATTCACGTTTTTCCCTCCCGTACACCATGGTAGTTACTCTCCTTGGCACAGTGCCAAGTCTATAAAGCCGGACACTGCATTGTTGTTCTCCAGGGGAGGGACAGAGACAACGCTGGTGTTACTGCATTACTCATGCTGGCCACCTATGCTTTCTGCTACAGTAACGCCATAGCTGAAAGACGTATCTTTGCTGATCACCTACTTAGCACACGCCTGCCATCCAGGGCTGTCGGGGCTGTCCTTCCTCCCCCTACCCCGGGAACTCTTTTTATTTTGGTCCGGACCAGTTGTATGGAAATAGCTCCCAAGGGTTCAGAACGTCCTGATTTCTATAGAGATTATAATTTGTTAGACAAATCTCATAAACCATCAACAACTGCTGACAGAAAAGCCATGTCATCTTACTAATTCCCTGCCCACGGCTTCCTTGTGCACAAAACAAGGTGCCTTACACTGCGTGAGAGTGACAGAGGGAGCCCAGCCACGGCCTGCTGCAGAAGAGAAGACGTGTGACAGGAGACTGTGCCAGCTGGCCCGAGATCAGAGAAACAGCGTGACTTCCTTCCGGCTTGCCAGGGTCCCTGCTAGCTCAGTGACAAGTGAAAACACAAGTCCAATATCACCCTTCAATGGCCTCGAGACAAGCGAACAAAATCAGCTACGGATCCCAGAGACAAAGGCGTGTTCCGAGCAAAGGCTAGACACCGAGACAGCTGGCTTGCTACCTGCATTCCATAAAAAGATCTCTGAAAGAATCAAAGTGACATCACAGTCACTCATACTCATCAGGCTCTCCCGTGGCGCTCCGGCACACACAGTCACTTCCTTAGCTTCCTTCTGGCAGGTAGAGGGGTGCTGAGCCCCTCAGGGAGCACTGGGGGGGAGTATTGGGAGCACTAGAAAGAGGACCAAAATGCAAGGAGGGAAAGCAAGAATCCAGGAAGGGCCGGGACAGGTGTCCTTCAGGAATACTGACTGCCAGGGAGACCCACTCCTCAGGCTGTGCGAGGCGTTCAGGCGGGGCTGCAAGGTGGACAGTGGCAGCGAAATGAAATGACTGACGTAGGCCCACAGCTGGACTTGCAACCTTGTCATTTCAGACTGGGACGCTATTAGCTGCGCCTACAGTGAGGCTGGAGCGACAGCACAGTGGGGAGGGCGTTTGCCTTGCACGAGGCTAACCCCGGTTCGATTCCTCCATCCCTCTGGGAGAGCCTGGCAAGCTACCGAGAGGATCCTGCCCGCACGGCAGAGCCTGGCAAGCTCCCCGTGGCGTATTCGAGATGCCAAAGACAGTCACAACAAGTCTCATGGAGACGTGACTGGTGCCCGCTTGAGCGAATCGGTGAACAACGGGACGACAGTGACAGTGAGTCACCCAAGGCTCCCCCTAAGCCTGTCCTGTCATCAAGATAACAATCTTAGTGAACAAACGTCGCTGTCTCATGAGCCCCTTATGGAGTCCAGAAAGCTTGAAGTGCCGTTCACAGTTCATGACAGTTTCTAGATGTTTCATCATCGCAGGTTTAATCATCTAAACCACAGTCTCCACACACGGGGCCTTTGCCATAAGCGCCTCTGAGGGCGAGATGTGTAAACTATGGGCTTGTAAGAAATCCGAAAAAGCGGAACAGCTTGCATCCTTGGCAAAGGGCAAAACGTGTGATCTCTACGAACCGGTGAGCCCGCAAAGTTTGATTTTATTATCTGAATGTTCTACAGGCTTCATCAAGTTTTCAGAAGCCAGAACAGACCTTCTGCTCTGCAGATGAGAAAGCTAAGGGTCGCATGCGCGGAGTACACACCCCCCAACACTTTCCTTTTTCCAGAACCCCAGCGGCTCCTGTGGGTCCCAGCCAAAGTGGAACCGAGGCGTCCCGCAGTCCCGCTGCCTCCTGACAGGGCAGGGGGGAAGCCGCCTTCACCTTGCTCTCACCCCCGCCACCCCTCCGCCAAAGACGCAAAAAATGCAAGAAAGCCCCTAGCTCCCAGAATGTCTTCACGGCCGCGAGGCCTGCCCGACTACAGCACTGGTGGGAACCAGGAACCTGCATCCAGACCCGCTCTCAGAAACCTACTAACATGCAAGAAAATTCACGGTGCTTCTGGATCCTTCCAGAAATTTGCTTCTGCAGATTTGGCTCAAGTCAGTCAAATCTTCTAATAGCTGCGATGGGACAAATGAGTAAAAATTCCGGAGCTGCCAAGTGTCTGGAGTCCCGTGGCGGGGGTGGGGTCCCCACCCTCAGCCTGTCACTGTCCCTAGGTCCAGGTGGCCGGGCCTGGGTGACCGCCAGGCGAGAAGCTGCTGACTCAGGGTCCTAGGAGGCTGCTGAAATCCCCGCATTAGGAAGATACAAGTTCTTTGTAACCAAGGAGCTAAAAACAAAAGTCCTGGGGGTGGGGGGGGGCATTTAAAATTCAGTAAAAATCAAACCAGAGAACTGGGCTTCAGCCAGGAGTGCTGATCAACATGAGCAGCTTCTTGCCCTCTCCCTGCAGGAACTCGGAGCCTCTGCTTGCTTCCTGTGGGGCATCAAGTGCTGTGTGACTTAGCACCTGGCGTGCCCCTCTCTGAACTACTCTGCCCTCATCTGTCAATCTTCCACGCTGTTAGAAGAATTCGGTGGAAGCTGAAAGAGTCTGGTCAAGTACACAGCGCTCGGAGAAGCTGTGAGGCTATTGATCTGTCCTGGCTTGATTAAATAGGCTTGTTCCTGGAATCAAACAGTGCCCTCTCCCACCCCCCCGCCCCCAGGATGCACAGGTGCCCTCTCCTGCACTCGAGCACACTGCCCAGCACTCCGGAAGCTGCTGGCACCAGAGAGCAGCCCAGACCCAGCAGGTCCCCCCCAACCCCCCTGTTCACTGCCAGGGTCACTCCCAGGGAGTGCGTTACCCTACCCCCCTCGTGAGTCACGATATGATACGGGGCCGGCCTGAGCCTTCCCATCACAGGAGAACAGGAGGTGGCCCAGGCCGAGGGGACATGGGGCATGGGGGGGGGGGCGTGTCCATGCTGTGCATTCAGGCCTCCAGAGGCCAGTGAGGAGAGCCCACACCGGGCACAGCTGGGAGCAGCCTGCAGCCACCAGCAGGGGGCGCCAGGGTGTCCGCTGGGCGCGGTGCCGCTGGCTGGCACTGTCCGGTCCTCAGAGCCAGGGGCCAGGGAGCCCTTGCTACATGCGACCACGAGGACACCCCACCGGCACTGAGCGGAAATGGGATGGGCGTGAGGACGGGCCAGGGGGTGGGGGAGGGTGATGCTTCTGGCTCACCTGCCAGGCAGAGCTGGAGCAGACGACTGATGGGGTTAAAGGAGCACCCTGTGTGGGGGAGAGGGAGGGGCGGGGGAGGGAGGGAGGGAGGGAGGGAAGGAAGGGAGGGGGAAGAGGAGAGATGGAGAGAGAGTGAGAGCGCGAGAGAGCGAGAGCGAGAGCGCGAGAGAGCGAGAGCGAGAGCGCGAGAGAGCGCGGGAGAGCGAGAGAGAGCGAGAGAGAGAGAGAGAGAGAGAGAGAGAGAGAGAGAGAGAGGGGGGGGGGGAGGGGGAGGACGCTGGGAGCTGTCTGGGGTGGTGCTTCCGGGTGGGGGTTTCATTCCCCCTTCCCCTTGGCGCACGGTCACCCTTCCTGCACTGTGTCACTAGCTTGGCTGGGATTTGACCCTGCCAGGGAGGGGGAGACCAGCCCCCGAGGAGGGGACCCTCCTAAAAGACCCAGCCTCCCCCACCTTGGGAGTCCGTGAGCCTGTTCCTTTTCACATGCCCGGATGCACCCCAAATGCACAGGACTGCTGTGTCGGGGTGCAGCCAAGGGCCCCCCTTCCCGGGAAACCCCAGTGGGAAGGGGAGCCGTGCCCGGCCTCGCCAGCACTTTCCAGGGCAGGACTGCCAAGTCCACTGCCCGTCCTGGCAGGAGTGGCCGCAGGGGTCCACACAGCCTTTCACACGCAGCGCCCCGGGTCTATTGGTGTGTTGAGGGGTCACAGACAAGAAGCTCCTCGGACCTCTACTGGCTGTCTCCCCACTCCCCCCACACACACACACCATGAAACTCAGGGGTCACAGACAAGAAGCTCCTCGGACACACACACACACACACACACCATGAAACTCAGGAGTCACAGATAAGAAGCTCCTCGGACACACACACACACATACACACACACACACACCATGAAACTCAGGGGTCACAGACAAGAAGCTCCTTGGAACTCTACTGGCTGTCTCCCCACTCGACACACACACACACCCCATGAAACTCGGGTCACAGACAAGAAGCTCCTCGCACACACGCACACATACCATGAAACTCGGGTCACACACAAGAAGCTCCTCGGAACTCTACTGGCTGTCTCCCCACTCGACACACACACACACACACACACACACCATGAAACTCAGGGTCCCAGGAACGGAAAGAACATGTACACACACATACACACACACACACACACACCATGAAACTCAGGGGTCCCAGGAACTGAAAGAACATGTACACACATGCACCTGAAGAAAGACAACAAGGGGAAAGTCCTTCTCCAAACACAGAAAACAATTCCAGAACCAGACCGTCTCGGCACTCGGTGATGTCAGCAAGTTGGGCAAGAGCTGACGGGGACATTGATTTCTGGTCCTTTGTCCCCCCCCCCCCCCCTTCCCCCTTTCCCATCAGTGTTTGTTTCCATGTGGTTCTGGGCAGTGGCCGTAAAGTGAGATTTTTAGAACATGCACCCAGAGATTGTGGCAGGAAATCTTGTGATCTCGGGAGTCTTTCTTCACGGAGAGACCAGTGTTTGTTTCAAATCTTCCTGGTGCAGGGAAGGGACCCTGAATTATCTGTCCCCTTCCCATACAGCCGCACTTCCCAGGAGAGTGAACACAGTCCTGTGGTGTGCAGACTGCTGGGGAAATAAAACACGAGTCTGAACCTACAGACAGTGCAGAGGTTTCACCTCAAACTGATGCTTGGTTTGACTTTAGTTCTCAAATCCATGTTTTATGTGACCAGTTTTTTTTTTCTTTTTGGAGTCACACCCAGCGATGCTGACAGGTTACTCCTGGCTCTGCACTCAGGAATTACTCCTGGCGGTGCTCAGGGGACCATACGGGATGTTGGGAATCGAACCTGGGTTGGCCGCGTGCAAGGCAAATGCCCTGTCTGCTGTACTGTCACTCAGACCCCTTATGTGACCTGTTCTTCTCCTTTCCTTTTTTTTTTTTGAGGAGGTGGTTTTGGGTAGAGGTTAGGGCCACACCTGGTGATACTCGGTTCCTCCTGGCAGGGATCGGGGGACTATATGGGGTGCCGGGGATCGAACCTGGGTCAGTGGTATACAAGGCACGTACTAAGCCCATTATACTATCTCTCCGGCCCCGTGACCAGTTACTTTTCTAAAACAAAAATGTCACACAACACATCGGGGGTGGGGGGGAGAGAGAGAGAGAGACAGAGACAGAAACTGTGTCCACTAGTGATTTCTCAATTCCTTACTGGGACGACATGAAATGCCTCGGCTTTGAGGAGTGTGTGTGTGTGTGTGTGTGTGTGTGTGTGTGTGTGTGTCCCTTCACCTAGGCCCACCCTCCAGACTCCCCCCAGCCCCCCAGTGTACTTTCTGAGAACTGTGCTTCTGTCTTACTCATCTGTGACTTCTAGGATCTTTGTGGTAGAAGCTTCCAGAACACTTAATTTCAGTGAAGACAGCTTTTCCGCCCACCAGTCTTCTTCCCAAACACAGCCTGGTGTGTTAATTACTGAATATTTAGATAGAAATAGGCAGAGCTGGAGTAACTGCCAGATACAGCGAAGTACCATGAAGCAGAGACTGAACTGGGGTGGGGGGGGGAAGGAACATATTTGCCCAAATAAACGGAGTCCAGAGCAACGTGTTAGTGTGTTACAGTGAATATTCAGTGTCACACTCAAAGTCACCAGTTCCCTTTTCCCTGCCATTACTCACTTCCTAAAAACAGCAGGTCCCAGGAAATCTAGGCAGGCGTCAGTATCAGTTCTGTAGGGTAACTCACTGGTTCTGGGGTAAAGGCACTAAGGATCAAGCACTGCAGGTCCTTAGACTCTGAGAGGAGCCGGGGCAGGCCACAGGCTGACAGGGACACTCCAGGGGCAGAGGGCAAGTCACAAGCTAAAGCCTCCACCCAGTGTGGTGGCACAGATAAACCAAAGTTACTCTTTTTTTAAAAAATTTTTGCTTTTTGGGTCACACCCAGCGATGCACAGGGTTACTCCTGGCTCTGCACTCAGGAATTACTCCTGGTGGTGCTCAAGGGACCCTATGGGATGCTGGAAATCAAACCTGGGTTGGCTGCGTGCAAGGCAAACGCCCTCCCCGCTGGGCTATTGCTCTAGCCCCTATACCAAAGTTTCTTTAACCAGTCATCTGTTCTAGGGCACTCGGGTTGTTTCCAGATTTTGGCTATTGTGAACAGTGCTGCAATGAACATATAGGTACAGATGTTATTTCTACTGTGCTTTTCTTTTCTTTTTTGCTTTTTGGGTCACACCCGGCGATGTTCAGGGGTTACTCCTGGCTCTGCACTCAGGAATTACTCCTGGCGGTGCTCAGGGGACCATATGGGATGCTGGGGATCGAACCCGGGTCGACCGCGTGCAAGGCTGCGCCCTACCCACTGTGCTATGGCTCCAGCCCCTCTTCCTTGCTTTTCACACACTCTTAACCAACTTCTCCACCAGCGCAGTTTTCCTTGAAGGACCTGCCTTGTTTCGAGTTGCAAATGTTTCCTCTTCCACAAAGTGTGCTTGACCCCTCACGGCGGAGGGCAGGGATTGGCCCCGCCACACCGCTCTGTGAGGGACTCACAGACACACTGCAATGCGATTTCATCTATTTATCGGCCCCCGCAGCACCCAGAGCTCCTGATTGCAAAGATCAAGGTTTGTTTAGTCCTAGTCCTGTGAGAGGCAGATTCCTCAGTCTGACCTTAGGAAAGGGGGGGATGTGAGAAGCGGCTGACTCGCCTCTCCTCACTCTGGCCATAGAGTTTGTAGGAGACAGCTCAGGCCAGGAAGGATATATGACTGAGCTAATGAATTATTAAATAATCACAAATCATTAAATAATCAAATACAATTATCAATAAAATAATTAGTTATTATTTTAATAATTTAAACATATAATTTGCGCTGGAGTGATAGCACAGCGGTTAGGCATTTGCCTTTCACTCGGCCGACCCGAGTTCGATTCCTCTGCCCCTCTCGGAGAGCCTGGCAAGCTACTGAGAGTATCGAGCCCGCGCGGCAGAGCCTGGAAAGCTACCCGTGCATATTGGATATGCCAAAAACAGTAACAATGAGTCACTCAATGAGAGACGTTACTGGTGCCCGCTCAAACAAATCGATGAGCAACGGGATGACAGTGACAGTGAAATATATAATTTATAATTTAATAATTAATTATTAAATAATTAAATGATTAAATAAATAATGAAGTATTAACTGGTGTTTACACACAGACACGGAGCTGGAAAGTTAACACACCTGTGTCTTGTATCCTGTGTCTAACTGATAAGCATCTAACTGATAAGATGCTTCCTTGATGTATGGGAACACTTTGCTTGATGTATGGGAACTGGGAATGACTCCCTAATCGGGAATGTTTTCTTGATATATCGTTTCTGTATGCTTTTGTTCACTTAGGAAATGTTTAAAGCTATTTCTGTCTCTGGAATTGTTTATCTCTGTGCCTACTCTTGCGGCCAGTGTGCCCAGGCTGGCTATATAAACCCTCTGCTGTAGGCCCTCGGGGTCGAGCTCCGACTTCCTGCTTCTGCAGGACGGCCCGGCCCCAGCTAGCTGGAATATAAAGTCTCGGTGTGTGTTTTGCAATCCCGCTGGACTCTTTGTCTCTCTGAATACTGAGGGGTGGTCTCAGTCCTAACATTTGGAGGCCCCAGCGAGATCTATAGATCACTGCAAAATTTCCGAGAGACAAACAAGAACCCGGGAACTGAGATATAATTTAAAAAATTTTTTTTTTTTTCCTGGAAACCGCGGTGAGAGGACCGGCCAACCTCCTCTGGATTCCGGTCTAGGATAGAGGACCGGGATTAATCTGGGCAGAGAATTCTCGGTGGGGAGGGTGGCAGGCAGCCTTGACCCTGGAGGCCCCACTTCTGGAAGTCGTGGGAGATGTCCCCGACGTCAGGAAGTGGACATGAGGTTTGGATGCCGTTTGGGCGACTGACCAAAGGATCCGTCTGGTTCAGGTCAAAGGCGCCAGGGTGGGCGTGTGTGGTGGACGGGTCCGAATGAGTGTGATGTGTGAAAGTCTGTTTTTTGTGCCTGCTCTGTGATAACTGTGTGAATGTGTGTGTGCACCCGCACCTTGATAGGTCTTTCTAGAGGGCGTGGGTTTAGCTCTAGACCACTCAATAAGCGCTTTCTAGACACATTTTCACAAGCAGGAAACTGGCTGGTCAGGTTGGGAAATGGGGGGTAGGGGGGTGGGGGGGCAAGGTTCCAATCAGCCGACAGAACAAATTTTTTTTTTTTTTTTTTTTGCTTTTTGGGTCACACCCAGCGATGCACAGGGGTTACTCCTGGCTTTTCACTGAGGAATTACTCCTGGCGGTGCTTGGGGGACCATATGGGATGCCGGGGATCGGGGATCGAACCCGGGTCAGCCGCGTGCAAGGCAAACGCCCTACCCGCTGTGCTATCGCTTCCGACAGAACAAATTTTGCTCTGGGGACTGCCCCTTCCTTTCTCAGTCTATCAGTTTTTTCCCTGCCACTTTTTTTTTCTTTTTTTGGGTCTCACCCGGCGATGCACAGGGGTTACTCCTGGCTCTGCACTCAGGAATTGCCCATGGTGGTGCTCAGGGGAACCATATGGGATGCTGGGAATCGAACCCGGGTCGGCCGCGTGCAAGGCAAACACCCTCCCCGCTGTGCTATTGCTCCAGCCGCAACAGTGAGAATCTTCTTAGCGGAGGTCAAGGGAAGTCAAGAAGAAGAACCTGACAGGTTTTTCCAGGATTAGGAAAACTGGACTGTGCTGGCATAGAAAACCAGCCTGGCAGGACGCTAGTCAGAGGGGCCGGCGGAAGGGCCCAGTTTGGGAGACCAGCAGAGGGCTAGGCGGACGCGCTGGAAGGTCAGTCGTGTGGGAGATGTCCCCACTACTACTGGGACACCCCAAGTTTGAGGTGTCAGAATCTGAATCTGGAGAGCGCACTGTCAGGAAGTCTTTTACGGCCGTTGTGTATCTGTCCCCTGAGTGTTATATTCTTGTCATTGTCCAGTTTTAAGTGAGTCTTTATGTCTTTGATCCCCCTTAATTCACCATCTAGTCATGGGTCAGAATCAGTCGACCCACTTTCCCTTGTGGCTGACCATTCAGTGATTTTTAGGTCCAGGGGCAGCAATCTCTCCGTAGAGGTGAGGACAGGTAAAATGATAATTCTGTTCTGCAGAATGGCCAGCCGCAACGTGAGCTGGCTAGCGGAGGTATTTTGATCTGGGGAATGTTCTGAAAAGTTAAAGGTAAAGTCTTCTTTCCAGGGCCGGGAAGACACCCGAACCAGACCCCTTATGTCTTGGTCTGGCAGGAATTGGCTGAGAGACCCCTGCCTGGTAAAAACAAGAGTGTTTTGAAACAGTGCAAAGATAAATTAGGCTAATTAGTGTGAAACAGAGATGTAGAAGCTATCCAGATAAAGTTTTCTCATGCTTTCATAAACACGGACAATCCAACTATTTTCTAATGCTGCTATTTAAAGCTTTGGTGAGTACCAGTGGTCTCTTTCTGTGTCTGAAAGCATGTTTGAATTATGAAATTGTTAAAGTACCTGGTGCAAAAACCTTATCATTTGAGATAATTAAGAACTGCAAAATGAAGCCAAAGAAGGTTTTATCATGTTTCATAAGAATTGATGGTTCAAAGGTCTTATGCTGTTAGATCAATATACATATTTGTATCTGCACTGGATTATTAGAATATTTGACCTAGAAAATCTTGTGAGTTGCAATATTTGTGGTATATAAAAACAGGTTCAAAGAGTGATGGGTTAGTTTAAAATATGAGTTTCTAGAGTTCTAAAATTGGCTGCAAAACTTATCCTACTGGTATTTTATTTGATCTCTGAGACTTTTGGTAACTAAAATTTCTAGAGCTACTTAGCAAAGAATTATAATAGATTAATCTCAGGTGTCAGCCTGATAGTCTGAAGCCATAGCATTGCACCTGGGTAAAAGTTTGAGATAAGAATGGAGAATTCATGGAAGACGTGGGAACTTTTACTGACTATTAATCAGTCTGTCCAGTATACAAAAATGCATGCTAGAAATCAGAATTCTAAGATGTCTCTGATTAATTTCTATGTGAAGTGAACTTTTCCCAGTGAATGTGTGTTGTAAGAACTTTAGTTGTGAGCATCTTTGAAGCCTTTTTTGAATATCTATAGAACTATAGATACCATATAGAACTATAGATACCATTTCTATAGAACTGATGCGATAAATGAGATGTTTGGTAATTAGTGTCCAAACTTGGGAGATCATGTTGTATTAGGTTCAGTAAAATAAGAGTTTAAACTTGTGGGGTGACTGACTATAAGGAATATAGAGGTATGTTTTGAGTCAGAAAGATAATGAATGGAGATATCAGTGGGAAAAAGGAAAGGAATCCTCTTAAAGTGAACTTGGTTTTTAAATAAATGAAAGTTACAGAATGAATATAAAGGAATGTGTAGAAGGTTTGAAGTTGTGTTTTAAGGAAAGGAACTGATCAAATTATTTTGTTATAAGAAACTCTTTAAATCACATGCAGAATTGTTCTAGTTCCTTTTTGGTAAGATCTATGGAAAAGATATTGGATGGATTTTCTGGACTCCTATTATAGTGCTCTTATTAATGGGAGGTCAAGGTTTTCAACATGGGATTGAATGTATTAAATATGATGTTAAATTGTGCGCTTTATCTCTGCAGACTTTAGCTTCTTTTGACTAGGATCACAGCAAATTGGTATGTTGTATCTCATTGTGAGTGAAATGTTTGCTTTTCTTTCCTTTGTACCTTCACTATGTTCTGATGCTTCATGGCACTATGTTGGTTTGCATAAATCCAGATAAAGGTCTTTCTTCTCTGTAATAGGGTCTACCCTTCATGCAGACAGGAAAAACAACTATGGGGACCCCAAAACCCTCTTTCAGGGAAACAGTCAAAAGATTGGTCTAAACGACAGGAGCAAGTAGGGCGAGCCTAGAGGCAGGCTGGCTCAGAGAAAGACTGGACAGTGAGGAATCCGGGAATCTGCAATGTCTGATTCAGCCTTGGCCCTACTTTCAGCAGAGAACCTGGGAACCAGGATCTCTCCCAGCCCTGAAGAAGAGATGGGATGGACTCCTTTCTGCCAGACACCTCTATGGAAAATGAGGCCCAAGGCCACATCTACTTCAACCTGAAGGTTTGAGCATTCGTCATGGGACCTGATCTTCGAATTTTTTTTTTCTTTTTGGGTCACACCCGAGATGCACAGGGCTGACTCCTGGCTCTGCACTCAGGAACCACCCCTGGTGGTGCTCAGGGGACCATACAGGATGCTGGGAACTGAACCCGGGTCGGCCACGTGCAAGGCAAACGCCCTCCCCGCTGTGCGATAGCCCCTGATCTTCAAATTATGGCGAGGCCTGGGTAACTCAGACATGCCAGATAAAATTAATGCTGTTATTAGTATGTCTCCTGTCTTTAGCCAACCCCACAGGACTTCTCAGTAAATAACGGGGTACCCCAAATGAAGAGCTCTCTAATCTTGCTGTTTATGCAAAAGGACAAGTCAGGTTTGTTAAGCCATCTGGAAAAATTTTAGAAAATTGAAGATGGAGAGAAAAACATGTTTCTGTAACTTGGTTTTCATAGAAATCAGATTCTAGTTCTACAGAAGTGATTGAAAAAATGTATTTTGATCTCGGTTTAAAAGGTGTCCCCTTTGGGGTAACTCAGACAAAACGTGTTTTACTGACTGTAAAGTGAGCAGCCTAGTCTTTGGGACTCAAGCTATACATGCTGTCACTAGTGTGACCAGGACATTGGAAACCAGAGCTTTACTAGGGGGACCTCAGCTCAAAGGACAGGGATGCTTGCTTCCCTCCAGCCTGTCACTTGGCTAAAGTACTGAGTGGACATCTAAATTGGTCCTACGTGTTCATTCTAGTTAATACATATAGAGAGAGCAGAGGTTTTAAACAGATCTTAATTCTTGTCACATCATGGGATTAATACCCCATTGGAGAATATTTCCTCCGAGCCAGAACACCCACAGAAGAGGAAGAGTGGGAATTGCGACAAGGTGTCTATAGGGAAGCTGAAAATTTCCGATATCTGGATTAATGCAGTAAAATATTAGTGAAAGGAATGGACAGGATAGGAAGAAGGAACTATGCTTCCTATGCCACTGATAACTGGTTTTTGTACCCTGAGCATTGGACCACTTATCACTTATTCTTCTGCCTCTTAGGTTTGGTCATTTCAGAGTAGCATTCCTTAGCCTAACTGATCTGATTAGAAAAAAAAAATTCAGGGGGCTGGAGCGATAGCACAGCCGGTAGGGCATTTGCCTTGCACGCGGCTGATCCAGGTTCAATTCCCAGCATCTCATATTTGCCAGGTGTGACCCAAAAAGAAAAAAATTCATTGTCTGGGGCTCATTGTAGCTTGAGGCTTCACCCCTTGTATAGGCAGGGCCAGCGTTCCTGTCTCAGCAGGAAGCGTCTGCAGAAGACGGACCTTCGACCATTTTCCCTTTAAGTAATAAAGATGGTGGAATCTCTAGGGGAGTGTGATGTAGATACATAGGTTAAGGAAGCCCCCTGCACCTTGAAAATCCCTTCCGATTGCCCTGCTGTGAGTCTGAACCCCCTTAGTGGAGGAATCCTGCTCCCTTTCAAATTCTTCTGGGTCAACTGCCCGTCATGACCAGCCCTTACAGGGGTCAAGGCCCAGCTCCACGCAGGAACTGGAGACCGACTGCTCTGAAGGTGGACAGAATCACGACCTGGGTCCATGCTTCACACGTGAAAGCTGCCTCCCCCTTTGGAGACTAAATGATGCTGGCCAGTGGCATATTCGGACGACTCGAGACGACCCCACTGCAGATAAGACTGAGGAAAGTGGTTTAAAGGAACCACAGGAAGGGCATGGGTCATTCTCTGTTTCTGTATGCTCGTAGTGAAAGCTGTCGAGCAACTCCCTACCTGCCCCAGCCTTTGGCCCTAGGTGCCTTCTGATAACTGAGACAGGTGGAATTAACCCTGAGTGTGCCAGTTATGCCCCGCACTGGGACGTGTGTTCACCATATGGGTTTCAGACATTAATACCGATGACCCTGTGGCTGAGGAAGATTCCTCAGTCTGACCATAGAGAAGGGGGCGGTGTGAGAAGCGGCTGACTCGCCTCTCCTCACTCTGGCCATAGAGTTTGTAGGAGACAGCTCAGGCCAGGAAGGATAGATGGCTTAACTGAGGTAACTGAGTAACAGTACCACTAGGTGGTAAGCAGCCCTGGCCATGAAGGATATATGACTGAGCTAATGAATTATTAAATAACTATAAATCATTAAATAATTAAATAAAATTATTAATTAAATAATTAGTTACTTTAATAATTTAAATATATAATTTGGGCTGGAGTGATAGCACAGCGGTTAGGCATTTGCCTTTCACTCGGCCGACCCGAGTTCGATTCCTCTGCCCCTCTTGGAGAGCCCCGCGAGAGTATCGAGCCCGCGCGGCAGAGCCTGGCAAGCTCCCCGTGCGTATCGGATATGCCAAAAACAGTAACAATAAGTCTCTCAATGAGAGACGTTACTGGTGCCCGCTCGAACAAATCGATGAGCAACGGGATGACAGTGACAGTGAAATATATAATCTGTAATTTAATAATTGATTATTAATTAAATGATTAAATAAATAATGAAGTATTAACTGGTGTTTACACACAGACACGGAGCTGGAAAGTTAACACACCTGTGTCTTGTATCCTGTGTCTAACTGATAAGCATCTAACTGATAAGATGCTTCCTTGATGTATGGGAACACTTTGCTTGATGTATGGGAACTGGGAATGACTCCCTAATCGGGAATGTTTTCTTGATATATCGTTTCTGTATGCTTTTGTTCACTTAGGAAATGTTTAAAGCTATTTCTGTCTCTGGAATTGTTTATCTCTGTGCCTACTCTTGCGGCCAGTGTGCCCAGGCTGGCTATATAAACCCTCTGCTGTAGGCCCTCGGGGTCGAGCTCCGACTTCCTGCTTCTGCAGGACGGCCCGGCCCCAGCTAGCTGGAATATAAAGTCTCGGTGTGTGTTTTGCAATCCCGCTGGACTCTTTGTCTCTCTGAATACTGAGGGGTGGTCGCGGTCCTAACAGTCCTTTAGTACATAGTTTGAGTGAATAAAAAGTGCAAATTAATAAGATCTGAGACACAAAATTAAAAGCGGTAAAGACTAAGTGTCAGTACTTGATTTTTCCAAGCATGGGATGGGGTGCTGGGAAGAGCCAGTGAACCGTGACAGGTGTCCCAGACTCACTCTGGCCAGGGTGTGGGCCTGGGAGGGGCGGGGGGGTCGTGACGTGACCACAACAGGGAACACATTTTCAGATTATTGCATCTTTTTTTTTCTTTGCTTTTTGGGTCCCACCCAGTGATGCTCAGGGCTGACTCCTGGCTCTGCACTCAGGAATTAACTCCTGGTGGTGCTCGGGGGACCCTATGGGATGCTGGGAATCGAACCCGGGTCAGCCGCGTGCAAGGCCACTGCCCTCCTTGCCGTGCTATGGCTTCAGCCCCAGGTTACTGCATCTTTCGGCAAAGCAGGGAGCGAGCGTGCCTCTGAGACGGGCACACACATGGGAATCCTCTGACCGAGACGTTTCCAGGGAGGAGGCGTGCGCATGCGCCTGTGATAGTGGAGGTGGCCCGGCTCCTCCCGGCACCGGCGGAGAGAAATAAGGCACAAGAGCCCGAGGGCTCAGCCGGAGCCCACGGTCCACCGGGAGGCAGGGCAGCCACTGGGTCGCACATGGATTTCACAAAGGACTTTTCTGATCAAGTCCCCATCCTCCCTGCGTCCCCCCTGCCCGAGGGGCCAGCCACCTCCAACGCCCCCTTCCTTGCCCCTCTGGCGCTCCCTGGCCTCTGTCTCTTTCCGGTAGATGCTCTGCAAGTTTCGTCTCCTCCCTGGCTGACACCAGCCTGCAGGAAAGACACAGTTCTCTTTCCCGGGAGCACTGCCTCGGGGGCTGCGAATGACAGCACAGCAGGGAGCCTGTTCCCAGCCTGCTCCTGGGTGAACTGCATGCTCCCAGGTGCACCTGGTCCCTTCGGGTTGGGGGCAAGCACGCACGTGGCTGTGCCTGGGACCTGTGCGTGAGGAACTGCATGCTGGGCTCAAGGAGCCGGTGGCTGTCTCTCGAGGGCTGCGCCCACAGCCGTGGGCACGTTTCCGGTCACCTGCTCCCGAGACCCGCTTGTCGTGTCGGTGATTTACACTGGACCCCTCTCTCTGGGGACTCCTCCTGAGCGGGGAAAATGAAGACGCAGGAAGAAGAGCGTGTCCTGCACCCCTGGGACCCCGCAGCACACAAGGGCCACCTGGTATCAGTTCCATCCCCTCCTCCTCACCAGGATGGTCATTTCCACATCACAGGGAGACTCTGATTTGATGAGAACGTTAAGGACAATGCAGTGAAAAGTGAAGAGCAACATCGCGAACTGCAAACTCCTGACTCACGGATACACTGATCAAGACCAAGGGAATCTACCTTAAGGAACCACGTGCCGTGGCCTGACTCCTGAGGGTGCTTCAGGAAACACGAGAGACGAGATGTCAGCCCGTAGGGAACCAAACAAGGTCTGGGTGACCCAGTTTCCCAGGTCTCTGCAGTTCCGAGCTCACTGACAGAGTCTGTGCAATGGTTCAAGTTCAGCAGCAGGGACAGACCACGGGGAGAGACCACTGGCGAAATCGGAGCTGAGAGAGTCACTAAGTCTCCTTTAACCCTGGGCCACCGTAAATCCCTCATAAAAGCACTCGAGCAACAGCAATCTATGGAGAATGCAGAGTCCAGAGTGGGCAGGAGTGGAAAATATGAAGGCGAGAGTACATGGAAAACAAGTTAAATAAATTATCCCCTAAGTGGGGCTGGAGCGATAGCACAGCGGGTAGGGTGTTTGCCTTGCATGCGGCCAACCCGGGTTCAATTCCCAGCATCCCATATGGTTCCCTGAGCACCGCCAGGGGTAATTCCTGAGTGCAGAGCAGGATATATATATATATCCCCTAAGCCAATATGTAAGGTCCTGCCTCTCCTGCTAAGTCACCACTAAGAGGCCTTTGCACCCACAACCTTCTTCCGCTACGAAGGTCTAGTTTAACACAGAAGCAGAATCACTCTGGCCAGATGGAACCCTCTGGGTTCGGTTCACTTGGCATAATGTCTAAGGCATGTCCCAACGTCAGCAGATGTACGTTGCTGCTGAAGAAATCCCACTTGGTAGATATGAAAATCAAATATGAAATTTCCTATTCTGCTTTCCCCACCCACCCATCACTGGGTGCTGGGGAGGCCCGTGGCATCACCCATCACTGGGTGCTGGGGGAGGCCCGTGGCATCATCCATCACTGGGTGCTGGGGTAGGCCCGTGGCATCACCCATCACTGGGTGCTGGGGAGGCCTGTGGTGGTGAGCAGGTCCTGTCAGAGCGGCTGCCCTCCGGGTCACGGGGAGCTGTGCCGGCGGTGGTGGCACATGCCCAACCGCGGAGGGGACCCCTGGGTGCCGCCTCCTTTCCCGAGCCAGCTCCAAGAGTCCCGCTCGCCCCCACGGCCTTTCACCACACATCCGCTCACCGTCTCCTCCTTCGGAGGTGCAGTTTCCTCGTAAGAGTTAGTCACTGCGTAGGTGAGGCCACACCTCTCTGTGAGGCAATCCTCTCACTCACGAAGAGCGGTGCCAACAGAGATGGCGAGAGGTCCAGGAGGGCCATGACCGTGTCCACAAGGGCAGGCCCCCGTGCCCACCCTATGAGTTGACCTTGGACCTGTGTGCCCGGCCTGCCGAGGAAGCGCCCACCTTGTGGCCAACTTCCAGAAACCCGAAAGCCGGAGCTCCCTTCCCTGGGCACGGAGGGCAGAAAAGGGGTCTGAGGAGGGGGGGGTGCCAGGGACCCCGTTCCGACAAGAGCAGCAGAACGAGGGACACTGGGGGCCGGAACCTAGAGGACCTCACCCCTGCCCGGCTCCCTGCCCTGTCCAGTCTGCTGGGCTCCTCACACTGCCCGGACCCCTGCCCTGCAGAAGCCGCGGGAGGCTGCGGCCGGGAGCAGTTTCCCTCCCCTGCTAAGGGGCGTCAGCAGGCGCCTTGCCCTGAGCTGCCAGGAAACCGTTCACTGTGGCGGGGCAGGCCGGGACTCCGGGCCCAGGTCGCACGATGACACAAGGAAGGACACAGTTGCTCCGGTCCTGGGAGAGAATCTCACGCTGCCCCTTCTGGCCTCCCCCTGGGGCCCGCCCCAGCCTCGTCTGCTCGCAAGACAATTCTCCCTCCTCACACTTTTTCTTTTCTTTTTTGCTTTTTGGGTCCCACCTGGCGATGCACAGGGGTTCCTCCTGGCTCTGCACTCAGGAATTACTCCTGGCGGTGCTCGGGGGACCCTATGGGATGCCGGGGATTGAACCCAGGTTGGCCGCATGCAAGGCAAACGCCCTCCCCGCTGTGTTATTGCTCCAGCCCCTCCTCATACTTCTTTATGCCATCAGTAAGTCTCTTTCTCTCTCTCTCTCTCTCTCTCTCACACACACACACACACACACACACACACACACACACACACACACACACTCCTTTCAGGGATTCTCAGTCATGTGGTATATTCACCCGAAGGCAGCAAGACCCTCGGAGAGCGTCTGGGGTGAAGGCCTAGGGCCCGAGCGTCCTCCCTGCCACCACCCCACCCTGCTGAATATTCCTCTCCCCCCCTCCCCAGGAGCACTGTGGCCTGAGGGATCGCGACTCAACGAGACCTGGCAAGAGAAACGCAGACCTCCCCCTCCTGCCCACGCCCTGCCCTGCCCCTCTCCTCCATGGCTTCCTCCCCGACGTGCCCTACCTCCCTCCACGTCTGACGGCTGTGTGGGCCTGAGGGAAGCAGGGAAGGAGGGGTGCGGGTTAGTGAGGCCGAGGCAGGGGCATCGGACAGAGCAGACGGGCACGGGGAGGGTGGAGGGAGAGTGGGGTGGTGGCTGGGAGAAATGACAGATCTTTGGTGCCAAGGGACCCCGTGAATCCAAGCCTGCGCGTGCAATGGCACCCAAGCTGGCTTCCTCCTCCCGGCTGGCGGCCATCGCCGTTCACTCCACCCAATGAAGGGCCCTCACCCACTCATGGTGCAGCCCAGCGGGAGAGCCAGGGCCGAACGGCCCCACACAGAGGAGGGTGCTAGGCTGCCTTTCGAGTGTCCTCGAAAACTCTGGGCTGGAGTGGTAGCACAGCGGGGAGGGCGTTTGCCTTGCACGCGGCCGACCCAGGTTCGATTCCCAGCATCCCATAGGGTCCCCCGAGCACCGCCAGGAGTGATTCCTGAGTGCAGAGCCAGGAGGAACCCTGAGCATTGTGTGACCCCAAAAAGCAAACAAACACACACAAACGAAAACTCGCAAAGGGAACTTAGTGTGCTCTGAGGAAAAACCTGCCTGAGGAATCTGACGCTCGCCTCTGGGAGGCCCCTCCCTCCAGAGTCAGGCTGAGGAAAAGCCTTTTGGCACTTGGGCCGTGTGTCTCCTCGAGAGACCACTCGGAGGACCCCAATACTGCACACACCCCCCCCCTGCCTTGGGCACGTCTGTGTGAATCTCTCCTCAGTAAGACTTCTGTTTCTTCCGGTCGCTTTCCTACACCCTCTCATCTGACTCACACTTTGGGGAGGGCAACCCCTTGGCAGTACTGATGAGAAAATCAAACCCTTTCTGGCCACCAGATATTTTAAAAAGCATGTGGAAGACACACCCAGAGCTAAGCAGTGCAGTTAATCCTGAGTCACAACCTCTGCTTTTTTTTCTTCCCTCTTCTTGGGTCTTCCTCCGCCCCTCTTGGAGAGCCCGGCAAGCTACTGAGAGTATCGAGCCCGCGCGGCAGAACCCGGCAAGCTCCCCATGCATATTGGATATGCCAAAAACAGTCACAGTAAGCCTCTCAATGAGAGATGTTACTGGTGCCCGCTTGAACAAATCGATGAGCAACGGGATGACAGTGACAGTGACTTCTTGGGTCACACCTGGCGATGCACAGGGGTTCCTCCTGGCTCTGCACTCAGGAATCACTCCTGGTGGTGCTCGGGAGACCCTATGGGATGCCGGGAATTGAACCAGGGTCGGCCGCATGCAAGGCAAACACCCTCCCCGCTGTGCTATCGCTCCAGGCCCAGAATCTCTGTCTTAGCGTCAACCTCTGGAGCGGTGAGGAGGAAGTATGAGCCAGTGGCTGCATTCAGAGGCAGTTCAGGAAAGGCCCTGAACCCAGGCTCCTGGCACTGCATAGCCAGCAATGCCATCTGACTCAACTTTCCTTTTCCATTTTGTGCTACATCCACAGGTGTTCAAGTGTTACTCCTGCTGGGGCTCGGGGGACCATCTGGGATGCTCGGGATGGACCCCCAGGTCAGCTGTGTGCAGAGCCTGGCCCGCTGGGCTATCACTACAGCCCCCGACTCAACTTTCCTATTTCCATTTTCTCAGCTGCAAAATGAGAAGAACTTTGGCTATCCCTCTGCCGATGTGAGCAGTCCCGAAACTGAAGTCCCAGGACTGTCCGGGGAGTCAGGGACGTGATCCCTGCAGAGCCCCCCGGGCCCGGCATGCCGCCAAACCCTCCGGGAACACGGCAGCTCAGCACGCAGCAGCAGTGCCCTCGTGGGGAACGTGGACGCGGCCAGCTCGCCCGTCCAGGGAGCCTGTTGCCCTGACTCTTGGCCAGGGCTAGCGGGAGGGTTCCAGGATGAAGCGGAATGTGGCACGTGGGACAAGAACAGGGCACAAAAGAGAATCAGGCCCTGCACTGTGACGGAGAGCAAGGCAGGAGGACGTGGGCAGCCCCCGAAGGCTTCCTGGCCAGTTCGTCTTGGGGCTGGGGCAGCGCGCACAGGGCCGTGAAGGGTTCGAGCTTCCAGTCTGCTCAGATAGCTTTTTTTTAAAAAAAATTATTTTAAATTTTATTTAATTATTTTTTTTGGCATCACCCTTGGCGATGCACAGGGGTTCCTCCTGGCTCTGCACTCAGGAATCACTCCTGGCGGTGCTTGGGGGATCCTATGGGATGCTGGGAATCGAACCGGGTCAGTGGCGTGCAAGGCCGACGCCCTCCCCGCTGTGCTATGGCTCCGGCCCCTGCTCGGACAGCCTCACAGGCAGGGGAAGTCCGCAAGCCCACAAGGACGCAACTCTGCCCGATCCCAGCCCTGTCCTCGACTCACCCAAACCTGCTCCCGTCCTTGAGGGGGGGGTGCAGCCTCGCCCCTGACCCTGCAGCCGCCTGTGCTGCTGTGGCCACTGCACTGAGGACCCCCAGCCCGGCCCTTAGGGGTGCTTGAGCTGTCTCAAGCATGCGTCCAGCGTCCCAGGGCCCAGAGCCAGGCCCCCAGCTGGCCTCTGTTCCGGCTCAGCTGGTCCCCGGCCTGGGTGGCTCCGGGCTGGGCTCAGGCAGGGAACATCTGCCAACGGCGGAGCCAGTGTCCATGGCTGCCCTGGCACAGGGTGTGGGAACTGTCCGGGCTGAGGAAGGGAAGGGGGGAGGGAGGGGAAGAGGGAAAGGAGAGGGGAGGGAGGAGGGGAGATGGAGGGCGGGTGGAGAGGGGAGAATCTGGAAGAGAGGGGGCCGGGAGGGGTCGGGGAGCGGGAGGAGGCAGAAGGGTCCTCTTTGGGCTGATTATTTTTCTCATCATTGTTGAGGTTCATTTCCAAATCAAATTGCAATGCATTTCAATGATGCCCCACGACGCTTTCACAAACGCCTCTCCTGGCCAGCCCCACCTGCCCCGGGCAGGGCCGCCCGCCCCATCACCCCCGTCCTGCATCCGGCTGCCCCCCTCCACACCTCCCCGCTCCCCCGCAGCTGCCGCTCTCAGTAGTTTCTGTTCCACTCGAGAATTTCCCACTTTCCGGACCCCCCGCGTGTGGTTTCTGGCAGTGGTGGGTCCAGGCCTGTCCCAGCGGCCGCGTCATCCATCAGGAACGCGCTCGGGACTAATTCTTGGTCCGCCCGTCAGTGGTAAAAGAATTTGGTTCTTTCCCACTTTGGGGTTGTTCCGAAGAATGGCACAGTGGGCACGGGAGCAGACGCATCCCGGAGCTTGTCCCTCTGGTCCAGACCCCTCGGGGGACTGCCCGGCCCTGCCACATGCCCCGGGAACCCTTCACGCCGGCTGCAGAGCGTGCGTGTTATTCTTGCCGCCACCCAACCACGCATGCGGGTCCTTCACCTCGCACCCCTTACATCTGTCCCCGCTCGCCTTCCTGGGAGCTGTCCTTCGGGCGAGCTGATGTCGCTCTGGTGATGACTTAGTTTCCCTGATTATCATCTTGAACGTCTCTTCGGTATCCACCGGCTACTTGCTCATCTTCAGAGCAAGATAAATACATTTCTCTACTCGGGTCTCTGCCCTGTGTGCCACCTGCATGCAGGTGACAGTCCCCCGGGTGGGGGCAGGGCATGCTCGTGTGCAAACTCTCTCCCCACTCCACAGGACGCTCTCGCCACTCTCTCTTGTCAAGCGGAAGCTTTCTGTCCGACGCATCCTACTATTCTGCTCTGGTACGCTTTTTAATTTAATTTCATTTTTTTTGCTTTTTGGGTCCCACCCGGCGATGCTCAGGGCTGACTCCCGACTCTGCACTCAGGAATTACTCCTGGCAGTGCTCAGGGGACCCTATGGGATGCTGGGAATTGAACCCAGGTCATCCACGTGTAAGGCAAAAGCCCTCCCCGAGATGCCATCGCTCCAGCCCGCTCTGGTACTCCTGTTCCGGGTGGCGGATCCAAAGCGTGACCCTCCAGCGCCAGGGAGCTGACCCTTCTGTGCCCCTTTGGCCAGGCACATGGGGAGTTGGGCAAGGCAGAAACTGGCCAGAGCTCTGCCTGGAACCCTGCCCTGAGCGGGGGGAGCTTCCTCTGAGCCTCCCGCATTCCGTGGGAATGGGACGGAGTCCAGCAGCCAAAGCGTCATGTGGATTGAGATTTTGAATTTAAGCTTTTTATTGAAATTTAGGCAACGCTGGTTGCACTGGTGTTGACTTTGGTGGGTTGGATGTATGAAGTTCCTGCCCCCTCACCCCCTGATCGATCGATCCCCCCCCATCACACCCCCCTCACCTTTCCCCTCTCCCCGCACTGCTGGCGAGTCTCGGTTTTGCAATCCAAGGCCAAGGTCTTGTTCCCATTTTGATAGTATCTATTCCCTTGCTTGATACGATCTGTGTGCCAGCATACACAGACATATGAGATCATCCAGGATTTTTTTTTTTATTTAGTTCACTTAGTATGATACCTCCAATCCACGTGAAAGCAAACTTCAAGACTTTACCTTTTCTGGGGCGGGAGCCATAGCACAGCGGGGAGGGCGTTTTCCTTGCACTCGGCCAACCCGGGTTCAATTCTCAGCATTCCATAGGGTCCCCCAAGCACCGCCAGGAGTAAACCCCGAGCATTGCCGGATGTGACCCCCAAAAGCAAAAAAATTAAATAAAAAAGATTTTACCTTTTCTTATATCCATGCATATTTCATTGTGTATATATGCCTAAATTTCTTTATTCATTTACCGACTGGACATTTAGGTTGTTTTCTTATATTCTTTGGTATTATTTGCTTGCTCACTGCAATGTGGCAGGGAATTTCTAGAGCTCCCATCAAGCTCTTTGGGTCTGTGCTCTTAGTTACTTTATTTTTTTATTTTTTAAATTTTATTGAATCACCATGAGATAGTTCGGAGAGCCTGGCAAGCTACCAAGAGTATCCCGCCTGCACAGCAGAGCCTGGCAAGCTCCCCGTGGCGTATTCGATATGCCAAACACAGTAACAACAAGTCTCACCATGGAGACGTTACTGGTGCCCGCTCGAACAAATTGATCAGCAACGGGATGACAGAGTGACAATGTGATACCGTGAGATAGTTACAAGCTTTCATGTTTGGGTTACAATCTCACAATGATCAAACACCCATCCCTCCACCAGTGCACATTCCCCACCCCCAATATCCTGGGTATACCCCCCCTTTCTCACCCTCCCCCTGCCTCCATGGCAGACAATATTCCCCATATTCTCTCTCTACTTTTGGGCATCATGGCTTACAACACAGACACTGAGAGGCCACCATGTTTGGTCCATTATCTACTTTCGGCATGCATCTCCCATCCCAACTGGATCCCTCCAGCCATCATTTTCTTAGTGATCCCTTCTCTATTCCATCTGCCTTCTCCCCTCCACTCATGAAGCAGGCTTCCAGCTATGGGGAAATCCCCCTGGCCCTTGTATCTACTGTCCTTGGGTGTCAGCCTCATGGGATGTTATTCTACACTCCACAAATGAGTGCAGTCATTCTGTGTCTGTCCCTCTCTTTCTGACTCATTTCACTTAGCATGATACTCTCCATGTCTATCCATTTATAAGTAAATTTCATGACTTCATCTACTCATAGTTTCATAGTAGAAATTGAGCTTTCATATGACCCCGCAATACCACTTCTGGGAATATGTCCCGAGGATGCAAAAAAGCACAGTAGAAATAACATCTGTACCTATATGTTCATTGCAGCACTGTTCACAATAGCCAAAATCTGGAAACAACCCGAGTGCCCTAGAACAGATGACTGGTTAAAGAAACTTTGGTATAGGGGCTAGAGCAATAGCCCAGCGGGGAGGGCGTTTGCCTTGCACGCAGCCAACCCAGGTTTGATTCCCAGCATCCCATAGGGTCCCTTGAGCACCGCCAGGGGTGATTCCTGAGTGCAGAGCCAGGAGGAACCCCTGTGCATTGCTGGGTGTGACCCAAAAAGAAAAGAAAAAAAGAAACTTTGGTATGGCTGCAGAGCACACACTTCCGGTCTGGTACTCCAACCTCCGTCGGAGACATTCTGCAATCTGAGAGAACTCAGGAACTAATACAGTAGACCCCTGCTGCCAGGGAAACCTAGGAGACTTCCAAAGGGTGCCTGAGGATGAGGCCAGAGACAGAGGGGAGCGGAGGAGAAGCCCGGGGAGGCTCGGAGGAGCGTACAAGAATGTCAGCATCACCGGGCTGTCAAGTGATCAGAGGTCGGGATGGGGACCAGGGCACTGGAGACGGCCCCGCCCCACAGTGACGCTGTCTGGACGAGCTCTGAGCGGAGGGCAGTTAGCAGAGACTGAAGTGTCACGGCTTTGTCACATCCGATGTCACAGTGGAATGGGAAACTGTCCACCAGACACATTTGTATGATGTCTGATCAGGCCTCACCGCCTGCTCACTGCTGCTGCGGGCACGGCTCCTGGCTACAGCCCGGGGGCCAGCACTCATCCTGTCCCCGTTCCGGTCCGCTTCCTTCTGCTTCTGCAGAGTCTCAGAGCCTCAGGCTCCGGCTCTCACACTCATGCATGTCAGCCCGTGTTCTGTATTTCTCAGGCAGAATGAGAGGCTGACTGAGACAGCCCCACGGAGCCGGGTCCATCCATCACAGGAGCCAGGCCAGAGGAGACACCGCCGTCCCCAGCCTGCAAGAGCCCCCATATTTGGCCACTCGTGAACACACGGTGGAACATGTGAGTGATGGGAACGCCCCTAATTGCTGGGAAAAGTGATTTGAACTGTGTGTGTGGGGGGGATAACTGATTCAAAGAGGCTCAGAGTGAATGGAAAACAAATTACCAAATGCTTTCTTTTCAGCAGATCGACTTTAGGGGGGAGAAACTCCAAATCAATAATAGTGAATTTTTTGTTGAAATATTGAATGTAATCAAAGTAAAGTGAAAGTAAAGTGAAATTTACCAGTTACACAGGCGGGGTGGGGGACTGGGGAGGTGGGGGGAAGGGGGGAGGTATACCGTGATTTTTGGTGGTGGAATATGTGCACTGGTGAAGGGATGGGTGTTTGAGCATTGTATAACTGAGACGTAAACCTGAAAGCTTTGTAACTTTCCACATGGTGATTCAATAAAAGAATTTAAAAAAAATTTAAAAAAAAAACGTTCTCAGAACATCTTGCTCAAACTAAAGTTTTATATTTTGAAACAAAACAAAACAAAACAAAGAGGCTCAGAGTGGGATAGGACAGCGGGAGGGACTTGCACACCGCTGACCCACGTTCGATCCCCAGCACCCCGCCTGTCCCCCGAGCACTTCCAGGAGTGATCCCGGAGTGCAGAGTCAGGGCTACCAGCCTTGAGCACCCCTGGGTGTGCTCAGTATGTCACTTACTCCCCATTCTCTCTCCCCATAGGCTTTTCCCAGAACAGCCACACCAGTCGGGCCACTGATAACACATAATAATAGACAGAGATCAACAGCCCCAGCCCCTTAGAGGCCTGGCATTCACCAGAGACACAAATACCATCAGGTATACTGACCAAGCCCAGCACAGAGGCTCAAAGAGGCCCGCTCTTACTAGCTGACCGCGAGTCAGAGTAATTGGGCAGGTGTGTCAGCAGCGAGTCTATCCCATTCTCGTCTCTCTTGTTCCCAATCGACTGCTGGACTCGCTTCTTTATCAAGGACGCAGTTGGGGTAAGGACTCAGGTTTCACAAGGCAGGAAAGAGACTCAGGGGAGTGCTCACAGGTGTCAAGCAAGCTCCTGGGAAGTTCAAACCACAGGCAACGTGCGACTAGCCCCCAGTTTGGAGCGACGAGCTTCAAATGTGGCAAGTGCTACAACATGGATCAATGCAGTGCCACTTGGGAGCAACTGGAAAAGGCCCTTATGGCCAGAGCGATAGCACAGTGGGGAGGGCATTTGCCTTGCATGCGGCCAACCCGGGTTCGATCCTTGGCATCCCATAGGGTCCCCCGAGTACTGCCAGGAGTGATTCCTAAGTGCAGAGCTAGAAGGAACTCCTGAGCATTGTCGGGTGTGACCCAAAAAGCAAATAATAATAATGATAATAATAATAATGATAATAATAAAAAATAAAAGGAAAAGGTACTTATCTAAGAAAAGGCTAGGAGATGCTTTCTTTAGGTTAAATTTGGAGAATAATGTATTGGCCAACACAAGATTAGGGAGGGACAAGGCAGAAGGGGGGTTTTCAGTCACATCTGGCCTCTGATAGCGATCCTGCTAGAAAGTAGATTCCTTGCTATGCTCCAGGATCCATGGGCGCCTTTTCTGAAGAGCTTCTAAGCAGGACGCCAGGAGCAAGACCGACAACTTCTAAGCCAACGCTGGCTCACACGTGACTGTGACCGATTAACACATTTTGCAGTGCTGATATTAAGGTGTGAGGAGCTGAGTAAATTCTCTTCCACTCCTAGTTAGTGGTGGAAGCTTTTTGAAATATAGCTTTGACTATCAATATCACTGGAGGGCATATTTGTGCAGATTAACATAATTTTTCTATAATAACATCAACACTCTTCTAACTAGATTTGGGAGGGGGGTCTGGATCGCTGAGCAGTGCTCAGAGGGACCAGCTGCAGCACCTGTCATTGTCACTGTCACTGTCATCCCATTACTCATCGATTTTTTCGAGCAGGCACCAGTAACGTCTCTCATTGAGACTTATTGTTACTGTTTTTGGCATATCCTATACGCCACGGGGAGCTTGCCAGGCTCTGCCGTGCGGGCTCGATACTCTTGGTAGCTTGCTGGGCTCTCCAAGAGGGGCGGAGGAATCGAACTCGGGTCGGCTGCATGAAAGGCGAACGCCCTACAGCACCTGTAGTAGTGATAATAAACGGTACCTGTAGTAATGGGACTCGGGGACAGAGTCACAGTGATGTGGCCACATGCCAGGCAAGTGCCTGAACTCCTGTTCTGGCTCTCTGGCCCCTCTGCCATGGCCTTTATCCTTTTATCAATGTGGCGCATCACATTTATTGAGAGGCAGATTAAAGTCATCCTTATGGGATTCCACTTGGTTAGGGAGTATGATCCCTTTCTCTTTCTTTCTTTCTTTCTTTCTTTCTTTCTTTCTTTCTTTCTTTCTTTCTTTCTTTCTTTCTTTCTTTCTTTCTTTCTTTCTTTCTTTCTTTCTTTCTTTCTTTCTTTCTTTCTCTCTCTCTCTTTCTTTCTTTCTCTTTCTCTTTCTTTTTTTCTTTCTCTCCCTCTCTCTCTCCCTTCCTTCCTTCCTTCCTTCCTTCCTTCCTTCCTTCCTTCCTTTCCTTCCTTCCTTCCTTCCTTCCTTCCTTCCTTCCTTCCTTCCTTCCTTCCTTCCTTCCTTCCTTCCTTCCTTCCTTTTCTTTTCGGGTTACACCCTGTGATGCACAGGAGTTCCTCCTGGCTCTGTACTCAGGAATCACTCCTGGCAGTGCTCTGGGGAACATAGGGGATGCTGGGAATTGAACCTGGGTTGGCCGCATCAAGGCAAACGCCCTCCCCGCTGTGCTATTGTTCCAGCCCCAGGATGACCCCTTCAATATGTTGAATTTCTTTTGCTGTGAGTTTTTGCATCTAGAAGTCTCAGGGATACTGGCCCACCATTTTCTTTTCTTGGATGTCCCTTTATGGTTTCGTTAACCAAGGATGCTGCTGGATTTCCTTATCTTCCATTTCCAAAAGAATATGTGGCCAGAGAAAGTCTGGCGCTAATCCTTCTAAATATTTAGACTGATTCACAGTGAAGCCATCTGGCTTGAGAAGTTCTCTCTTGTTGGGTATTTGATTTCTGATTCAGCCCTATTACTCATGATCTATCTGCTAATATGGTCTATTTCTGGGCCTGAGAGACAGTACAGAGGTAAGAAGCTTGTGTAGCATGCAGCCAGTCTGGGTTTGATCCCAGCACCCCTGAGCCACACCAGGAGTGATCCCTGAGCACAGAATCAGGAGTAAGCCCTGGGTACCACTGGGGGTACTCTCTCCCCCCCAATAAAACAAAGATGATCTATTTCTTTGTGGTCCCCACTTAGTGGGGTTGTATGTTTATAGTACTTTACCTTTTCCCTATATTCACACACAGAGTCACACATATACATATAAGTATGTGTATATACCCTACAGTGTATACACTATACGTAACCTATATAGTATACTACAGTGTACAAACAAACATGGTCCTGAAGTACAAAAGGTTCCTTTTCTTCTCAGTTGGCATCCCTTTCTGATGAGAAAAAAATATGAGCTCCTTGGAAAATTCAAGTTGAGTGGGGAAATTTCTGTGGCTAAGAATAGTTTTGGTACTTCCACTAATAATTTATACCTCTAGCCTTACTTGACATTTAATTTCAAAATCTGACTTTACAAACCAGAGTCCTTCTGAGATTCAGTAAAAGGATGAACAGAAAGCCGAGGACAGTAAACACACACACCACTTCCCATCCTGCAGCTCTGTCCTGGCCTTCTGCTTGCGGCTCCCGGTGAGGCTGCTTCTGGCTGACTTCACTGGGCCCCTTCCAGAGTGGGAGGCAGCGCCCTCCCCACTGGGTGGGTCCCAGCAGCCTCCACACCTGCTCCTAAGGGCTCATCCCACAGCTCCGGAAGCGACAAATCTTGCCTACAAATTACACTCTGCTCCCTGTCATTCTTTGGTGGACAGAGAACAGAGAGCAACCTCCAGCTTAATCTGTCAGCATCTTCCAGGGGTAACTGCAAAGATTCGCCCAAGCATAGCAATAACACTAGAAGATCAATGGGGAAGAATTGTAGACGTCCACCAAGCGCAATGAGCAAAGACAGTACCACTAAAGATATAAACACTGCCAGGATCCTCAGACTGTATAGTTGAGGATTTCTTTCTTTTCCTTTTTTTTTCTTTTTGTGTCACACCCGGTGATGCTCAGGGGTTACTCCTGGCTCTGCACTCAGGAATTACTCCTGGTGGTGATTGGGGGACCCTATGGGATGCTGGGAATCAACCTGGGTCTGCCGCATGCAAGGCAAATGCTCTACCTGCTGTGCTATTGCTCCAGCCCCATAGCTGAGGATTATAGGTAATAGGATTCAAGAGGGTCCCAGTGAAAACAGACCCAATTAGGGAAATGCCAGACACACTGTACTCACAATGACAAAATCCAAGGACGGAGACAGAATACTGAACGAAGCAAGATCAGAAAAGGAACTCACATACAAAGGAATGCCCGTAAGAGGGACAGCAGGCCTATCAAATGAGACACTATGAGCTAGAAGAATATGGAAGATGTACAAAAACTTGACAAAATAAACACCTCCCAAGAATACTCTATCCAGCTGGAGTATCATTCAGCTTTGAAGGAACTATCTAGAGATTCACGGACAAGCAGCAGCTTAGGGAATTCATAGCCTTGAAATCACTTCTGCAAGAAGCATTCAGAGTTCGCTTAACAGCATTTCCCCATCATGTGGCACTATCATGTCACTCACTACAGGTGCAATGTCCTGTACTAAAGTTAAAAACATAGAACAATTAATCATCACAAATTTACTCCTACTGATTTGTTTTCTGTTAAATTTTATTTGCCATTCCTTTAAGTTTTATCAGACCAACTACTACTAAATAAATCTGTTATATGCCTGACAAAGGGGCAGGCTGGGGTGGTAGGGGCCCTCGGGTGTTGGGAGGGGAGGGGACATAAGTGGTGGCACTGGTGCTGGAATGTCGTATGCCTGAAGCAACTCTATTATGAACACAAAAGTTGCCTTTTAAAAAAATTAAAAATACACTTGTTAAAAAAGATCCTTTCCTTTGTCATTAAGACGTTTCATATAATTATTTCTCATCTTAAAATCCTTCCCTGCACAGCCAAGTTCAGGTCCTTAGTTATGAATCTAGACACAATGGACAGGATAGGTTTTTGGAGTCAAACAGATTTGGAATTCCTGGAAATTTTATAGTTTTGTGACTTTAATTGTTAAAATTTTTTTTTATGTTTTGCTTTTTGGGTCACACCCGGCAATGCTCAGGGGTTACTCCTGGCTCTGCACTCAGGAACTACTCCTGGAGGTGCTCGGGGGACCATGGGGATTCTGGGAATCAAACCCAGGTCGGCCACATGCTAGGCAAATATCCTACTTGCTGTGCTATCGTTCCAGCCCCTGTTAAACATTTCTTAAACCCAATTTTCTTGTCTGTAAGTGGAACTAATATGGCTTACTTTGGAATATAAGGATGAAATAAGTCTAATAGTCAATGTGGAAGTCTAAACCTTAGCCAAGTGCTTTGAAGAAGAATTTTTAAAAACAAGCTTTGCAGGGTGGCACCGACCCTGCTTGCCGCCGAGATGTGATCCTGGGGGCCACACGTGTGCGGCCTCTCCGCAGCTGCACAAGCACGACTCCAGAGGCCAGCTAAACTACTTTTGGTATGGGCAGTTCCTTGCAGAATGCTTCAGACTGAGAACTAAGCCGCGGCCTCATGCCTGCCCAGGAGGGGAAAGGTATTTCTCTCTCTCTCGCCTTTTCCTTGCCGGGGGTGAAGGGCGTGGTGACCGCCATATTATGAGGACCACATATGAGAATTACAAGCTTGCAATGAGCCAATATCTGGAAGAAATCTCCCTGGACTTAGTTGCTAAAATACAGAAATCCAAAACCGTGACCTCATATCTCTTCACAACAGGTCTGACACTAGTGGGGAACTCCTAACAATTATAGTGAAGTTTTGGTTGAAATATTGAATGTAACCAAAGTAAAGAGAAAGTAAAGTGAAATTTATCAGTGGGGGAGGGGGAATGGGAGGTATACTGGGTTTTTGGTGGTTTTTTTTTTGGGGGGGTGGAATATGGGCACTGGTGAAGGGATGGTTGTTTCAGCATTGTATAACTGAGACTTTTTTTTTTTTTTGCTTTTTGGGTCACACCTGGCAATGCACAGGGGTTACCTCCTGGCTTTGCACTCAGGAGTTACTCCTGGCGGTGCTCAGGGGACCATATGGGATGCTGGGAATCGAACCCGGGTTGGCCGCGTGCAAGGCAAACGCCCTACCCGCTGTGCTATTGCTCCAGCCTCGTATAACTGAGACTTAAACCTGAAAGCATTGTAATTTTCCACATGGTGATTCAATAAAATAAAAAATAAAATAAAATAAAATAAAATAAAATAAATAAAATAAAAACACGATTTGCTTTTCAGGCTCTGACTTTTTCTCCCCTTCTCTTGGCTGCTGTTCCCAACCGGCAGGCCCGTGATGTAATGCAAGGCTGTGGAGAAACAGGAGCGGGCCCGGCTGTGTACGTGTGGGGTGGAGACTCCGGCCTGGCAGCCAGAACGCAGCCTGGAGGCTGGTGGGATGACGACGGACGTGGAAGAACTCGGGCCTTATCTCAGGAGAGCATTTGGCTCCAATGCGGCTTGTTTGTCTTTTACTTCATTCATGGAAACTGCCGGGTCACTCCTGGGGATGCCAGCTCAGGGAGCAGCTTCCCCTGCCCCGGCTGACTCTGTTTTTTCCACTGGCATGTTGGCCCGAGACTTCCTCTGTTGAGTGGAACCCTGAGACGCACACGGGGCTGGAGCTGTCAAACCAGATCCACCGGGAGCTCGGGCTGACATCTCTGTGTGCTTTGCCAGTTTTCCTCCGAAACTGGCAACTCTGGGGAAGTTGCATAAAACCATACAAACAAGGTAAGTGAAACTTGCCTTGTAATTGAAACATTTTCAGTGCCAGCTTGGAAGGACGCACACGTAGAAGATTCATAGTCTCTGGGTTCCCAACATCATAGATTTTTTTTTTTTTTTTTGCTTTTTGGGTCACACCCAGCAATGCACAAGGGTCACTCCTGGCTCTGCACTCAGAAATCACCCCTGGCGGTACTCAGGGGACCATATGGGATGGTGGGATTTGAACCCGGGTCGGCCGCGTGCAAGGCAAACGCCCTACCCGCTGTGCTATCACTCCAGCCCCCCAACATCATAGATTTTGTGTTGTTCCTTCTAGTTCTCCTTTCCCATTGAAAGTGCACAAAATATTGTTAAAATCACACATATGCTTTCACACACACTAAATATCTGTGTATCTTACTACACGCTGCACATATTTTTGATACACTTTGTAAGAAAATTATAGCTACTTAACATTATATTATGTTTTAATTAATGTATTGAAAAAAACCCTGATCAATTTTTTTTATTAGTTTATTTTTAATTAGAGAGTCATCGTGAGGGTACAGTTACAGATCCATACATCTTCGTGCTCATGTTTCCCCCATACAAAGTTCGATAACCCATCCCTTCACCAGTGCCCATTCTCCACGACCAGTAAACCCAACATCCCTCCCCCCCTCCCCAGTCCCGTCTCCCCCCACCCCACCCTGCCACTATGGCAGGGAATTCCCTTTTGTTCTCTCTCTCTGATTAGGTGTTGTGGTTTGCAATAAAGGTGTCGAGTGGCCATTGTGTTCAGTCTCCAGTCTGCACTCGGCCCGCATCACCCTTTCCCCACATGACCTCCAATCACATTTTACTTGGTGGTCCCTTCCCTGAGTTACCCAGAATGAGAGACCAGCCTCCAAGCCATGGAAACAATCTCCTGGTACTTATTTCTACTATTCTTGGGCGTTAGTCTTATAGTCTATTATTCTATATTCCAAAGATGAGTGCAATCTTTCTATGTCTGTCTCTCTCTTTCTGATTCATTTCACTTAGCATCACTTTCCATGTTGATCCACTTATATGCAAACGTCATGACCTCATTTTTTCTAACAGCTGCATAGTATTCCATTGTATAGATGTACCAGAGTTTCTTCAACCAGTCATCTGTTCTAGGGCACTCGGGTTTTTTCCAGATTCTGGCTATTGTAAACAGTGCTGCGGTGAACATATAAGTGCATATGTCACTTCGACTATACTTTTTGGCTTTTCTGGGATATATTCCCAGCAGTGGTATTGCTGGGTCAAATGGGAGCTCAACCTCTAGTTTTTTGAGAATCGTCCATACTGTTTTCCAAAAGGGCTGAACTAGCCGGCATTCCCACCAGCAGTGTAGAAAGGTCCCTTTCTCCCCACATCCTCTCCAACAGCGGTTGCTTTTGTTCTTTTGGATGTGTGCTAGTCTCTGTGGTGTGAGGTGATATCTCATGGTTGTTTTGATCTGCATCTCTCTGACGATTAGTGATGTAGAGCACTTTTTCATGTGCCTTTTGGCCATTCGTATCTCTGTTCATTTCTTCGCCCCATTTTTTGATGGGGTTGGATGAAAAACCCTGATCAATTTAGGGAGAACGCAATATTGCGTTTTATTCATCTGTAAAGCCTCTTTTCACATACGTATCCTATTTTCCTCCATAAGGCATGTTCTTACCGCAATTAATAAAGGGCACTTAGTTCCCATTCTATTTCCATATTTGTCCCGAATTGCCCTGTGTCTTTAGCTACCTGCAAAATCCAATCTGAATCCAACCCAAACATGCAACATAAACTTTTAATTTTTTTTTTTTTGCTTTTTGGGTCATACTAGCAATGCATAGGGGTCACTCCTGGCTCTGCACTCAGGAATTATCCCTGGCGGTGCTCAGGGGACCATATGGGATGCTGGGAATCAAAGCCGGGTTGGCCGCATGCAAGGCAAACGCCCTACCTGTTGTGCTATCACTCCAGCCTCTAAAAACCTTTAATTTTTGAATTTTTTATCAGTCCCGCCTGCATAGCAGAGCCTGGCAAACTACCCATGGTGTATGAGATATGCCAAAAACAGTAACAAGTGTCACAATGGAAGATATTACTGGTGCCTGCTCGAGTAAATCGATGAACAATGGGACGACAGTGCTACAGTGCAGTGCATTGATTCATTGTGAGGTACAGTTACAGACTTACAAACTTTCATGCTTGTGTTTCAGTCACACAATGGTTGATTTCCCATCCCTCCACCAGTGCCCATTCTCCACAACCAATGGTCCCAGTACCCCTCCCACCACCCCCACCCTGTCCCCTCCACCCCACCCCGCTTCTGTGGCAGGGCATTCCCTTTTGCTCTCTCTCTCCTTTTGGGTGTTGTGGTTCATGCAATAAAAACTTTGATGATCAGAACTGGTCATCAGCTTCCAAGTTCCCAACACTGTATATGGTACAACACAAAAGGCCTTAAATAAAGTTCTGAAAGTGAACAAGAGGAATGACATACTCTTTTGGAATCATTTATGTGTGTATGTATATATGTATACACAATATATATGTGTGTGCATATATATATGTGTGTGTATATATATATATAAATAAACTAGTCATGAGCCAGAATATGTAAATCAAGTGGTGCAAGGCAAAGATGTAGGGGGGAGTGGGGAGGGGGATTGTGTTTATTGGTGCTGATGCTAAAGGTCAAACAGAGACACCACGCAGAAGAGTTGAAGGAAAACACCACCCCAGTACCTGCTCTGCCAGGTCTCTCAAGGAAGTTTAGGAAAGTTGACAAAGTTTTATTTCAGGAGTCTTAAAAACCTCTTATTCTAATCACAGAGTCTCTTGCCCCCGCGCCTGGCTGTCTTCACTGGGGCCCCTTGGAGGGGGTGGGTTGAGTTTCCCTCCCCACCCCGAGCAGAGCCCCCATGGCCGAGGACCTCCAGAACCCAGCCACAGCCACAGTCAAGGCCACTCTCCACACGTTCGGGCGAACTTCACGCATGCAGGAACCGGCAGAGGAACCCAGATGTGCGGGACCCGGGGCTGAGATCTCCAAGCCTGCTCAGATGGGGACTGGGCCTCTTCCGCCAAAATCCCCCATTTTACCCAGAAACTGCCCCTGGCAGTGTGTAATCCCATCACCGGCCAATATCCAGAGACTATAAAACCAAGCTCCCAGAAGCTTATAGCCTAGTTCTCCCTCTGGGAGAACCTGGCAAGCTACCAAGAGTTTCCTGCTCACATGGCAGAGCCTGGCAAACTCCTCGTGGCATATTCATATGCCAAAACCAGTAACAATGATGGGTCTCATTCCCCTGACCCTGAAAGAGCCTCTAATTCGGCTCTGTTGGGAAGGACGAGTAAAGAGAGTCTTCTAAAATCTCAGGGCTAGGACGAATGGAGACATTACTGAGATCGCTCGAGCAAATTGATGATCAACGGGATGATGATGATGATTCTACTTGGGTGATAGAAGGCAATACTGTCCCCAAAGCAGTGTGTGTCCATCTCTTAAGCCTCCTAAGGTGATGTGAGGTGGTTTCAAACAGGGATTGGATTGTTGCCATATTGCACAAGGGGAAAACCGTTCCACCCAGATTCCTGGGGAACTGATTCTTCCTAACTGAAAGGGTCTGGATGCTCATTCTTCAGGACCATGGTACTGCCACTGCTGCTCTGACTAGAAACAACACTCGGCCTCATACACACAGAACCCAGGCCAGAGGGGTAGGGCCCTGTAAGCACAGTGAGTAACGGTGAGGAAGTGATGGGAGGGATGCTTCCATGGAAACAAGCCAATACACAAGTTCCTTGGAGACGGGAGCCAGTGAAATATAGATACATAATGAAGACTCTGCTCAAGGCTCCAAAAGATACAGGTAAGACAACAGAATTTGGGTATAAAAAATCCCCCAGGTGATGGGAAGAAGACTCAGATTGAATTCTAAACTTTTCCTTAGATCAGCCTGATTAGGGTTGCTTACCTCAGAGGGGATGATGGCCGTGAGAGACTGTATACCCTTTAGAACTTTCTGTTCCTGAGCATAAACATACAAAGATAGGCTCTAGGTGGACTTACTTAAGTAGAGTGAGTAGAGTGAGTGCCACACCTTTCTACATGCAGAACTGCAATTAATCTTAACAGATACATTGTGACCTTCAAGATGATGACTTTAAATCCCATCTACACATCATGCTTAATATCTATCTTCCTATCTCCTAATCAATCCATCTTCAAACTAAAGAAGCCTCCCTTGATTTGTCACAATGATGAATTCTCTGAGAGCCAGAGAATGCGGAAAATCAATTGATAGTATTTTTTTTCTTTTTTAAAATTTTAAATAAAAATGCTCAAGGCCACACTCCACACATTTCGACAAGCCTCATGCATGAAGGAACTGGCAGAAGAACCCAGGTGTGCGGGACCCGGGGCTGAGATCTCCAAGCCTACTTGGATCAAGACTGGGCCTCTTCCACCCAGACCCCCCATTTTCCAGTAGCTTGACAGCCACACCCACAAACTGTCCCCCCCGCCCCCCACCAACAACGTGCAATCCCATCAACGGCCAAGATCCAGAGACTAAACCAAAACTCCCAGAAAGGCGTGGCCACATTTGCAGCTGCATGACCTCTTATAGCCTAGCCTCTTATATCTCCCTCTCAGAGAACCTGGAAAGGTACCGAGAGCATCCTGCCTGCATGGCAGAGCCTGGCATGCTCTCCGTGGCATATTTGATATCTCAAATACAGTAACAATGATGGGTCTCATTCCCCTGACCCTGAAAGAGCCTCCAATGTGGCACCACTGGGAAGAACGAGTAAAGAGAGGCTGCTAAAATCTGAGGGCTAGGATGAATGGAGACATTACTGGCGCTCGCTTGAGCAAATCGATGATGAACGGGATGACAGTGATACAGTGATTTTTATTTTTTATTCTGCTTTCTGGGTCACACCCAGCGATGCTCAGGAATCACTCCTGGAGCTGCTTGGGGGACCATATGGGATGCCGGGGATTGAACCCAGTCGGCCACGTGCAAGGCAAATGCCCTCCCCGCTTTGGTCCAATTTACAGTATTCTTATTAAATGCTAATAATATGTTATTTCTCATGGCATGCTGCACTACTGCTACACATAACCATGTCCATCTAGACCATATCTTTGTATGTTTATGCTTAGGATAAAGCATGTTGGACTACCAAGAATAAAACTCTGCTAAGTTTTGCAAGAGGAGAATGTGCAAGGGGTGTCTATGTGAGGAATGCAGGATTTGGGAAGAAACTGTGATTTACCTAATACCCTCTCAGTGAGTTAAATATATATTCTACTTGTTATTTCACACAGCACCAAGCGGACAGATTTCGGCATAAAGGAGCAGGGGAAATACTGGTTTTGAAGTCCAGCAAATGGGAACTCCATCCTTGTACTGGTATGGACAAGAGCACCAAGCTACCCAGTGCTAACTCACCCTTTCTGTGCAGGGTAATGTCAGCCCGGGCTGCTGGATGCTGTGTCCAGAGAAGGTACGTCAGGGAGGCCTGATTTGTCTGAGGGTGACTTAGTTGTAAGTTAACTACAGCCAATGGTCTGTTTACTGAACCCATCAGGAATTTAAACTACTATGAACAGAGTTTAAAAACTGCACAGGCAAGCATAACCTACATGCTACAGTATCAGAAACATGGGAGTTATTTTCTTTTACTGGTTTCTCTCAGATTCCTCATTTTGGCAGGTCTTGAACGAGTACCACTACATCCACCCAAAGGGTTATTTTTTATTTTTTTGTCTTATTTTTTGTCATTGTCCTATTTAATGCTTACTTTTTCTTTTTTTTTTTGCTTTTTGGGTCACACCCAGTGACACTCAGGGGTTCCTCCTGGCTCATGCACTCAGGAATCACTCCTGGCAGTGCTGGGGGACCATCTGGGATGTCGGGGATCAAACCCAAGTCGGTCGCGTGCAAGGCCAAGAACGCCCTATCTGCTGTGCTATCACTCCATCCCAAATGCTTACATTCTTTAAAAGTTTTTGAAGTTTTTTTTTTTTAATGGAATCACCGTGAGATATAAAGTTCCAATAATGCTACAGTTTCTTGACATTTTCCAGATACTTAGAGCTGTGACTATTCTCTGGGTTTTTCTGTTCCCTCAAGAAACAGCCTCCATGTTTCTTCACTCGATCTGTTTCCAAGCTGTCTTCTGAGCTGTCCCCGCTGTCCTCAGGCCTGTCCTTTATCCTCAAATGGGCATCCGCGTCCCAATGTGTCCAGTTGAAACCCAGCTGATGGCCAAGGCCTTGCCAGCTGCAATTGTTTCTCACCCTTCTAAGCTCCCAGGACATGTGAGCCCACAAGAAACATTCAGAGCAAGACGGCCTGTTGGGAAAGAACCATTCCAGGAACCTGGGAACGCCAGGATGCTGTGCATTCCTCTGGTCCCGTTCCAGGAGGTCACCTCGGAGTCTCAGACAACTTCCACCCCAAAGTTACCAGCTGTGACTCATGGCCCCAGAATGTCAAGAAACCTTCCCTGATGTCACTTGTCCTAACTTGAAGCATCTTCGTTTCCAAATCTGGCTGCACTGACAAGCAGCCCTGCGATGCATTCCTCTTGAGAAAACATTTCCTCCTTCTGAAGATACTTTCCAACCGTTAAAATAATTCATCAGGACCGGCCAGAATCTCACCTTCTGTCTTAACTATGCAGGGGAAGGGAGGGGGGGTGTCTGATTCCTCATTTGAATAATGTTTATGGAACCTCTGATGCAGTTCTAAGTCTGGAGGAGTCGGCAGAAGAGGCCCAGCGGGAGGCAGGAGGGAAAGGGCAGGTGCTGGCAGCTGCTGAGACATCCTGGGTGCCAGCTTCAGGCCCGAGGTCACCGCAGGTGCCTGGGCACCTCGCTCCCATCCCTGCATCACTGCACCTAGTCCAGAGACACTCAAACCAAGGGCGCACTGAGAACTGAGTCCTCCGGAAGCTGCTTCCCCCAAGATCATTGTTTACTGATCAAGGGCAAATGCAGCCAAGCAAAAAAGACGAAAACCCAGTGGGAATGGTCACTGCACACAGCGTGGGACGGGGAGGGAGCGGCCACGACTGGCCCTGGTCCACAGCAGGGGGCCACACCAGCCAGGGGAGCCCCAGTGCTCAGTGTCGAGGCTTTGGTTTTTAGAAGCCTGGGAACACATGCATTCGCATGTGTCTTTGAAGGACCCATGTTCCTACTCTGATGTGCACCGACCTCAGCTGATTATTCCCCGAGAGCAGAAAATGTGCCCATATTTCTAGGGGTTAGAACTGAGTCCATTTTCACAGCGTCTGCAAGGAGGGGGAGCGGACAGGCCAGCACCAAGGCCCGCCTCTCAGGACCCGACCTTCCCATCTGAGTCTGGAAAAGGCCTCAGGAGGAAGAAACGGGGCAGGAGGAGGCCGGTGTCACGGCAGCCCCCAGGAAAGGCCGCGCGCCATGGACACACGGCAAGAAAGGCAGATGACCAATGAGGCTTTCATTTTTTTTTTCTTTTTTTGGTCACAGCCAGTGAAGCTCGGAGGTTACTCCTGGCTCAGGCACTCAGGAATCACTCCCAGGACCCTATGAGATGCTGGGACTCGAACCTGGGTCGGCCGCGTGCAAGGCGAACGCCCTCCCCGCTGTGCTTACTCCGGCCCCGGCTTTCACTTCTGTTGGAAAGAAGCATTATATTTGGTGCCGAGAAGAAAATTCCTGCTTTCGGACAGATGGGCCAAGACAGGGCCGGGCACTAGGAGGAGACTTTAGGTCATGCATTCCCAACTTAGGCCAGATGCCCAGTGCTTGGCACGCTGTTTCTGTATGCTGGGGTGGAGAGAGGACCTCTAGGGGAGCTCAGACTGCCTTCAGGGCTCCCTCTAGCTTGCTGAGCCCTTTATGCTGTTGAATCCTATTTATCATAACTCAATTCTATCATCATTACTGTCACTGTCATCCCGTTGCTCATCGATATTTTTTGTTTGTTTTTGGGTCACACCCAGCGATGCACAGGGGTCACTCCTGGCTCATGCACTCAGGAATTACTCCTGGCGGTGCTCGGGGGACCATATGGGATGCTGGGAATCGAACCCGGGTTGGCCGCGTGCAAGGCAAACGCCCTCCCCACTGTGCTATCACTCCAGCCCCTGTTGCTCATCGATTTGCTCGAGCGGGCACCAGTAACATCTGCATTTTGAGACTTGTTGTGACTGTGTTTGGCATATCGAATATGCCACGGGGAGGTTGCCAGGCTCTGCCGTGTGGGCCGGATACTCTCGGTAGCTTGCCGGGCTCTCCAAGAGGGACGGAGGAATCGAACCCGGGTCAGCCGCTATGCTATCGCTCCAGCCCATATCATCATTACCTACTTGGTATTTTCTAGAGATAGTTGAAGACTGAACACATCTTAATCCTAGGAGCTGAGGAGACAGTTTGGCCCTTCCGCTGCCCGAGCCCCCACCCTCTGCCTCATACACCTCTGGCCGGTTCCCACAGGCTTCATGTGGAATTTCAGTTCAACTTCTAAAACATCCTTTTCTTATCTGACAGTAACTGGTAACTGCACCCCACTGGGATGCCTCTCGCTCTAGGAAAGCATGCTTTTGTTTTCCCTCTGAAGTTCTGGTGAGTCGTTATTTTTATCCTGTGTTTGTGTTGGCTGGTCCTCTTTCTGTTCCTGAGTGTCTGGAGCACTGCCCAGCGAGAGTCAGCACTTAACCTGGAAGCATCCTGCTCTGGCACAGTGAATCAGGAGGAAACTCCGCCTCCCACACCCACTGCTAATTACCATACTACTACAAATCTGCCCCTTGCATCACGCGCCCGGCACTGGCTAGTTAGTGATTGCTCTCCCAGCTCGCCCTCCTGCAGCCCGGGCCTCCTGGACATCATGCCTGTAGACGACAGAAGTCATCAGGGACACAGGACGGCCGGGAGGCAGTGGCTCGTCTACTTCCTCCTGTCGGTAGCCGGGGTCTTGTCCCTGTTCTGCTGCTTCTTTGAACTGGGCAAGACCTTTTTCCCGCTCAAGGTAAGGAGATGACCGTTCCTAAGGTTGCTATCTGCCAGGACCTTGTGTTTCCTTTGTCAGCTGGTGACTGTCATTGTCACTAGGACCGTGAAAGTCACTGGGAGAGACATGTGGTGCTCAGGTGCACATCCCCAATAGCGAAAGTGTTTATTTATTTAATTTGCTTTTTGAGTCACACCTGGAGATGCACAGGGGTTCCTCCTGGCTCTGCACTCAGGAATCACTCCTGGCAGTGCTCAGGGGACTCTATGGGATGCTGGGAATTGAACCCGGGTCAGTCGTGTACAAGGCAAACGCCCTCCCTACTGTGCTATTGCACCAGCCCCTGGTGGTGGTGGTGGGGGGGAAAACATTTGAAAAAAGAAGGCAAAGAAGGAAAAGAGGGCAAAAGAAGGTGGTTCCAGGGATGTTTGAGGGGGAACATAGCACTGAGCCAGAACAGGAAGACCCAGGTGTGGGTTCGAGGTCTTTCAGTAAGCAGGGGTTTGAGAAGGTTTCAGAACCTCCTCCCTCAGGTTCTGTTCCCTCACCTGCACTGAGAGATGTGTTCACTCACTGCCCTTTCTGACTCAGATACGCTGCCAGATCCTTCTCAGAGAGAGATCTCATGATTGTATTAGGACTTTTAAAGAGGGGCATGGAACTGGAGCCACAGTATAGCATAGTGTAGCATAGTGTAGCATAGTACACCATAGTATAACATAGTATACCATAGTATAGCATAGTACACCATAGTATAGCATAGTATAGCATAATGTAGCATAGTACACCATAGTATAGCATAGTGTAGCATAGTATACCATAGTATAGCATAGTACACCATAGTATAGCATAGTATACTACAGAATAGCATACTGTAGCATAGTACACCATAGTATAGCATAGCATAGTACACCATAGTATAGCATAGTACACCATAGTATAGCATAGTATACCATAGTGTAGCATAGTATAGCATAGTACACCATAGTATACCATAGTATAGCATAGTACACCATAGTATAGCATAGTACACCATAGTATAGCATAGTATACTACAGAATAGCATACTGTAGCATAGTACACCATAGTATAGCATAGTACACCATAGTACAGCATAGTACACCATAGTATAGTATAGTATACCATAGTATAGCATAGTGTAGCATAGTATAGCATAGTACACCATAGTATAGCATAGTATAGCATAGTACACCATAGTATAGCATAGTACACCATAGTATAGCATAGTACACCATAGTATAGCATAGTACACCATAATATAGCATAGTGTAGCATAGTACACCATAGTATAGCATAGTACACCATAATATAGCATAGTGTAGCATAGTACACCATAGTATAGCATAGTACACCATAGTATAGCATAGTGTAGTATAGCATAGTATAGCATAGTACACCATAGTATAGCATAGTGTAGCATAGTAAAGCATAGTATACCATAGTATAGCATAGTGTAGCATAGTATAGCATAGTGTATCATAGTATACCATAGTATAGCGTTTTCCTTGCACATGTCTAACCCAGGTTCAATCCCCGTCACCCCACACCTGCTAGAAGTGATCCCTGAGTGCAGAGCCAGGAGTATGCCTGGAGCACTGTGGGTGGAGCCCAACAACAAAGCAAAAGAGGGGCACTATCTTCGGGCCAGAGGCCGAGGGATGGGGGTTATGGGTAAAGGAGGGCGCATGCGCACACGGACGCCTCCCAAGAGCGACAGTAGGGCTGGGGGGCTTGTTCTGAGAAACCCCCTTGTTCTCAGGTGCTTTTGACAGTTGGCCGCACTGAAAAGTTAGAAATGCTTCCATTTAGGACCGAGCTCAGTCCCGGGCGCTGGAAGAGTGAGGCGGACGGCCCCTCTGAGCGCCACACTCAGTTCAGCAACAGCAGAACCGTTTCTTCAAGGCCAGCGAGGGCTTCAGATACGCATCTTCGACTTAAGTTTCTCAGAGCAACTGAGCAAAAGGCAGCCAGGACCAACCTAGTCACTGCTGGTGCTTACTTTGCCGCAGCTCTGGCCAAACGGTAACCCAAGAGTCAGTGCCCTGTGTCATGAGTCCGTGCTCGGGCACACAGCAGGTCATGACTTAGCACCCCCGACTCTCCTGGGATGCTTCAAGCAGAAAGACGTGTGAACTCCCGGGAGCCGGGAGGCAGAGGGCTGGCAGGAGTTCTGGGCGAGTGAGGAGAACAGTGACTTGAATTTGGAAGCATTTTCCTTTCTAAAAACCATCTCCGGCATGATGAGTCATATGTCCCCTAAGCACACAGGCCGGTTCCAGGGTGTCTGGAACCAGTGCAGACGGCGAAGCAGATGTTCTTCCCGGGGGGACACAGAGGCTCTGGGAAGAGGGGTTCAGAGGGAGCCAGAGGCCTTGGGGTGAGAGGGGAAGAGGGGGGGGGAGGGAAGGAGGAGAGAAAAAGATGGGAGGGAAGGAAGGAGAAGGGAGAGAAAGGGCTGGAGCCATAGCACAGCGGGGAGGGCGTTTGCCTTGCATGCAGCTGACCCGGGTTCGATTTCCAGCACCCCATAGGGTCCTCCGAGCATCACCAGGAGTGATTCCTGAGTGCAGAGCCAGGAGGAACCCCTGAGCATCGCTGGGTGTGACCCAAAAAGCAAAGAAGAGAGAGACAGAGAGAGAGAGAGAAAGAGAGAGAGAGAAAGAGAGAGAGAGAGAGAGTGCACACCTAGCTTTAGATCCAAACTGGAAGACGTTTCAAACTTTTTCAGGCTTATTTCTATGGAAGAAGCCAGTGACCAGCCCTGAGTCTTCTTCCTTCTCCTTCCCCATCTTGGCCACCGGGAATGGTACAGTGGCTACTGCCACTATTTACAGTCCCCCCCCCCCACGAAGCCCATGAACTTGATCACACCCCTCCCACCTCCCGCAGCTGTTCTGTACTAAGTACCTGGTTCAAGACACAACACCAACAAAGGTCAGATGGGGAGCGGGGGAGAAGGTCATTTCTTCTAGACCCCTATAAATGCCCTTAGGATAAGACACTGGCTTCCCCTGACCCCCTGCCAACCTTCTTTCAGAGACAGAGACAGAGACAGAGGGGAGGGTCAGTTCCAAAAAGCTAGGGGAAAGGGAAGTGTCCCTAAGTGAATGTCATGCGGAGCAGACTTGCTTCTGTCTCCACCATGACCCGTGCAGACTTGGTTTCGAGAAGAAATGCCATGTGGGTCCCCTGAACCCAGAGCCATCAACCCGGGTCTGAACCCGACGGGGCTTCGGGGCAGAGGGCACATCCACGTGCTTCCCCGAGTGTCCCTGGGCGTCTCTCGGACAGCCTTGGGGTCTGCGATGGGAACAGCCCGCACGGCCGCGGGGTTAAGCCTCTGAGTCAAGGGCCCCTTTGGCTCTCGGCCTCGCCGGACCTTGGCCAAGTCCTTCATTCCTTTCCTCATTTCCTCATCTTCGACCCAGCTGTGGGTGCTGACGTCACATCCCTCACCCAAAGGCAGGGCAGTGTCTGGCGCCGGAGGCGCGGGTGGCTTCCGGTCAGCTGCAGCGGGGAACATCTGTGCAGCTTCATTGCTGACCCTCGAATGGGACCCTTGGAGCGGAGTCTGGGCTTCTCGCCCCGGTGACCAGTAGGCCTGTGGCCACACAGTCTTGAACGTGGCACGAGGTGGCACACAGGTTACCTCTGGCACGCATTGATGCTGACAGTGTTCCCAACATTTTTTGTTTTCTTTTTGGGTCACACCCGGCGATGCACAGGGGTTCCTCCTGGCTCATGCATTCAGGAACCACCCCTGGCGGTGCTCAGGGGACCCTATGGGATGCTCGGAATTGAACCCGGGTCAACCGCGTGCAAGGCAAACGCTATCGCTCCAGCCCCAAGAATGTAAGTTCTTAAGAGGCCACAGCACAGCTGCTGTTTCTGTCTCTCGCTTCCAGGGCTGGTTTGCGGTAGGAACAGAGGGGTCACGCTTTTATCCAATTCCTCCCTCTGAGCTCTCTGAACAGCGGACACTGACGCGGCAGGGAGGGACAGAACCATCTCAGGTGAACCCAGGAACAGCCCCGAGGAGCAAGAGAGTATCTCTAATTGCTCCCACTCGGAATTTATTATTTTATTTATTTCTTCTTCTTCGTTTTTTTTGCTTTTGGGGTCACACCCAGCGATGCTCAGGGGTTACTCCTGGATTTGCACTCAGGAATCACTCCTGGCGGTGCTCAGGGGACCCTATGGGATGCCGGGAATTGAACCTGAGTCGGCTGCGTGCAAGGCAAATGCCCTCCCTGTTGTGCTATCGCTCCAGCCCCTCCCACTTGGAATTTAAGGAATAGAAGCTAAATTCAGCAGCTTTTCTAAGAACCTCCCAAATGAGAATGGGAGTGACCCACAAAATGACCCACAAAATGCTTTGAGTCCTCTCTCTCTCTCTCTCTCTCTCTCTCTATATATATATATATATATATATATATATATATATATATATATATATATTCCTTCTACCTGTTCCATCTTTTGCCCGGCAAGCTTGCCTCTTGAACACAGGGGGGCAAAAAAGCAGTTACAGACCTGCCATCACGTCCATGCCCCTCCCCTCCACTGAGGCCACACACGCTGGCTTCTCTCTGTCACCTGAACAAATTAGCAATTCTATCTCTCCCTCTTGGACTGGAGCAATAGCACAGTGGGTAGGGCATTTGCCTTGCACACAGCCAACCCAGGTTCGATTCCTCTGCCCCTCTCGGAGAGCCCGGCAAGCTACCAAGAGGATCCTGCCCGCATGGCAGAGCCTGGCAAGCTCCCTGTGGCGTATTCGAGATGCCAAACACAGTCACAACAAGGCTCACCATGGAGATGTGACTGGTGCCCGCTTGAGCAAATCGATGAGCAACGGGAGGAGAGTGCGGCAGTGCTACGGTGCTATTTCTCCCTCTTAACCTACTCAAGACACGACTCTAACTTTCCCCTCCAGCCTTACACTTATACTGCCCTTCCCCGTCTCCCTGGAATGTTCCCCTCGAGTGGCAACGGATCTTCATGTTGTCCCTTCTCTCCTGGGGAAAAAAAAAACCCAGAGAGAAATTCTCTGAATTCTCCTCCCACTCCAGGTTCGCTCCATTTTCTGTTCCCATTTGTCTGTCCCTCCTGGCGTCCCTGCGGTCCACTCGGTGGAGCACTCACCGCCCCGCCTCCCTGTCTGCGCCTGATTCACCCTCCTCCCTGCAACACTTTCTCTCCCTGGGCGCCCCTTCTGACTCAGGCCTGCTCCTTCTCCTGCGGTTGCTTCTTCCTCCTTCCCTGACCTCTAAACTCTGCAGCGACCCCCTCTCCGACCACATGACCTCAGAGTTTGGGGGTTGGGGACTCGTAAATACGCATCACGGGGGAGGCTGGAGCGATAGCACAGCGGGGAGGGCGTTTGCCTTGCATGCGGCTGAACCAGGTTCGATTCCCAGCACCCCACAGGGTCCCCTGAGCACCGCCAGGAGTAATTCCTGAGTGCAGAGCCAGGAGGAACCCCTGTGCATCACCCCAAAAAAAGCAAAAAAAAAATACTCGTCATGGGGATCCTTAATCCTGCCACCCAGGGCCACTGCCTGCTCGACACGCCGCCCTGGAAATGGAGTGAACGTCACCCCGCTGACAAGCCCAAGCTCATGACTGACACCCCCTCGCGTTTCCTTATCTTAACTCGTCCTCGCGTCCGTGACGTTCTTCCCACGTGTCCTCACTGTCGCCTCTGCATTTTCTCTCCAGCGCCCACGTGCTGGGAACTCCCACTGGCCCCTCCCCAACCCCTCCGCTGCCCTCTGCACCCAGTGATGACCTATCGGCGGATCTCCAGCTGATAGGCCCCCTATCACCGCCCTCTGACTCACTTTCCCCAGGACAGTGGTCATAAAAAGACAAGGACTCTGAGTGCTAAACGCCTCATAAGCACATTGCCACAGGGAACCAGTGAGGTTCACAAGACGCAGGACATGTTTGTGGTTCTACCTCACCTGACGGCTAAGTAATCTTAGAGTTCTAGCATTTAAATATCTATGCTTGGGGCTGGAGTCATAGCACAGCAGGGAGGGCGTTTGCCTTGTACACGGCTGACCCGGGTTCGATTCCCAGCATCCCATAGGGTCCCCCGAGCACCGCCAGGAGTAATTCCTGAGTGCGTGAGTCAGGAGGAATCTCTGTGCATCGTAGGGTGTGACCCAAAAAGAAAAAATAACAAACCAAAAATAACCCTACGCTTGTAACACGACCCACGCTGATGTCATCTGTGGCAACAAATGAAATGAAATCTGTTCAGTGCACTCCAGTTCCCACACTTGATACAAAACAGCATAAAATTTAAAAATGGTGGATTAGCATTCTGGATTATAAATACATCTTTAGGTTAATTTTAAATATTTTTTCTATTGTTATTTAATTTTAATTTTTTAATTGAGTCCCTGTGAGCTACATATTCACAAAGCTGTTCATGATCAGGTTTCAGTCATACAATGGACACCACCAGTGTCCATTTCCCACCACCAATAACTCCAGTTTCCCTCCCACCCCACCCCCCATTTTTACATTTTATTTTTTGTCTTGGATAGCACAGCGGTTGGATGTTCGCCTTTCACGCGGCCGACCCGAGCTTGATTCCTCCTTCCCTCTCGGAGAGCCCGGCAAGCTACCGAGAGTATCGAGCCCGCACGGCAGACCCTGGCAAGCTCCCTGTGCGTATTAGATATGCCAAAAACAGTAACAATAAGTCTCAATGACAGACGTTACTGGTGCCCGCTCAAACAAATCAATGAGCAACGGAATGACAGTGACAGTGACAGTTTTTGTCTTGGTAGACACATTACCTAGCATGCAAGATTTAAAAAAAAATTTTTTTTATTGAATCACCATGTGGAAAGTTACAATGCTTTCAGGCTTAAGTCTCAGTTATACAATGCTCAAACACCCATCCCTTCACCAGTGCACATATTCCACCACCAGGAACCCCAGTATACCTCCCCCTCACCCTGCCCCCCACTCCCTGCCTGTGTAGTTGATAAATTTCACTTTACTTTGATTCACGAATCACGAATCACGAAATCCCGTTAATCATCGATTTCTCGAGCGGGCTCAGTAACCTCTCCATTCGTCCTTTCCCTGAGATCTTAGAAGTCTCTCTCGACTCAGCCCTCCCAATGATGTCACACTGGAGGCTCTTTCAGGGTCAGGGGAATGGGATCCAGCTTGTTACTGGATTTAGCATATGGATACACCATGGGAAGCTTGCAAGGCTGTCCCATGTGGGCAGGAAACTCTCAGAAGCTTGCCAGTTTCTCCCAGAGGGAGAAGCAGGCTACAAAATATCTTTGTATTACTTTGATTACATTCAGTATTCCGACAAAAACTCACTATTATAGTTTGGAGTTTCCCCACCCCCAAAGTCAGACCTGTTGAAAAGGAAGCATTTGATAATTTGTTTTCCACTGCTGACAATGAAGAGATATTGGATCTCTGCATTTCAGTAACTAAGTCCAGGGAAATTCCTGCCAGAAATTGCATCACTGCGAGCTCGTACCTCCCTTCTGTGCTTGTCACAACATGGCGGCCGGGCTCAGTTCACAGTCTAGAGACATTTCTGCAAGAAGCTGCTGGTGCCCAAAGTACTTTAGCTAGCCTCCAGGGCCATGTCCGTGCAGCAGTGGAAAAATCATTTTTACATTTTATTTTTTTGTTTTTGTTTTTTTTTTAGACAGAGAGACAGAGAGAAGCAGGGGAAGACACCAAAGCAGAGTTCAAGGCAAAAGAAGTGAGAGTGAGTGGGGGCGAGAGAGAGAGAAGAGAGAGAGAGAAGAGAGAAAGAGAAGAGAGAGAAGAGAGAGAGGAGAGAGAGAAGAGAGAGAGAGGAGAGAGAGAAGAGAGAGAGGAGAGAGAGGAGAGAGAGAGGAGAGAGAGAGGAGAGAGAGAAGAGAGAGAAGAGAGAAGAGAGAGAAGAGAGAAGAGAGAGAGATAGCTCATTTTTACATCTTAAAGTGAAAGAAAACTTAGATAGAAATTCTCTGATTTGGGGCTGGAGCGATAGCATGGTGGGTAGGGCGTTTGCCTTGCATGTGGCCGACCCAGGTTCGATTCCCAGCATCCCATATGGTCCCCTGAGCACCAATAGGAGTGGTTCCTGAGTGCAGAGCCATGAGTCAGCCCTGAGCATCGCTGGGTGGGACCCAAAAAGCAAAAAAACAGACAAACAAAAAGACTGGGCTCTCCAGAGCCCGCTGGGAGGCAAACTCAAGATCAAAGAGTTGCCATGTGGGTAGAATCAGAGTTTTAACTTTTTTTTTCTTTTTTGGTCACACCCGGTGATGCTCAGGGCTGACTCCTGGCTCTGCACTCAGGAATCACTCCTGGTGGTGCTCGGGGGACCCTATGGGATGCCGGAGATCGAACCTAGGTCAGCCACATGCAAGGCAAATGCACTACCTGCCGTGCTATCGCTCTGGCCCCAGAGTTTTTTTAACCTTTTTTTTTTTTCTTTTTTGGGTCACACCCAGCGATGCTCAGGAATTACTCCTGGCAGTGCTTGGGGGACCATATGGGATGCTGGGGATCGAACCCGGGTGGGCCGCATGCAAGGCAAACGCCCTACCCACTGTGCTATCGCTCCGCCCGCCCCCCCAGAGTTTTTTTAATTAACTTTTGACTGAAGACCCCACAGGGCAGCAAGGCGATGAAAGACTCGGGGCGGAGCCAGTCACCTGTCAGGGAAGCCTTGAGAGCCGAGATGAGGTGGAAGGAGGGGAAAGCTGCTTGCTGTAGGAATCAGTGAGGAAAACAGTGACACGGCCATCCTGACCATGTCCCCTTTCCTCCCCGACAGCCAGCCAGCAAGTCCTGTGTTGCTAAGTTTGGTGAGTACCTGGTCTGGTGTGTCCTCATTTTGCTTTGTGGAGTATCTGCAAGAAGGCAAGCGCCAGGGGCAGCCTGGAACCCCCCTTTTATCCTTCACTGAGCTAGGAACGAAGTGTCACCCTTACAGGCCTGGGAACTGGAGGATCGGGAACCCCTCCCCAGTTCTGTGCTGTCAGGAGCACAGCATGTTTCAGGCCCTACACCCTCTTCCTCGGCTGATGCCCAACTCCTCACTTTTCCTCTCAGGACCCGAGGATGTGGGGTGGCAGCTTTTTTTCCGGGTGGATACAAGAGCGAACGGGGCTGGACGGGTAATCTGCTCTGCCCTGTTTTCCTCCTTCCTCAGAGCATATTGACTCCAAGTGTTCCTTTGAGCCTCAGACAGCGTACTAACGCCCAACTAAATGCAGTTCCCATCCCAGCACAGAGCCGATGCTTGTGGAGTTCACTGCAGGGCTCAATCTGGCAGGTTTCTTTGACTTCCGGGAATCAGGGGCCCTCTGGGGCTTCATCTCTGCCTGATTTCCCCAAGAAATGGGGTCACCTCAGTGTGCCTGACATTTCCCCTGCCTATGGCAAAAATTGAAGGCCAACATGATGCTAAGGTGGTCGGTAAAAGACCCCACCATAAGTTAGTAGGACAATCGCTGTCCCCTTCCACCTGATGATTTACCTTCTTGCCTATCACATGGGGAGCAGGAAGAAATTTGTGGAGAAAATTCCAACTCTCACTGGAGACACGAGAGAGATTGCTTCTGCTGCCATCCCCCTCCCATTCGCCTTCAGAGTCCACCCCCAAAGCCCTCCACTGGTCACTTACATGACAAGAATGGAGCAGTGCACATGCATTCCAGATACCAAAGCTCTTTCTCATTATTCACTGTATCACTGTCATCCTGTTGTTCATCAATTTGCTCGAGCAGGTACCAGTAATGTCTCCATTTGTCCCAACCCTGAGATTTTTGCAGCCTCACCTTACTCGTCCTTCCCAATGGTGCCGTATTGGAGGCTCTTTCAGGGTCAGGGGAATGAGACCCATTATTGTTACTGTTTTTGGCATATCGAATACACCACGGGGAGCTTGCCAGGCTCTGCCATGCAGATGGGATACTTTCAGTAGCTTGCCGGGCTCTCTGAGAGGGACAAAGAATGTATATAAGAGAATCCAAGCAAGTATGTTAAAACCAAACACATGTGTGCTGCTTTAGGTACATCAGTGGGCTAGACTATAAGAGGTCGCACGGCCTCTGATAGATTTTCTCCCTTCCTTCCAAAACACTAGAAAAAAATCAAAGGACAGATCGGGTACATATCTGGTGGGTTAAAGCATGCCCTGAGTGGACACAGATGTTAGGACAGTCCAGGCATTGCCTTTATGGACTTCTGACTTTCATAGTGGTTTTAGGAGACGGGTCAAGCTGTCACAAGAGGGTGTCACTCAAAATGCTTATGATACAGCCACAAGGAAGCAAGTCACCAGTCAGATACAACTCACTCATTCTGGGATCACAGAAGCACCAATTAGGAACTGCTCACTAACGTCATGCTAGGTACCAGGACCTCTCTGAGGGGGTTATGCACTACCCAGGAATGAAAGACACAAGAATCCAGGAGGTGAACAGATGGCAGCTTCATTAGTGACACACTAGCTGGGGACTGCTTATACAAAGGGAAAAAGGGCAGGGCAAAAGGAGAGCACTTCACGGGAGGACGGGACCAATTAGGACGCTCTCCCTGGGAAAGGGACTTGGAATAAGAAGCGTTTCCACAAACAACGCGTGAACACACACTCCACATGAAATTCTCAAGTAACCCAGCCCTGGGGAGACTCTTCTCCTTCCTCTCTACTTCATGTATTTCCTTCATAGACACTGACTGCCACGACAGTGCTCCTAAATTAACACACATTTCTAGTTCATTTCCTTAGAACATGCTATAGGAGTACTGACAGCACAGCAGGTAGGGCATTTGCCTTGCACGCAGCCGACCCAGGTTCGATTCCTCCTCCCCTCTCAGAGAGCCCGGCAAGCTACTGAGAGTATCCCACGCAAGCTCCTGTGGTGTATTCGATATGCCAAAAACAGTGACAACAAGTCTCACAATGGAGATGTTACTGGTGCCCGCTCGAGTGAATGGATGAACAATGGGACGACAGTGCTACAGTGCTTCCTTAGAACTCCTTAAGCAAGAAATTTAACTAGGACTTGTCATCTTTCCCAGATGAACAGTAGAGACTTTAAATATAATCGTGGTGGGAAGGAACAAGTATCAATCAGGGAAACAGCCAACTGTAAGCAGAAGGGAATTATAATCAGGAAGATGAAATCGTGAATTAACTATGGTTTTGCTTTCTTCTCCCTCCCTTACATAAATTTCCTACAGGACCATTACCCTCCAAATGGAAACTGTCCTCCTGTGAATCTCCTTGCATGAATTATACCGATGACTGGAAGCTGAGGATACTTCAGGACGGGTTGTATTTGGTGTATGCCCAAGTGGCTCCTAATACAACCTGCCAGGACCTGGCTCCTTATGAGGTGCGGCTTCTAAAAAATCAAGACATCATACACGTGATAACGGACAAATCTAAAATCGAGTACGTAGGGAGGTCTTTTGAATTCCGTGCTGAAGATACCATAAAGTTGATATTCAACTCGGAACATCAAGTTCTGAAGAATAACAGCTACTTGGGCATCTTCTTAATAGATCATCTCAAATTCACCTCCTAAAGAATCATTTGTTCTCACCCACTTCCATACATACAGAGTCCCAGGTGGATGGGTGGGTGGGAGAAAGCGGATTTTCAACACCTCGTCCAGTTTGTCTTGGGACACACACACACAAGCAGAACTCCCCAGCGTGGGAATATTCTCTCTTGGACGTATCTATGGGACAGTGGGAGGGTCAAAGACACGTTCCCCCTGGTGGTGGTTAGGCAGAGCCACTGGGCAAGTCCTAAATTCAATGCCAGTGGGTTGATGGAGGGCAGAGAAACTCCTCGAAGGGTCTTTGTCTAACCCACCAGTCCCTGAGGGAAAAATGAAGTCTATTTCCACGGGCCTTAGGAGGAACGCACAGTGACCCGGGGGAGTAGTCTGGTTTCGTCTTCTATCCTGGGCTGATTTTCTATACTCTCCTGTGCTGAGACCCGCACACAAGCAGCTGGACGGGGAAGGTAGCTCTAGACGTGCCACGGACATCTGCACTTCAGATGCAGAGATGCCGGAGCCTGGAGAATGTTCTAGAAAACTGGTGGGGAACCGACCAGTTTTCTAGAACTGGTGGAGAGGAATGGACTTTTCCTTGATCTCCTCATACTCAGGGTACAGGGGGCTTTCCAAAAGCAGCAGGACCCAGGGGTCCTTTGCACTTCCCCGTGGGGTGTTGTGACGTGAGTGTGTGTCTGAATGCTCGCTCTCGTTAGTAAACAGAGATGGTCACTGAGATTACTGAGGCGAAGGCCCCTCATATAACAGTGCCACGACTTTATTAGGCCATGCAGTGACTTTTTTTTTTTGCTTTTTGGGTCATACCCGCTGATGCACAGGGGTTCCTCCTGGCTCTGCACTCAGGAATTACTCCTGGCGGTGCTCAGGGGACCATATGGGATGCTGGGAATCGAACCCGGGTCGGCTGCGTGCAAGGCAAACACCCTCCCCTCTGTGCTGTCGCTCCAGCCCCCATGCAGTGACTTCTTAATCTGAGCTGACTTCCTTGGCTCAGATGCAGAGCACTCGCACTGCTCATGCTGGAGCACTGTCACGGGAAGGAGACACTTAAGCAATGGGAATCTGGAGGCAGAGGGGGCGAAGCTTAGCTGGCCTCAGCCTCGAGGAGAGGTCAAAGGCCAGCCCGCGGGCTCCCCGCTGCACCAGCTCTGAAGCTGCTGTTTCTGCCGTTACGCGTTCCATAGGGGTATGTCTAGAGGTCAGAGGTCAGGCCTCGAATCCCTTTTAGCCCAAAGAGACCCCAACAGCTGAGTTTGCTTCCCTGCCTGAAGCGGGGGGCATCAGCCTTACCCAGCCATCCCCCGAATATTCCCTATCTGGAGTGGGGGATCAGACTATCCCAGCCAGCCCCCCAATCTTCCCTGTCTGAGTGGGGGATCAGACTAACCCAGCCAGCCCCCCAATCCTCCCTGTCTGGAGTAGGGGATCAGACTAACCCAGCCAGCCCCCCAATGTTCCGTCTGGAGTGGGGAGCATCAGCCTTACCCAGCCAGCCCCCCAATCTTCCCTGTCTGCAGTGGGGGGCATCAGCCTTACCCAGCCAGCCCAATCTTCTCTGTCTGGAGTAGGGGATCAGCCTAACCCAGCCACCCCCCAATCTTCACTCGGAAGAAGTGTCCTGGTGGAAAACATGTGTGCCACTCCGACAGCCTGCTAAGGACCCTGTCAACCAGCTGCTCGTCTACTCTTGCTGAGAATTACGCCATAAGATCCAAGTTCACCCAGTTTAAAATATTTATGGTTAATTTGTAAAAATATATATTATGTTAACTAATAGTATCCTCTATGAAGCTAACTTAAGATTATATGTATCGTAAACTGCAAAGATTGCTCAGGAAAAGAAAATCGCTTGGGCTATGTTTCTGTTTTAAGAGCACGCTGCTGTCACTGCAGGGCGGTGGCAGTGCCGTGTTCCTCCTGTGTCTGTGTCTTCTCAGGAATTAAAGCTGCACCATGTATTTATGGAAACGTGGAGGTTGTGTTCTTTGTTCCCAACAGCGGTGTGCCAGAGGGTGTTCGTCCTAGTTCCTGAAAACTCATGTTCCAAGTTTCCGGAATTGGTCTAACCTGCATCCAGACACTTGCATGGCGGGAAACATCTGGTACCATGGGAACTAGTGGACACTGTGAGTCAGGACTTTTTTGAGAACTGGTGCTCATGGTTTAAAAAGATCTCCACGGGGCTGAAGATAGCACAGTGGGGAGGGCGTTTGCCTTTGCACACAGCCGGCCCGGGTTCCATCCCCGGCATCCCATAGGGTCCCCCAGCACTGAGCACCACCAGGAGTAATTGCTGAGTGCAGAGCCAGGAGTAACTCCTATGCATGGTCAGGTGTGAGCCGAAACACACACACACACACACACACACACACACACACACACACAAGTAAATAGAAGATCTCCACTTCCTCCCCCTCTGCTTTTGTCACATTCTTGGGGAAATCAAGGCAGGCCAGGGAGAGAACAGAACTGGCAGGTACCCGGGAAAAACAGTACGAGACGGGGCCTTCTCAGGGCACGTCCACGTCTCTGCAGTTGAGTCTGGGGAGAGGCGACTGCACCTTCTCTTACAGTGTTCCAGATGAGGGGAACTGGGCCTTTGTCGGTGACATTTGCTGTTCCTTTCTCTCCTGTGTGTGTGGTGGTGCCAGGCCACACCTGTGGTGCTCAGGGGTCACTCCTGGCACTGCCCAGAGACTACACAGTACCAGGGACTGAAGCAGGGGTGGCTGCACTAACCACTCTACCATCTCCTCAGCTATTTCCCTAATGAAACGTTAGCATTGAACTGACACTACATGTACATTGGTACCCGGGTGGCCAGGTGAGTTACTGGTGAGAGTGGACTTAGTGATCCAGACCCCAGAGAACAAGAGATGTGAAGCGACCCCCCCTGTGCACACAGACCCTGGCAGCCGGTGGAGCTGAGTGCGGGTCTATAGCTTTGGGGCTACAGACACCCCCATTTCTGATGGGTTTGTTCTAACCCCAAAGGGCAATTTCATTAGTCAGTGTGAGAAAACACATTTCACGGAAGCAGATCCAACCCTGTCGGGGAGAGGTCTCAGGACAGGACAGACACACGTTCCCGACCTGGAAGGCTCTCTCTAGGGGTTAACATGTGACCAGGGCAACATTGCTCATGGCCACCCACTCAGTAGGAGCCTCTGATCCACGGCGTGGGCCCATGTGTGCCACAGCAGAAGCTGGCTCCTCCTGACAGTCTTGGGCCACTGTATCACTGTCATCCCGTTGTTCATCGATTTGCTCAAACGGGCACCAGAATCATCTCCATTCGTCCCTGTAGCATGCTAGAGTAGCCTGATGGTGTATTGGGGGCTCTTTTAGGGTCAGGGGAATGAGGACTGTTGTTGTGACTGTTTTTGGCATATCGAGTATGCCACGGGGAGCTTGCCAGGCTCTGTCATGCGGGCGAGATACTATCGGTAGCTGGCCAGGCTCTCCAAGAGGGATGGAGGAATCGAACCTGGGTCGGCTGCGTGCAAGGCAAAAGCCCTACCTGCTATGCTATCACTTCAGTCCTAAGTATCTGTTTTAAAATGTAATGGTATACAATGGGGGGAGAGGGATGGAGGGGAGTTCTCGAGCAGTGCTCAGTGAGCCGCTCCCAGTCACTCTAAGCCAAGCGGGCCATATCCAGGAGTGCCGGGCAGAAGCAACGTAAAGGAACGGAACCCAGGACCCTGTGCATTCAAGGCATGTGCCCTAAGCCATCTCCCCAGAGACGGAACGAAACTGCTGTCCATGTGTAAATCATGGGAAGTGGCGGTGACCTTCTCGTGGCAGACAGGTCATGTCTGCTAATCAGCGCTGGCCGAAAACCACTGACCTCAGCAACTTGGCCGAGCACACAGCCCAGGGAGGCCCGCCCTGGAATGTCTTCTGGGAACACCCATTCCCAAGGGAGGCTGGGAAGCTGCCCCAGACTCCCCGGTCCAGCGCGTGGTCAGTGTGGAGTCTTGCTCTTCTGAATGCCTCCCCCCAAGACTCCAGAGTTGGGACTGGAAGTAATGAAGTATGTCCGCCGGAAAAGGCAGCCAAGGTGGTATGTGTCTGTTGGGTAACATCGGGTTGTCCTTGCTCCTCCCGCAGGGAGCTGGGGTTTATGGAGCTACTCCCAGCACAGTGCCCCTGAGGCACACCCAATTCCATCAGGCACTAATAATCCCACGTTGCTTTTCCCTTTCCTTTATGTCATTTGCTTGGTTTGTTTAGCAATGTCCTTTTTGTGTAGACACAGGAAGACAGTGGATGCTATGTTACATAACATGGGAGTTAATTGGCTCCAAAATAATATTTACTTCTGGGCATCTGTGTTTACTTAAGCCTCAGTTGCCCTTGGTTCCTAGCACTCCGAGAGTAAGGGCCCGACAAGGGACTGGATGGACGCAGGGCAAGCTGTGAGCTACCCTGGCACCAAAATGGGCCAGGCCAAGCACCATAATACTTAACTATAAGTTAAGAGCATGGTCTTGGACAAACTCTATCATGACCCAAAAAGAAGTAACTGAATGAAGACCCTGCTGGGGTTAGGAAAGACTAACCTGGCCTGAGGACTGTGGTTTGGAATATACAGCAAGATGTCTCAGGAAGAGCCAAACTTTAAGCTTAATATATCTCTTACTGTGTTCATACAATGACATTGTTAGAAACATTATGAGAAGTAAATTTACTATGTTTTTGTTTCTTTTTTTTTTTTTCTTTTTGGGTCACACCTGGCGATGCACAGGGATTACTCCTGGCTTTGCATTCAGGATTCACTCCTGGTGGTGCTCGAGGGACCATTATGGGATGCTGGGAATTGAACCCCCGGTCAGCCGCATGCAAGGCAAAATACCCTCCCTTCTGTACTATCACTCCAGTCCCTATTATGACTGTTTATTTGTTTTTGCTTTTTGGGTCACACCCGGCAATGCACAGGGGTTACTCCTGGCTCTGCACTCAGGAATTACTCCTGCCGGTGCTCAGGGGACCATATGGGAATCATACCCGGGTGGACCGCGTGCAAGGCAAACGCCCTACCTGCTGTGCTATTGCTCCAGCCCTTTTTATGACTATTTAAATGAATTACTAGCTGAGGAAAGGAGAAAGCAATACACCCTGGATGGAGTCCTGCCCTTGAGCGGATCTCCTAGGAATCTGGAGTGCTGGACCCTCAGATGAGATTCTGTCCTGGAGTTAATCTCCTGAAGGAGGGGCTTTACCTCTCTTTGTTGTTGTGACAATGTCCAACCCCAGCCCTCATGATTTCTACATAACTGTGCCGTAAGGGGTAAGCGGAGATGAGACTCTGGAAAGGAGATGCAGAAGTTGTTGGGGAAGAGAAAATTGGGACTAGATACTGAGGATTAGACGCTGAGGACGAGAAGGTCAATGATGAGACATTGAAGATGAGGAGAACTGTGACTTGGGAGACTTGGGACTAGAAGGAGAACCAGATGACGATGATGACTGGAAGTGGAGAACTATGAGACTACAAGATGAGGAAGAAGAGGGAACGAAGGAGAGGACTTGGAGGTCCATCAGGAGACCAGGATGGTGGAACTCTGATGACTGGGACTATGACTGTGCCGTAAAGGGAGAGATGAACTATGCCAGGGAGAGACAGAAATAAATCGACAATCGACCAGCCTGGGGCCCGGGTCCTGTTCCGCCATCTCCCCCAGTCCCTTGTCTGTCACCTGGCCTGGGGAGGCGGCTCTCGGCCACCGAACGTTAGAATCCCCTGTGTGGGCCCATCATACCCCCTTTTCTATTTGAAACGTACACGTGTCCTTTTGGAAATGACCACGCAAAGTCCTCGGGTCTACCTGAGTTTACACAGCAGGTTTCCAGAGAGAAGTCATTTATCAGCCTGGTCTTGATGGGGGATCAGGAGGGACTCTTCAAAAAATAATGGACATGAAGGATTCCACGATGACACAATTTCTACCAATAACACCTATAATGGGACTGGAGCCATAGAACAGCGGGGAGGGCGTTTGCCTTGCATGTGGCCAACCGGGGTTCAATTCCCAGCATCCCATAGGGTCCCCTGGGCACTGCCAGGAGTGATTCCTGAGTGCAGAGCCAGGAGTCAGCCCTGAGCATCGCCGGGTGGGACCCAAAGAGCAAAATAATAACAATAATAATAACGCCTAGAACCAGAGAAGACGAAGCGTCTATAGAACAGAGTTTACATACACACTCCGCCACAGGTGGCACTTCTGTCACAGGTGGCACCACATGAGGGCACTTCAGGCTCGGTCCCTAACACGAGATGGTCTCCTGAGCACCACCAAGGAGCCCCTGCACGCTGCTAGGTATGCCACCCATTTTTTTTTTTAAAGAAAGAGGGGGAAAAAACCCAAAAAACCCCAAAGACCATCCAACCAAAACAAAAGAGCTAAAATACTTATCAAGAAAATCACAGCTACCGAGGATTGGTGGACGGAAACCCCCATGGCTCACCACCCCCACCCCACAGCCACCATTGAGCCAGCAGGGAAGGGTGCAGTGTCACATCTCCAAGGGACGATGCTGCCAAATGTCCCAGGTAGGCAGGTCTGGGCTGAGAGCTGCGGGGCCTTGTGGGAAAGGGGACAGCGGGTTCTCCTTTCTGCCTGAAGGACCAGCAGCCTCCCCGCCCATCCCCTGAGACCCCCTGTTCTAGCCCACAGCTACTCTGGCTTTTGTGTGTTGTGTTGGCACCATCACCCTCTGACTTCCTTCTCTTTACCTGCTCATCCTCTAAGGCAGCTGTGATGCAGGCAGGTGGACGGACAAGGAAAGACAGACAGACGTGGCAAAGGAATTCCTGGGGAGTACTAAAGCCACCCAGTCCTAAGGCCATCGGGACCCGCCTGTGCTCAGACCTTTACCCAGAGCTAGCCCAGACCAGAGAAGGCTGGACCCATCCTCCAAGAGAAGATCCAGCAGGGACAAAGATCAAGGAAAGGAGTTTCAAAGATGAGCATCCCAACCCTACCCTCCTTGGCAACCACCCTAGCAACGGGCTCTTACCTAGCTAGGAGCCCCACATGGGGTGGCTTGGGAAAAACCCTATAAAAGCCACATTGAACAAAGAAAGCGCACACATATGCTGCCCAATTCCATGTGCTGCTTGATTTACGTGGCCGAGCACATGTGATGCCCACATCTCCCCGCCAGAGACTTGTACTGGGGCTCTCTGCCTTTGGGGGAGTCTGTGCTCTTTCTCTCAAGCATTACTCTCTCTCCCTTTTCTCTCCCTCCTTCCCCTTCCTCAAAAGCCTCCAAAGAAAATGTTTTCCCTCCACTGCTCATCTAGTCCTGACATTCTTTACTGTGAGAAGGTCAAGACCTATCAGGGCCGGGGGACGCTTAAGATTGACTTTCCGGGGCTGGAGCGATAGCACAGCAGGGAGGGCGTTTGCATTGCACGCGGCCGACCTGGGTTCGATTCCCAGCATCCCATATGGTCCCCCGAGCACCGCCAAGAGTAATTCCTGAGTGCAGAGCCAGGAGGAACCCCTGTGTATCAGCGGGTGTGACCCAAAAAGAAAAAAAAAGATTGACTTTCCTTCCCTGCAAAACCCCTCCCCGCCCCAAGGGACCCAGCCCCAGCTGCTGAAAACCTCCAGAACTCAACTGCCGTCATGTTCACGGCCACTCTCCACACACTCAGGCCCAGCCTCATCTGTGAGGGGACATATTTCTGGACAACCCATACCTCACACCACCCATACTCCAAGAGTCCCGCACCACATTTGAAGGGGTTCAAAGTAGGAGGCAACCAATCTTAGAGGGAAATATATCTATCTATCTATCTATCTATCTATCTATCTATCTATCTATCTATCTATCTATCTATCTATCTATCTATATATATATATAAGTATATATATAAGCACACAAGGCTCAACCCTTAACAACATATTAGTAATCTCTTAGAGAAGGGCTAATGGCCCTGGGTGAAATACAATAATCTTCACACTCTTTGCTCTAAGGAAACTTTTTTGGAGCACCTTCAGCAGTTTTTCATAACAAACAATACAAAATAAGTTACTTCAGTTTTGCTTCTTTGGGGCAGGGGTTGGGATTTGGGATGGAAATATCCAAAATATGGTGGTGGGATTGTTGTTCGAATATCATCACTGTCATCATCACTGTTATCCCATTGTTCATCGATTTGCTCAAGAGGGCGCCAGTAACATCTCCATTCGTCCCTGTCACGTGCTAGTGTAGCCCGATGGTGTATTGGGGGCTCTTCAGGATCAGGTTAATGAGGACCATCATTGTTACTGTTTTTGGCACATCGAGTATACCATGGGTAGCTTGCCAGGCTCTGCCATGCGGGTGGGATACTCTCGGTAGCTTGCTGGGTTCTCCGAGAGGGATAGAGGCTATTGGGGAGGCCTTCAATCACCTTTACAGGTGTTCCCAGTCTACCGAATGTAAGCTTTTGGTCGACTGGCATGTTGTCACGATCTGCACACTGACAAACACGCACCTGCCTGCGTCTCTGGGCAGCACCTGGGACATCTGCAGCCTCAGGTTGATCTCCTTGAGGTTGATGTAGTGTGCCCGGAGGTTGCTGAGCAGCTGGCAGAGCAGGACCCTATCACGGAGGGTCTGTGCCAGGTCACCCGGTGGTTGGCTGACAGCCACTATGCTGACAGCCTCATGCAAGGCAACAATTACTCTTCAAACAACAAGAGTTACTAGCTAAGAGTAAATTTTTTTTCCCCCTGTCTTGGTTTCTGGATCATACCCATACCCACCAGTGCTCAGATTCAAAGCAGTGTTTGCCACAAATGCAAGCTAGGCACCCAGCAAACCCTCTGAACTATCCAGTCAGAGAATAAATCTCTTTCCACATAAACTTACTGACCAAGTGTCTGAGTAAATAAATAAACGTGGGTGTCCGTGTATCTTAATATTGTCTTCTGCTGGCTTTGGGGTAGATGTAGTAACAGGCAACAAAAAAGACTGGAGAAACGGAAGCAATAAAGAAAAGAAAATCTGGACCAAGTAGATTGTACAGGGCTAACGGTCTAGCCCTACATGTGGCTGGCTCAGCTCTGAACCCCCGCAAGGCCAAGAGTGACCCCTGAGCACAGTGACAGGAGTAAGTTCTGCCCAATCCAACCCCCTAACAAAATACAAAAAATAGGAAAGAAAATTCTAACTCTATTCAGTGTATTCAAATTATAGGAACTGGGTGTCAAGAGTCTGTTCTTCTTCAAATGTAGAGAAGATAAAGGATCCTAATAAAAAGAAAAAGAGCTAGAAAAACCATCTACCTTCACATATTTGAGTATAGGTGATTCTTAGGAAGACTCAACTTATAGTATGTTGCTTTACTAGATTCAAAACCAAGACAAAGCCCCTGTCTGCAAATATCACCTATGAAGACCCAGAAGATACATGCATATATGTCTATGTGTGATGTCACATATATATATATTAAGCAAAGGTGGCAATAAGACAAAAGGACTGTCAGGGATAAAGCAAAATACTATCATGATTAAGGAAAATTATGCAATATTTCAAGGAAGAGGTCGATCTTGAAGAAGACTAGAGGATAATGAACTTGGCAGGAAGTGCAGAGAGCAATATTTGGGGAACTTACTCATAGAAGAAGACACTCTGTAACTGATAGAACAGAACTGAAGATAAAAACTGAAAATATAGAATGAAATGAAATATAGAAAGGGTAAGTTTTTAATATCAACAATAGTATGAGTAACAGAATCTGAAAAAGATTTAAGTGAACAAAAGATAATCTGAAAGATAAGCAGTAGACAAAAGAAAATGTAACAGCCTCACTTCTGATGTTACTTAGTGCTATAAAGGTGAATAGAATCAGTAGCTTGAACAATTTGCAACAGATGAGGCTAGAGAGATCGTGTTTTACTTGTTTTGCACATGGCTGGCCAGGTCTGATCCCCATATGGTCCCTGGAACCCTGCCAGGTGTGATCCCTGAGTGCAGAGCCAGGAATAAACCCTAGGTGTGGCCCCTAAATAAAAAATAAATAAAATGAAATTTTCCAATAGTGTATATTATAAAATTCTGAAAGTCTTGGGTACATCACTATAAGTCAAAGTCTATGCACAGAACATTATAATATCCAACGTAATCTTTCACCACACTATTAGCCCCTTTACCTGATTATCCCACTCGTCTCCCCCCTTCCTTCGGCAGACACAAATTTGTAGCACCAGTGGCTATGATCAGCTCTGTCTGCTCTCCAATCAGTTCGTCCCCTCCCCCTACTGTGCAATGTATGAAGGGAAAGCTGACTTCATTCAAATACTAGGATTTGTGTCAATGTTCTTTTTTTTTTAATATACAGTTAAGCGAATTTATTTATTTATTTATTTATTTAGCTTTTTTGGGTCACGCCCGGCGATGCACAGGGGTTACTCCTGGCTTTGCACTCAGGAATTACTCCTGGCGATGCTCAGGGGACCATATGGGATGCTGGGAATCAAACCCTGGTCGGCTGCGTGCAAGGCAAATGCCCCACCCGCTGTGCTATTGCTCCAGCCCCTGTGTCAATGTTCTTGGCTGGCTTAATCAAAGGGAAGCACTCAGGAGATGGAGAGCAGCTGCAAGAAGTTCCTTTTCCGGAACTCCCATCCTCTGGTCAAGTCTCCTCCAGGACTGCTGACCTCATTAGACAAGAATATCCTGCATTTGCAAATAGTGAAGCCTGTTTCTCCTAGTCCTCTTGATTCGCCTTTCCTTAGTCTTCCCTGCGATCCCGAGTGGGTTCATGCGAGAGCCTTGTATTTGGCCCCGGGAGCCCCACAGCATGGCCACTGTGTTGCTGCTAAATTCTGCTGGGTGGAGCCGCTATTCAAAAAGGCAAAAAGGAGGGACCCAAGAGACAGGACAGGGTTTTGGGCATTTGCTTTGCATGCAGTTAATCCCAGTTCAATTCCCAGTACCACATATGGTTCCTTTCGAATATTAAATATAATAAAATATTGTGAACTACATTATAAATTTTTCTTTTTTTGCTTTTTGGATCACACCCAGTGATGCTCAGGGGTTACTCCTGGCTCTGCACTCAGGAATTACTCCTGGTGGTGCTCAGGGATGTTGGGAATTGAACCCGGGTCTGCCACGTGCGAGGCAAATGCCCTCCCTGCCGTGCTATCGCTCCAGCCCCATCAAATTTTTTTTAAAAGTTCGGGGAGGTATATTGTGATTACTGTGATTCTTGGTGGTGGAATATGTGCACTGGTGAAGGGATGGATGTTCGAGCATTGTATAACTTAAACCTGAAAGCTTTGTAACTTTCCAAATGGTGATTCAATAAAAGAATAAATTTAAAAAAAAAAAAAGAAAGAAAGAAGTTCATGCGGGAGGGATGAGGCATGGAGGAAATAAAAACACGACTTCTGGACACCAAAACACGCTATCAAGCATGACCTCCCTGCACGACCCCGACCCGAATGATGCCTTCCGTCCTGTGCCTTGTCAGCTCTGGCCTCTAGGGTTTTCTGCATGAAAGTGTGACGTTATTGATCCTTGCCTTTCACACATCTTAGGGGCCATTATGGAAGAATAAAGCATGGCTTTGGTTCCTTCAGAGTCCATGGTTCTCTAGGAAATATCCTGGAATGTTCTGGACCCACCAGAGACAGGAAAGGATAAGGGTCATGTTATAGAATCATTGTTGATTGAATTACAGCATTATTTTTTTCCAATAATGATTTAAACTAAGCTTCAGGGTCTCAAGCATGCAGCCAGGTGCAGGACTCACAGCTGGTGAGTACAAGTGACAGTCACACTTTGTCTTGGGTAACAGAGGTGAAAGTTATGGGGTATGAGAGCAGGTGAAAGTCATTCTCCTTTTCACAAGAAATGAAGAAAAATGGGCAAAATCAGGGAGGCCATTCTACAGTGCCTCAGTTTCCTCAGCAACACTGCACTGTAGCACTGTCCTCCCATCTGGTCCTGTTGTTCATCAATTTGCTCGAGCAGGCACCAGTAATGTCTCCTGTAACGTCATTGGTTTGTCCTTTCTCCATTGCCACAAAGAGTTTAGGTTTATCAGGTAATACTCATCACAGTGCTCCTGAAGCACCTCCATTCCTCTGTGTTTATTGGAATGTGGCTCTAAACCTTTTAGGACAACATTGGTATGTCCTGTTCCCCTTGCCACAGGAAGCTTAGGTTTATCACAATGCTCCTGAGTCACTTCCAATCACTGCGTTTATCTGCAAGCTCCTCTCTATTCTTTCTTCCCCAACTGGTCTATCACCTTTTCCCCCTAATCAGACTCTGTTAACTTCTAAGGTCAGATTCCTCAGAAATCTATGACTTTATACGTATGAATGAAATACTGCCTTTCTCCTCTCTTTATGCCTTTTGAATAGTTTACTTTAAAGCAATGTCCTTTTTGTATAGACCCACGAAGACAGTCAATATTATGCTTTGTGACTTGGGATTTAATTGGCTTTGAGTATTATCCCCTCCCAGACATCTGCTTTCTCGACTTAAGCCTCAGTTGCCCTTAGTTCCTAGCACCCCAAAAGCAGGGTCCCGACCAGGGACTGAAAGGACCCAGGGCAAGCTGTGAGCTACGCTGGCATCGATATGGGCCAGGCCAAAGCACCACGATTCTTAAGTTAAGAGCTTGATGATGGATAAATGCTGTCATGATCCAAAGGTAACGAGACTCGGACCCGCTAGGGATAGGAAAGACTAATCTGGCCTGAGCACTGTAGTCTGAGGTGGAGATGACCCCAGGAGAGCAATTCTATAAGTTTAATGTATCTCTTACTGTGTCCATACAAAATGACTAATATTATGAATATGCTTTTTGGACTACGGAGAGGAGAAATGCACCCCTAGACGGTATTTCGCCCTGAGGCGGGTCATCTTGCTGTATGAGAATCTGTCCTAGAAGCAGCATGCCCTGAGGGAAAGAACTGTGACCACACTTCCGTGTAAGCCCCAACCCCTCATGCTTGAGATTTAACGAGGCGGTAGGAGGGGGTCTGGGGAGAGAAGTGGAGAGAGAGATAGGAGTGAATAGAGAGGAGATTGGAATTAACGGCAACTGAGACCAACCAGCCTGGCTCTCCTTTCTTCCTTTGCCTGCCCATCACCACTGACCTCCCTGGGGTGGGGAAAGCGGTGTGAGACTACCGAACGCAGGCGGCGGGAGAGACAGAGCGCCACTGCCCTTTTTGCATTTACACAGTCTTCATTGTGATACTTGTTGTGACTGTGTTTGGCATCTCGAATACGCCACGGGGAGCTTGCCAGGCTCTGCCGTGTGGACGGGATCCTCTCGGTAGCTTGCCGGGCTCTCCGAGAGGGACGGAGGAATCGAATCCAGGTCGGCTGCGTGCAAGGCAAACGCCCTCCCCACTGGGCTGTCACTCCAGCCCGTTTCCTCAGTATCTGCAGGCAACACAGAGGCCACAGTTCCGGAATGGTGCCCAGTTGAGTCTGGCCAGGCTGAGGATTCCTGGTCAAGACTGCGTGGCACGTGTGGGTCCAGCAGCTCCATCCAGCTGAGTAAGATAAAATCACAGCGTCCCTGGCAAAAACATGAAGAAAAAGTCCCTTTCTTTTGATGACAACTTTATGATGATAATAAAAATGAAGAAACTGCAAGGTTTGCTCGGGACCAAATGGCAGCTGGCTGATGAGTTAGTGACCTTCCTGGAATCAAAAGTCACCCTGCCCTCTCCCTGGCATGGAAGACAGGGTCCCGGCGCATTCCAAGCCAGGTAGCCCCCAGGCTCTCTCCCATACTCACCAGGCGGCCCATTCCCACAGGTCTTTGTTACCTTTCTTGCCTCTATTTATTTACTTAAAAAAATTTTATAAGGTAGTTCCAAATAGCTGATCACATTTAATATTCAAACACCAATCCTACCACCATGACACCTTCCCACCACCATATTTTGGATGTTTCCATCCCAAAACCCAATTCCTATCCCAAAGCAGAACCAAAATAATATGTTTTGTATTGTCTGTTGCACACGGCTGACCTGGGTTCGATTCCTCTGTCCCTCTTGGAGAGCCTGACAAGCTACTGAGAGGATCCCGCCCGCATGGCAGAGCCTGGCAAGCTCCCCGTGACGTATTGGATATGCCAAAACCAGTCACAAGTCTCACAATGGAGACGTTACTGGTACCCGTGTGAGCAAATCAATGAACAATGGGACGGCAGTGCTACAGTTTGTTATGAAACACCACTACAAAAAAGTATCCTTAGAGGAAAGAGTGTGAAGATTGTTCTATTTCAACAGGGGCCATTGAGACCTTCTATAAGAGATCACAAACATATTGTGAAAATTGAGCCTTGTGTGCTTTTATATATATATATATATACATATATATATATATATATGTATCATGAATCACAAAATCCCCGTTAATCGTCGATTTCTCGAGTGGGCTCAGTAACCTCTCCATTCGTCCTTTCCTGAGATCTTAGAAGTCTCTCTCGCTTGGCCCTCCCAATGATGTCGCACTGGAGGCTCTTTCAAGGTCAGGGGAATGGGATCCAGCTTGTTACTGGATTCAGCATATGAATATATGTGTGTGTATATATATATATATATATATATATATAATTGATGAGCAATGGGATGGCAGTGATACAGCGATATGTTTCCCTCTAAGATTGGTTCCCTACTACTTTGAACCCAATCAAATGTGGTGTGGTACTCTTGGGGTATGGGTCGGGTGAGTCCTATGGAGTGGCCGCGCGACGCCTCAGACCATTTAAAATCCCGCTTAGTCTCCCAGCCGGCCTCACCAGAGGTTGTACGGTCCACCTGGGAGTGCACCCCAGTAAACCCCCATTCGTTCACATTACTTGTCTCTGTCCCTCTGTCTGCGAGGTCAGCGGTCTATCAGAAATCTCCTCTATCCCATTTTCCATCCACTGAGTCTCAGGGGAGGCTCTTGGACCTTGAACTGATCCCCAGAGAACCCTGGGCAGTCAGAGCCCGTGTCTCGGGGAGGAGACTCTGAAGTCCAACCAAGAGCACAGGGTCCAAGGAAATGTGTTTACCAGAGTAAGAGAAAACAGCAATAAAAACTCAGGGTGCTCTTCTGAGTGGCCGGGGGAGGAAGACGTGCAGACATAAACACATGAGCCACACTCCAGGGCACGCCTGTCTCCCCGGGATCCTCAGAGGCTCCCCGACGTCTGGCTCTGCTGAACAGGGGTCGGCTCTTTCAGACCTGGCCGCGGGACTTGAGCTAAGCGAATGGAGAGTAGGTGAGAAGAGTCTGCAGCTGACACACACACACACACACACACACACACACACACACACACACACACACACACACACACACACACACACACACACACACACACACACACACACACACACACACACACACACACACACACATACACACACACCCCCCCCTCCCTCTGCAGGGTTCTAATGCCATACACCAGAAGTCTGAGTACTATCAACAAACATTAAAGCATGAAAAGAAAAGGACCACACCTAATGACCTCTCGGCATCTACACTGCAAACCATAATGCCCGAAAGTAGAGAGAGAGTATGGGGGGAATTGTCTGCCATAGAGGCAGGGGGAGGGTTGGAAAGAGGGGGATATTGGGGACATTGGTGGTGGGGAATGTGCCCTGGTGGAGGGAGGGGTGTTCCATCATTGTATGACTGAAACTCAAACAGAAAAACTTTGTAACTGTACCTCATGGTGATTTGATTAAAAAAAATTTTTTTAAAAAAAGAAACTAAAAAAAAAAGAAAGAAACCATCACAGACTCCAGTAGCGGTGTCTGTAACACACCTACGACCTCTTTCAGCCTGCCCTTATCTCCTGCTCTGAGGACACCTACACATCGGGTCGGGCGCATTGGCGAGGTGGGTCCCACCCACAGGAAGCAGCCAAGGTTGGGAGAGGCAGATCGTGGCCCTCAGGGATTAGGAAATCCAGGTGTTTGTTGCCTTAGCCGGGCTGACAATGACCTAGAGAAACCTTCAGCCTCCTCACCCTCCCTTCCCATGGAGCTAGAAGCCTGGAGAAAAGGGTGGAGGCAAACGTCACATCAGGCGGAGATCTGGAGGCGGCGGCACTCCCTGAACACCTCCACTTCCTCGTCCTGGGCCAATCCGCATGCCCTGGGTAGCTTTAGGCTGCCCCGGGAGAGCGAGCGTCCCTCCACAAAGGCTCCAGGGGAAAAAAACCATTGGGGACCCCAGTGGGTGAATGCAGCAATGTGGTGTGCTTTTCCAAGACTTCAGGGGGCTGGAATCTTGGGGAGGCTTTCTTTTTGCTTTTTGCTTCTTTTGGGTCACACCCGGCAATGCTCAGGGGTTCCTCCTGGCTCAGGCACTCGGGAATTACTCCTGGCAGTGCTCGGGGGACCCTATGGGATGCTGGGAATCGAAACCGGGTCGGCCACGTGCAAGGCCAACGCCCTCCCCGCTGTGCTATCGCTCCAGCCCCTGGGGGAGGCTTTCTGAACTGAAGGACACCAGGAGAAAGGAGGACATTCTTGCCAGACAGACTCTGGGCATGATCATGGCCCGAGAAGCAGCAGGAGCCTGGATGCCTTGGTCGTCTGGGTGGCTTCGCTGCTTGACCCACGTGGGTCTCTGGGCTATCAGGTAGGGGTTGACTCAGTGGCCGCTGACAGGAACAAGTCCTGCCCGAATGATAGACGGTCAGAAAACCCAACCCAACCCAAACTTTTGAGGCGGAAAATCCTGGCATTGGCTTTGTCAATCCCAGACTAGCGCCCTCTGATTCAGCGAGTTCTTGTCTCTCCTCGGGAAAAGACAAGGGAAGAGAAAGCATCTACCGAGCGATGCTTTTAGACTGCTTCCCCCCCAGAAAACTGCTTCAGCAATGACCTCCCCGAGGGCAAACCCAACCCACTCGTGGTACAACCCCCAAACTTCCGGAATAAAGGTTGGCCCAGGGGCTGGGGTGATAGCACAGCGAGTAGGGCGTTTGCCTTGCATGCGGCTGACCCTGGTTCGAATCCCAGTATCCCATATGGTCCCCTGAGCACCGCCAGGGGTGGTTCCTGAGTGCACAGCCAGGAGTAACCCCTGTGCATCCCCGGGTGTGACCCAAAAAGCAAAAAAAAAAAAGTTGGCCCAGTCCTTTCCTGCTTGTAAGGTCACTCAGAGCAAACGCTTTCAGCCTCCAATGAGCTACCCATGAGGAGCATTTTCTCCAGCGTCACAGAGGATACTTGCTAGTGGTGTTTTTTGGGTTTTTTTTTTTTTCAATTTTTATTGAATCACTGTGAGATACAGTTGCAAAGCTTTCATGTTTGAGCTTCAGTCACACAATGATCGAACAGCCATCCCTCCACCAGTGAACATTTTCCACCACCAATGTCCCCAGTATCCACCCCCCCTCATGCCAACCCTGCCTCTATGGCAGACAATTTCCCCCATACTCTCCTCTCCTTTAGGGCATTATGGTTTGCAATCCAGATAATGAGAAGCTCTCACGTTTGGTCCTTTATCTACTCTCAGCACACATCTCCCATCCCGAGGAATCCCTCCAACCATCATTGACATAGTGATCCCTTCTCCACCCCAGCTGCCTTCTCTCCCAGCTCACGAGGCAGGCTGCCAACCACGGAGCAATCTTCCTGGCCCTTGGTGTCAGTCTCATATTATGTTATTTTATATTCCACAAATGAATGCAGTCATTCTATGCCTGTCCCTCTCTTTCTGACTCATTTCATTCAGCATGATACTCTCCATGACCACGTGAGTGGTGTCTTAATGTCACATATGTTGCTAAATTGCATCACGTACCTTTTCCTGGAGAGAACAATGGTAACAGGAAGGGACTTTGTGAAATTCTGATGTTTTCCTGTCATATACTTGGGGTTTTAAGTATAGGTCAAGCATTTCTTTTAAGTATACCTTTTTTTTTTTAAAAAAAAAATTGAATCACCATTAAGATATAGTTTCAAAACTTTCATGTTTGAGTTTCAGTCTTAAGTATACTTTTTTACTCTTCAAGTTGAAAGTGAGGCTATGAAATACACCTATTACTCAACTCTATTTACTGAGCAGCTCTTATGTGCTCGGTGCATCCGTGCACGCCTAGGATGCAGAGCTAAACAAGATCCAGCCCTTTTCTACATGGAGACATACAAACACACCATTGAAACATGGTAGGCTTAGTGTCAGGTGCAAGGCTTCAAGGAAAACTTGACAAAAGAGAAAATGTTTGGGTGCAATTTTGCAAAGTCAGGCAGGAATTCCTTTAGCTATTCTGGGGGGTGGTCACAGCCCCTTGGGTTTGCTAGCGACATTCGAGGAGTTGAAAAAATCCAACTTCTCCAATCTTTTAAAACAAGAGGCAGCTTCTCAACGGGACGCCTGCCTGAGCTCAGTCCCCTGCCTCTGTTGGGTGCTGTTAGCTGCGGGCCCTCTCAGGACGCTCGCAAGAGGCAGGAGAATGCAAGTCATAGCAATGAGGGCCAGAGGAAAACTTTTGCTGATCTTCCAAATTCAGTTATCTCAGGAAAGGGAGGTCCGGGCTGAGAGTTGGTAGACATCTATGCAAAGGCCAGTAAGGGGAAGCATGACAGCCATCTTCATGGTGACAGCATGTGACAGATATAACTGGACAACTTTTCCATGTATACCTGGCTGGACTTCTTGCTTTGGGCTCTTGGGGAGAATGGCCCCGCTGGTAGTCCGTTAGATAAAACCCTGAGGACACACACAGGAATCTTGGACCCGAGCAATGGGCGGCAGAGAGGGCCCGGGACATTGCAATAGGCCTTCTCCGCTGGGCCACTCCAGACGGGGGCAGGTGCCGTCCCACCACCTGCCCTCTAAGAGCCCCAGTGGTCACCATCTGCTAGAAGCCAGCAAGAAGCACCAGCTCCCATGTGGCCATGATCCAGAGACACACACAGGAATCTCGGACCCGAGCAACCTGCGGCAGCAATTTCTTCAGACCCTAATTATTAAAATCTTAGAATTCCTAAAGCGCAGCCATTTTTGAGGCCGTGCGACATTATATTATATCCATAACAAGCAATACAAAACACACTGTCTAGCAATTGTATTTTCAGCAGATATAAAGGAAGGTAGGACTGGTCTTGAAATATTGAAGGTAATAGAATAGAGAAAGGAGACCTTGCAAATTGCCTGCCACACGAGCAGGGGGTGCTGGAGCGATAGCACAGTGGGTAAGCCGTTTGCCTTTCACGCAGCCGACCCGTGTTCGATTCCTCTGCCCCTCTCGGAGAGCCTGGCAAACTACCGAGAGTATGGAGCCCACGAGGCAGAGCCTGGTAAGCTACCCGTGGTATATTGGAGATGCCAAAAACAGTAACAATAAGTCTCACAATGAGAGATGTTACTGATGCCCGCTCGAACAAATCGATGAGCAACGGGATGACAGTGACAGTTACAGTGACGAGCAGGGGGAGGTATGGAATGGGGAGGAGGAATACTGGGAATTTTGGTGGTGGAAAATGTGCACTGGTGAAGGGATGGGTGTTGGATGACCGTATGATCAAAGTTTAAATATGAAATTATTGTTACTGTATCTCACAGTGAATTAACTAAAAAAAAAAAAAAACCAAAAACCCTGAGCTTATCAAGAGGCGGTTTAAGAACCTTGACCCCCTGTTTCCCCTTGCTGACAAATTAAACTGGGTCAGAACAAGTAAGTTCCTCCTTTGGCAGAGGCCTCTGGGTTAGGCCTCCTGGGCAGGGCACCAAGCAACCTGAGCTGCATTTAGGCCAGACTGGCCAGTCGGGAAAGGAGCTGATTTCCCGTGTAGATTCTAACCTACCCGTGCTACTCCAGGTATCCCAAGGGGGCCCTGTCATACACTCAGTGTATGCGCCTAAATAGTCTTGATACCATAAACAGATAAGGATGACTCAACACTTAATTATCTCTCTTCTTTTTTTTTTTAATCTTAGAAAACTGGGATGTAGTCAGGAAGTCCCTCAGAGATTAGTAGAAGTTAAATACCAGAAGTCTAGAACAAACATTGAGGTTAATGAGTAATTTTAGAGGCATTCCTATAAACTCAGGGAATAAGACACGAGTAACTGTTATTATTTTAGCGAATCTTACAAGAACTGGAGTGGAGAGGAAACTCAAGATTTGCAACTGACAATAATTCCCTAGGAAGTCAACTGAAGGACAGACAACTATTAGAACTTGTGACACGTTCAATGTGTTTTCTGGACTCATGGTTACTGAACAGTAATGAACACCCATTTCATCATTAATAAGACATAAGATGTAACTATTCTCAATCCACAAAACTCAGCCAATAATATGCAAGATTTATAGAAGATGGCCTGAAAAAAAAATGAAGAGTCATTTGTGGTCTTAAATGTGAGGACTTAATATAAAATTAGCAAATTCACTGCACATTTCCTTATAATACAATGTGAACCAAACAAAAAACGTAATCTGGATCTTTGAAGAAATGAAAAAAATTCTCACATCTCAAGTAAAAGAATTCTATAAAATGGTGAATATCGGTAGAAATAGCCAAGACATTTCTTCAATCCAAAGTAGAAAGGGCAGATTATTGAATGGAGTTCAAGAAACATATTTGCAATATATAAGAAAATACAACTGGGTTCTGTTTTCAGTAACAAAATGATATATGGCAGATAGATTCAAACCAAATGTTTATAACTAAACCGATAATGTTATACCAAGAATATATAAAAGAAAATCCTTGATACCTGAGAAGGAATTTTTAATGTCCCCCCAACCCCCCCTACAAATCATTAGAAAGGTAACTATTAGATTACATCATAATTGACATTTCGGTTCAAAAGGTGACGTCAGGGATAAAAATCTATGGACAGGTCAGATTGGGAAAAGATATTTAAGTGTCTAAAACCACAAAAGACTAACATTTAATGTAAGGAACACCTAAAAATGAACAGGAAATGTTTCCCACCGAAAGATGGGTTAAGGACTCAATTGGGTAATTTTCCGAAGAATTTCAAAAGGCTAACAAGCAAAGGGAAAGCAGCTCAAATGAATTAGTAGCCAGGGAAGTGCAAATTAATAAACAATAAAACATTCTTTTGTATTTGTGAAACTGGCCTAAAAATGGAGAAAGGAGGATGTTGTTGCTGAGTGTTGATGGAAGGTTCATCCCACCCCCCCCCCGCCCCTCCCAGCCCCCCAGAGCTGGGGCAGTTCTATGAGATTCAGTCGAACATTTATTCAAATAAATATTCAAATGAACTCCATACTTGGTAAACCAGCAATGGTGCTTTCGAAGAATCCGCCCAAAGACATTCTCCTGATTCCAGAGGGAAGCTTTTCATGGGAGCTCGTGATGGTATTGGTTTTGGTGGTGAAGATGGTGGTGTTTAAGCATTCCTGGTGTTTAAGTAAGGCATAAAAACAGATTTCAAGTGGAGAATTCCCACCAGGAAGGATGATGTATTCAAGAAAGTGAGAGTAGACAGGTTCGGATCCACATTAAATGAGATTAAAACTCTTTCTAAGAGGAAGGCAGGCCAGAAACGAGAGTGACAAACAATTCCACTCATTTACTATTCACACATATACACAATACCTATTTGCTAAAAACACGTTTAAAAGGAAGCACACTGAACTTCAGAATGCTTATGTATGATGTGGGATATGAAGGGGAGACTAGAATTAAAAGAGGGGAGAGGGAGGGAGGGAGGGAGGAAGAGGAAGAGAGAGAGGAGAGGTGGAGAGAGAGAGGAGAGGAGGTAAGAAGGAAAGAGAGGGGGAGGGAGAGGAAGAGGGCGCAGGAAGGATCTATGGCCAAAATACTCAGCCTGAGGAATATGATAAACTCGAACCTACTTACTATGCATGTATTCTAGCTCTGTTCTATCCATCCATCCTTTCATTCCTTCCACCATCTCTGCCTTTCTCCCTCTTTCTTCCGCTTATCCATTCAACCATTCTTCCATCAAACCGTCCCTCCCGGAACTTGCTTTGAGCCAATATACCATCTGCTCTCTGACTGCCATGCTGAGACTTCTAAGAGAAAGGAAAGCGCCTGGCGCAGCACCCAATGGCTGTAGCAACAGAACAGGGACAGTCTCCTGATCAGGACGGCATCTGCCCACCAGTTACAGATGGACTTAATCCACAAAGTTTCAGCAACAATCACCTAACTGCAACCCATCTTCCTGCGTCTTTCCAACTCCCCTCTGGCCCAACCCTCCCCTCTGATATTTGGTAGGTAAGCTCTGGGGACTGGAGTGAGACAAGAGTGTATATTTTGGTTATTTATTTATTAAAATTTTTTAATTGAATCACCATGAGCTACAGTTACAAAGCTTTGATGTCTGAATTTCAGTCATACAATGATCAAACACCCATCCCTCCACCAGTGCACATTTCCCACCACCAATGTCCCCAGTATCCCCACCCCCAATCCCAACCCTGCCTCCATGGCAGACAATTTCCCCCATACTTTCTACTTTTGGGCACTGTGGTTTGCAATACAGATACTGAGACATTATCATGTTTGACCCTTTACCTAGTTTCAGCACACATCTCCCATCCCGAACAATCCCTTCAACCATCCTTGACTTAGTGACCCTTTCTCTATTCCAGCTGCCTTCTTCCCCAGCTCATGAGGCAGCTTCCAACCATGGAGCAATCTTCCTGGCCCTTGTCTCTACTGTCCTTGGATATCAGTCTCATATTATGCTATTCAATATTGGAGTGGGTACTTTGGTGGTGTTGAGTACTCAGGAGAGACGCCTATGTGAGGAGTTGTCATTTTATTTTTGAACTTTCATATTTGAGTTGTCATTTTAAATGGAACTGAATTGCTAAAGAACCAGGTGACAAAAGCATGTTCTAGGGAGATGTGAATCAAGAACAAGACATGTCCAGGGACAGAAATAAATGCAGAGCGTTAGACAGTTGGCAGATGTTAAAAGATGATAACCAGAACGGGAGTTCATTATGTAAAACGTTGATATGCTCAGGGGACCATATAGGAGGCTGGAAATAGATCCCAGGTCAGCCACATGCAAGGTAAATGCCCTCCCTGCTGGACTATCGCTCTGGCCCTTACTTGGACAAGATTTTCATCACTAAAATGAATACCAGGTTCCTGCAGGGTTCTAGAGACTAAGAGTGAACACGTGGAGTGAAAGGTAAAAGTGCTAGACAGAGTACTTTAATAAATGAGTAACAACATAATCCATGATGGGCTCGTGGCCAGTACAGAACTGAGTGTAAGCACCAGAGAAACTCTCTGAAATGAAATTGGCTTCCAAAGGAAACTTCCTCCAAGCTACATACTGGAACATCCTACAAGTTATTGCTTCCTTTCAGAATCAGGGCAACCTGCAGTACACGGTCTTCGACTTGTGTTCTCTTATCGTTATTATTAGCCCCAAGGTCAATGCTAATCATTTTTACGTGTTTACAGTGGGTAGGGCATTTGCCTTGCATGTGGCTGACACAGGTTCGATTCCTCTGTCCCTCTCAGAGAGCCTGGCAAGCTACGGAGACTATCACGCCTGCGCGGCAGAGCCTGGCAAGCTCCCTGTGGTGTATTCGATATGCCAAACACAGTAACAAGTCTCACCATGGAGACGTTACTGGTGCCTGCTGGAGCAAATCGATGAACAATGGGATGACAGTGCTACATTATCCAGATCCAAGGAAACAATCTCAAATGTGTGTGAGCATATGGGAGTGGGAAATGGGGAGGGGGGCAGGAGAGGTAAGGGAAAAGAGAGATATGGGAGGGGGAGAAATTTATTTTCTAGAATTAGGTCATGTCATTACAGGGCCTGTCAAGGGCTGAATTCTGCAGCACTGACCAGCAGGTGAGACTACAGAGAAAGGTCAATGCAGTGGCCTCACTAGACCTTCAACTGGTTATACGAGGCCCACCCACCTGGCGACAATTTGCTTTGTTTATATCTATATTTCTCTCTATATTTTTTTATTTTCATAAAAGTAGTTCACAGGGCCAGAGCTATAGCACAGCGGGTAGGGCGTTTGCCTTGCATGCGGCCGACCCGGGTTCGATCCCCGGCATCCCATATGGTCCCCCCAAGCACCGCCAGGAATAATTCCTGAGTGCAGAGCCAGGAGTAACCCCTGAGCATCGCTGGGTGTGACCCAAAAAGCAAAAAAAAAAAAGTAGTTCACAATAGTTCATTAAAGATAATATTCAAACACCAATCCTACCACCGAGAACCTTCCCACAACAATAAGAGGTAAGCGTGTGTGAAGGTTGTTGTATTTCATTCTGGAGCCACATAAGCCCGAATATAAGAGAATACAAGCAAGTATGTTAGAAACCAAACAAACGTGTGATACTTTTGATAAGTGAGGTAGAGTATAAGAGGTCATACAGCTGCGAATGCAGCCACATGCTCCATGAAATTCTGCAGCACTCTCTGCCGGGGGCTTTAGTTTGTAGTCTCTGGGTCTTGGCCGTTGATGAGATTACATGGCGCCAGGGGCAGTTTGTGGGTGTGACTGCCAAGCTACTGGAAAACTGGGGAGCTGGGGGAAGGAGGCCCAGTCTCAATCCGAGTGGGCTTGGAGATCTGTCATGCATTCCAGCATATCTGGGTTTTCCTGCTGGTCCACTCTCGAGTGAGGTTCATCCCTTTTTGGGTGAGGCTCATCCCTGTTTGGGTGAGGTTGTCCAAGCATGTGGAAAGTGACCATGGGCATGGTGGTGGTTGGGTTCTGGAGGTTTTTGGCTGCTGGGGTTCTACTTGGGGTGGGGAGGAAAACTCAACCCTCTCCCGCTCCAAGGTTCCCCGGTGAAGACAGCCTGGTGCTTTATTTGGAGCTTAATGATTTCAACACTCTAATTTATAGCCTTGCCGTGATATCACAAATCGCTTTTTACTTAATATCTAGGTACCGTGGCCCAACCCGGCTGATATATAAAATGAATGACTGTGTGAGAAAGTGTTAATTATTAACATTTCAAATGAGGGAAAACTCTGAGCAAGAGTTCAATGATTTCCCATCACAGCGAAGGACTTTCCTCTTGATTTTTCTTAAGCTCTCCATGTGTTGCCGCTAACTCCTTTCTGCACCACTTGTCTTAACAAATACCCCTGTGGTGCGACCACTCTGGAGAGATGCCGGAGTGTCTCCAAGGAAGGCTGCTGATTCTGAGCAGATGCCCAGACGCCCATGGACAGCACCTGCTGCCCCACACTCACTGGGAATCGTTGCTGAGGAAGAAGGAGGTAGCACTGGGAGCCTCTGCCAAATGCTTTCTCCTCACACGAGCCAGTCAACCCCTCACCACTGACTCAGAGTTCCAGAAATCTGGGAGTAATTGAGATTTGCAGCCAAGTTTCACTGCAATGCCATGTATAGTCCTGTGTTCCTCAAACAATCCTTGAAACAGTTGGGCAATTGGAACGAAATTTAGCAAATGGTTACCCAACCTCAGCATGCCTTCTCGAATTTGTTTATTTTCAAAACAGGCTATTTTGGGCAACGGGTGGAGCGATCTCAGAGGTTTACAGAACCTGCTCTGGCCAGGCGCCATTTACTACACAAATTTATTTCTAAAGTTAATTCTCAGTGATCAGTAAATCAAAGTCTGTGTCCTTTCACCCTGTGGGACTTTTAAAGATACTGTGACAAATATTTAAGGTCAGCAAAAAGTAATACAGGATTACCTGGGACATTACATGGGACAAGGTAAAAATGGCATCAGTTACTAAAAACACTCACGTTGGGTTTACTGGAAAAAATGTCATGTTGATTTTTTAGAGGAAGAGGGTTGGGGCCCTTAGCCAACAGGGCTTTGAAGTTCTGTCCGAGAAGCTGATTAAGACACATGGCCTCTGTGGTAACGGTCCTCAGCTCTAAGAGCAAACCCTTGCTCATCACTCTAGTCTTCCTACCCTTGGTCTTCCCACGGGGTCTCCAATAAGGATGGAGAAATGTGTGTCTGGGCATCCAGTTTCTAATGCTGCAAATGTCTTCAGAGGATCCAGCTGCTCAGCCCAGAAACCCCGGGTAAACCTAATGCCCCCAATATTCTCTCTCCCTCCCACCCTGCCTTGAACTTGACCCTTATACCCTTGCTGTCTTCTTTCAAGCCCTGAGAAATTTGCTTTCTGTTTTTTTTTGGGGGGGGTCACACCTGGTGATGTCACACCTGGCTCTGCACTCAGGAATCACTTCTGGTGGTGCTCGGGGGACCCTATGGGATGCTGGGAATCGAACCTGGGTCAGCCACATGCAAGGCAAATGCCCTCCCCGCTGCTCCAGCCCCGAAATTTGCTTTCTCTGAAAGAAATGACCCAATTTGCTGACTGTCCCCTTTCACTTGGTGCCAATTTCAGTTTGACTGTGCCCGGGCCCCAGGCTTGAGTTGGCCGTCCCCAGCGTGTTTCCTCTGCAGCCTGGAGTTCCGTCCCTCGGGGTCACTGATGTAATACCCACTGCATTCCCAATCAACTTCAGGCAGAAGGGATGAAGTCATGGCAGCAGCCCCGCCCTGCTCTGGCTTATGCTGTAGTGTAAACTATGACAAAGTTAGTTCAGGAGCCTTCCCTCAAACAGAAAAACACGGCCAGCTGCCTCTCAGGATGTGACCCTTTCCACCTGTCTCTAGGCCACTTATAAACTCAACGGCGCCTTTGAGACGCAAACTCTGGTGATCCTTTGGGCTCCAGCAGGCCTAGGTGCAGAGGGCACTGATTGTCATTCATGATTCCTTGGTAGAACCTATTTGCCCCATTCAGTGCATACCACTCAACTGCTCGTTATTCAATAAATATTCAGAATTCTTGCTATGGGAGTGTTTCGGCAGTAGAAAACATACCAGGCAACAAAATTAAAACCCCTGCCCTCAGAGACAGAGGGACAGCAGGCGGGGAGGGCGCTTGCCCTGCACACAGCAGACCGGAGTTCGATCCCTGGTACCGATATGGTCTCTGGACCTCCATCAGAAGTGGCCCCTGTGTACAGAGTCAGGAGGAAGCCCTAGGCACTGCTGGGTGTGCCCCACCTCTTAAAAAAATCCTTCCCCCAGCAGCACCCATGTGGCGTCCGCCTTTCTCTGGAACTCACAACCCAGAGATACGAGCTTGTAGTGACGTGGCGTGCAAGAGATCATGGGATGGGGGTGTTTCCAGCACGCGCTCCGCCCAGATGAGATCTGGAGCAGCTGCGCACGACACGGCCCCTCTGCTCCTTAAAGACTATGATCCAGGAGGTCTACTGACCCATTTTGGCACCCAGAGACTTATAGAAATGCATCTAGACTGTAAACTGAGCTAAAACAACAGAAATCCAAGCTGTTGCGGCCGCATGAGCTCCTATAATCTTCATTCTCAGCAATGGAAAACAAACTATCAAATGATACCTTTTCAGCAGGTTTGATTGTTGGGGGAAATTTTCAAATAATAATAGTCAGTTCTCTGTTGAAATAGTGAATGTATCCAAAGTATAGAGAGAATAAAGTGAAGACCATTAGCCACTCAGGTGCGGGGTGGGGGGTATGGGAGAGGGGTATATTTGGGTTCTTGGTGGGGGAACAGGTGCACTGGTGAAGGGATGGGGGTTTGATCGTTATATGACTGAGACTGAAACCTGAAAGCTTTGTAACTTTTGTCACAGTGATTCAATAAAATAAAAATTAAAAAAAAATCCTTCCCCTCAAGGCTCTATCGCCACTTATAACAGGGGTGAAAGATGATGAACTGGCTGGCATATTACATAGCATTTCAAATCATCATAATTGAGGAAGAGAAATGAATGAGAGGAAGGGCATAGGAAGGTCAGAGAGGGCTCAGGTAGAACAGGACACCTCTGCTAAAATACTGATAAGGGGAAACGGGGCCTCCAAAAGACTGGAGGAAAACAGCCTGTGAGATTGGAGGAAAACCAAGCGTGTTTGGTTTGGGAGTTCAAGGGGCTGCGGCGAGGCTGAGGAATTAATAAGCGAGCAGGAAGTTCCTTCAGTGCCTGGAAAAAGTGCTTTCCTTGCAGTTACAGAAGTGAGAGGCCGAATGAAGTTATTTAAGGAAAAAGTGGGAGAAGTGTATGAAAGTTCAGTCGTCATCAAGAAAATGTAAAGGAACAGCAAAATGAGATCCCACCACTTGGGTTCAGTGAAAGGATCTAACAACCTCAAGTGCTGGGGAGAATCTAGAGATGGCCGGCTCTGGCAGCAGGCAAACTGGTAAGAACACTTTAGAACACTGGCATTACCCTGAGTTAAACATGATCCCAAATACAACAATGTGACTACCGAAATGAGTGCTTATGTACAACTAAACTTGTAAGAGGATGCTTCTTTTCACTTTTAGTCATGAGATCATCTAAGCATCTATGCATGGGAAATGAAAAAATAAACTGACATGTTCATAGAATGGAATATCACACACTGTATCACACTGTCATTCCTGTTGCTCATCGATTTGCTCGAGTGGGCACCAGTAACGTCTCCATTGTGAGATTTGTTGGTACTGTTTTTGGCATATTTAATATGCCACGGGGAGCTTGCCAGTCTCTGCTGTGCGGGCGGGTACTCTCAGTAGCTTGCCAGGCTCTCCGAGAGGAATGAAGGAATCAAACCCGGGTTGGCCACATGCAAGGCAAATGCCCTACCCGCTGAGCTATCGCTCCAGTCCTGAATGGAATATAACACAAAGAATGAACTACTGGACCCTCTGCGCCTAAAGACTTTGATTCCAGAGATCTAACACATTCGGGCATCCAGCGCAGCATCCGATAGCAATGCACTGGGACTGCGAACTGGGCTACAACTCTGTACTGCCGGGGGTGGATTTTTTTCCTCCCCACCCTGTCTTCCTCCATGGAAAGCGGCAGGCTGGAGGCACCCACGTGGCAGGCGCCATCTTCTAGACTCCAAACCCAGAGGTATTCGGTTTTTACTTTTGGGGCTCCCAGGAACTCATGGGAAGGGGGAGTAACCGGCACACCCTCGGCCCAGATAAATCCGGAGCCGCTGAGCGCGAATTGGACACTCTGCGCCTAAAGACTTTGAATTCAGAGACTTCTTACAGCAATGCACTGGGACTGTGAGCTGGGCTATGTAATATCTGGCAGAATTTTCCCTGGACTTTATACAGAAATCCAAAACCGCGCGGACGCTACCGCGCGGTTATAAAATTATAAAATTATAAAAAACATTTATAATTGTCAGCAATGTGAAACGGTTCCTTTTGAACAGGTCTGACTTGGGGGGGGGAAACTCCAAATAATAACAGTAAGTTTTTGTTGAAATATTGAAGGTTTTTAATGTAGCAGCCACCTCTCTGGACTGTGAACTAAGCAAAAGCCCCACGCTGGCTGACGTGGCGTGGCGTACACCATACTATGAGGCGCGGGAAGGGGGATGAGGGGAAAAAAGAAAAAAAAAATGGGAAAAGGAAAAAGGAAAAAAAAAAGAGAGTTATGTACTTGTAGCAGTGGGGCTACATATCTTTTCATTTCCAGCAATGAAAAACTAATTATCAAATGTAGTAGGTCTGTCTCTCTTGGGTGGAAACTCCAACAACTATAGTGAGTTTTGTGTTGAATTATGGAATGTAATCAAGGTAAAGAAAAAATGAAGTGAAATTCATTAGTTATACAGTAGGGGTAGGGGGTGGGGGCGGGGGGTATACTGGGGTTTTTGGTGGTGAAATATGGACACTGGTGAAGGGATGGGTGTTTGAATATTGTATAACTGACATATAAACCTGAGAACTTTGTAACTTTCCACATGGTGATTTAATAAAAAGTTAAAAAAAAAAAAGAATGAACTACTGCTATACTCAAAGATATGTGTGCACTTATATATCCCAAACAGTACTGCATGATAAAAGTTAGAATTAGAAGAATATAAACTATGACTCTGATAATATAACACTCAAATACAGGTGCAGCTAATCTATGGTGAGAGAGCAGAAAACAGATACTACTTTTCAGGAGATCGCTTCTGGAAACCTCTCTTGAGGACTGCTATATTGGTTTGATTTGTGCTGCTAAGGTACAATAAATGTAAGGACATATCAATTTTTTAAAATTCAATCACCGTGAGCTACAGTCACAAAGTTTTCATGTTTGAGTTTCAGTCATACAATGATCGAACACCCATCCCTCCACCAGTGCACATTCTCCACCACCAATGCTCCCAGTACACCCCCATCCCTTTCCCAACCCTCCCCTGCCTCAGTGGCAGACAATTTCCCCCATACTCTCTCTCTCCTTTTGGGCATTATGGTTTGCAATACAGATACTGAGAGGCCATCATGCTTGTTCCTTTATCTATTCTCAGCACACATCTCCCATCCCGAGTGATCCCTCCAACCATCACTGACTCAGTGACCCCTTCTCCATTCCAGCCGCCTTCTCCCCCAGCTCATGAGGCAGGCTGCTAACCACAGAGCAATCTTTCTGGCCCTTGTCTGTACTGTCCTTGGGTGTCAGAAGAACTTGCCAATTAAAAAAAAATTAGACTTGGGGAAAGGAAGAGAGACATGGCATCAAAAACAAACTCTTAGAGCAGGAAAAGACTGCGGGGTCATCCGTGCAAACCCCCTCACACAGCCAGGAAGTCTAGGTCTGTGGCTCTGATCCTTTTCTAACTGTCTGCATAATTTTTCTAACATAATTTTGGCCACCCAGTTGTGGCGCCTGGTTTCCAAAGAACATCAAAGAGCTCCAAGTTAAGGAGTGGCTTCCAGTAAGAGTCCGAGTCTAATGTGTTCCACATGGATACAGGAGCCTCCCTGGTCTTCCGTGAAGAGCAGCCTTTGTAGGTGAGAAGGCAAGGGATGTGTGAGGGTCCCAGATTACTCCAACTCCACGTAGCTGAACAATATTTTTTGCTGTGTATGGCATTCTTGAGATGATTTGGCGTTACCTGGTAGAAAGAGTCCAAGAACACTCAGAGTACCCAAGGGACCCTCTCAGCTCGCTCTGGCTGTCTTCAGGTGGTCCCATGAAGAGATTTTACTTTGTGTGGACTTAGAGAGAGGAAACAAGATTCACAAACGCAATCTTGCCTCCTTTGAAGGCTGCTTCCAGAGTGACCTTTCCCGGTCGCATCTCCTGATGACCAGCAATGTCTGAGTCTCCTGTCCCCGGCTCTAGCCAGTAGCCACAGAGGTGCCTGGGCCAGAGGGTGGTTCTCCTGCCTCTCTCACGGGCACACCCGAGTCATGGAGGAGGGAGGCCCCCTGTTCCCTGCAGCAGGGGCAAACGCAAAGGAGGGAGAACTTACCTGGAGGAGCATTTGAGACGGTTGGGGGAAAGTTGTTTCTAAGTTGTTTCACTGTACAGCAGCTGAGTCAGGAAGAGGGAAAGAGGAGCAGGAGAGCCGGCTTCAGTGACCTGAGGTTGCCCAGTACCTGCGACTAGAGCTCATCTGGACTCAAAAGCATGCCACACACACACACACACACACACATACCCCGAGATGACAACACACACACACACACACCCTGAGATGACCACACACACACACACACCCCCTCTCTCTCTGACAACACCCACACCTACACCCTGAGATGACCACACACACACACTCTCTCTCTCTCTCTCTGACAACACCCACACCCATACCCACACCCTGAGATGACCACTCTCTCTCTCTCTCTCTCTCTCTCTCTCTCTCTCTCTCTCTGAGATGACAGCACCTGGAGACCATGAATCTCAAGAGAGGCTGGAGGATGAGAGAAATGAGTCTACCTGCTCATCACATGGTCCCCAGATGCTCAGAACAGTGCACACAGGCAGCTCACATGCAGTGGCTTCCTCATGTCATGCTCAGAAACAGAACGTCGGAGTATGATGACTGAAGGCAGCGCCAGAACAACAATGGGGCTGGAGGGCTCAGTGGGCTGAATGTGTGCTTCGTATGTAGGGCACTGGGTTCAATCCCTGGCACATGGTCCCCTAAGGCCCTGCCAGGAGCAGAGGCCAGGAACAGCCTCCAAGCACTGGCAGATGCGACAGCCCTCAGCCCAGTAATCATCCTACTGACAGTAATAAAGTCACAAGAAAAGTTGCTCCACACTCGACATGCCAGGACGTTGGCAGCAGCCTCGAGGGCTCCTTCCCTGGGATCTCAGTGAAGTGGGAAACGACATCTGTCCTGTGGTGGGAACGCAGGTGGGGGCCGCCCCTTGCAGGCTGCGGGGACGTGGGCTGAGAGTGTGGCCTCCCCTCGGACGCGTGAGACATGTCTCTGGAGCCTGGAAGTGCTTCTAGCTGCCGCATGGGTGGTCCCTGAGCACAGTGACACAGCCCTTGTCAGGCCCAAGGAGAAATCTCCACTCCCACACCCCGCCGGCTACTTCAAGGTGCTTCCCGGCTAAGGACTAACGGCCAAATTCCCAGCCGGGGCCAAGGAGGCTGCCCACGTTCAGGCCCCATCCTGCTTCTTCAATCTCCTGGCGCATGCGCTGATCACGCCGTCCTTTCTGCTCCAGGTACTGTCCAGGCAGCCCCCCTGGCCCCGTCTTCCCGGCTGGGGTCTCTGCCTGTATAACAGTCTCCTTTGCAGCCACTCCTGCTCCTCCTCCAAGTCTCAGGATTTGTCTCTACCAGGCGGCCTTCCCGTCAATGCCCAGGCCTTCTCCCTCAGAGACCCAGGGGCCCGTGCAGTGAGCTGTGACACTTCTAACCCCAACATCTGGTCACCTCCATACACACCGTCTTGCTTTACACCCGTGGAAGACAGCTGGCACAGGGCTTACTGTGGAACGTGTGTGATGGACCGGTGGACGGACCGTCGGCACACGGCTGACTATGGGAAACGGTATCAGAAACATGTTTACTTGGGGCTGGAATGGGGAGGGCGTTTGCCTTGCATGCGGCCGACCCAGGTTCGATTCCCAGCATCCCATACGGTCCCCCGAGCACTGCCAGGAGTGATTCCTGAGCATCACCGGGTGTGACCCAAAAAGCAAAAGCCAAAAAACAACAACAAAAAAATGAAACGTGTTTACCAGACAGATGGGTAAGTGCTAGTGTGGGTTGCCCACTATGTAACACACTGGGTGTGGCCTTCTATTTGCACTTGACACCCACAGGATCCCTTGTGCCAGGTCCACACTCTGCAAAGGAGCTGTGCCCTCATGTGTTACCCCAGTCCGGCCGCAAGTGAGAAAACCAAGAAGAGTTTGCTGTGCTCTGCCAGTCTCGGTGGGCATGTCCACACTTGCTCTCTGGCACCGTCCTGGCAGGCAATGCCCATCGCTTTCACCTTCCTGAGCTTATTCTGGCAAGGTGACACTTTCACGGACCAACAGCCTGAAGGTGTGCCTTGCAGGAGGCAAAACAAGCATCCAGTACACGTTGAGGGATTTCTGGGAGAGCGAAGGAAGCCTGGATGAATCCCTCCCACCCTCTGCATCCGAGGGGAGAGACTGGGTTCCAGAGAACGGATGAGACTGGAGGGGGTTATGTTCAGTGGAATCATCAGCAGGAGAAAGGCAGATACCAGCTGCTCTCTCTGCTACGTGGAATGTAAAGATATAAAGCAAGCGAATATAAAATGTCCAAGAGAGGGGATCTGGGGGCAGGGGTGGAGTGATACTGCACCGGGTAGTGGGTGTGGAGCTAAAACATGGTACACCTAAAGCAGAACTAAGAACACGATCGTAAACCTGTTACCTCAGTACCAAACCAAACCATGAGTTACCCTGGAGACGGCGGTCAGACTTGTCCACAGTTAATTAGGTGTGACTCCCAAACTAAAAATATTAATTAAAAAATAAAGACCTAGTGGGGCTGGAGCGATAGCACAGCGGGGAGGGCGTTTGCCTTGCACTCGGCCAACCCAGGTTCGCATCCCAGCATCCCATAGGGTCCCCTGAGCACCACCAGGGGTGATTCCTGAGTGCAGAGTCAGGAGGAACCCCTGTGCATTGCTGGGTGTGACCCAAAAAGCAAAAAATAAATAAATACCTAGGCCAAAGAAAAACAAAAAGATAAGGATACAATGCACAACTAAAAGGGGCACAACAGGAATGAAACTTTTTTTTTTTTACTAAAGATAAAATATTGATACATTAAGCAACCAAATATTGACTCCTAAACTTAATTTAGCAATTTTTGCCTGGTGCCTGTAAGAAAAGAAAAAGCAGAATAATGCAAATTTATAGAGAGAAGAAAAACAATCTATTCTTTTCTTTTTTTTTTTTTTGGCTTTTTTTTTTTGGGTCACACCCAGCAATTCTCAGGGTTTACTCCTGACTCTGCACTCAGGAATCACTCCTGGTGGGGCTCAGGGGACCACATGGGGTGCTGGGGATCGAATCTGGGTGGGCCACGTGCAAGGCAAATGTTCTACCAGCTGTGCTATCACTCCAGTCCCCAAAACAATCTACTCCTGGAGAAGCAGGAGAGTGGAATGAAAGAGGAAGTGATGAAAAGGGGAAACCAAAATAGTGCATTGCCAAGGGCCACAGGAACTGGGGTCTGGAAGAGTTATGATTAAAAGACACTTTGTGTAAAGCGAAATAAAAGTGAAATTTATCAGTTACACAGGCGGGGTGGGGGGCTGGGGAGGTGGGGGGTAGGGGGGAGGTATACTGTGATTCTTGGTGGTGGAATGTGTGCACTCGTGAAGGAATGGTGTTCGAGCACCGTATAACTGGGACTTAAACCGGAAAGCTTTGTAACTTTCCACATGGTGATTCAATAAAAGAATAAATTAAAAAAATATATAAGACACTTTGTTCTGGAGGACCCGTCTGCAGGGATTCACATGTGGTTTAAGGAAAAGCAGAACCATGGTAATTCCCAGGAGCCTCCCAAGGGCTCCTGCAGCTCCCCTGGTCACTCTGTGATCCAGCAAAGCTGACAGATTTGCTGCAGGTTAGTAAATACATAAGCCCCATGACCTGGCCAGTAAGTGAGATGGAAGGAGAAACGGGTCTGTGTGGAAAGTGAATAGATTCACTCACATGGTCACTTTTCCCCATGACCATTCCAACTTCAGAGAGACAAATAGCTCTTGCACTTCAGACAGCCCAGTAATGAGAGCCACATGGCCTTGGAGGTGTGAGAAAAGCCTCCTCTGGCAATTCCCCGTCTTTCTCCACACAGGATGTGTGGGGACATCCTGGGTGTCACTTGGCCGACCTAAGAACTGTCTGGGAACTGCACTGGGGAGCTGTGACGAGTCTGTGGTGAGTCTGGGTGCTCCCTGTCGGGGAGGAGTGTCGGGCTTCACTTGGGTGGAGTCACTGCCAAGGCCTCATGAGCTCCAGGTGGCAGAGGGCCACAGGAGGTTCCTAATGTCTTCCCTGGAGGAAACATCGGGGTGTGCCATGCTCTGCCAACCAGCAACCAGCTTCTCCAGGGAAACACGAGACTACTCAAAGGGATCTGGGTTAGCAAAGGAGTTTTATTTTAATTCTATTAATTCTATTTAATTCTATTAATTTTTTTTGGCTTTTTGGGCCACGCCCGGTGATGCTCAGGAGTTCCTCCTGGCTCTGCACTCAGAAATCACTCTGGCAGTGTTCAAGGGACCCTATGGGATGCTGGGAATCAAACCCGGGTTGGCCGCATGCAAGGCAAACACCCTCCCCGCTGTGCTATTGCTCCAGCCTTAAGCAAAGGAATTTTAGGGCCCAACTTAGGTGCCCTTCATTGTCCTCAGGTTCTGGGAGGGCAGACTACACTGTACTCAGACCATGGGGCCTTTGTTAAAAATAAAATATATGCTTACCGGGGCTGGAGTGACAGCACAGCGGGGAGGGCGTTTGCCTTGCAAGCAGCCAACCTGGGTTCAAGCCCCAGCATCCCATAGGGTCCCCCGAGCACCGCCAGGAGTGATTCCTGAGTGAAGAGCCAGGAGTCAGCCCTGAGCATCACTGGGTGTGACCCATAAAGCAAAATAAATAAATATTAATAAATTTTTAAAATACATATGCATACCAACGAGGGGTAGGGGTCTGGTAATTCAATCTATGATGGAGTGGCATGAGAATTTTGGTGGTGGGTGAAGTGAGGCTTATACCCATATCAAGGTATAAAGTTGTACTTTATATATTTTTAATAATTTATGTTATATAGAGTATAAAATTGTAGCACTGTTGTCCCATTGTTCATAAATTTGCTCAAGCAGGGCACCAGTAACTGTCTCCTTTGTGAGACTTGTTGTTATTGTTTTTGGCATATCGAATATGCCACGGGGAGCTTGCCAGGCTCAGCCGTGCAGGCGGGATACTCTTGGTAGCTTGCCAGGCTCTCCGAGAGGGGTGGAGGAATTGAACCTGGGTTGGCCGCATGCAAGGCAAACACCCTCCCCACTGTGTTATCACTCCAGTCCATCAAATTGTACCCTATAATTTTTATAATTATACTTAATTTATTAAATATTGAAAACCAATGGCAAATCAAATTTATAAACTATTCTAAGCCTCAAATTTTGGGATCAGACTAAGTTAACTTTAAATGCCTGCTGTCACATTCAATGCCTCTTTGCAATTGAATCTCTCGCAAAGACAACTTTCTATCTCTAAAATGGATGTCATACTGGTTAAAGAAACTTTGGTACATCTACACAATGGAATACTATGCAGCTGTTAGAAAAGATGAAGTCATGAAATTTGCATATAGGTAGATCAACGTTAAGTGAAAGGAGTCAGAAAGAGAGGGACAGACATAGAAAGTATGATGTTAAGTGAAATGAGTCAGAAAGAGAGGGACAGACATAGAAAGATTGCACTCGTCTGTGGAATATAAAGTAATAGAATGGGAGACTAACACTCAAGAACAGTAGAGATAAGGACCAGGAGGATTACTCCACAGCTTAGAAGCCGGCCTTCCATGCTGGGGGAAAAGGCAGCTCAGATAGAGAAGGGACCACCAAGTAAAGGGTGCTAGGAGGACCCATTTGGGATGGGAGATGCGGGCTGAAAGTAGACTATAGACCAAACACGATGGCCACTCAATACCTCTACTGCAAACCACAACACCCAAAAGGAGAGAGAGAGAGAGAGCAAAAGGTAATGCCCTGCTACAGAGGCGGGCTGGGGTGGGGGGAGGACGGGCTGGGGGTGGTGGGAGGGATGCTGGGACCATTGGTGGTGGAGAATGGGCACTGGTGGAGGGATGGGCACTCGATCATTCTATGACTGAAATGCAAGCATGAAAGTTTGTAAGTCTGTAACTGTACCTCACGGTGATTCACTCATAAAAAATTTTAAAAATAAATAAATAAAATGGATGTCACTAAGCCACCCAGAGGTGCGGTGAGGTGTCTTCCACAGAGGGGGCTTGTGAGGATTCCATGCATTAAAACCCACACAGCACCTCCTTAAGTAACCGATAAAGGTTTGCCTGATGGGGTTTTCTGGAGGATGAGGGAAACTGAGGTGAAGTTGAGTTTCCTCAACGTGGGAAATTGCCTGGGAGGAGAAACAACCTGGAACAGAAAACTCCTGTCGCTCAGAGAGAAGGCCAAGCTTTCCTCTCACTGCAGTGAGGCAAGAGTGCTTCTGGCGATGAGGAAGCCCGTCCCGCCCCCACTGGTAGGTAGGTAGGAGCAGAAATGAATCACGTGACCTGACAGAGTACAAAGCTGGTGGAGGAGGGAAGCAGGTCTTCACTGCATCCTGCTTCTTGGAGCAGAGCAACTGGCCATTTCCGGCAGCCTGAGGCACAGAAGGGTCCATGTCAAAGAATCAGGACACAAGCGTGCGTTGGCTACAGGCCTGCCCAGGGTGTTCCTGCATGACGCCTTGCCCCAGTGTTTGATGTGTTCTTCAGCATCTTTATCTCCCTGGCTTGAAATAACTTCCCAAGAAATGAGGCAGATTCTCCATAGCTCTGAGGAGAACCAGAAGTTCCCTCCTCAAGACTCCGGAAACGAAAGACTGCTGACTTTTGTCACGGATCTTTGTATGGGAACCACTCAGTTATGAAGTTCATGGTTTGGCTGATGAAATTTACAAAATGGTTTTTTTTTTTTTTTTGCTTTTTGGGTCACACCCGGCATTGCACAGGGGTTACTCCTGGCTCGTGCACTCAGGAATTACTCCTGGCGGTGCTCAGGGGACCCTATGGGATGCTGGGAATTGAACCCAGGTTGATCGCATGCAAGGCAAATGCCCTACCTGCTGTGCTATTGCTCCAGTCCCTACAAAATGGTTTTGATCCCAGTGAAAAGGGGCTTCAACCCTCTTCACTGAAAGGATGCACATTCTTACCATAGCAGGCAGCTACCAGGCCACCATTGGCTGTCGGAAATGACTGCCAGAAAAGAAAGAATTCCAGAGGTGCCAAAGAGATAATGTAGCAGTGAAATTTTGGTGTGTGTGTTTGTTTTAGGGGTACAGCCAGCGTCCTCAGGGTTTACTCCTGACTCTATGTTCAGGACTCATTCCTGGGGGGTCTGGGCACTGAACCTAGGTCAGCTTCATATAAGGCAAGGGTCCTGCCTGCAGCACTATTGCGCTGTCCCCCTCAGACACAAGCTTTGTACAAGCTGATCCAGGTGTGGACAGCACCCAGTGCACCCCCAAAAGGAGTTGAGATGCTGTTCTTTTAAGAATAGGGTCATTTTGTGCCTATATTAACACATTGCCTCTAGCAAAGTGTTTGGAATGTGGCTTGATTCAGACATTCCTTAAAATATGACATCCCGGAAGGCTATTTTGTAAGCCATGTGCAGACACTCAAATAAATGTGACTCAGAAAGTTCGGAAGTGTGTCTATCTTTAATGGAGGAAAATCTCCAAGTGGGCTTTTCATTTTAATCATTCAGGCCAGAGGTAAGAATCCTTATTCCTATAGAATCAACCAGTCCAAAATCACCTGTGGGCAAAAGCCCCTGCAATGCCCAAGACATCTCCTGAGGCAACACTTCCCAATCAGAAGTATTTTTCCCCTTTTTCTCTTCTTTCCCCTTTTTATTGATTCACTGTGAGGTACAGTAACAGAACTTTCATGTTTGAGCTTCAGTCATAAAATCATCAAACACCCATCCCTTCACCAGTGCATGTTTTACACCACAAAGTCCCCAGTATTCCCCCGTCCCCATTCCACACCTACACCTGCCTGTGTGGCAGACAATTTTCACAATACTCTCCTCTACTTTGGTTACCTGCGATATTTGAGCCCAGTCCCACCACCATTCATACCTGCCGAAAATACAATGCTAGACAATGCGCTTGTATTGCTTGTTATGGATACAATATAATGTTGTGCAGCTGTGAGAGCAGCTGCATGCTCTAAGAATTCTAAAATGTTAATCATTAGGGTCTGGAGAGATTGCTGCAGCAAGTTGCTCGGGTCCGAGATTTGTTTGTGTGTCTCTGGATCATGGCTGTGTGGGCGCTTAAGTAGACGGTGGCCAGGTGTCGGCATATTCTCGGAGTCCCATCGGGGCAGGGGGAAGGAGAAGGACCAACTTTTCCCCTGTCCCATGAGACCTGGCATTTCCTGCCACCACTACTCATACCTGGAGCTTTTTGCTGAGTTCTAGAAGATGGCGGCCACAGGGGTTCCTAGAGGGCAGGCGGAGGGATGGCACCTGCCCCCAGCTGGATCAGCCGGCGAAAATGGCCCATTGTAAAGTCCAGAGACATCTCTGCAGCAAGTTGCTCGGGTTCAAGATTCATTTGTGCATCCCCAATGACAAATCTTGCTGGGAGGGGCGGGGGGGGGAGGATTCTTTCAAATGCCACTCCCCTGCACATCCTGGAAGCTGCCTGTACTTCTACCCCACAGACACCCCTCACCTGCCATGGGAACGACTTGCTTCCTGTGATCTCCTTCAGTGCCCACCCACCTCCTATTTTCTGCGTTCTCCCTGGAGGCCAAGCCCTCGGCGCCTTCAGCTGTTTCTCGTGGGAACGTTTCCCAACCCCTCACCATTCGAGATCTCCTTGTACATGCGTCAACTGTTAGCATCCCTCTTGAATGGGGATCCCCTGAGGTTGGCACCAGTGAGCATGCCTCCCTCTTGAACGGGGATCCCCTGAGACTGACCCCAGTGAGCATGCATTCTGCCGGCTGCCGGCTTCCCATGCCCTAACTGGGAGCCCACAGAGAGAGGAATTTGGTGTTCGGGGCCATTTCACAATTGAGGCATGAGTCGAAGCTCAGAAATTCAGATCCTGGCATTGTCATGAGGTCCCAACTCCTCTGCCAGATCATACGGGAGGTATGCCAAGCGGCAAGAAGGGACTGCATTCCACTTAGGCCTCGGGCCTGTGGAAAGAAGAGATAGTCATCTGTTGGGTGAGCTTTCCAAGAGGGCAGAAGGATCGAACTTTCAATGCACTCTTGGACAGTTCTTCAGCTGCAAACCCTCTCACAATGCTCCATGTCTCAGAGAGAGACTTTCCCCACGGACAGCTTCTCACGCCTCGTTTCTCTGCAGATACCACCATCTCAGATGTAAACTCACAAAGTCTGGTTATTCTGCTCCTTTCCTCTCTTCGGAGCAATGTTCCATTTTCAGTATCACTTCGACATATCATGTGTCACATGTGACGACATGAGAGCTGCCATTCAGAGGCTAAACGTGTTCTCTGCCAAGGACGCAGGAATCCCCTTCGTCTTGTTCTGACAAGAGCTTTCTGACCTCCGAGGCATGTGCTAGGCTTTTGATATGAGCCCCTGAGAATGGGCAGATCTAATCTTGCTATCTAGGTCATCCCTGCCTTGCTTAGGACATGCTATTGGCACGAAGGATGGAAAATTGTGTGAAACTAAAGTTGGAACATTCCTGGCCGGCCAGGCTGGAACATTCCTTGTCAAAAATGTCTGGTCATACTTTCAGATGCATTTCAAACGACAGCCATACTTTCAGATGTAGCCAACAGCACTGTTCCCCGAGAAAGCGACCGACATTCTAAGTCATCCTGATCACACATGCACACCTGCATACATACACGGGATCCTTGAGGTCAATCACTGACCGAGAGCACCATTCTCTGCTTTGCCCAATATCAAAATTCCTGGAGAGGCCATTATTAGAAGAGCCCCAGGCCTTTCTCCCCAAAATTAGCATCCTGTTTCTGAGTGGTGCTCTTCCCATCTAAGACAAAACTCCTACAGATCTGGGCTTTCTGTTGCATTTCTTGGGCAAAAAAAAAAAAAAAAGGGTAGGGAAAGTGTAAGGAGCCCTGGGCCAGTCAAGAGTGTAGGGGTTGATCAGGAAATAGTAACAAGCTCAGATGGATTCTCTTGTGGGTCCTCAGTTCTCACAAGAGCAGTGGTGGGAGACGTCCAGTGAGCTAAGACTGTCACCAAGTTGCCGGGAGAGCTACCTCAAAAGGCTGAGTGCATGCCAGACAAGATGAAAGGCCAAGGAGGCCGGAGCAATAGCACAGTGGGTAGGGCGTTTGCCTTGCATGCGGCCAACCCGGGTTTGATCCCCGGCATCCCATATGGTCCCCCAAGCACTGCCAGGAGTAATTCCTGAGTGCAGAGCCAGGAGTGACCCCTGAGCATCGCTGGGTGTGACCCAAAAAGAAAAAAAAAAGATGCAAGGCCAATTTAACCGGGAGTGGCCCCCGAGTTCCTGAGCAAGCTTGCAGGCTGGGGAAGGCCCTCCAGTCCCCTCAAAAGATAATTTTTTTAAAAAGGTAGAGTCAGAGCTCAGAGACTGGTGGACCATATGGGTAATATCCAATGGCAGGTGTCTCAGAGGACTTCTAAACAATATTTGGAAGCAGCAGAACAGGCGGGCAGAGCAGAAGGCTGTCCCCAGAAAGGGCCAGGGGCACTTGGATCTTGTCAGTGAGAGAAATGGGTATAAAGTTGACTTTGTGGAGCTGAGCGAGAAGGGGTGGGAGATGGTAGGAGGGGAAGGTGGGGCACAGTCCCCGGGCTGAGTCCCCAAGATTTCAAGTGAAAGACCAAGTTTGAGTCTCAACATTCTGGGTGGGAACTGAACACGTTCTGGGGTTCATCCCCGCAGGTGGTGCGGGGCAGACCAGACAGGCTCTGTGCTTGGAGCCTGGGGTCTGAGGGGGTCTTGACAGCAGCAAGCAGAGCCCTGGGACAACTGTGTAAACCCAGAAGAATCTCTCTAGGTTTGCTCTCAAGCCAGTGGGGCTAATCCATAACTGATTTTATTTGTCTATCAATTTCCTGAGCTACCCTGTATGGGAATCATTCCAGACAAAGCAAACAGACTTGACCCCAAGTTTCTAAGACTTGACAGTTGAGTGGAAAAAAGGCATTTAGAGTAAATAACCCCCAAAACTGGAACTATAGCACAGCGGGGAGGGCGTTTGCCTTGCACGTGGCCAACCTGCGTTCGATTCCTCCGTCCCTCTCGGAGAGCCCAGCAAGCTACTGAGAGTATCCCGCCTGTACAGCAGAGCCTGGCAAGCTACCCATGGCGTATTTGATTGGCCCAAAATAGTCACACCAAGTCTCACAATGGAGACATTACTGGTGCCCGTTCGAACAAATCGATGAACAATGGGATGACAGTGCTACAGTGCTACAACCCCAAAGAACCATACTAGCTACTTGGTCCAAGGACTACAAAGCTAGAGCAGGGTACGTGGTGGCAATTGATTTCCTTATGAATTGGTTCACTGTTTCATGTTGTGGAGCCAAAATAGAGCTAGCAAGTGGACCTGCAAGTGGACCTCCATGCTAAGGGTTTGGTGATTACCTCAATTCACTATGAGGCTGACAGGCGACACTGAGTTAGCAAAACTGATCTCTCCAAGTCTTCCAAGAAATGACTGGTGACCTTCCTGGCATAAGCCACATCATTTTCTGGCAAGTACATCGTCCTCCTGTCTCAAGTTAACCTTCCACTGTAAGTGACCAAGCACTACCATGGGAATGAAAGGAAGAGTCCGGAGGGGGCTGAGAGCTGGTATGGGCGTTAGGAAGATTACCTGGCATGCAGCCACCGCCGGTTCAACCCCTGGCACCTCATGGTTCCCTGCGCACTGGTGGGAGAAACCCTGGAGCACACAGCCATCAGGAGCTCCTGAGAATCACCGGATGTGGCCCAAACCCCCAATGTGAGGAAGTCACTTGGAAACAAGACACTGAGATGGGTCAATGGGAAAGGCCCAAGCTCTCTGGGGGAAGAAGGGAAACGCAGCCTAGAAGAAAATGTAGAAGTGTCAGCAGGATTGCGTCCCCGAGCCCCTTGAGCCCCCCCAGAAGACGTCCTTCCAGTGTACCTTCCCTCCAGTCTGAGGCGTTACCATGACTCACTGACAGAGCATGAGCAAAATACATTGACCTCACCGAAGCAGCACTGAATTCCCTGGGAATCACAGTTGGTGGCAGCTGTCAAGGAGACAATACAGGATAATCTCGAAGCACTTTTTTTTTTTACTTTTTTTTGGGTCACACCTGGCGATACACAGGGGTTACTCCTGGCGGTGCTCAGGGGACCCTATGGGATGCTGGGAATCGAACCCGGGTCGGCCGCGTGCAAGGCAAACACCCTACCCACTGTGCTATTGCTCCCGCCCCCAATCTCGAAGCATCTTGAGATTTTTCTGGACCACTGAGGAGCGGAAAGAATGTGGCAGAGCTAGGTCCACCCAGGACTTATTGCTCCGGCTGCTTTGGCAAGCTCACTTTCCCTGAGCTTTGCCCTAAAGAATTAGGAAGGCCAGGAGTACCAAGAGTAAATTGGAGTTTGGTTTTTAACTTTTTCTATCAACTGCAGAGCAGGGCGATTTCCAGTCTCGGTGGAGAGGAAGTGCATCAGGGGAGGCTCTTGACCCGCACAGCTTGGAAACCTGACTGTCAGGGACCCTTGGGGCTCCCTGCCTGGAGAAAATTTTTAAAGACTCATAAATGCAATTAATTTTATCTTACAACAAATCTTGGGAGCTCAAAAGCAACCATCTGAGAGAAACTATTAAGAAACCCACGCCCTAGGGCTGACTAGCACAGCGGGGAGGGTGTTTGCCTTGCATGTGGCCGACCTGGGTTCGATTCCCAGAATCCCATATGGTCCCCCAGCACAGCCAGGAGTAATCCAGAGTGCATGAACCAGGAGTAACCCCTGTGCGTCGCTGGGTGTGACCCCCAAAAAAAGAAACCCACCCCACCCCCAAGATAAGGGCCTAACAGAGTTGAATCATCCAGAACCCTTCCAGCTTCTTTTTAAAGCCATCCACCCAGTCATTTATCCATCTGCTGCTACTCACTCACACACCCACCTGCCCCTCCATTCACTGACCCATTGAGGCACACAGGGATACAAGACATACCTCTCTAGGAAGCAAATTTTAATATGGCGACGAGGTCCTAATGTTATGGACTATCTTTATGTCATGTGGAGGCTGTTAGGACAGAATGAACAAGGCACTATGAGAATATTCACCATCTGTGGAGTGAGGGCAAGGGGCTTGTCTGAGGGGTCTCCAGGCTGAGGTGAAAGGAGAGAGAAGGGAGAATCCTGACAGGATGCACTCTTCATTCCTAAGGGAAATCTACCCACACTGGATGTAGAACTCTGTTTGGTCACAGTGTCTAATCTCTCCCAGGCCATGTATTACTAGGCTTGGGTTCACAGGTGTACAAGACATACTTCTTTAGGAAGCAAATTTTAACATAATGTCACGAATGTCACGAATCATGTATATGTCATGTGGATCATGAAATTCACTATGTAAGGCAGGTAGGTGACATTCAAGATAATCTGAACTACAAGGTGACAGAAGTTAGAATTCACCCCTCGAAAGCGGCACAGTGTCATTTGGGGAACTCAAATGGCCCTTCGTGGTGCCAGAATTTTTATTATTTTATTTTCTTAGTTTAGCTTAGTTTGGGCTGGAGCGATAGCACAGCGGAAGGGTGTTTGCCTTTCACACAGCCGACCTGTGTTCGATTCCTCCGCCCCTCTCGGAGAGCCCGGCAAGCTACCGAGAGTATCGCGCCTACGCGGCAGAGCCTGGCAAGCTACCCGTGGCATATTGGATATGCCAAAAACAGTAACAAAAGTCTCCCAATGAGAGGCGTTACTGGTGCCTGCTTGAACAAATCGATGAGCAATGGGGTGACAGTGACAGCTTAGTTTGGGGGCCACATGTGGCAGTGTCAGGGATCACCCCTGGGAGTGCGCAAGAGACCAAAGTGGTGCCAGGTAGTAAACCAGGGTCGACCCCATGCAAGGCAAGTGCCTTAACCCCTGGACTATCTCTCCAGACCCTGATGCTAGGATTCTATGATTACAGAATTCAATAATATATTTTGAATTCAATTATTATAATTCAATAATAATTCTTAATTAGTATTGTGCTGCCACAGAAGGAAAACCTCAGCCCTGGGAAGAGTGTTCCTGCCTTGGCTGAGAAGCAGTCTCTTAGCTGGACAGCTACGAGCTCTGAGGAGGAATGTGGGATGCCGTCTCTTCGGCAGGGACCTGGCAATCAGGATCTGCTTGAGAAAGGGCCTAGGAAAGACCTAAAAATAGCCCCAGCACCTGAAGGTCCTTCCAACGTCAGCCTACAGAAGAGTGGTGGCATTTGGAGTAGAATCTGGTTCTCGTTTCCTGAGGAGCAGATGAAACGCCTGGAGGACAGCCAAGTTTGCTCTCAGGGAGGTCTGGGCCACTTCTGAAACTGCCTGATTTTTGTTTTGCAGCAATACTTGGACTTGCCAGAATTGTGCATAATAAGCCAAAAACAAGGGGACTTTCCTTTATTAAAAAAATTATTTTTACTTTTTGGGTAAAAAAAGTAAAAAAATAAAATTACCCCTGACTCTGCAATCAAAGTAAAAAAAAAAAAGTTACTCCGGGCTCTGAAATCAGGAATCAGGAATTATTCCTGGTGGTGCTTGGGGGACCCTATGGGATATGGGATACCAGGGATTGAACCGGGGTTGGCCATGTGCAAGGCAAACACTCTCCCCACTGTGCTATCACTCCAGCCCGTAAGGGGATTTTTCTAGACCACTGACCCTTCTGTGTTTACCAGAGGTGTAGGGAAGACCTTTCCAATAACGCAAGCACTTTCCCAGGGACAGAGGTAAGCTACTTGGAAAACAAAACTCCAGAATGAAGACAAGAGAGACTTCTCTGCAACAGACAAGAACTAAGTTCTACCACCCAAAGAACCCCACCTCCAGCCCAACTTCTAAGCCATTATTTTTCCCAACTTTAAATTTTTTTTAATTTTTGGTTTTGGGGGCCATGGGCTGGAGTGATAGCCCAGTGGTAGGGTGTTTGCCTTGCATATAGCCGACCCGGGTTCGATTCTTCCATCTTCCATTCTTCCATCATTCTCTCGGAGAACCCAGCAAGCTACCAAGGGTATCTCGCCCACATGGCAGAGCCTGGCAAGCTCCCCGTAGCATATTCGATATGCCAAAATCAGTCACAACAAGTCTCACAATGGAGACGTTACTGATGCCCGCTCGAGCAAATCTATGAGCAACAGGACGACAGTGACAGTGAGGGTCATATCCGGCAGTGCTCAGGGATTACTCCTGGCTCTGCACTCAGGAATCACTCCTGGTGGTGTTCAAGGACCATATGGGATGCCGGGGATTGAACTGGGGTCAACTGTTTGCAAGACAAATGCCCTCTCCATTACACTACTGCTCAGCCCTCAACTTTTTTTTTCATGCTCTAGAATATTCTCATCCAAAGAAATATTGAAAGAGTTTTTTTTTTTACTTTTTGGGGTCACACCTGGCAATGCACAGGGGTTCCTCCTGGCTCTGCACTCAGGAATTACTCCTGACAGTGCTTGAGGGACCCTATGGGATGCTGGGAATCGAACCTGGGTTGGCCGTGTGCAAGGCAAATGCCCTCCCTGCAGTGCTCTCGCTCCAGCCCTGAGAAAGAGAGCTTTTTGTTGTTGATATTGTTGCTGTTCCTGCCCAGCTCCCAAGTTTAAAAGGTTTTAACTTTTCTAGTTTCTTTCATCTTCAATTATAAATTCATCTTAGACAAGAGAGTTGAGTGCACAGGGGTTCAAATGATCTCATGAACTACATCTTCTCTGCAGAATTCAGTAAACCCCACGAGGAGTTTCCAGGGAGGCCAGGCTGGGATCTGCCCAGACTGATCTGCACAAAAGTATGTCATTTAAAACACATTAATGTTTTAAGTGACTAAGCAAACCTGTATTTTTGCCTTGATTTCATAGACTCAAAATAAATTCCGTATGAATAAACCATTCTTCCTTTCATGGGGGCGAGGAGGGAAGGGATTTTACATTTTTTCCTTTCATTTCGATAACTCCCTCCGATAAAATGGAAATCTGGCTCTGTTTCATCACTGAGCTCCAAGAGGAGATGCAAAATACTGAGACAGCAGCAGTATCATTTTAAAGTAACAAGAGGTTTAACTTGTTAGAGTGATGGGGACACTCCCACCTCTTGGGAAATTTAGCCCTGTCCAAGGGTACTGACGTCCCGTCTCTCCTGAGGTCATTGATCTCTGGTACTGAAGGGGCGGCTGGGTGTGTCAATCTGGGGAGGAGGAACAGAATAGAGAAGCACACGGAGGCCCAAGCAGGGCCTGGAAGACCCTATGCCCAAGAGGCTTCAGAGAAGACTGATGTTTCGGATGAAACTCCCATGAGTGAAGTTAGTGAGATGACCACAGACAACTCCAGAAGTGGGCTAGAGAGGGCTCCTGAATGAACTTCCTCTGCCAGCCTTCTCGACCTCAGCCCAGTTCCTTTCAGCTGGGAAGGCCTGGGTGATGCTCCTTTTTAAGGGGTGCATATAGGGACACAGTTAAGACAAGAACCAGAGATATGTCTGTAGATGAAGTAACAGTTCATGCCAAGTTTATTTTTGATTTACGAACAACGACAGTGAATACACATTTGAAACACTTATGTTCAACTACTGCTTATTAGTTAGAGGGGTGTCAAGCTCTGAGCCAGATGCCCTGTGGAATTCCAATAGGATATTTGAAACCAACAAGTTAATGAAGTGACACAACTTTAGATGTGATGATCAATCTTACCGCTATTTTAACAACATTACCCATGCAGAGCACATCTTTTTTTCCTCATTCAGACAAAGGTAGTGGGAAGAGGAGATTAAAGTGATTCGTCAACATTGCAGTCTAAATCTGGAGCTACCCAGAATAGAATTCTTGGCCGTTACCTACCTAATTTACGTCCTAATGATTTGGCCTAAAATGTACTAGAACTGAAATGTGACATGATCATTTATAAGGAGATCTGTGATCAGAAGACAACCTTCGCTTGGCTGGCCTGGTTCTCTCCAGACTCCTAGACCTCAAGACTGAGGTGGTGGGGAAGAGTCACATTTTACTGCTGGGAACAGCAGGTGCCAGGCCTGGAAGGCAGTTGGAAAATAGTCTCCAAATTTTTTTTTTTTTTGCTTTTTGGGTCACACCCAGCGATGCACAGGGGTCACTTCTGGCTCTGCACTCAGGAATTACCATGGCGGTGCTCAGGGAACCATATAGGATGCTGGGACTCGAACCTGGGTCGGCCACATGCAAGGCAAATGCCCTCCCCGCTGTGCTATCGCTCCAGCCCCAATAGTCTTCAATTTTTAAGGAACATAACCAGTTTTCATTAAAAACCAAAGAATATTTCTCCCAAAAGACTCATCTTTGGGTGTTGCTTTAAATTCCAAAAAAGCAAAATCATCCACATTCTTTGATTCAAAATTCCCCTTAAAATACACATCAACAAATAACAATGATTTTTAAAAATTTCAATCATTTGGGTCTTAGGATTATACTGTTCAGTCTATCGACCGAGAACCACAAGTGTTCATCGCTTAATTTCCATTCAAACTGGTCTTGCTTAACTTAGTTTTATGGGAGACTTTGATTAGCCATTCTATTTAAGGGGGCAGAAATCCATTTAGCCTTGATCACTTCCTAGAAAACAATGATCTTGGGGATGTTCTGGCATCTTAGACTGGTCTTTCAGCTGCGAAATCCCAAGGATTAGACGAACCTCATCATTAGTGAAGGTTACAGTCAGCATATAGAACAAATACCTACTTATAACTCATAAAGGAAAAGACTAAATGTGACCTAAGTGATCACAAAGGAGAGAGGGAAATTCGAGAGACACAGTGGCTAGAGCGCATCCAGGCTCAACCCCTGGCAAACCGTAGTCGGCTGAGCATCACCAGAAGCAACTCCTGGCTCTTAGGAAACTAGAGAAACTCCTGGCTCTTAGGAAATTAGTGCCAGGAGTAAGCCCCGAGCACTACTGGCCCCAAAACAAAAATAAGGAGCGAGAACCAGCAGTTCATTTAGAAAACTATTTGGGAAAATCATTGGACAAGAAACCAAGACAACCAATGCTAACAAGGGCGTGTTAACAGACTGAGTAAAAATTTCTCAAAAGCAACAATGGAATTCCCAGAAGCTAAAAGAATTATGACCTGACAAACCTAACAGTTAATGATAAACTTCCCCGCAGGTTTTTCTCCACTCGAGATTTATCTGTGGTGACTAAATATCTTATTCCTCATTTCAGTTTTAATACCTTTTCTCGAAGTGGAGGGTAAGGTATTCAGCTCTACAAGATTGGGAAAGAAAGGAGAGGGTCTTCAACGTTTCTGAAGAAAACCACAAGAGCCAACTCAAAGCAACTGATGTAAGGCAAGAAAGTGTTCATCTAATAATGGCACTAAAAGAACACAATCCTTTCTGATCAGAGGATTAGATGCTTTGACAAGTCCTGAACTCTGATTTCCCAGAAATAAGTGGATATACCTCTGGTAAGTTTAATGAAATATTAAAGACTCGCTAATATGATTTTATGAGTCATAAAAGTGCATCACTTCATTATGTGGTCTCTAGTTCAAGATTAATGTCAGCGTTGGGCTGGAAGGCCTTTCCCAGGCTCCAGAGAAAAAGCTATAAACATATGTTATTATCTTTGTATGACATAAAATACAGGATAACACAATAAAGGGCACATTCACTTCCATTCCAAGTGTTATCACATCAATCAACCTTTCTGAGTGTGTGCTAATTTCTTTTTTTTTTTCCTTTTTGGGTCACACCCAGTAATGCTCAGGGGTTCCTCCTGGCTCTGCACTCAGGAATTACTCCTGGTGGTGCTTGGGGAACCATATGGGATGCTGGGAATCGAACCCGGGTCGGCCACATGCAAGGCAAACGCCCTCCCTGCTGTGCTATTGCTCCAGCCCTGATAATTTAATTTTGGTTAGAGCCAGTGGATTTTTGTTAAATTCTAAAACTCAAATATTGTCATGCGACTCCCACAAAATATCATTAGGCACTGATGTCTTCAATGAGTTTTAAAACATAATCCAGGGCTGGAGTAATAGCACAGCAGGTAGGGCATTTGCCTTGCACGTGGCCAACCCGGGTTCGATTCCCAGCATCCCATATGGTCCCCTGAGCACCACCAGGGGTAATTCCTGAGTGCATGAGCCAGGAGTAACCCCTGTGCAATGCCAGGTGTGACCCAAAAAGAAAAAAAAAACCATAATCCAGCTAATACAGTTATTGAAGGGACTGCCATCTCATTTAAAATAAATTTCCCCACACGAACCCTCCGGTTTAGAAAGAGTCCGATTACGTGGCAACCTGGGAGTACAGGAGGATGGAAGGTGACACTACTCATAGCCCTGGTCTTTTCCAGGCTCTTAAGATGCTTTTTTCTTTTTAAAGGAAAAGCATCATGCAGTTTCATATGTGTATCTTTCAAAATTAAAAATAAAGCACATATTTATCTAGACACAGATACACACTTCATGGAAGTGTATCTCTGTGAATCCAAAGGCCGGACAAAACTTGATGAAAATCCCCACTTATTCCACCAGGGCTTCAGAAGTCCTTTCTTTCTGGATGACTTGTGCTTCGGACCTTGGAGGAGCACGTGCCCAGCTAGGGACAGAAGAATAGCCCGGGGTGCTTAGTACAAGTCCCAGAAGGACTTTTCCTGGTGTGTGTCATCCCAGAGTGACATCTGTCATGTCCCAATGAGCAAAGCAACTTGCCCCAGGCAAGCCGATGCAAAGGACAGAGGAAGTGAGACTGTAGCAGACTGAGAGAGACTCCGTGTCACCCAGGGAACAGGAGATGCTACTTAACCCCTTTGTAAATGTTTTATGGACAAAATTCAGGAGTGGAAGGAGTCACAGTAAACTGAACAAGGAAAGCAGTATCTTGTTCACTGCTGTTTGACTACTTCCCAAGTACACCTACACCACCTTCTTGAGTTTTAGGTAGAAATGTTTAGTGACCATTAAAGCTCTGATGGGGGCTGGTGCCCTATCGGGGGACCGGCGTTTCTCTCTTTTTTTTTTTTTCTTTAATCTCTCTCTCTTTCCCTCAACTTCTCCGGGGCACAGCACAGCATCTACCCCACTTCTCTGAGCACAAAATGGAGAGACGCACCCAAACGCGCGGCGCGGCTGGCGGGGGATCGAGGGCGGGGAAGTACCGGTCTCCGCCCACATCGGACACTTAAAGAGAGTGCAGCCACGTGGGCTTTCCCATTTCTCCGCGCCCGCACCCCCAGAATGACTGACGAAGAGGATGAAGCTGCTTGGGACACCAGCAGCCCACCAGCAACCTGCAGTATGTGACTTGAGAGTTTCCGCCAGGTCCCCCGTGCGGAAATCTCTCTCTCTCTCCTTCAACTTTTTCCCTGGACTTTAGACAGAAACCCAAAACCGCGCGGCCGCTACCGCGGCCGCGAGACCTAATGTCATCTTAGTATCAGCAATATGTAATGGTTCCTTCTTAATGGGTCAGACTTTTGTAGGTGATCCTAACAAGAATAGTAAGTATTTTGTTGAAATATTGAAGGCAATCAAAATGGTAGCCATCTCTCTGACTGAACTAAGCTATATCCCCACGCCGGCTGAGAAGAAATATCCTTCTTTCTCGGGAAGAAACGTGGTGTGGTGTCAAACATAGTGTGATGTCCATTAAGCAAACAGACCTGGTGGCATGGGAATGGGAAATAAGGGGAAAAATTAGGTACATGGACCAGCGGGACGCTGGTGGTATCTCGAGCCGGAGCCGATATCAGCGCAAGACCTTTGGTTCCAGAAACTGCTTGCAGACACTCTACTAGACTATCAACTAAGCCAGAGCCCCACGCCGGCTGATGACGGGAAATAACCATCCTCTTCGGTTTTTTTTCCCTTTGTCAGACAGCGTGGCGATTACTAAACAGGCGTGAACTCGGTGGCGCGGGGCAAGGGGGAAAAGAAAAGTTATGTAACAAACAGCAGGACTTAATATCTCTATATTCTTAGTAATGGAGAACTATCAAATGCCTCATTGGCAATAGGACTGTCTTTTTCTTTTTGGGGGGAAACCCCAGCAACGGTAGTGAGTTGTGTGTTGAAACATGGAATGTAATCGAGATAAGCGCGAATGAAGTGAAACTTATCACGTACAAGGGTGGGGACTAGGGAGGTGGGAGGGGGCGGCAGATATACTGGGGGGGGGTTGGTGATGGAAGATGGGCACTGGTAAAGGGAAGGGTGTTTGAATATTGTATAACTGACATAATCCTGAGAACTTTGTAACCCTCCACTTGGTGATTCAATAAAAAAAAATAATAATAATTTAAAAAAAAAAAAAAGCTCTGATGGGGGCTGGAGTGATAGCACAGCAGGTAGGGCATTTGCCTTGCACCCGGCTGACCCGGGTTCGATTCCCAGCATCCCATATGGTCCCCTGAGCAGCGCCAGGGGTAATTCCTGAGTGTAGAGCCAGGAGTGACCCCCCAAAAAAGCTCTGATGATTATATTCCTATCATTAATAGCTTTACTTTGCAGAAGCCTTAACGGATGCAAACGAACAGAAAACAGGCCCGTGGGGAGATGTGGTCCCTTCTCCCAACGGCCTGGAGGGGACCTGCTGGAGCAACTACCTCAAGGGGACAGGCCCACAGCTCAGGCCGCTTTTGCTGGACATATGCGGCTTTCAATGCCCGGTTTCACTTTCAAATGTCAGAGCCGCTCTGCAGAAACACACACACTCCATCTACTGCCCCGTCTTTTCATTCGCCCTGAGAGATCGCTAATCTTTTCTCCAGGAAACAGTCATAGCAAACCTCTCCCGGACACTACTTTAGTAACAGGAAATGCAGAGCGCTACTTACAAACTTCTTGTGACTCAAAATCGGCCAAGAATTAACCATGTTTTTTTCTCAGTTTTGGTGTTTTCTGGGGCGGGGGGGGGGGGGTGGCGCATGTGGGGGACTAATATCATCAAAACCCAGAAAATGTCAACCACAGGGCGGAGGGATGGCTCAGAGGGCTGGAACTCATGCCCCTCGGGCAAATGGCCCCAAATTCAATCCTGGGCACCACAGGCCCTTTTCTCCAGCCCCAAGACCACCAGGTGTGACCCCGTGGGTCCCCCAGCACTGACCCATTCAGATCAAACGAATGACCGAGTATGGGCGGAGCAGCCCCTGGGCCCCCGGCAAGCCTCTTGCTCCCTGCCTGCGTCCCTCTCTCCTTCCCTCTCTCTCTTCTGTATCTTTGCACTTAGGGCTCCTCCAAGAGAATTTGAAACACAAATAACACTTTTGTCACAGGAGTGGTGTCTTTTTTTTTTCTTTTTTCTCTTGGCTCTGCACTCAGGAATTATTCCTGGCAGTGCCCGGGAGACCCTGTGGGATGCCCGGGATTGAACCCAGGTCGGCCGTGTGCCAGGCAAGTGCCCTTCCCGCTGTGCTGTCGCCGCAGTCCGAATGCTGTATTCTCACTGCTCGCGGCTCTCCTGCAGGGAAATGATGCAGACTGAAGCGGCAGTGCTCTGTCCCAAAGGGGGAGTACTGCCCTGGGCCTGTCTTCCTTCATCTCACCCGAGGGGAAGCACAAACATCCTCGCCTGAAGCCCGGGATGCCCAAGTGCAGGGCACAATGGAGGAGGCAAGACGCCCCCAGAGATCTGTCACCCCCCAGGCCTCCTTTCCGGGCTTTGCCGAGTGATTTGGGGAAAATCCTGCTGATCTGAGCTCCTGTAGACGTCTGGGACCAGGAGTGACTGTCTGGGATTAGTTTTGTAACTACTTTTTCCATCTAACAAACTGGCCAAAATCAAAATTAAAACTAAAAATGGTTTATCACTACTTAAAAAAAACACACGTGGGGCCGGAGCGATAGCACAGCGGGTAGGGCGTTTGCCTTGCACGCGGCCGACCCGGGTTCGATCCCCGGCATCCCATATGGTCCCCCAAGCACCGCCAGGAGTAATTCCTGAGTGCAAAGCCAGGAGTAACCCCTGAGCATCGCTGAGTGTGACCCAAAAAGCAAAGAAAAAAAAAAACACGTAGAACTTTTGTGTATCATCAGGATGCCTTAGAATTTTCTAATGCTTCATTTATACATGATTACTTAAAGTCCTTAAGAAAGTTGGGTGCTCCTATTGCAAACCACAACACCCAAAAGGAGAGAGAGAGGACAAATTGGAATGTCCTGCCACAGAGGCGGGGTGGGGTGGGGGAGACGGGGCTGGGGGGGTGGGAGGGATACTGGGTTCATTGGCGGTGGAGAATAGACACTGGTGGAGGGATGGGCTCTCGAACATTGCATGAGGGAAAAACAAGCACGAAAATGTGTGAATCTGTAACTGTACCCTCACTGTGACTCACTAATTAAAAACAAATAAATTAAAAACATAAAAAAAAAGAAAGTTGGGTGCTGTGTTTGGGAACCACTTTTGTTGTACTTATTTGCAAATGTCACTTACATTACCATTTCTGTTTGCTTCCAAATATGGATTTCTTCCACTTACTGAATAATATTTTAGAAATTATAGCATTATATTTGTCTAAGAAAATTAACCAAAATAAATTGGTAAATATTGAAGTGTCTAACCAACCATCTTCTCTTATACTATTACATTTCAGGCAACCCGAAATTTAAAAACACAGTCCAAAGGGGCAGAACACATGCTTTGTGTGTGGTTGGGGACAGTGCTGTCCTCAACCACAGCCAGCAGGGCACCACTGAGTGCAGCCCAAACAAGAGGGGGTGGGGCAGTGTAACCTACTTTCACAATACATCAATCTATTTCTGACATTTTATAACATAGGTAATTGTGAGAAATCACACTTTACAAAGAAAAGCAAAACTTCCAAAAGGAACAAATTCCCCATTTTGTTGTCTCTTTTTCTGTCAAATAATTTTAAAAAAGAATGTCTTGTTTAGAAAGCTATTTTAACACTAGAATAAAAAGTAGAAGTGTTTGGGTCATGTTTTATTGGTTTGGTTTTACAATAATCAGAGACCATATTATACCCATCATCCTACACACTCTATAACTCATGGGACCCCCCTTTTGTCAACAAATGATTTTCTTTTTTTTTCCTTTCTTTTTGGGTCACATCAGGCGATGCTCAGGGGTTACTCCTAGCTCTGCACTCAGGAATTTTTATTGGCCATTCTCAGCGGACCATATGGTATAGGATAACATTGGGTTTGTCCTTTCAGTCTTGCCACAGAGAACTTAGTTTACCTTAGAGCAATGGTTTTTCTGTATGGAGACAGGAAGACAGTTAATATTATGCTTTGTAACTTGGGAGCTGATTGACTCCAATAATATTTACACCTGGGCATCTGCTTTCTCGACTCAGTTGCCCTTAGTTCCTAACACCCCAAAAGCAGGGTCCCGACGAGGGACAGAATGGACCCAGGGCAAGCTGTGAGCTACCCTGGCATCAAAATGGGCCAGGCCAAAGTGCCACAATACTCAACTATAAGTTGAGAGCATGGTCATAGACAAATGCTGTCATGATCCAAAAGTAACGATGAGACTAGGACCCTGCTGGGGTTAGGAAGACTAACCTGACCTGAGGACTGTGATCAAGAAAATATAGTGAGATGTCCTCAGAAAGAACCAAACTCTTACTGTGCTCATACAGAATGACATTGCTAGAAATATTTGAAGTAGATTTACTACAACTATTTAAAGTGGATTACTAGCTGAGGAAGGAAGAAAGAGACACACCCTGACACACCCTTGTTTAGACCCCACCATTGAGCTGATCTCCTAGTAATCTGGAGTAATCTCCTTAGATGAGATTTTTGTTAATCTCCTGGAGGAGTTCTCTTACCCCTCTTTGTTGATTTGCTAATGTCAACCCACCTTTGTGTCACAGCCCTACGTGGCTGCTATATAAACTAAGACTATGGGGGAAGAGAAAGAGACAGCAGAGACAGAAGAAGAGGCAGCAGGACACAGACAGAGGCAGCAGGACACAGACAGAAGATACAGCAAGGAGAAGAGACATAAGCGGACAGAAGACACAGAAGCAGAGACAGGGAGAGGTCGGAAGAGACCAGAGGAGAGGCTACAGAGACAGAGACAGAAATAGAGAGACAGACAGAAGAGAGCACAGCGGCACACACAGAAGCAGAGCACAAGAAGGAGCCATCCCAATCTGGTCCATACACAGCAGCTCGAGAGCACGGAACGAGAGCAGCAAGCGTGAGAGAATTGTCCCAAGAGCCTGCAAACAACACAACACAACAACACATCATCACACATCTTGCCCTTCTGTGCACACGCCTTTGTAATTTTTTACAATATGGGATGCTGGGAATCGAACTCAGGTCGGCCTCGGGCAAGGCAAATGCCCTACCCGCTGTGCTGTACTATGGCTCCAGCCCCAATAACAGATGCTTTTCATCATGCACAACTGGATGAAAACTTCTATGAGTGCAACTAGATGAAAAGTTGTAAGGGTTGGAAATTTCTTCTTTTGATCAATATTCTGATCTGCTCAATAATTTTCAACCATTTCTAGAAAACCATCTACCACTGATAAGCCCATACGTACATTTCAGATTTTAAACACAAAAAAACATTCCCAACGCTCCATGTGTCTTAGAGGATTTCTCACATGATCGGTGTGATTTAGGTGTTTCCTACAAAGGTTTCACAATCACCTACTCATCAGAAACTCAGGCTCTGCTTAGCCCTGCAGCTTGGATGCGTCTGCCCGTGGAACGCAATGACCTTCTGAATAGCAGCCTCAGAGAAAAGCCTCCTCTGGAACCCCTCTCACCCCCCCTCCCCAGTCCCAGCAAACAGACCATCCTCTAAATGGGAAACTCGTGGAGGTTGCCTTCATCACCCGCCAGCACCTCCTCCCTAGTCATTTTGAAAATGACGGTTATTAGTGCCAGTGGTGTGGGAATACCCCAGTTCCCAGAATCACAGCGTGTATTCGAATTAGTGGTGTCCTCCTCCTCCTCCTCCTGGCAAGACGAGAAGAAAGGTTAGCAAACGGGGGGGAGGAAAAACTCCTCGCAGGAGCCAGGCTCTTCAGGATCTTCCAAGGAGACCTGATCATCAGGCCAGGCCTAGAAAGTTGAGGCATTATGGGAGGGCAAATTGCGTGCAGAGAGAGAAAGCACGGAAGGCAGACGACTTCTAGTTCCGTAGGGAACCCAACCCATGCCTCTGAGACCCCTTCCTCCTGGATCTTCTCAAAACTCCACCGTAGCTAAACAGTCACGTTCCCAGTGATGAGAAAAGGAAGCCAGGGCAGCAGGCGGGGCTGGGCTGGGCTGGGGGTGGGCAGGAGAGCAGTGGTATAACCTCTGAGGAACTGAGCCTGCCGTTAGAACGCTGAGGAACTGATACAGAAGATTCCTGGAAGCACTGCTTAGAGGCTCCTCCAGGGAACAGAGGCCCCTCATGCTCCTGGTATGGAGCAGCGATCAGTATCAGAGTTACTACAGGACTTTACAAGAATCCCAGAAACTGTGATAGACACAGGGATCAAAAGCAGGCAGTAGAAACATCCTTGACACAGGCCAAATAAACTTATCAGCACTTCAAAACAGCCATGCCAATGATGTTTTTCTAAAAAAAAAAAAAAAAAAAAGTATTTCTAGGGGATGGAGCAATAGCACAGAAGGTAGGGCGTTTGCCTTGCATATGGCTGACCCAGGTTCGATTCCCAGCATCCCATAGGGTCCCCCGAGCACTGCCAGGAGTAATTTCTGAGTGCAGAGCCAGGAGTAACCCCTGTGCATTTCTGGGTGTGACCCAAAAAGCAAAAAAAAAAAAATTATTTCTAAAGCACCAAAAGGAATGATGATTAGCATTTTTCAAACAGAAAAAAAAATGATGATATTTCAAGAGGTCACTAGAAAATCTAAATTAAAAGTATCATTGAGGGAAACAGTCAATTTCAGACAGTGAAAGAAGCTGCATGGAGCCAGAGAGATAGGACAGAGGTTACGGCGTTTGCCTTGCAATGTGCCCATCCGGGTTCGGTCCCTGGAACCCCCTATAGCCCCAGAGCCCAGGCGGGTGTGATGTCTGATACTGGTGTGACAGGCTTGAGATCTGAGGTCAGGTAAACCATACACATGGAATTTGATCATGGCTGACTGGGCCCTATGAATAACTTTGTAAATTACAGTACCTCAATAAAAAAATAATTTTTTAAAAATCTGCAAATTTCAGAGGTTTAGTAGGGATTATATAATGTAAATAGTGGGTCAAAGAATAAAGAAAAAAATAACATCTCAATTTTGGAATTATAATCAAGTACACAGATAACAAAATGATACAATAAAAAGATAAAATTATACAAAGAAATATGGCTCAATGGAAATAAATTACAAACTCAAATTTTACAAAAAACAAAACAATATATTCTACACATATAAGAAGTGCTATAAATTTGGGGCTGGAGCAATAGCACACCAGGTAGGGCATTTGCCTTGCACTCGGCCAACCCGGGTTCGATTCCCAGCATCCCCTATGGTCCCCTGAGCACCACCGGAGTAATTCCTGAGTGCAGAGCCAGGAGTAACCCCTGTGCATCGCTGGGTGTGACCCAAAAAGCAAAAAAAAGAAAAAAAAGTGCTTAAATCTGACAGGGACAAACATAAATTTATTCAGATAAACTATACTGAAATGTTTAAATCTAGGGATAAAAGAAAAATCTAATTTTAAGCCTCAGAAACAACAATTCATTGCATGGAAAAGAACCCCAGTAACTGATAAAACTGCTTCACAAACAATGAAGGTTAGAAGGACAGTTGATATCACATTTCAAAGGCTGAAACTGAGGATAAAGTCTCTCAAGCAAGAATTTTAAAAACAGAGTGTCCTTCAGTGATGAAGATAAAATATCTATCTTGATTTTATGAAATTCGCTTTTAGCAACTTACTGACAAATCTGCCTAATGAAAAAGGTTAGAGAGTTCACTGGCTGAAATCAATTGCCATCAGAAGTTATTCAAATTCTTTCTGGTTTTTTTTTTTTTTTTTTTTTTTGCTTTTTGGGTCACACCCGGCGATGCACAGGGGTTACTCCTGGCTCTGCACTCAGAAATTACTCTTGGCGGTGCTCGGGGGACCCTATGGGATGCTGGGAATTGAACCTGGTTTGACCAAGTGCAAGGCAAATGCCCTCCCCGCTGTGCTATCGCTCCAGCCCCAGTAATTCAAATTCTTATAAAAATAAACAAAAATCAGAAGGTTCTGGAGACCTGAGGCTTATGTCAACAACAGAGAGCTCAGGTCTGTACGTGTGAGGCCTTGATTAGATCCCAGCATCCTGAACAACTAATAGCTTAGCAAACTACAATGTGAAGTGTGGAATTTATTCTAATCCTGATTTAATATTTAATTGATGCTACAGTGTATATAATTGCACTAGAAGGTCTGTAACATTAAAGATGCAACTTAATTGACAATAACAATGTAGCTGATAAAAAAAAAGGCACCAGAGGCCTGATCCACGCAAATAAGTGGGTTTGAAATCAGGAATAAAAAAGATTATTGTAACAAGGTGTTTATAAGCTTGTTCTCTATTCTGTAATTAGCTTCTTTAATAAGATCATATAAAGTAATAATTATAGTGGTGTTGTACAGTGTGTCGCCTAGTAATTAAAGAGGAAGAAGTAAATGATCTTCATAAGAGTCAAAGTTCATTAAAGTTGGTATAAATTTAGAGTTAATTTTGTTAAGAGCACATTGTTTCAAATATATATTGCAAACTCCAGGGCAACAACTACAGATAACAGTTCCTAGAAAATTATTTTCAAAAATTAAAATGTTACATAAATACCTCCTGTTACCTAAAAAGATGCAAAGGAGGAACAGAGAGGAGATAAATAAAAGGAGAAAAAGAGTGGAATATACTGTAAATACAGCCATATTATAATACTCAATGTAACCAAATAATTCAACATTAAACCCATCAAATACTTAAATCAAAATGCACAAGAGGGGTTGGAGAGATAGCACAGCGGGTAGGGCATTTGCCTTGCACGTGGCCGACCCAGGTTCGATTCCCAGCATCCCATATGGTCCCCTGAGCACTGCCAGGAGTAATTCCTGAGTGCAGAGCCAGGAGTAACCCCTGTGCATCGCTGGGTGTGACCCAAAAAACAAACAAACAACAATTAAAAAAACAAAAACAAAATGCATAGGAGCCCTGGGAATCTACTCAAAGCTTGTAAATGGGTGGATTGTTGGGGGGGGGAGTGGCCACACCTGGGGCTGCTCAGCTTTCGCCCCTGATGATACTCAAGGATTTCCCACCCCACCCCCCACCCCCGTGGGGGCTCTGGGGACTATATGAAGTTACTAACATCAAATTTAGGCTGCCTGTGTACAATGCAAGTGCTTTAACTCAAGGACTACTCTCTGGCCCCTAAATGATTGAATTTTTTTAAAACATAAGAATTAAATCTTTATGGAGATGTCAAAAAAATAAAACAAATCGCTTTTTTTTTCTTGGTTTGTTTTTTGAGGTGCCAGGGATCAGAAACCCAAGGCAGATGCTGTTCTATTGAACTGCATCACCAGCCCACACATGATTAATTGGATCTGAGATGGCAATGAAAACTTTTGCCCGCACCTCTCACCATCCACCTGACTTAAACCCAGTTCCCTGGGTCCCACTCCTAGTCTCTCCCCTCGGCTCCCAAGCCCCATCAGGGAAAATGCACATTCAGTTTTCCTGGAACAGAGGCGGCCTTCTGAGCAGAGTTCCTTCGTGAGAACATTCCCAGGCACTGTTATCAAAATAGCAAGGCAAGGGGGCTGGAGCGATAGCACAGTGGGTAGGGGGTTTGCCTGGCACGCGGCCGACCTGGGTTCGATTCCCAGCATCTCATATGGTCCCTGAGCACCGCCAGGAGTGATTCCTGAGTGCAAAGCCAGTAGTGACCCCTGTGCATCGCCAGGTGTGACCCAAAAAGCAAAAAAAAAAAAACAAACCAGCAAGCAAGATTCGAGACTGATGTTGGGGCCATGGGGTAAGCAGAGGAGAGAGTGAAGACACACTGATCTGGGGGGCACACAGCCAAGGACAGATTTCCCTGGCTGGAAGAACTTCAGAAGAGAAAGCGCATCCACTGTCTTTGGGGAGCCTGGTCTAGCTTTGAGGCGTCTGGCATCCCTCCAGATGCGCTGCTATCCACCTGCCCTCCGCGGCTTCCACTCCCCACCCAGGAACAGGGAAACTCTCACATTCTCTTGTGTTCTTGACCAAAATTGAGCATATTGGCTGGGGTGGAATGTAACAGCCGGGGCCCGGGTGACTCAGAACATAAAAGTAGAGCGGCGGGCAGACCCATGTGGGCTTCAAGTCACCACTGAAGATGCAAGGCTAGGGCAGGGCTGAGGTCGGTGGGGGGGAAGGGGAGAGAACAGCGCGACCCAAGGGGAATCCCCCTTTCTGCCTATCGGCACAGCCTCTGCCTCTCTCTGAACTATGCTTTTATGCCAAAGCCATCGTAGGGCGCTTAACACAAAGTCATAAAAGTCATATCAAACAAATATGTCATATCATACAGATAGAATCTGTATGATTCCTTCTATCATACAGAGCAAAGAGCTGGAAGGCCACATAATGAGTTAGATCAGCAGAAGCCTGCTAGAATCACATGAGTCAGATTTCTTTCCTGAACATGAAGGGATGCTATAGCCAGACTTCAAATAATTCTCCAGACAATCTGATCCAAAACTCATTGTGGAAATATAAACTAATATCTATGGGCAGAGTTCAGGCAGCTTGGAGGAATAAATTTGGACTTGCCCTTCTTACAAAATGCCGGAAACTCAGAACTCCTAAGGAGTTTTCAAAAGCTATTATAGCTGTGATTTGAAGTCAGTTCACACTTCATCTGATTCCAATGAAATCTTAAGAAACAATGCAAAAAAAAAAATCTCAAACGTGAATTGTCCTCTCCCCTTCTCAGCAGTGATTGGGGGGGCCCCGTACTGCCAGTGATGGAACCCAGCTCACTGGCCTTTAGGTCTTTAATTTCTGAGACCTGTGACTTGAAGACAAAGAGTAATTTGTGCCATTGAGTGAGAGTTCACAAAGCAGCGTGTGGGTGCTACGATGGTGCATGTGCGTTCTGTAGCCGAGAGCCGCCTCCCATCCGCCCCAGGCCTCTCCAGCAGAGACAGAGACAGTGACCGCAGCCTGATGGTGAAAGTAGCTCATTTAATGCAGCACGGTCAGCCTCCTTATAGAACAGCTGAAGGGCCAGAGGTATAGGACTGCATGTCTGTGTGATTTACAGAGCTAAAGCATTCCGGCAGAGAGGCAATTCTCTCAAGGAGACGCTCTATCACTCTATCTCCAAGGAATATCTATGTTGCTTCTCTCTTTCACTGTTTTTGGCATATTCAATATGCCACGGGGAGCTTGCCAGACTCTGCCGCGCGCGGACTCGATACTCTGGGTAGCTTGCCGGGCTCTCCGAGAGGGACGGAGGAATCAAACTCGGGTCGGCCGTGTGAAAGGCGAAAGCCCAACCACTGTGCTATCGTTCCAGCCTGAGTAATTCACTACAAATACAAAATCTAGAATTCCCAGAAAGTTTTGGCTTATAAATAACCAAGGTTGACTTGAGAAACTATGACAATGATGCGTAAAACACAAAGGAAAACTTAAAGATAAGCTCAGGGGATAAGGGATGCTCACAAGAGCACTGTAAACTTTGCTGGAAGGAGGAAAAGGGACAATTCACTGATGAAGCCTAAAACACTTTGGGTTAATATCCAATAATTTAGGATCCATAGAACAAAGTCATAGGATTTAGATCTTTCTTTTTTTTTTTTTTCATTTTTTGGGTCACACCTGACAATGCACAGGGGTTACTCCTGGCTCATGCACTCAGAAATTACTCCTGGCGGTGCTCAGGGACTATATGGGATGCTGGGAATTGAACCCGGGTCGGCTGCGTGCAAGGCAAATGCCCTCCCTGCTGTGCTATTGCTCCAGACCCAGATTTAGGTCTTTCTATGGCAGTTTAATGCCATGACAAATAGCTTAGGTATTTTACAATCCTCTCAGGAAAATTAAATTTGCTAACATAACTGTAACTCAAAGTCATTAAAAGTATTAATTACTATCCAGTACATTAGTTAATGAGGAAAACAGCCATTCATTTATTTTTATTAATAGTGAATATTTATATTTATAAATAAATTTATATTTATTAATAAAATAATTTTATTTTATTAATATTTTAATTAATAGTGTCCAAATTAGGGCACGAGATAGAATACACTGGGCAGCGCACATGCCTTGCCCATGGCGACCTAGGCTGGACACGAGCACCTCACCCGGTCCACCAAGCACCACCAGGAGTGATTCCTTACTTCTGACTCAGAGCCAGAATAAGCCTTGGGCACCACCCAGTGTGCCCCCAAAACCAGAAAAAAAAAAGAACAAACAGTGCCCAAATTAAACTGCAGACTTCCAAGAATGATTGCAAGTGAAACGAGAAACCTAAGAAGGAATACTTGACTCCACATGACACTGGAAGACTGAGCCTTCCGCACCGCCAGGACGCCCTTTTCTTTTCTTCTTCTTTTTTTTTCCTTTTTGGGTCACACCCAGCGATGCACAGGGGTCACTCCTGGCTCTGCACTCAGGAATTACTCCTGGTGGAGCTTGGGGGACCCTATGGGATGCTGGGGATCGAACTTGGGTCGGCGGCGTGCCAGGCAAACACCCTACCCGCTGTGCTCTCACTCCAGCCCCAGGACGCCCTTTTCTGTTTCAGCTGTGAGCTGGACAACCAGGTCTTTCCCGCTGGGGACTCTCTGAGGAGTCATCCTGTCATCCTCTTTGTAACGTCACAGAGACCCTACAATGTGCAGGTCCCTGGCAACCCCGCCCGAAAAATGAACCAGATTGGACGTTCCTTCTAGAACAGGCTGGGCAGCTCGGCCCCCTGTGACTTTTCGATGGGACTTTCCCCGCGCTGCCCACAATCAAAGACACTAAAACGGGGCGCCGCATGGACACCTACTCATCCAGATCTCTACACACCTCAGCACTGTCCTCAGATACAGGGAGATGGTACTGGACCATGGCAGGGCCCGTGAAGCATCCCGTGAAACAGAACGGAAACGAGCACCAATGCCAGCAGAGGGAGCAGAAGTGGAGGTAAGAATTGGAGGCGATGATTAGTGTTGGCTCACTGGGATATTACCTTGCGGTTGGAGGCACGTTCAGATGCGGAGAGTGATAATAAAGGTCTGACTGTGGTAAACAAGTGGGCATGGTCACTGACGTGTAAGAGCCCACTCATAGCTGGAGACACTTAATGGCACTTCTGAGTCATTTCTATGCAGAAAAAGTAAAGAAAGTGAGTGGCCATGTGGAAAAGTCGAGATTTCAGCCACGTTGAAAATGAGAACAAGGGTGGAGGAAGAACGGGAATTACGTGGCCTCACAGTGAAGGAGGTGAGTGGTGTGTCATGCAGTCTAGACTGGAAAGCAAAAGGAGGAAGCAAAAGATCATGGACTAGGAAGAGATGGAGCTGAAAAGTTTGAGGTTTGGGGGATGAGAAGAAAAACGTCACTGAGGTAAGGAGTTGAGAGAACGGTCAGAACTATCACCAAGGCTGGGACTGGAGTCCAAGTTCTACTTCTTGGAAGAGATAAAAATGATGATAAAGTTTACTACATGGAATATAAAATAACATCATAGGAGACTGGCACCCAAGGACAGTAGGGACAAGGGCCAGGAGGATTGCTCCACAGTTGGCAGCCTGCCTCACGAGCTGGGGGAGAAGGCAGCTGGGATGGAGAAGGGATCACTAAGTCAATGGTGGGTGGAGGGATCACTCAGGATGGGAGATGTGTGCTGAGAGTAGATAAAGGACCAAACATGATGGCTTCTCAGTATCTGTGTTGCAAACCAATGGGGAGGGGAGGGGAGGGGAGGGAAGGGGAGGGGAGGGGAGGGGAGGGGAGGGGAGGGGAGGGGAGGGGAGGGGAGGGGAGGGGAGGGGAGGGGAGGAGAGGAGAGGAGAGGAGAGGAGAGGAGAGGAGAGGAGAGGAGAGGAGAATGAGAACTGGGAGAGGAATGGAGTAAAAACAGAAAAAAACCACAGAAAGAGCTAATAGAGATGAACGGTCAAGAGGATGAAGACTAAAGCTAGAGTCTGGGTTTGCAATCCTAGAACATTATTCATGATTCCAGGAACAGAATTTTTCAGATGAAAATTGGAGGGAGGAAAAAAATTGTATCGATAAGGGTTCAGATCAGTTCTGGCTCAGGAAGTCTCAGGGTGAAAGGCGGAAGCACCAAAGTGCCCCAGAGGGAAAGGCAGTGTGTTTGGAGCTTAGACTTCTTCCCGGTGAGGGACAGAAGCTACGAGGCCGGGAAGCTCTGCGGAAAAGTCCAGTGAAGATGGGCAGAGCAAGACGAGAGGGAAAGGGCTTGCTGGGCGAGCAGTTCGTGCTTCTGGGGCTCAGCCTTGAAGAAAACTTTGCCGAGTTTGAAGACAAGGTTGGGTGCAGGGACCCAGGACCTAATTCACACTGTGCAGTCAAGCTCAGTGCTAGTAGACGCCAAGATAATGAAGGTTTAAAAACTGGACTGGGGTGTAGGGAGCAGCTGGGTGAGAGTCTGGGGTCCCTTCCCAGCACCACATGCGTGTGCGCATGTATACACATGCCGACAAAACACACATGCACATAAAATTTTACATTCCACTTATTTACCACATGGGAGGACATCAAATTCGAGACCTTCACACTTAGTTTTTCATCCAAAAATCAGAATTTTTCATATGTGTACTGAAGAGAAGAAGCTCTAGAGCAAGAGCTTTGGCTCGGCCTATGGGTGGACCCGAAAGTCCCTGTTGCAACTGCTCACCCGACATTGAGAAACAATAGTAAACCGAACACACACATGGCCTGGCCGGGTTCCAGGGAAGCTCTATTTACACAGCAAGCAGCAGGTCAGGCTGACCTCTGGTGAACACGCAGTGTCCACACTCGCCCGTCTTCCTAAGCGGCAAGGCAGGCTCCGTTCAGGGGTCCACGACTTCATGACACTGTGCAGTTAAGTGCACGGCAGCTGAGGCTCTTACAATCACCCACAGGAGAAACTGTGAGGGGCCAGGGAACTAGCACGGGTGGGGGAGTCGGTGGCACCAGCACACAGGGAGATTAGGGGACTGGGACAAAGATAATTACAGAGCCAAGATGCGATCCTGGGGGCCACACGTGTGCGGCCCCTCCGCAGCTGCACGAGCATGACTCCAGAGGCCAGCTAAACTACTTTTGGTATGGGCAGCTCCTTGCAGAATGTCTCCAGACTGAGAACTAAGCCTCGGTCCCATGCCTGCCCAGGAGGGGAAAGGTATTTCTCTCTCTCGCCTTTTCCTTGCCGGGGGTGAAGGGCATGGTAACCGCCATATTATGACAACCACAGATGAGAGTTACAAGCTTGTAATGATCCAATATCTGGAAGAAATTTCCCTGGACTTAGTTGCTAAAATACAGAAATCCAAAACCATGTGGCCGCTATTGTGGCCGTACAACCTCGTATCTCTTCACAACAGGTCTGACTCTAGTGGGGAACTCCTAACAATAACAGTGAGGTTTTTGTTGAAATATTGAATGTAACCAAAGTAAAGAGAAAGTAAAATGAAATTTATCAGTTACACAGGCGGGGGCAGGGGCGGGGGGAGGGATGGGAGGTATACTGGGGGTTTTTTTGGTGGTGGAATATGGGCACTGGTGAAGGGATAGTTGTTTCAGCATTGTATAACTGAGACTTAAACCTGAAAGCATTGTAATTTTCCACATGGTGATTCAATAAAATAAAAAAAAATAAAATAGTTAAAAAAAAAAAGGATAATTACAGGGTCAGGAATCAGAAAAGGGACAGGGAAAGTCCTTGGCCATGGAGGCAAAAGGGACAAGGAGCAGGCGAGGGGCCAGAGGAGCAGTGCAGGGCAGTACAGAGCCAGGAAGCACTGGTCAGGCCAGACAGGAAGTAAAGCTCCCGAGAGCCACTTCACAAGAGCAGGAAATGCTCTCGTCTGGCTCTGAATTGAGCATGATCCATGAGGCCTCCGGCTCCCTCAGAGCCCAGCTGCTCAGCAAGTCACAGAGAAATCCAGAAGCAGGGCGGCACTGCGGGGCGGGGCGGGGGTAAAAGCCACTCCATCTTGGGCTGCTTCTGCATGGAGTGAGAAATGGCCACGCCGGCTGGAGGCACCGTTTTCTCTCCTTGGCCAAGGCTGCAGCAAACATGGATCTTCTTTCACATCATGGTGGGTTTCAAGAACACAGGGCACCTTTTTTTTCTTTTTGGGTCACACCCGGCGATGCACAGGGGTTACTCCTGGCTCTGCACTCAGGAATTAATCCTGGCGGTGCTCAGGGGACCCTATGGGATGCTGGGAATCGAACCTGGGTCTGCCGCGTGCAAGGCAAATACCCTACCCACTGTGCTATCGCTCCAGCCCCAAGGGCACCTTGAATAATCTCCACCTGGCCCTCAGGACAGTGGGGCACTGAAGCCACTCCATCACACAAGCAGAGGCAGGATGACTGAAGCACATGCACGAAGCCAAGCTTTGAAACAAAGCTGCTTAGAGGAGCACAGCTCAGAGCACGCCCCGTTCCCTCCCTCCTTCCTTCTTCACTGGAGCGAGAGCACAGCAGGTAGGGCATTGGCCTTGCACACGGCCAACCCGGGTTGATTCCTCCGTCCCTCTCGGAAAGCCCGGCAAACTACCGAGAGTATCCTGCCTGCACAGCAGAGCCTGGCAAGCTCCCCGTGGCGTATTCGATATGCCAAACACAGTAACAACAAGTCTCACCATGGAGACGTGACTGGCGCCCGCTCGAGCAAATCGATGAACAATGGGATGACTGTGCTACAGTGCTACCACTTGTTTACTAAGTACTGTCAAAGAACACAAGTGACATACTCCTTGGGTTTTCTTGTTTTTGTTTTTCTTGGGGTGGGGGGGATCGGGTGTAACTGGAAACATCTTCAAGGCCAGAGAGATAGTACAGGGGTTGAGGTGTTCCCTTGCCTGTGGCCACCCTCAGTGCAATCCTGGGTATTGCACGGACCCCAGCACCCCCAGGAGAACCCCCAAGCAGGGCTGGGTGACCCAATCCCCACCAAATGGTTAATTTTTTTTTTTTTTTGCTTTTTGGGTCACACCCAGTGATGCTCAGGGGTTCCTCCTGGCTCTGCACTCGAATTACTCCTGGTGGTGCTCAGGGAACCCTATGGGATGCTGGGAATTGAACCCAGGTCGGCTGCTTGCAAAACAAACTTCCTATCTGCTGTGCTATTGCTCCAGCCCCGCAAATGTTTAATTTTTGCGTTTAATTATTTATTCAGTTTTCCAAATATGGTTGAGTTTTTTCAAGAAGCTTCAGTTTTAGTCCCAGTACAGCACCGTGGGTGGGGCTAGAAGGCCCCAGGAGTGTCTAGCTGGACCTGGAACTGCACTGCCATCGATAGTCCCAGATTGTTGATGCCACTGCAGGATCCTTGTCATCTTATTGTGTGTGTGTCGGGGGGTGGGGGGGGCAGGGGGAAGGGGGTAATCTGGACCTGATTCCTGAAACTGAATTTTCTCTTTTGTCCCAAGTAAGAAGTGGAACACTCAGCTATAGTTCTGAGTGCACTTCTCGCCCCCACTGGCAAGTTTAAGCCTGATGAGTTGGAACTCAATGGGCCTGGGTCCAGAGGTGTGACCTGGTGTCAATGCCCTCTGCTCATTCCTGGAAGCACCAAAGGAAGAGGAAAAATCGAGAGCATTACTGCATGTTATGGGATTACAAAAAATATAAATTTGTAAGATGTAACAAATTGTTTCACCCACTGGGGTAAAGTTACCTGGTAGTGTATAAGAGCTATAGAACTTGTTCTACCTTGCAATCTAGTGATCTAATGTCTCACTAATATATTTTTAAAAAACACAACTAAGAAAGACAGGGATATCACCAGTTAGGGAGGTTTCAAAACATTAAGTCTAAAGTTCCAATGATTTCCAAAGCTTCTGCAGCAATATCTAGAATTTTCCACCACCACCCTATCTTCACTTTACTCTCATCGAGGCATCTTCCAAACCCAGGGTAACATCTCCCACTAACAAAACCAAGAGGGGCCAGAGAGCGAGTTCAGTAGGCAGGGCATGTGCCTTATACACAGCCAATGTCCCTCCATCCCATTTGATCGCCCTACATCTCCGAACTCTACAAACCCTGACATCCCAAGGTCGCCCAATACCTCCAAACTCTGACATCCCAGTAGGAGCAAACTAGACTGGATGGGAATGTAACACAGAACCCACCTAACCTTGACTAACAAAAATATCAACACACGCTTAACTGGCACCAACAGTTTAGTAAACCCTCAGACAAGGACTCAATGTCCCCCTGGGGAGATACAACAATTTTCACAGATTTCCTTTACTGAAGTATCTTTTTTTTACCATTTAATTAGCCACTTAGTAGTAAGAAAGTAAATTACTACCAGCCTACTCCAGGCTCAGGCTGGATGGGTGTCTGGGAGAATGGAGACAATGGTAGAGAGAAGGTATACCTGTAACAAATCATTATGAACAACTTTGTAAACCACAATGTCTAAATAAACTGGGGAAAAGGCTACAAACAATACAAATTAATCAATAAACTAAAATAAAAAGTGAGGCTGTGTAGGATAACATGGGGTTTGTCCTTTTAGCCTTGCTGCAGGGAACTTAGTTTACCTTAGAGCAATGGCCTTTCTGTATGGACACAGGAAGACAGTTAATATTATGCTTTGTAACTTGGGAGCTGATTGATTCCAATAATATTTACTCCTGGGCATCTGCTTTCTCAACTCAGTTGCCCTTAGTTCCTAGCACCCCAAAAGTAGGGTCCTGACGAGGGACAGAATGGACCCAGGGCAAGCTGTGAACAACCCTGGCATCGAAATGGGCCAGGCCAAAGCGCCACAATACTCAACTACAAGTTGACAACATGGTCATACACAAATGCTGTCATGATCCAAAAGTAACGATAAGACTAGGACCCTGCTGGGGTTAGGAAGACTAACCTGGCCTGAGGACTGTAGTCTGGAATCTATAGTGAATGTCCACAGGAAGCACCGAACTTTAAGGTTATATCTCTTACTGTGCTCATACAGAATGACATTGCTAGAAATATTAGAAGTAAATTTACTATAACTATTTAAGCGAATTACTAGCTGAGGAAGGAAGAAAGAGACATACCCTGGCACACCCTTGTTTGGACCCCACCTTTGAGAGGATCTCCTAGTAATCTCATCAAAATCCTTAGATGAGATTTTGTTAATCTCCTTGAGAAATGGTTTTACCCTTCTTTGCTGATTTGTTAATGTTAAGCCCACCTTGTGTCACCACCCTATGTAATTTGCCATATAAACTAAGACTGGGGGGCACTGAGGGGAGACAGAAGAAGACAGAGAGACAGAAGAGACAGAGAAGGAGACACACTAGAAAAGAACATGGGAGAAGAACAGAGAAGACACAGAAGCAGAGACAGAGAAGTCGGAAGAGACCAGAGGAGAGACTACAGAGGCAGAGACAGAGAGACAGACAGAAGAGAGCACAGTGGCACACACAGAGGCAGAGCACAAGGAGGAGCTGGTCCATACACAGCTGTTCAAGAGCACTGAATGCGAGCAGTGCGTGCGAGAGAGAGCTGCCCCAGTGCCCGCAGACAACACAACGACAACATGCATCACTGCATCTCCCCCTCCCGCGCGCGCCGCCCTTGTGATTTTTTCCAGGGCTGGAACAAGGCTCAGCTACAGAGCACTTGCCTTATGTCTCAGGGCCTGGGTTTGATCCCCCCAAATCTCGCACACACAAAACACACAAACTTTAACAGATAAATCACCGAAAAAGTGAAGCAAAGTTCAAGTTCAGTATCACCTACGATATAATCTCGGAGCAGTGGCGTGCGTGGGGCGCAAGAGGGAACCCCCGGCCCCTGTCTCCTTGAGGTGGTTGTGCAGGCAAACACTCTGGGAAATGTTAATAGATGGCCCATGAGAGAAGCATTCGGGAAATTGTTTTTTAGGAACTGCAGAAAACGAAGGAGTCTGATGGGAAACTGCTGCTCCACTGGGTGTTCCTGCTCCTTGCCTTACTCTGCCATTGTGCTGCCCAGATCCTGCTTTTATTACGAGTCGAGGTTGGGGTTCAGGTCTCCTGCCACTGACCGCCCTTGGTTCACGCTATGTCTGCTGCACTGGGAGTCTTTTGCACTCATGTGGAACCCACTTCAGCAATCTGCAAATCCGCATTGGGCCATCGCAAGAGCCACCTACATTCTCACTACTTCTAATTCGGAGCACCCCAAAGCACAGCGATGGTGAGAGCTGTGTGGGGGTTTGACTACTTACTGACCAATCTGGCCCTGACCCTCTGGCCTTCCTGTTCCCCTGGGGCACACGCTATTGAAATTAGGTCAGTGAAGAGCGCTGCAATGGCCTCGAAGTATGCGATGAAACAAATCCGACTTGAAATCGAAAGCTAGAAATGATTAAGCTTGGTGAAGACGGCCTGAACTCGCCCCGAAGAGAGGCCCAGGCAGCCAGCAGCGAGCTGAGCTGTGGAGGAAACGTTCCTGGGGCGATGCAGAGTGCAGCTCCCCTGAGCACACAGCTGGTGAGAAAGTGAAACAGCCTCACAGCTGGCAGGGAGAATGTCAGAGTTGAGCCGGGACGGAATGGTGGCGGTGTTGCCTTCATCCGCAGCCAAAGCAAGGCCCCCTCTCTTCGGCTCTGTGAGAGAGACGAGGAGGCTACAAGACTAAGTCTGACGCCAGCAGAGGTTTGTCCCAGAGGGTTAAGGGAAGAAGCAAAATGCCTCCCTAACCTAGAGGAGCCTAGATCTGGTGAAGTCACTGATGAAGTCAGACGGCACATGGAAACCACCTCCTACTGGGGGCTGCTGCCCTCTGAGATTTTCACGGGAGAGGAGTCAGTCCCTGGCGTCACAGGGCATAGGATAACACTGGTTTGTCCTTCCCGCCTTGCCACAGGGAGCTTAGGTTTATTGGGTTACTCCCAGCACACAGAGGAATGGGAGCACTGTGATGTCCTTTTTGTAGAGACAGAGGAAGACAGTTAATGCTATGCTTTTGTTACTTGGGAGCTAGTTGACTCTGAATGATATTCACTCCTGGGCATCTGTTCTCTAGACTTAAGCTTCAGTTGCCCTTACGTCCTAGCACCCCCAAAGCAGGGTCCTGACGAGGGACTGGATGGACCCAGGGCAAGCGGTGAGCTATGTGCTACCCTGGCATTGAGATGGGCCTGGTCAAAGTGCCATAATGCTTAACTATACATTAAGAGCATGATCATGGACAAATTCTATCATGATCCAAAAAGTAATAACTAGATCTGGACCCTGCTAAGGTTAGGAAAGATTAATCTGGCCTGAGCACTGTAGTCTGAGTCTGTGGCAAGATGTTCCCAGGAGAGCTGCCCTACAAGCTCAATGTATCTCTTACTGTGCCCATACAAAAAGGACATTGCTCTGAATTTAACTATGCCAAGAACTTAAGGAGAAGAGAAAAACAATATTTACAAGTCAAAAGATCACAAAGAAAGAAATTACAAATAAACACAGAGGCAGAGGAACACTGTGATGGGAGCAACTCAATAAGGCAGAAGCTCCCTGTGGTCAGGCAGAAAGGACAAGCCAATGTTATCCAACAACGGGGCACTATTCAGGACTGACGCAGCTGTGGCTAGCATGTGGCTACCACTGTCATTTATCATTCCAGAACTCTCAGAACGCCGACCAATTCTCCCGGGCGGTGGATCTCAGGCTGCTAACGCTACAGGCAGTGAGACAGACTGTACACAAGGAAGGGAAGTGTGCTGCCTGTCCCCCAGTCTCTGTCAGAATTCGGACATGAAGAGCTGGGGGGGGGGGGCTGATTCGATGTCTCGCTTCTCGATCTCTATCCCTTGGCTCACAGTCCCAGCCTCTCTGCACCCCTGCTGTTCCCCCACCCCTTCTGCCTTCTCCCTGGAGGAAGTCGCCGGTCTCTGCTGTCGAAGCAGCCTCCAAAACGTCACTTCCCCAGGGACTGGAGTGATAGCACAGCGGGTAGGGCGCTTGCCTTGCACGCAGCTGACCCGGGTTCGATCCCCAGCATCCCATACGGTCCCCCAAGCACTGCCAGGAGCAATTCCTGAGTGCCGAGCCAGGAGTAACCCCTGAGCATCGCTGGGTGTGACCCAAAAAGCAAAAAAAAAAAAAAAAAAAAAGTCACTTCCCCATTTTCCTTTCTTGAATTCCCTTTGCCCACTCTCCCCACCCCGGTCGTCAGTGGGTCTCACTGTCTCACTTCACACCCTGTTTCCCACCTCACTGAGCGTCAGCCCCGCATTTTCCGTATCAAGTGAGCAGCACGCCCCTCTTCATCCACACAATCTGGGGCTCCTTTCCCCTCCCTCGGGGCCTTTGCACTTGGCCCTTCCCCTTGGCTAACACTACCCCAGAGCCTTCCCAACAGCTTCCTCCCATCTGCTGTGGCTCGGGTCCTCTGGGACATCCCCCCCACCCAAATCTGCAGCCCACTATGACAAGTGTTTGCGCTTCCTCCAGAGCACTGCTCATTGGCTGGTTTCTTACTTTTTTTACTTTTTGGGTCACACCCAGTGATGCTCAGGGCTGACTCCTGGTTCTGCACTCAGGAATTACTCCTGGCAGTGCTCAGGGGACCCTATGAGATGCTGGAAATTGAATCCGGGTCGGCTGCATGCACTGTGCTATCGCTCCAGCCCCTGGTTTCTTTTTTTTATATAATTATTTTTATTTTATAAGTCAGTTCACAATATTTGTCACTGTCACTGTCATCCCATTGCTCATCAATTTGCTCAAGCGGGCACCAGTAACATCTCTCATTGAGAGACTTACTGTTACTGTCTTTGGCATATCCAATACACACGGGTAGCTTGCCAGGCTCTGCCGTGCAGGCTCCATACTCTTGGTTGCTTGCTGGGCTCTCCGAGAGGGGCAGAGGAATAGAACTCGGGTTGGCTGTGTGAAAGGCAAAAGCCCAATATTAAATATTACATTTAATATTCAAACATCAATCCCACCACCATGACACCTTCCCACCACCAAATCCGGGATGTTTCCATCCCAAGTCCCAATCCCTGTCCCAAAACACAACCAAAATAATGTATTTTGCATTGTCTGTTATGAGGAACTGCTGAACATGCTGACAAAAAAGTTTTCATTAGGAAAACAGTGTGAAGACTGTTCTATCTTGGCAGGAGCCATTAAGACGTTCTACAGGATATCACTAACATGTTGTAAAAGTTTGGGTGAGCTGAGCTTTGGTATATATATATCTGAAAATACGTATATATCATTGGCTGGTTTCTTAGTTATCCTGCCAAGCAATCAGCACCCCAGGAAAAGATTCTTTGCTGGCATCAGGAGAACCCTCTGCTAGCTGGGTTCCTCATGCTAGCCCCTCACTTGGTGCCCGCACCTGGGGGCAAAAGTCTCTCCTCCATTGCGCAGCCCTAACCCAATCATGCCCGGTCAGCCCTCCTTCCCACATTCAACCGTACTTGGTCCACCCAAATCCCATCCCTTCAGACATTTGGAGAAACACAGACATTCAGAGCACGGACACCCACCCTGGCCCCGGAAATCGACATTTCTAAGAGCGCACGCACTCCTGGGGGTCCCCGGGAAAGTGGACTCTGGCCAAACATGGCTCTTCCCTGTCTTCCCTCCCCTCCCAGTGACGCCAGCGCAGGCAAGCAGTGATCACACCAGATCATATCAAGCTTTCATTTCCCAAGCGGGTCACCACAACAAAACACACATTCTTGCCTTGAGCTTTGCAGAGTCCCTTCACTTCCTCTTATCAGTGTGCGCTGGGTTTGGGGGTGACACACCTCCTCTCGCTCTCTCTTTCTCAGTCACAGCTGTCAAAGGCAGCAGAGAGGGAGGAAGAGGAAGAAGGCCCCCCCAAGGCGTGACTCATGGTTGTATCTTTCAGTCTTTAATCAAATGCCAACGGATTTGAGAATTAAGTGAGCCTGCTTCAATATGGTCTTTGGGGACCAGAAACACACCGGAGGATGGTCCAGGTTTCAGTATTCATCTTCCTCATTTCTTTATCCTAAAATTGTATCTACAACGTAGAGCAAGAGCAGAGATCCAATTCCCATTCTTTGGGGAGGTGGGGGAGATTCATTCCCCATGAAGTAAGCGCACCCTAAAATGTTAAGGGTTCAGCTTTTTAGAGCAGATGAACAGTTACATAATAAATCTGCTTCTCTCTCAAAACCCTGACATGCTGTTTCCTTTATAAAAAGCAGCATAGAGGGGCTGGAGCCATAGCACGGTGGGGAGGGCGTTTGCCTTGCACGCGGCCGACCCAGGTTCGATTCCCGGCATCCCATATGGTCCCCTGAGTAACTGAGTACCACCAGGGGTAATTCCTGAGTGCAGAGCCAGAAGTAACCCCTGAGCATTGCCGGGTGTGACCCAAAAAGCAAAAGCAAAAAAAAAAAAGCAGCATAGAGAGGAAAAACCCTTCCTAAAATTATCTAAAGCAACATCCTACCCAAACTGACTAGGATAAGTTGGAGAGAGCAGAGAATCTACCCTTCCTGGGATCCTCTGGAAGTGGTGGTCTCAGATCTCCCCCTCCAGGCCCCACCCCACCTTCCTGGGTATGACAAGGGCAGAAGAGACAGAAGCTGAAACTGATTCTTAAAGCACAAAACCTAAAAGGTAGCAGGCACTTAGGTGTTATCTTGAATATATCCAAACTAACATCAATCTCAGACAGAAATATTCTTTTTTTTGGGGGGGGGGTCATTTTGGGTCCCACCCGGTGATACTCAGGGGTTCCTCCTGGCTCTGCACTCAGGAATCACTCCTGGCAGTGCTCGGGGACCCAGTGGGATGCCGGGGATCGAACTCGGGTGGGCCTCGTGTAAATGCCCTCCCCGCTGTCCTATTGCTGGGGCCCAAGGACAGGAAATACTCTAATCTCAAAAGAATGAGCAAAACAAGTTCCAAGGTTGACAACAGGTGGGCTTGCCCTTAAGTGTTTCTTGTTGTAAGTCTTTGCTTCTCCACAATATTTGAAACTTTGTAAGAGCTGGGACTGTGTGTTACTGCCAGAAATAGTATCCCAAAGGTCACAATTTTGACTCTGTCATTAAAATATAAACAATCTCAAAGACATTTTTTTTTGCACTGCTCCTGATGGTGATCTGGCAGACAGTTCCTTGTTATTTAAACAACTTTCCCGAGAATGTAATTCACTGACCACACAATTTTCTTAAGTGTACAATCAGGGGCCAACCACGTTGGGCAAACAGCACCCTGGGAAATTTTAGAGCATTTTATGATACCCAAAAAGCAGCTCTGTAGAACTTGGTCACTACTGCCACTTCAAAAGATGTGCTGGTCTAAGTTTTTCACACCAGCTGGACCCACAACTGGCTGTGTTTCGGGTGTGGTTCCTTTCCATCAAGATGCTGAGGTCCAGTTATTGGGGGCATGTGTTACTTTTCTGGCCAAATAATATTCCTAGGGCAGATACAGCATTTTGTTTTGTTTTGCAGGCAGGGGTGGGGAGTGGGGTGCATTGTCAGCGATCAAACCAGGGCCTCACACCTGGAAAACCAGTCATCCTTACTGATACAACCAAACCCAGATGCAGAATATTTTGTCCACCACCAGGTCCCATTTGAGCTGCTTCCACTTTATAATTTTTTTTTATTTTATGGAAAGAGGAGAGCATCTAATTTCTAATTCAGTCTAGTTCAATTTAGTTCTAATTTAGTCAAGCACTCAGACTCACTAAGGGGCAGAGGGCCTGTCTCCTGGAAACGTCCCAAACCCAAGGGAGGAGTTGAAGTCCAAGGCAGACACTGACGAACAGTCCCATTCCCTGGTAACGCTCTCCCTTTGATCAGTGAAACCCTGGACGCCTCTGAATCACCAAATCCCTTTCAGCCCACCCTCCCCAGCTGTGTGGCTCGGCGCCTTCCAGCAGGCTCTGAGGCTGCTGCCCTTCTGATGCTACCTCATTGCGTAGCGTCAAGTCCTACAAACGACAGAGACCATTTTGGAGCTCCCCCTTCCCTCCTGACTCACTCATGACACTCTCTCGTTGCATCAGTTCAGACAGGGTCTGAAGGAGACCAGAGTCTCCTGTGCGAGCTTAGTACAGCTTTCTTTACCTTCTCAAGCTACCAGTGACTCGACGTTTTTACTACCAGGCTGAGTTTCCCAGAGCCGACACATCATCCACGTGCAGTAGACGCGCCTTGTGCTAGGCTTGCTCGGTCCCGTGTGCGCCCTCACTGGTCCGTGCTATCAGTCTATACTGTGGAACTGCTGGTGTGAAGTTACAACCAAATTTGACTGTTCCTCCGCCCTGTTTCCAACACTCATCTGGTCAAGAGCTGGCACTTGCTGTGTGAGGACAACCTCATCCCCTGGTTGGTGTATCTTTATTGGGCCAACCATGATCTGCCTCTCAGGCTCAACTCTGCTCGGTGACCTAATTTCCAGCAACTGGTTGTGGTGACAAGTGGGGACTTTCTGCACCGTGCACCGGCCTGCACCCCTCCCAGCCTCGCCAGCAGCAGCCCGGAAGCTGACTGGCTCCCCCGTTGGGTTATCAAGGGAGCACCAGCAGGGATGACCGCAGGAAGGGTGGGCCTGCTAAGCCACTGAATCAAAAAGCACCCGCTGGAGATAAAACCGGGCTCTTCAGAGCTTCCTCTTCAGCAAAAATTTGAAGACCTTTGCTTACTGGTATTTATCAAGCTGATTTAGTAACCCCTGGCCGTGACTCTTTCAAGAGTCAGTGATGGGGGCTGGCATAGCATAGTGGGTAGGGCACTTGTCTTGCATGCGGCCAACGCAGTCTCGATCCCTAGAACACCTTATGATCCCCTGAGCACTGCTAGTGATCCCAAAGAGCAGAGCTCAGGAGCTCAGGAGTGAGCTCTGAGCACAGCCCAAGACGAAAAAGCAAGACCTGGTCATGGAATCCCAAATTCAGGCACCTTCTTCATAGCTCCTACTTTAACTGCCAGAGGAAGGCTGAGCCGGTTTTGAAGCTGCGACTTCAACCAGATCACAGTTTCCCCATTAATTATACCTCAAGGCACACTCCATTCTCAATGCCCAGAGCTATGGCAACTTTCTCAGTCATGGTCAGGGCATGTGGTCCACTCAGAGGTTGTGTGGACGGACACCTGAAACTCTAGACAGATTCTAGTCCTTTCTTCTCTAGGTGTAAAATGAGGACTCTGAAGAAGTCTTTATCTACCAACACTTGGTTCCTCTATTGCAAATTAGAGACTGCAGCACAAACAGATGATGTGTATGTTTGCCCAATTCTCTCTTACTTTTCTCATGCTCAATGACAGACTGAATTTCTCATCCTTCCAAGCCATGACCTTGGGCCTTTAGAGATGAGATGAGGACTCTAAAGGTCAGGGAGAGCTGACCTTTAGAAACATCCCCTGAAGACTTCTAGCTCTCTCGCCTGCAAAAATGACAAACTTAGACAATGATGTGTCTTCTTGGACTCTGTGTGTGTCTGTGTGGCTATCCATTCAATACCGAACCAAACTAATGTTCAAAGTAGGTTACATCATCCTTGGGACCCAGGTTTCACAAGCACATAAAAATCATATTACTGACACTCCAATCATTTCCAAGACTGAACCAGAACTACTTTCATCATCTGGTTCTCAACACCGATCCAATTACTTCTCTGCCCCAATCTAAGAGCCAGACAAGTCAAGACTGACACAGCTAGTTATAGTTACTGGGACTTGGACCATGAAATATGTGAAATCAACTGGACCTCTGTGGACCTAGATATCTGACCACATGGCAGTGGTCACATACAACTTACGAATTTGCAATGTAGCATCTTTGGCCAAGTGCCAGCATGATCCATATGACAAACACAATAGACACGTCATGTCATGTTCCAGGTAAGTTTAAGGAAAATGGAAAAGAACATTACCTCCAGGATCCTGGGACGCCGAGGGTGTCTCAGCTTCTTTTGGTCCCACGACGGGCAGGAGTGTCCAGGACAGTGTTCTGTGACATCAGGCAGTGTCGTGCCATCTTTCTGCCGCCTGGGTCTCTATGAGAAACAACATATTTCCATAAGGTACAGTAACAAGTGAAAAAGAAAAAACACGTCCCACTCCCTCTAGTACAAGGTAATAAGGCCATCCTGTGCAGTACTTTTGAGATTGGCAACATGCTAAATGCGTGGCATTGCCCTAGAGAGGTGGAAACGCATAGTATGACTAGTATCAACTTACAATGAACTTGAGCACTTAATCAGCTCCAGCATGTGGGTGACTAATATGAACTGGCTTCTCCCACTCCCTCCTGGCTCTTGGCAAGAGCGGAGAAACAAAGAATGATCAAACAGGCAATAATTAACTTCCATTTCTAACATGGAACATATCTCGCTCCATTTTAGAAGAGGAAAGTAATTGTTATGCATTTATAACTTCAACTTATTCCCCAGTGTCTTTATTGGTTATCATCCATCCATCAAGGGCATCCTTCCATCTGTCTGCATCTAGGAAATGCTTAGGCTCAACTCCCAAGGGTTTAAAGAGTGGTTTATATATGATCAATCCAGCAAAAATTCGAGCATGTAGTGTTAATTTCCACATAAATATCAATCATAACAGTTGGCAGGTTCATTCCATGTTTATTTTACTCTTTTTGTGTTGGGGGGCACACATGGTTGTGCTCAGGAACCCCTCCTGGCGGGACTCAGGAGACCACCGGGAATACCAAGGATCAAACCTGGCTCAGCTGCGTGCAACGCAAGTGCCTGTTGTGCTATTACTCCCCACCTCCTCTTTTTTCATTGTTTATAAGGAATAATCGAGCCTCTAAGTACATAATCACTGAGTATTTTTATTACTTTCTTAGCGAAGCAAGATAATTTTTGCAGCACTGTAGCACTGTCATCCCGTTGTTCATCAATTTGCTTGAGTGGGCACCAGTTAACGTCTCCATGGTGAGACTTGTTGTGACTGTTTCTGGCATATCCAATACACCATAGGGAGCTTGCCAGGCTCTGCCATGTGGGCAGAATACTCTCGGTAGCTTGCTGGGCTCGCCAAGAGGAACAGAGGAATCAAACCCAGGTCAGCCACGTGCAAGGCAAATGCCCTACCCGCTGCGTTCCAGTTCAAGATAGTTTTTACTGAACAAAATTTATTTAGAAAATCTTGAGGGGAAAGAAAAAGGGAATACATGTTTAAGAGAGAACGCTGGTATCTCTTAGAGTGGAAAAGGCAGGGAAAAAGCAAACCAGCAAAGACATGTGTTTAAGGGAGAACACAGGCAAGCCACAGAATATATATATATATATGTATATATATGTATATATATATGTATGTATATATATATTTTAAATTTATTTATTGAATCACCGTGAGAGTAGTTACAAAGCTTTCGGGTTAAACCATCCATCATACAATAATAAAACACCCATCCTTTCACCAGTGCACATTTTCTACCACTAAAAAACCTGGAATACCCCCATCCTGGACTGGAGCCATAGCACATCAGGTAGGGCATTTGCCTTGCACGTGGCTGACAAGGTTTAATTCTTCCATCCCTCTCGGAGAGCCCGGCAAGCTACCGAGAGTATCCCGCCTGAATGGCAGAGGCTGGCAAGCTACCTGTGGCATATTCAATATGCCAAAAACAGTAACAAGTCTCACAATGGAGACATTACTGGTACCCACTCGAGCAAGCTGATGAACAACGGGACAGTGCCAGAGTGCTACCCCCCCCCCCATTCAACACCCTCTCCCCACCTGTGTGGCAGATGATTTCCACATTGTTCTCTCTCTACGCTGATTACTTTCAATATTTCAACACAAAACCCACCATTATTATTTGGGATTTTATTCCAACACGCAGATCTGCCGAAAAGGCAACATTAGACAATTTGCTTTCTATTGCTGATTATGAACAGCATATGATTTTGGAATTCTGAAGTCTTAATAGTTAAATCTGGAGGGATTTCTGCCAAAAGCTGCTGGGTTCCGAGATTTGTTTCTGAGTCCCTGGGATCATGGACGTTAAGCAGCTTGCTGGTTCACCAGAGGGCTCATTCATGGGCGGCGACTTGGAATCTCCCACGGAATATTTTTTAAAAAGGATATATAGAATTTTTGCATGCAAAGCGGAAAAAGTCACCAACATCTTAACTTTACCTGTGTGCTTGGGCCCAGAGCAATAGTACAGTGGTAGGGCATGTGTCTAGTGCAAGGCTGACTCAGGTTTGATAACGCCTACCCCCCACCCCCCACCCCGCCCCCAAATGGTCCTCTCAGCACTGCCAGGATAATTCTGGATTGTAGAGCCAGGAGTAAATCCTGAGCATCATTGGGGGTGGCCCAAAAGATATAATCACTTTCACTGTCATCCCGTTGCTCATCGATTTGCTCGAGTGGGCACCAGCAATGTCTCCATTGTGAGACTTGTGTCTGTTTTTGGCATATAGAAGATGCCATGGGTAGCTTGCCAGGCTCTGCTGTGTGGGAGAGATACTCTCAGTAGCCTAATGGGCTCTCTGAGAGGCCAGAGGAATCGAACCTGGGCCAGCCATGTGTAAGGCAAACGCCCTACCCGCTGTGCTATCGCTCCAGCCCCAAAAGAAAAAGAAAAAGAAAAGAAAATTAAACATGAGGGGCTGGAGCAATAGCACAGCGGGTAGGGCGTTTGCCTTGCACGCGGCTGACCCAGGTTCAATTCCCAGCATCCCATATGGTCCCCTGAGCACCGCCAGGGGTGACTCCTGAGTGCTGAGCCAGGAGTAACCCCTGTGCATCGCCGGGTGTGACCCAAAAACCAAAAAAATAAAAAAGAAAATTAAACATGAATGCTTTTTTTATTTTGTTTCATTTGCTTTCTTTTGGGGCCACACCCGGCACACAAAGCACAAGCTCACTGAGAAGGAATGAATACATTTATGACAGTTAAAGCACTTTATGCATTTTTCAAAGATTCACAAGTTTAAAGAAGCATAAGCATGATGTGTATGTGGTAAGTCGAAGTGTGAAATATTCTGAAGAAGTGTCAGAGTGTACACGCTGCAGCGAGATCAGCAGGGAGACCCGGAGGCTACCGCATGGGAAAGAGGCTCAGCCATGATGAACCCAGAAGGGAGAGAGGCTTGAAGAAACGGCCGTGCAATGGCCGATGAAGAGGGCTCCAAGCCAGACTCAAGCGGCTGAAGCCTTGGAGAACACAGAATACGCAAGAGAAGCATGTGACAATTAGGAGAGCTGCAATTCCAGATGTGCAGTTAAGATTCATTACAGATGCTAATCTGAGTAACTTAAGATCAGTTAGAGGGGCTGGAGCGATAGCACAGCGGGGAGGGCGTTTGCCTTGCACGCGGCTGACCTGGGTTTGATTCCCAGCATCCCATAGGGTCCTCCGAGCACCGCCAGGAGTCATTCCTGAGTGCATGAGCCAGGAGTAACCCCTGTGCATCGCCGGGTGTGACCCAAAAATTAAAAAAAAAAAAAAAGATCAGCTAGAAACCTTCTATTACATAGTACTGAAGTGAACAGCTTTATCTTTATACATCTGAGCCAAGCAATCATTATTTCAAGTTTAAGAACTCAAACTAAATAACTAGGTCCAATCTATCATCACCACACTGTCATCCAGAGTTCTTGAGTGTACTTTGCCATCAAGAGCTTAGTATCACTGCTGCTCTGGGTATGCTTTATAAATACTTTCCAATTTGCTCAGCGCCAAATCATACTGTTTTTATTTTAGCACAGTTGAACTCTAGTTTGCATTTCTTAAATTTTGTTTTGTTTGGCTTTGTTTCAGGAATGTCTCCTTGCGTGTCCAGCCCATTTATTAGAATTTTAATTTTTTTCTTTTTTTACAAAATTTTTTAAATCGAATCACTGTGAGAACAGTTACAAAGCTTTCCAGTTTAAGTCTCGGTCATACCATAATCAAACACCCATCCCTTCACCAGTGCACATTTTCCACCATCAAGAACCCCAGTATACACCCCACCCATCCCTCCCCCTGCCTCTCCACTTTGATCACATTTAACATTTCGACAAAAAATCCACCCAGCATTATTATTTGGAATTTCCCCCAATAATCAGACCTGCTGAAAAGGCGTCATTAGATCATGTGTTATCTATTGCTGGTTATGAAGAGCATACGATGTCACACAGCCGCTTCATCCAAAATATCAGATTTTGGATTTCTGATAGTTTAGTAGTAAGTCTGGAAGGATTTCTGTCAAAAGCCGCTGGGTTCCAAGATTGGTTTGTGTGCCTCCGGGACCATGGCCATTCAGGAGCCAGAGCTAATTTTTTTCTTATGGACACACAAAGGCACTCATAAAGCCTGCTGGCGATAGTCCCTATTTTCCAGGATGAAAATTTTCTAAGTACTCCGCTCTGAGTGAGAGCATGCAGTGGAGTGCTGGTCCTAAACCTGTGCCCTGTGGACTGTCACACCCAGCACCTCCTGACAGCTCTCCTGCCCTCCTCAAGGCTCTACGGCTCATCCCTGGGCTCATGGTCTCTCCCTCCCGGGGTACCGCTCTCCAGCTTTCCTGTTCCAATCTACTTTCCCCAACCCTGAGCTAACAGTTCCTGAGTCTGTGTCACTGTCAGATTCCATGGGCACAGAGTACTCAGAGCTTCATTCCTCTGATTGGCCCTTTCGAGATGATTCCGTTGGTTCCAAAGGGCTGACTGTGCAACTCGAGGGGAAGGTATCATCCATTCAGGCATCAGCCAAGTGCAAGGAAAACACCCTCCCTACTCAGTGTACTAAATTTGAACCCTCCACCCAAGGATTTTTTTTTAATGTTTTAGTACTTTATTCACATCTATTCTTTTTAAAATTTTTTTATTTTATTTTTATAAAGTAGTTCACAATATTTGATAACATTTAATATACAAATGCCATTCCTACCAACATTACACCTTCCCACCACCATATTTTATTTATCTATTTATTTATTTTGCTTTTTGGGTCACACCCGGCGATGCACAGGGGTTACTCCTGCCTCATGCACTCAGAAATTACTCCTGGCAGTGCTCGGGGTACCATATGGGATGCTGGGAATCGAACCCGAGTCGGCCGCATGCAAGGCAAACACACCCTAACTACTGTGCTATCACTCCAGCCCCGCACCACCATATTTGGGATGTTTCCATCCCGAACCCCAATCCCTGCCCCAAAGCAGAACCAAAATAATTTATGTTGCATTGTTTGTTATGAATAATCTGAAGAGGCTCCAAAAAAACTTTCCTTAGAGGAGAGTGTGTGAAGATTGTTGTATTTCACCCAGGGGCCACTAAGCCCTTCTATAAGAGGTTACTAATATATTGTTAAAGGTTGAGCCTTGTGTGTTTTTATATACATATGTGTGTATATATATATGTAGATAGATAGATAGATAGATAGATAGATAGATAGATAGATAGATATCTCACTGTATCACTGTCATCCCGTTGCTCATTGATTTGCTCAAGCAGGCGCTAGTGATGTCTCCATTTGTCCTAGCCTGAGATTTTAGCAGCCTCTCTTTACTCGTCCTTCCCAATGGTGCTGCATTAGAGACTCTTTCAGGGTCAGGGGAATGAGACCTATCATTGTTATGGTTTTTGGCATATTGAATATGCCACAGGGAGCTTGTGGCTTAAGTGCTCTCTCAACCGTGGAAATCAGTCCCAGTTTACCAGGCCCTTGGGTGGCCGGCAAGTGTCTAACAAGCTGGGTTTCACCTCCCCTCAGCTCTCTCCCTGCATCACACACCTGATGGGCACTGAGCCTGCATCAAGACTGTCTGGCCCACCCCAGCATCTCACCTTCGCTCCTGCAATTTTGCCTGCATGTACCTGCCCCTTTTTTCCAGCAAGCCCAACTCTTCACAGTACCGCTCTCAGCTTCTCTCTTCCAGGGAGCGTGGCCCCCAATCAGAGTTTACTTTTCTCAGAACCCAAGCAAGACTATTCCGAGGCCCTTTAAGGACTCTGAGCTACCAAGAGTTTCTATGCTGCTGCACGAGAATGGACTGAAGAGTCAGGATGCACTTCATCTTGGGCTGGAAGCCGGGAACAGAAAATGACGGGATGTGGGCCTTGCTCTTAAGGAGTTCCTGCCTACTGCCCACCAGGTAGGATCTGCAAGTGCACAGAATCCTGCCCAGAGCTGGAAATGTCTATGAAAGTCACCCCAGACCAGGGAGAATGAACAAAGAGGAGTTAGTCCAACTAGGGGCTCAGAGACACCTTCCTAAGAGGGAGAGATGTGATGATAACGCTAAGGGGAGTTGAAGGTACAGGGGTTTGAGACAAAGAAAAGAAGGCCAGAGAGGGGCTGGAGTGATAGCATAGCAGGAAGGGCGTTTGCCTTGCACGCGGCTGACCCGGGTTCAATTCCCAGCATCCCATATGGTCCCCTGAGCACTGCCAGGGGTAATTCCTGAGTGCAGAGCCAGGAGTGACCCCTGAGCATCGCTGGGTGTGATCCAAAAAGCAAAAAAATAAAATAAAATAAATAAATAAATAAATAAATAAAAATAAGGCCTGAGAGAGTGCCCGAGAACAGATGAAACTATGGCACTTCTACACAATGGAATACTACACAGCTGCTAGGAAAAGATGAAGTCATGAACTCTGCATATAAATGGATGGATATGGATAGTATCATGCTGAGTGAAATGAATCAGGAGAAGGACAGATATAGAATGACAGCATTCGTTTGTGGTATCATCATCATCCTCATCCCATTGATCATCGAATTTCTCGAGCGGTCTCAGTAATGTCTCCATTCGTCCTAGCCCTGAGAACTTAGAAGCCTCTCTTTACTCATCCTTTCCAATGGTGCCGCATTGGAGGCTCTCTCAGGGCCAGGGGAATGAGACCCATCATTGTTACTGGTTTGGGCATATGAATACACCATGGGGAGTTTGCCAGGCTCTCCCATGTGGGCAGGAAAGTCTCAGTAGCTTGCCAGGTTCTCCCAAAGGGAGAACTAGGCTATAAGATGTCTTCCGGGAGCTTGGTTTTATGGTCTCTGGATGCTGACCCTTGGTGGGATCACACGGCACCGGGGGAAGTCCCTGGGTGTGACCACCTAACTACTGGAACATAGGGAATCTGGGGGGAAGAGGCCCTGTCCCAATCCGAGCAGGCTTGGAGGTCTCATCCGTGGGTCCCACACACCTGGGTTCCTCTGCTGGTTCCTTCATGCGTGAGGCTCATCCGAACATGTGGAGAGGGGCCTTGAGCATGGCTGTGGCTAGGCTCTGGAGGTCTTCGGCTGCAGGAGCTCTGCTCGGGGCAGGGAGGGAAACTGAGGCCCAACCCCTCCAAGGAGCTCCAGGAAAGATGGACAGATATAGAATGACAGGAGATGGACATATATAGAATGACAGCATTCATTTGTGGTATATATAAATATATAAAGTTGTATATAGAACTAGGAGTCTGGGACCCGGGGCCAAGATGTCCAAGGCTACTTGGATCGGGACTGGGCCTCTTCCACCCAGATCTCCCATTTTCCAGTAGCTAGGAAGTCACACCCAGATACTGCCCCCAGCGCCGTGTAATCCCATAAGAGCCAATATCCAGAGACTATAAAACCAAGCATTGTGGCCGTGTGACACTAATAGCCTAGTTCTCCCTCTTAGAGAACCTGACAAGCTACCGAGAGTCTACTGCCCACTTGGGAGAGCCTGGCAAGCTCCCCGTGGCATATTCATATCCCAAATACAGTAACAGATATATACATACCTCTCGGAGAGCCCGGCAAGCTATTGAGAGTATCCCGCCTGCACAGCAGAGCCTGGCAAGTTACCTGTGGCATATTCAATATTGCCAAAAACAGTAACAATAAGTCTCATTCCCCTGACCCTGTAAGAGCCTCCAATTGTTAGGAAAGACAGTGAGGAGAGGCTGCTAAAATCTCAGGGCTGAGTGTAATACAGACGTTACTGGTGCCCACTCGAGTAAATCGACAAACAACAGGATGACAGTGATATATGTGTGTGTGTGTGTGTATATATATATATATATATATATATATATATATATATATATATATATATATATATAAGACCAATATCCATGACCAAGGGAAACAGAAGCTAGGAGGGCTGATCAATGGTTGGAATCAACCACAAGTGTGTGTGGGACGCAGGGTAGGTAAGATAGAGAAGAGACCAGTATGACAATAATAGATGGAAATGATCTCGCTGGACAAGAACTGAGTATTAAAAGTAGATAAAGGGGATATACTGGATAACCTTTCAGTATCTGTATTACAAACCACAATTCCAAAAAGGAGGGAGGAAGAGAAGAAAGGAGGGAGGGGGGAGAGAGAGAGGGAGAGAGAAGTGCTTGCTGCAGAGTGATGGGAGGGAACCTGGGGACACTGGTGCTGGGAAACGTACACTGGTGGAGGGACGGGTGTTGGAACACTGTATGACTGAAACCTAATCATGAATAGCGTTGTAAGGGTCTATCTCACAGTGATTCAATTTTTTAAAAATCTTTTTTTTAAAAAAAGGTCAGGGGTCAGAGCAATAGCACAGCGGGGAGGGCATTTGCCTTGCACACGGTCACCCAGTTTCAATCCCCAGCATCCCATAGGGTCCTCTAAGTACTGCTAGAAGTGATTCCTGAGTGCAGAGCCAAGGGTCAGCGCTGAACATCGCTGGGTGTGACCCAAAAAGCAAAAAAGGAAGGAAGGAAGGAAGGAAGGAAGGAAGGAAGGAAGGAAGGAAGGAAGGAAGGAAGGAAGGGAGGGAGGGAGGGAGGGAGGGAGGGAGGGAGGGAGGGAGGGAGGGAGGAAGGGAGGAAGGGAGGAAGGAAGGAAGGAAGGAAGGAAGGGAGGAAGGAAGGAAGGGAGGGAGGGAGGGAGGGAGGGAGGGAGGGAGGGAGGGAGGGAGGGAGGGAGGGAGGGAGAGCTCAGAGACAGCTGGAAGAGAGGGAGGAGCTGGAAGCATCAGTGTTTGATCCTAGGGTCACATAGGGTCGTGGGTAAGGGCAGGGAGCACAGAGGACTGGCTGGAAGCAACCAAAGGGTGTAAGCAGCTGTGTAGGGCTTTGGAAGTTGCGTCAGGAGACAGTCATCTGTAAATGATGAGGAGACATAGGAAATAAGTGAGCAAGAAGGTTAAAGAGTGGGGGTCTGTGAAGCCCTTTCTCTCCACTGAAGTCAGATGGAAGAGAAGCAAAATGAGAGGGGGGGTCTTCAGATCAGTGCCAACAGGGATGGGAGAATGAATGGGACACTTTTCAGGGATGGGAGTCAGATATCAAGCCTGAAAATGTATTTCAGTTCTAACGCCATGCATCTTACACATGATACAGGAAAACTGAAAGTCTCAAATGTCTCCCAAGTCTCAGGTTTGGGCAACAGGATGGTGGGGGCAGTTATTAAGCTAGACTGAAAGCATAACTGCTCCCAGGGAGGGCTGATGCTGAAGACTGGAGCAGGGAAGCAGAGAGTGAGGAGAACCCTTTAGGAGTATGTTGAGTTGGTCCATCCGACAGGCCAGGTGAAGCTCAACACCACCCAGGTCAGAGCTAAAGACAAAAATCTGGTTATTCATCACATGAGGCTGACACCCAAGGACAGTAGATACAAGGGCCAGGGGGATTGCCCCAGAGCTGGAAGCCTGCTTCATGAGCAGAGGGGGGAAAGCAGATGGAATAGAGAAGGGATCACTAAGGAAATGATGGCTGGAGGAGTCAGTCGGGATGGGAGATGCATGCCGAAAGTAGATAATGGACCAAACATGATGACCTCTCAGTGTCTGTGTTGCAAGCCATAATGCCCAAAAGTAGAGAGAGAGTATGGGGAGTATTGTCTGCCACGGAGGCAGGGGGAGGGTGGGGAAGGGGGGTGTATACCCGGGATATTGGGGGTGGGGAATGTGCACTGGTGGAGGGATGGGTGTTTGGTCATTGTGAGATTGTAACCCAAACATGAAAGCTTGTAACTATCTCACGGTGATTCAATAAAATTAAATTTTTTTAAAATCTGGTTATTGACCCTCATTTGTCCCCTAAGCCAAAGTAATGATAGGGATGAGGGTTCCCAAGCAATGTGGGGAGACCCCTGGGGCAGGAACAGATCCCTGGGCACGTCAATGGCTAAGGTCTTTGCGAAAAAGAAGAGTTCGAAAGGACGAGGAGGAACGGTGGAGGAGAAGGAGAGGAATTGCCAGGACAATCAAGGAACCACTGGGCAGTTCCCAGAGGGAAATGACACACGAACAGACAGCACCCTTGGGCATGCTTCAGTGTGACCTCCCGGAGTGGGCAATGGGCACAGAGAGGATAAGCTGCACCCAAGAGGTCCAACTAAGTCAAGGAGGAACAGGCAGGGGGCAGGGCATGGCCAAATGGCCCCGGGGAAGCTACCCAGAGCACCCACCAAAGGCCTGGCCTTGGTGGCTGCTCTAGAGAACACACAGACCCATCAGTACTCCTCTCTTTGGGTGGAGCCGTCACCAGCACCCTGTTCTGGGTGCAGGAAAGCGAGGCTCTTTCTGCTCTCACCGGAAACCCCGTGCAGCCCCCCAAGTCACTCTACTCTGACTCCAGGATCCTTCCATCCAGGAAGCCAAGTTCCCTTTCGGGGGTCTCTGCGCCCCCGGGTGGCCAGGATCCAGAAGAGGATCTTTCTTAGCCTCATGCTCTCACTCCATTTTGGGTGAAATCACAGAAAAAATTATTCATTTTTTTTTCTTTTTTTTCTTTTTGGGTCACACCTGGCAATGCACAGGGGTTACTCCTGGCTCTGCACTCAGGAATTAATCCTGGCGGTGCTCAGGGGACCCTATGGGATGCTGGAATCGAACCTGGGTCAGCCACGTGCAAGGCAAATGCCCTCCCCGCTGTGCTATCGCTCCAGCCCCAGAAAAAATTATTCTTCATGTGGAAGAGGTCAGGAGACCCTTTCCTTAGAGCACAGGATGACGGGTGCCACCTGCCGGCTACAGGTTAACTGGCAGGGGGCATCCTCAGCCCCTGTGATCAGCCTAAAGCACAAATGACAGCCTTATACAATCTTTCTTTCCGTCCCAGCCCAGTAGCTTCTTTGTCTAGTAAGGGCAATGACGCAACATTTTTTTTTCATCTCCACCTATATTGGCAGCCATGAGATGTTCATGACCTTTTGTATATAAATTGGGCCATCAAAAAGCAATATTTTCCAATTGTGAGCTCAAACAGAAAGATGGAAGAATAGATTAAATTAGTGTAAGTTGACCACTAAGTGTGCTTTTTTTTTTAATTCTGCAAGATTATCTTGCTTTTCTCTATCATTTTCCCATGTAATAAAAATGCCAGATGTCCAAAACAGCTTTGAGGCAGAAACAAACAAACTAGATGATGGCCTTCAACTGCCATAATCCAAAAGTACTGTTTCCTAATATTTTGGTATTTTCAATCACTTGTAGAAGTTTTCTGTTAAATGTATCCATAGAAGTCGTTGCCTCTATCCCAAGAATTGGCTGCATGTTTTTGAGAAAGGTTTCTTAGAAGATAAAGAAGTTCCTTTACTGTTTGTGTTAAGCCCACTTAACCCAAACAGTCACCCACTCAGGGTCTCTGGACAAACGTCAAACGGTTTAAAGAGCAAGGCTGATGCAGCATCTCTCCAAGACGGTGTCTCTAGAAGACCATTCTCGGTCTGCTGCCACTGGCCATCAGTTTTTCTGTCCACCCTCAAGGCTCTGCTTTTCTGCCAGACCCCTGAGCACTGCCAGGGTGACCGAGGTATTCTTCAGCGCACACGGTCTGAGCAAAACTTTGTCCTCAGGCCCATGTGCTAAACCGGCCTAGCCCCGTCGGCTATGGGTCACCTGAAGTCCTTCTTAGGAGGCCATGATAAAGAAACGGAGGGCTGGAGCGATAGCACAGCGGGGAGGGCGCTTGCCTTGCATGCAGCCAACCAGGTTCGATTCCCAGCATCCCACAGGGTCCCCCGAGCACTGCCAGGAGTGATTCCTGAGTGCAGAGCCAGGCGTTAATCCCTGTGCATATCTCCAAGTGTGACCAAAAATGAAAAAAAAAAAAAAAAAAAGGAAATGGAGCATGACTTGTCACATATTGTCCAGGGCATCTGCCTCGACCCCAAACCTTGGGGCTTTTTTTCCTAGAACCCAGGGCACCCTCCAGTGCCTGAGGTCTGACCAGCCCCCCATTCGCTGACGCTTTACCACCCCTAGAAATGTCACTGCTCACCAGTGCAGTGAGTCATGGAGAAAGTACTGGGGCCCCAACGGGCAAGGCCCTGTGAGCCGCCACTCCGAGATCAAGGAAACGTCTGACTAGAAGCAAAAGAACACCACGGAAGCCCGTGACGGTGGTAAGTGCTTTAATGCCATCTTCCCCGCGACCCTCGCCTCTCTTCCCTGCAGGAAAAACGGGTCTGGGCCCCCCTGTGGGATCCCGTCCTGTCCCGCAGGGAGGACCCTTCGTGGGGTTAAGGAGGGGACGTAACCGAATGAACAGACGCAGAGTCAGAAGGAGGAGGAGGAGAGAGAGAGTTTATTCACAGCAGTTACAATACTTATACCTCTTGGTGGGAGGGGGCAGTATGCATGCTTGGACCCCCATAGGAACAATAGTAAAATGCAGATCAGGCATGGGCATTGGCTAGTGAGAGGAATGGCGAACTGATAAGATCAGTAAGGTCAGCAGTGGTGACCTTCTTACAGAAATCCCAAGTAAGCCTCTGCTAGACTAGAGGATAAGAGCCGGGCTTGTAAAATGGCTCCCTACACCCCCCTTGCAAACGATGACCTACTCCAGATTCCTCTGCGCTGGGTGGAACAATTAAGGTGTCGACTCCAGTACTGCATAGGCCCCAGGCGCCACAGGGAGCCATCGCCACAAGTATCACCCAAGTACCACCCCAAGGTGTGACACCCCTTTCCCCAGCTCCTCCTCCCAGAAGACAGCAGGACAGCCCAAACCTCAAGTGTACGCTGAAGCTCAGAGCCAGGTTCTTCAAAGAGAAACCCCTCACGGGGGTAGAAGCAGCGGGCCAGGGGAACAGAGACCAGCCCTTGGGAGATGAACAAAATGAAACAGACCTTAACCCCATGGTGCCTGACTTCCCCAAGTACCAGAGCTGGAAATGACCGAAATGACAGACGTTCTGTCAGTGGTGGCCTTCTGCCATCTACAAGGTCTTCGGGTCATGGGCAACAGCCCAGGACTCCTGCCTGCCCCAGAGCTTGGGGCCACACAGCAGCGGGTGGGACTCAGAGAAAGGCACCTTGGGGCTGGAGCAATAGCATAGAGGGTAGGGCATTTGCCTTGCACTCGGCCGACCCAGGTTTGATTCCCAACATCCCATAGGGTCCCCTGAGCACCGCCAGGGGTAATTCCTGAGTGCAGAGCCAGGAGTAACCCCTGTGCATTGCCAGGTGTGACCCAAAAAGCAAAAAAAAAAAAAAACAAACAGAGAAAGGCACCTTAAGGCGTCACAACTCCTGCCCCCCAACTGAAACAGGGAGAGCCACCTGCTCTCCCACTGTCTCTGGACCAGCAACCCGGGGACAGCACATCCTGGGCTGCTCGGAGACAGACATGGGGGACGAGGCCCTAACTAGCATTTTTCCCTGAGAGAGAGTATTCAGTGTCAAACGGCAGTGTCCTGCGCTGATGCAACACTCCACTGTGTTGCAATGGTGTTGCAACACTCAAAGAATGTCATGAATGTCATCGAAAGGACATGTCCGGCCAGCTCCCTCCCAGAGGGAGGCTGCAGGGCACACAGAACCCCCTGAAGGCTGCCTCCAGGCAGATGCCCACCCCCACCCCCACCTCTACAGGGGTCTCCCCGGTGCCTGGAAAACTCGGGTAGGCTCCGCTCATGCCCACGTGAAGGATGCAGAGAAAAGATGGATGGGCAGTGCTGCGGAGTCTTCACACAGTTGTGGTTGTGTTGTGTGCCCGCATGTGGCAGAACCCAGCAGGGGGGCCCTGAGGATGCTGGCAAGGCTCTTGTTCCAACTCAGACTCGGGTCAGGTGGGGCCTCATCCTAATCTGGACCTGTGAGACTATCCCCATGCTGATGCTCCCCCACCAGAGTCCGTGCAGTTTCCGTCTTGCACTCCTTCCCCCCCTCCCCATCCCCAATAGCTGAGCTCAGGTGCAGAGGCCAGAGCAAGAGGGAGGGCTCCAGCTGCCTGTGCTCTGGGAGTTCATTCCCCGAAACTAGAAATCTCTTCCAGGGAGCACAAGGATGGGAGAGTTACAGTCAGCTGGAAACAAGCTCCGTGGTGTGCACTTAAGCCAAGAGAGGAGATGTAGATGGGAATGATCACTTGGACCTGGGCTTGAGGGTTCAAAGTCACTGTCACTGTCATCCGTTGCTCATCGATTTGTTCGAGCGGGCACCAGTAACGTCTCTCATTGAGAGACTTATTGTGACTGTTTTTGGCATATCCAATACGCACGGGGAGCTTGCCAGGTTCTGCCGTGTGGGCTCCATACTCTCAGTAGCTTGCCGGGCTCTCCAAGAGGGGCGGAGGAATCGAATATGGGTCGGCTGCGTGTTCAAAGTAGGTAGAGGATATACCTGATAACCTTTCAGTATCTGTACCACAAACCATAATGCCCAAAAGGGGGGAGAGAGAGACAGAGAGACAGAAAGAGACAGAAAGAGGGAGGGAGGGAGGGAGGGAGGGGGAGAGAGGGAAAGAGGGGGGGGAGAGAGAGAGAGAGAGAGAGAGAGAGAGAGAGAGAGAGAGAGAGAAAAGAGGGAAGGAGAGAAGAAAAGTACCTGCCACAGAGGAGGTGCAGGAGGTGAAACTGGGGGACATTAGTGGTGGGAAATGTACACTGGTGATGAGACGGGTGTTGAAACATTTTACAACTGCAACCCAATCGTGAACAACTTTGTAAATATGTCTCTCACTGTGATTTAATTTTTTTTTTTTTTTTGCTTTTTGGGTCCCACCTGGTGATGGTCAGGGGTTCCTCCTGGCTCATGCACTCAGGAATCACTCCTGGCGGTGCTCAGGAGACCATATGGGATGCTGGGAATCGAACCAGGGTCGACCGCGTGCAAGGCAAATGCCCTACCCGCTGTGCTATCACTCCAGCCAGCCCCCTGTGATTTAATTTAAAAAAAAAAAAATTTAAAGAAGGGGTGAGGGCAGTGCCCCCGCCCCCCAAAAAAATGAGCCACTGAGGAGGCCCTAGGTTTGCTCCTTGTTTGGTATGTTTTACCCAACTTGTGCTATTATTAGTCAGGGAACAAAGTGGCACATGTCGTGCCCACAGGCAGCGGGCTGTGAAAAACACCATGCCATGGCAGAGCAAGGCAGAAATGAGGAATACCCTGGCAGAGGCAGGAATCTCGGGTAAGATAACAGGAAGACACTGGGAAAACCACAGTCCCCGCCCCACCAGCGCCTCCACAGCCGGTGTTGGCTGCACCCACAGGGGCACTCAGAACACCAAATGTGCTCTTTGCGTCCACACGGCAGGGCCTGGCTGAGCCCTTTATCTTCTCCTCGCCCTCCCACTCGCTCTCACCTCTGCAGCCACTCCTTCCCCCAAACAATTGCGGCTCTTTCTTCTTCTCTCCCTGTCCCTGCGAGGCTCCTGACACCGCTCCTGACACCGCCCAGCCTCCAGGTTCATCACCCCTGCTTGACTTCCCACACTCCTTCTCACTCCCCCACGGTGACCTTTGTGTTTCTTGTCCTTGATGCTGACTCACGGTTTTTGCTTCTTTTCATCTTCCTCCTCCTTTAAAAAAATTTTTTAAAAGAACTTTTGCTTTTCTAGATTGTTGCTTGCTTTCTCTTCCAAGGGATTTTTTTTTATATATATCTTCTCCCCTCTTAGACTAAGAATAGAAGAAAAATGCCCTAGACCTGATGAAGTCACCTAAGAAAAACCCAGAGGTGCCCGCATGTCAAAGATGAGCACCATCATGGAGCATTTTCTCCCTGAGAGCAGAGACAATGCACCACGCAGGAAGCTGGCAAGAAAACAAGAGGGGTGCTGGAGCAATAGCACAGCAGGGAGAGCTTGCACACCCTTGCATGTGGTGGCCGACCCAGGTTCGATTCCCAGCATCCCACATGGTCCCCCGAGCACCGCCAGGAGTAATTTCTGAGTGCATGAGCCACCCCTGTGCACCGCTGGGTGTGACCCCACACACACACACACACACAAAAAAAAAAAAAAGCAAAAAAACAAAATAAAATAAAAAGAAGAAAACAAGAGGGGCCCATACTGCAAAGAATGAAGGGGCATTACCTCACTTTGTAGATGGCAACCTAAGAAAACCCTGAAAAAGCTACTCAAACAAACAGTTATAGAAAGTATAGTGGATACAGGATAAATATACAGAAATTAATTACAGGGGCCTGGAGAGACAGTACAGCAGGAAAGGAGCTTGCCTTGCCCTCAGCAGACCCAAGTTAGATCTCCAGAACCCAATATAGTCCCTAAGACCCACGAGGATTTGGGCTGGAGCAATAGCACAGCAGGAAGGGCGTTTGCCTTGCGCACGGCCAACCCGGGTTCAATTCCCAGCATCCCATAGGGTCCCCTGAGCACAGCCAGGGGAAATTCCTGAGTGCAGAGCCAGGAGTGACCCCTGAGGATTGCTGGGTGTGACCCAAAAGGCAAAAAAAAAAAAGACCCACCAGGATTGATCACTGAGCACAGAGCCAGGAGTAAGCCCTGAGCACAGCTGGATTTGCCCCCGTTGTTGTTATTATTATCATTATTACTACTACTACATCTCTGTACACTAAAAATACATCTGAAAAAGAAAATTTGAAACAACTCCATTTACAAAGGCATCAGAAACGTAAGATACTAGAATATATTTAACAAAAGGTACAACGCTGATATGTGGGAGTGCAATGCATTGTTGAAAAACAAATCCACGGAAGAAGCCTGTGTTCACAGGTCATATCAGTTAATATTAATATGGTGAGAGTCCTCAGAGTACTCAGCACAATGCCTATCAAAACACAGTCATTTTGCAGATATTGAAAAGTTAAGAAACTATCTAAAAATAAGATGATCTAGAAGAGCCAAACAAACAGAAAACAAAAGAACAAGTTTACAGGGACTCATATTTCACAACTTTTGCTGTCCCCCTCACGCATTGCCCAATGGTTATAAATTTTACTTATTTACAAAGCTACCAGGCTGGAGCGATAGCACAGTGGGGAGGGCATTTGCCTTGCACATGGCCGACCGGGTTTGATTCCTCTGTCCCTCTCGGAGAGCCCGGCAAGCTACCGAGAGTATCTCGCCCACACAGCAGAGCCTGGCAAGCTCCCTGTGGCATATTCGACATGACAGAAACAGTAACAAGTCTCACAATGGAGATGTTACTGGTGCCCACTTGAGCAAATCTATGAACAATGGGACGACAGTGCTACTACAGTGCTAAAAAGCTACCACGTAACTAAGATAACACCCCAGCCATTTAGGAGAAGTACGCTGTTCAATACAATAGACTTGAGGGTCTCAAAATAAAATTTAATCATAAATTAACAAAGGTGCCATGATAATGAGAGAAAGATTATGTCTCAACAAATGGTTTTGGGACAGCAGGCTAGCCACATATGAAAAAAATTACAGTGGTTTGTCACCAAAACATAATTTAAACTAGATCAGAGACTTAATTATTTAAACCATGAAACTCTCAGAAGAAAACAAAGGGGTCAATCTCAGCAACAGATTTTTACATAGAACTCCTAAAGCATAAAATATAGGTAAGTTTGGTTGGCCTCATTAAGGCTTGAAAATGTATGCTTTAAACAATAATATCCAATGAAAAGACAACAAAAATAAGACATTTGAAATACATTCTTTGACAAAAGAATTTGTATCCAATATAAACTCTTGTACTTCAACAATAGAAAGCCAATTCATATCTCTTCATTCTCATCAATGGAAAACTAATTATCAAATGCTTCCTTGTCAGTAGGGCCGTATTTTTGGGGGGTAAAATCCAACAACAATAGTGAGTTGTGTGTTGAAACTCTAACAACAATAGTGAGTTTTGTGTTGAAATATGGAATGCAATCAAGGTAAAGAGAAAATGAAGTGAAATTTATCAGTTATGCAAGCAGGGGTGGGGGTGGGAGGTATACTGGGGTGTTTTGGTGGTGGAATATGGGCACTGGTGAAAAGGACAGGTGTTTGAGCATTGTATAACTGAGACATAAGCCTGAGAACTTTGTAACTTTGCACATGGTGATTTAATAAAATAAATTTTTTTTAAAAAGAAAGAAAGCCAATTCAACCCAAATGATAGTTTTCAGAAGGTCCACAGATAGCCTGTAAGAACATGAAATAATGCTCAACAATAGTTATTAAGGATATGCAAATCAAAACCACAATGCTATACCAATGTCAGTCTCACTAGGGTGACTAAAAAAAAAAAAGCAACAACCCAGAAAATAGCAAGTGTTGACAAGTGATGTTGAGGAATTGAATATTTCATTCCTCGGTGGTTTAACTGTAAAATGATTCAGTCATTTTGGGAAACTGGAAGTTCCTTAAACTACTAAACAAAAAACCATATGGTCCAGTTCTACTAAGAATATACGCAAGAGAAATTTAAACACCGCCGCACAAAAACTTATTCTATAGCACCACATTAATCCCAAAGTAGAACTACCCAAATGTGCCTCGCCCGATGACAAAATTGCATGTGCAGTTACTCAAGGAAAGGAAATTTGGCAAGCAGGGAGAAATGAAGACCTTACAACAGCCCACAACATGATGAGCCCTGGGAACACGAAGTAAAAGAAGTGAGCTGCCAAAGCCCAAATTGTGCCTGATTCCAGTGACGTAAAGGTCCCAACAGGCAGTCCCACAGGGACAGGCAGCAGGAGAGAGGTCTGCAGGCACTGGGAGAGGGACCGGGTTATGACAGTGAGTGGGGACGAATGCTCGGGATTACCATGGGGACAAGATCGTGCGATCGCGTAAATCCACTAAAAACCAGTGAACTAACTGCAACACAAAAGGAGTGAATGCATGGGACGGTGAATGCATGCTCACTAAAGCTGCCACGGAGAACACCTGGGAGAATGTGCCAGGCGCAGACCCCGGCCTCCGCAGAGCCCCGAACTCCCTCCTTCCCACTGTTTTTCTCAGGCTGTGCTGCCCTTCATCCTCTCTCTGGCCTGTGCCCCTCCAACTCCCTCCCTTTCTTGCAAAGTGGAAGCCTGGCTCCAACTGGAATTCAAAGACCCTTTTCTTGGCTACTATTACATCTGAGGCTGCTGAGTCAGAGAGTGACCAACACGCAGTGGGGGGCCACCTCCAGGGATGTGCAGGCACGGTGTTCTCTGGGATGGTGGCAACCAATCGCGGGCAACTTTGTAACTGTGTATCGCACAGTGAGTCGATTAGAAATAAATAAAAGAACAGTGTTGGGGATGGAGTGATAGCACAGCGGGGAGGGCGTTTGCCTTGCACGCGGCCGACCCTGGTTCGATTCCCAGCATCCCATATGGTCCCCCGAGCACCGCCAGGAATAATTCCTGAGTGCAAAGGCAGGAGTAACCCTTGAGCATTGCTGGGTGTGAACCAGAAAAAAATAAAATAATAATAATAATAATAACAGTGTTCTCTGCATGCAACCCAAAGTGTTCTCTGAGCCACAGATCGAAAACTCCAAACATTCTCCTCTTTCTCTGGGAATCCACGCAAGGCCTTTCAGCCCACACCTCCCTCCCTCTTCCTGAGCCATCTACTTCATTCTCTTCTCCTCACACCTCTCCTCCATACTCGAGGTTGATTACTGGCCACTGTATACTTCTGCACATCTCTGCCCCCGGAGCCTGTAAGCTAATGTGAGCTGTCTGGAGTAAGCAAGGAGGAAGGCTGGCCTTCCTAAGTCCTCCTAGGAACTCAGATCATGGTGAAATGTAGTAAGGAATTGGTCTACGGAACAGAATAGGGAACTTTGGGCACCAATGTAAGTCCCCCATGCAAATATTCTCCAGCGACTGTCACGCATCCTTCAGTGGTGGACGTGCCTACTGTGGTTAGAAGGCTGTCCTCAGAACTGATCAAGTTGATGGGTTAAACCATCCTCAATTGATTTCTTTGGGTTTTCTCTGACATCCTATTTGTCTCCATCTCTAGGCTTCCAAGAAGTCCTGGGGATCAATCCCCAAGGCTCTACCCTGCTCAGGGGTGGGAAGGAGCAATGGTCAATACACTGTCGACAGAGGGGGCTTCAACTTCTCGCTACTCTTGCTGTGATGGGCTGGCGCAGGCAGCCCCAAGGTGCCATGTGCTTGGCTTATACTCCATTCACCAAGTCCTACAATGACATAGCTCGTCCCAGCTGTACCTAACTGCGAGTCACCCATGGGGAGAGGAGACCTGGACTCAGCCCCTCCCATCCTGTCTGACGACAATCTCCCTTGGTCTGCTCCGGCCACAAGCTGTTGAGAGGGAGAACGTGAGGGAGAGTTTAGAGGAAGTCGTCCACATTCTCCCACTATAGATAGGGAATCAATCCATAATCATTACAGGCTGGCTTTTAGGTTCTGATGCAACTTTGGGGGTCAAAATGAGCAAAAAGTGAAGCAAAGCAAAGACCATTTGCACAGGGGTTACTCCTGGCTTTGCACTCAGGAATTACTCCTGGCGGTGCTCGGGGGACCCTATGGGATGCTGGGAATCGAACCCGGGTCGGCCATGTGCAAGGCAAACGCCCTCCCCGCTGTGCTATCGCTCCAGCCCCAACACTGTTCTGTGCAAATGGAAAAAAAATCTGGGAGCATTCCGAACACTGGAAAATAACCTAACAAATCACCTCCAACACACATCAAACTAAGATCATACTGGGTGAATTCCACAGCCAGTATCAGGTAACTCCTAAGGGGAGTGTGGGGGTTGGGGGGTGCAGGGAAAGGGTTACTGCCTGTACAATAGCAGTTGCCAAACAAGCCGTGTGACCTTGGATAATCTACTTACTCTCCATGCCTCAGTTTTCTTGCCAATGTCATGGATATAATGAAAGTTTATACAAAGTTTATATAAATTTATCATAGAATACTGCAAAAGTTAAGTGAGTTCATTCATGCAAATACTTGCTTTTCAACTTTTGTCATAAGAGCAAAACTCATCTTTTTTTTTTTATTGAATCACCATGTGGAAAGTTACAAAGCTTTCAGGTTTAAGGAAAAGTATTTCAGTTATACAATGCTCGAACACCCATCCCTTCACCAGTGCACATAAAACTCCTCTTAAGATTTCTTCCAGTTAGCAGAAAAATTCATTAGGTAAGTCTTTTGCTTTTGCAAAGAGCGAAAACATGAATATTCAGGAAGTGGAGGACGCCTGTGTTCTATACTGAGCTGGTGGAGAAGAAAGCTTTACAAGTTTTCTTCTTGTAAAGAAAAGTGTCAGAGGCTGGAGCAATACTACAGTGGGGAGGGCATTTGCCTTGCACTCGGCCCAACCTGGGCTCGAATCCCAGCATCCCATATGGTCCCACGAGTACTGCCAGGGGTAATTCCCGAGTGCAGAGCCAGGAGTAACCCCTGTGCATTGCCGGGTGTGACCCAAAAGGCGAAGAAGAAGAGGAAGAAAAGTGTCAGTCGCATAAGATGCAAGAAATCATAAATGAAAAGCATGGTTGGAAATACATGATTTTGTGAACAAAGAAAGAAAAGTGTATAATTCAATGCAAACTGTGTAGTTTCCCCAATCCCTTTTGGTCACCTAATTGGAAATAAATGTTTTTTATAAAATAAAAGCCAAAACTACTTTTTAAGTATAAACACAAGAATACAGAATGTGTTTGTGTTACTGTGTATAAGACCCTACGCTTAGGAAAATCACCTCATTTATTCCTCATAACCATAAGCTAAGATCATGATTATTCCAACTTACAGATGCAGAGAAAGATGCTTAGAAAGAGTACCTGGTTCCCTGATCACTCAGCGTGCAAAGAGAACAATCAGAGGGAGCCCAGATCCTCTCTAACTGCAAAGCCAACACTGTGGCCAGGCTCTGAGGCTGGGCAAGGCCACCTTTTGCTCAAGATTCCCCCAGAACCATCCAGAGTTCTATGCACCCTAATGTATTACGAAATGCACTGTAAAGTATTTGCATGAATGAACTCACTTAGCCTTCACAATATTCTGTGAGCTAAAAACTTTCATTATCTCCATGACACCGGTAGGAAAACTGAGGCATAGAGAGTAAGTAAATCATCCATGGTCACACTGCTTGCGAGCGTTGGAGATCCGTTTGCAAATCCCACTCTCTGGCTCTAGATTCTGAGCTTCCATAAAGCCAGGAACCTCTGTGGTCTCAATGTGAAGGAATATAGAGTCTCAGATCATTTACAAACATCGGGGCTGGAGAGAAAGGAGAGCAGGTAGAGCATTTGCCTCGCCAAGTGTTGGTTTGATTCCTAGAACCCATATGGTCCCCCAAGCCAGCAGGGGTGATCCCTGCGTGGAGAGCCAGGAGGAAGCCCTGAGCACTGCTGAGTGTGACCTTGAAACAAACAAAGAGCACTTACAAACGTAAGAGGTGTAGGAAAAGGACCCGTTTCTCTTTAGAACATCAGCCTTATCCTGAGTAAGGAGAAGTCAGGAGTCCCCTGGAGCATTCTCCAGAATCCACTGCTGACTGACTCTTCGCCAGAGCCTCTTCGGTCCCCTACTTCTACAGTCCTCTGCATTTCTTTGGGGGCATGTCCTTCTCCCCATGACGGTCCCTGAACAGAACCCTGGACTGTCAGTGATAAGGAAAAAGGCATCTGGCCCACACAGCATGTGGAAGGCCCCTTTCTCACCCCCGCTAAAGCCACACCATCCTTCCTCTCGCCTGGGGCCCGCTCTGCCAGAACAGGACCCATATTCTGATCATGAGGTCAGGCTGGCAGGGGCCGTGACCAGTGGGAGAATTTTCCAGATGAATAAGATGACCTTCCAGTGCTTCTGTTTTCTCAGCCTCCCCCGTCCCTCACGTCTGGTTGCGCCCTTTCCCACGAGAGAAGCTTGTTCTCCCTCTCTAGCCGAACCGGCGTGCAGAAAACCACTCACTGACCGCCTTGACATATGTGGTTTAGAGAAGCTGCCGGCGACCGCTCGGGGCCACTCTTGAACTCAGCCACTCTTTAGCTTAACTCGATTATTTCACTCGTTTTTTGATGCAAGTTCTTGATATAGGAGGGTTTTTTCCAGATGGGGTGTGGAGGGAAAAGAAGAATGAGCTAGGGGAATTACTTGTGACCTTCACCTCCCCGCATTATCAGAGGACTTGGTGGCATGACTTTAAAAGACACTGCCAACAGTTTGGGCCTGCAGAGTGGGTGGAATTATTGACGGGCTGTAGGATTCCTAGACAAGAAGAGGATTATTTTCCCTTCGAAACATTAGAAGGGGCCTTCAGAATGTTCTATATAGAGATCTGAGTGAAAAGTCACTTGCATTTGCTTCTATTCATTTGATGAGTAAACTTTTGCACCCTTGGGGCTGGAGCAATAGCACAGCCGGTAGGTAGGGCGTTTGCCTTGCACGTGGCCGACCCGGGTTCGATTCCCAGCATCCCATAGGGTCCCCTGAGCACCGCCAGGGGTAATTCCTGAGTGCAGGAATTCCAGGAGTGACCCCTGTGCATCGCTGGGTGTGATCCAAAAAGCAAAAAAATAAATAAATAAATAAATAAACTTTTGCACCCTTGAACACGTTCATGATTCTGTTATGTCATCTGCTATACGTGGTACAATTCTGGTTACATAATCAGGGATGGTCTAGAAGAAGTCAAGAGAAAATAGACTCTACCAAGCAATAGTGGTCATACCATCTCTCAGAGTACTGAGGATAACTTTTGACTCTGTGTGTTGCCTGAGATCAAACCCAGACAAAGCGAGGGTTCTATCAATGAGCCACATACCCTGGCCAGAAAACTCAGGATTTTTATCAAGAAAATATGATCAGTGTTAGCAACACTTTAAAGGACTCTAGTAAGTAACCATCTGTCTGTTTCAGTTTATAAATCCAATTAAGAAATGAGCAGCAGGGGCTGGAGTGATAGCACAGCGGGTAGGGTGTTTGCCTTGCACGCAGCCAACCCAGGTTCGATTCCCAGCATCCCACAGGGTCCCCTGAGCACCAGGAGTGATTCCTGAGTGCATGAGTCAGGAGTAACCTCTGTGCATCGCCGGGTGTTACCCAAAAAGCAAAACAAAAAAAAATGGAAATGAATAGCAGGCTTGGGATAAAGCCATGTGGTAGAACATACACCAAAAATAATTTTAAAAGTTAATAGTCATCTACTGGGTGTTTTTTTTTTTCCACAAATACCTTAGGCAATCCTAAGAATTTTGTGAAATCAGAATTGCTGCCCTAATTGTACAGATGATACAATGAAGCTCAGAAAAGTTTAATGATTCATCTCAGGTCACAAAGCCAGGCTGAGGCTAATGGGGGACTTCCTGTGGGGTTCTGAGAACCAAACAATGACCTTGACAGCACAAAGGCTGGTTTCCACACCTCAGGGACTGTCAGAGCCTGCTGCTCTTTATTTAGTCAACACTAAATAATTTCACCACCAGGCATATGAAAAGAAAGGAAAAAAGAGCATAAAGGTTACCAAACAGATGTTTGAAGTCTAAGCTGAGAAAATAAGCAGGAAAAGCCAATAAACTGTTAAAGATAATAAGCAGTTGTCTTAATTCCTCTCTTTGCAACAGTTCTTTTTTTTTTTTTTTTTTGCTTTTTGGGTCACACCCGGCAATGCACAGGGGTTACCTCCTGGCTTTGCACTCAGGAGTTACTCCTGGCGGTGCTCAGGGGACCATATGGGATGCTGGGAATCGAACCCGGGTCGGCCACGTGCAAGGCAAATGCCCTACCCGCTGTGCTATTGCTCCAGCCCCTGCAACAGTTCTTGATGCTTCAGGGTCTCTGTCTTATTTATTCAAGTTTCAGATCACGCCTTTCTGACTGGGGTCCGATCATGAAGTACAAGGTTATCAACTTTGAAATGGCACACTGCTACTACAACATGAGAGAGTGGCCATTCTGCTTATGAACAGCGCTGGATTTCACCAGGACAACGCCTTGCACCCCGAACCTGAAACTAACTCTCTTCTCTGTCAGCTGTCAAGCCACAAAATTAACTAAACTTAAGTTCTCCCACGGCTCTAATCATCTCCACATGAAAACTTCTGCTTATTTTCAATGCCAGAAATATTGCCGATATTAATTGACTCGAGGTGCTGGATAGGAATTAATGGAACTAGAAAGGAGGGAACTGATGCTAAATGCTAAAGGCTCCTTTTCTTTTTTTCTTTTCTTTTTCTTTTTTTTTTTTTTTTGCTTTTTGGGTCATACCCCAAAAGCAATGCTCTGGCTCATGCCAGAGCGGGGGGTGGGGGAAAGACCCTAGGAGAAGTCTCTGAAGCACACCACCGTGCGGGCACTGGGCCGCAGACGGGCCATCCTTCCTCAGGAATTACTCCTGGCGGTGCTCAGGGGACCATACGGGATGCTGGGAGTTGAACCAGGGTCAGCTGCGTGCAAGGCAAACACCCGCCCTGCTGTGCTATTGCTCCAGCCCCTTACAGGCTCCCCTTCAAGCTCCTCACACACTCAAGCTCTGTTCTCCGGCCCAAATCTTGTATCTTCCCAGGCCCCTGTCGTCAACATTCCCTCTTTTCTGCTTTCTCCACCCCCATAGGTCACTTCTGTCATCTCACTTCCAGAGCAACTTCCCCTTAGAATTCATGAAGTAGGAACTCATGAGTCAGAAGGCACCTTCTGGGTTGCCCGGCGAGATGCCACCAACACAATCTGGGGCTCCTGGACTAAGGGGGGGAGGGGGAGAGTGTGTGTGTGTGTCTGTGTGTGTGTCTGTGTGTGTCTGTGTGTGGTTTCTTCTGCTGAATTCAGATACACTTCAAAGATGACAAATCAGGGTTTAACGGGCCTCCCCTCACCCCAAAAGGAAGTGCATGCAATCGAAGGAAGTGGAGGGAGAAAAAGGCACTGTAACTCCGTAGCGGAATCGAATTATATCACAAAACTAAAAAGGGGAGGGGGGTAGTAGTAGCCTGAGGAGAAAACCCACTTCCCGGTGAGGAGGAAACGCTACAGCCCCAAGTAATACTTTAAGTTTGCTGCGGTTTAGGTGTCCCTTCCCCTGCCAGAGTGTCTCGGGACGGAGCCGGGCAGTCAGGGGAAAGAAGAACGCCATCTGCGCCAACACCATTGCTGCAGGGAAACCACAGCTTCCCGCCTCCCCCAGTCCACCCTGTGTTCTCAAGTCAAGGTGCTCAGGCCAGCCAGACTCGCCCTCTGACCAGAGGGCTTGGGAGCACCCCACCCAGAGCAGGCCTTGACTCGCCAACAAGTGCTCCCATCCACCCATTCAAAACCTACAAGGGGGCCGGAGCGATAGCACAGCGGGGAGGGCATTCGCCTCGCATGCGGCCGACCTGGGTTCAATCCCCGGCATCCCATAGCATCCCCCGAGCACGGCCAGGAGTGATTCCTGAGTGCAGAGCCAGAGTAACCCCTGAGCATCGCCGGGTGTGACCCAAAAAGAAGGGGGGGGGAAGACCCTAGGAGAAGTCTCTGAAGCTCACCACCGTTCGGGCACTGGGCTGCAGACGGGCCATCCTTCCTGGAGGCTGGCACCCTGGGTCACCACGGCGGGACCATGGCCTCAACACGAAGACTTGCAGGGTTCCTGCTCCCCGTTTCTCTCCACCACTGCCACCTCGCCTCTGTCTTCCTGGTCCTCTGCTTTCCTCCACGTTGCCTCCACTCACCACGGCCCCGCTCTGCCCTCTGCTCGAGACTGAAGCTGTTTCAGTCAAGCTCAATCCAACTGCCTGGTAGCAATCACAGGCACCGCAGTCACCATTCGGGCTCGAGAAGTGAGGGCTTGCTGTGACATCAACCTTAATGGGAACCATCCCTCCCCGGGGGACTCCGATGACTTTAAACTGTCAGGAAAACGACCAAAGAGGCTCGGGAGGTGGCTCAGCGATCACGGGGATAGCCCGAGTTTGAGCCTTGAGCCCCTCCAGGTGAGCCCTTGGTGGCCTTCAGCATGGCTGGGCCTGACTGGGACTGTGTGACCTGTTTGAGTGTCACCTGGGAGCAGTCCCTTGAGCAAATAAGAAAATTAAGGGCTCGGACTGGCCTTCTCTGGGAGCAGAGAACCCCTTTGGTGCGGTCTGGGGCCCTCAGTGGGAGGCTGGTGCACAGGACAGAGTGGCAGAAGTCTGGCTGAAACAAGGGCTAATGGTATTCCCAGAGCTACCAGAAACTTGACATCACTGGAAGCCAATAGCTAAATTTTGACAGATGAGAAGATCCTGTTCTCGACATTCAAAAACTGTTCCACATCACCATGCTGGCTAAAAGCTCTAACAGACAGAACACTTGCTGGACTTGTCACATGTAACTGCATTGCTTTGGGAGCATGTAACTGCATTGCTTTGGGAGCATGTAACTGCATTGTTTTGGAAGCATGTAACTGCACTGCTTTGGGAGCATGTAACTGTACTGCCCTGGGAGCATGTAACTGCATGACTTTGGGAGCATGTAACTGCATTGCTCTGGGAGCAAAGGAGACAAATTGTTGAACCCAGATCGATCATCTACCAGGGTCCTCACTTCTTTCTCTCTAGTGGCTAGTCCTTGTTCCTCCCCCCACCCGTGGCTAACCATTTTTTTAATATTTGGGGTCTATGTGACCAGATAATGCTCTTGCTTCACCTCCGTGATCCAGTGATTTGCGAAGCCACTTCTGGTTGCTCTCCAGGTAGCGGGAGTCCAATCTGGAATACTTACATGCTAGACATTTACCCTGTCCTGTCTTCTGGCCCAGCCACCTCCTTTTGAATAAACGGCCATATCTATCTCCATTGTCGTCCCTCCCTCCCTATTTTTATCCATTTAAGTAGTTGCTTTACTACACTTTTGGGGAGGGGTGAGGGGAGGGTTTGGGCCACACCCAGCAGTTCTCAGAGCTTACTCCTGGCTCCACATTCAGGTATCACTCCTGGTGGGGCTTGCTTGGGAGACCATATGGGATGCTGGTGACTGAACCCACATCAGCCATGTGTAATGAGAGTACCTCACCCATTGTACTATACCCATTGTACTACAACCTGTAACTGCATTGCTTCGGGAGCAAAGGAGACGAATTGTGGTAGATGACAAAATCATCTGCCAGGTTCCTCACTTCTTTCTCTCTAGTGGCTAGTCCTATACTATAACTCCCGCCCTTTTTGTACTGTTTGTAGGATAGTTTGAACATCAGGGATATTCATATTCAAATGTGTCTAGCTGTTGGGGTTGTCACATTCGGCCCCCTTTTCCTCTGTGGATTTTGAATTCAGTGTCAAGTTTCAAGTTTCTTCTTTGTTGCTTTAGGACTCAAAAAACACTTGCAATACTGGAGAAATCCATGGCTAATCAGCATGCCCAACTCTTTCCTATACAACTTTTGAGTAAAACGTCAATGAATCAAACGAGGAGCAAATGTAACTGAAGACCCATTTGACTCTATTACAGAGCGCCCTCAGACTTGAGACCAAAATAGGGCTTTTCTGAGTTCAGAGCTTGGGAGAGTCAATGGAACGGCCGGTGACCGTCCTCAACCCACCAGAGCGGAACAGACCCAGAGAGCCCAGTGCATGAGGGTCATCCCAGAAAGCAAGCACGAATCTTGCCCCACAACAATGGATTTGGGTTCTTTGGGGGCAAGGGGTCTTGAGAGAAGGGGTCCACTCTTGGCTGTGCTCAGGGCTTCCTACTGGCTCTGAGCTCAGGGATCACTCCTGGCAGGGCTCAGGGGACCCTATGGGATGCTAGGACTTAAACCTGGTTCAGGTTGGTTCTGAGCAAGCCTGACCTGTTCTACTATCTGCCCAGCCCCCACTGCAACTCTCCAATAAGAGGAAGGAGAGGTGAGAGCATTCTTTTCTTCCCTACTCATGCCATAGTCAGTGTGAGAAAAAAAAAATAATAAAGGCATCTAGTTTCATCCCTGGTTTTAAAAGAAAACCCAACCTCTACGGCATTGGGTACAACCCAGTAGATACCAATTTCCCCCGCTGAGATTAGCTAGTCCCTCCTGAGAGGGGAGCGTGAAGGAGGTAGAGAGAAATACAGAAATTCCCGCTCAGGTACTTTCCAGCACGGATGGAAGGGTTGGTGGGACTTCCTTTTCCAATGGGCCAAGGGAGGAAAATGGTATGGGGGGGAAAAAAGGAGTCTTCCACTAGAATCCACCTAAATTTTCGGTCATTGATTTCAGAAAGCATCACACTTTCAGGTGTCCTGCGAACAAACACTATGCAAATTATTCACCTCATGGTCCCACGGAGGCTGCAGAGGGCCCAGAAAGGGCTGTGGACCACTCGAAGTGGCCCTGACCAGGATCTGGGTGAAACGAGCTATTTTCAAAGGCTGCTGTCCACTGCATGGACAGACCTCTCGAGATTTTACTTGGACACAGATGAACATGAGCCTCATTTGTTCTGTAATAGCAAAGCTGACAAGACCAGGGGTGGCAAACAGAGCTGGACACTAAAGGACCTACAGCAGGGCCCCCGCTGCGGGATGTTAGGGGAAATGCTTTTCCCCCAACTTCCCCCATGCTGAGTCAGGGATATCATCTCTGGACTTGCCTTGTTTCTATCTAGAGTTTTCTCATCAAGATAAAGTTTAACTCCAGCTAGCTTACCAGCTGAAAAAAAAAAGATATTCAAGGTCACTTTTCAAAGACTTACTCTTTATTCATCTAGAACCTGTGATAGGCAGCATTCCAAAGATGTGTCCCATCCCTGGGCTATTCCACACTCATCTGGGTCTAAACGTGAAGTGATTTTTTCAGGTGGAATTCAGGTTATTAATCAGGGAGAGAAGGAGAGAGGGAGAGAGGGATGGGGAGAGAGGTGGAGAGAGAGAGGGAGGGAGGGAGAGAGAAAGAGAGACAGAGACAGAGAGAGATGACCCTAGTTTGCCTGGGAAGACCCCCTCACAAGAGTCTGGACCCCCAGCACTGGAGGCTGGAGGGAAAAGGACAGCTAAGTCTGTTGGTTCCACAAGGAACCAGACAAGATTCCCAGGGCTGGAGCAATAACACAGCGGGGAGGGGCGTTTGCCTTGCATGCTGCTGACCCAGGTTTGATTCCCAGCATCTCGTATGGTCCCGAGCACTGCCAGGAGTTATTCCTGAGTGCATGAGCCAAGAGTAAGCCCTGTGCATTGCCGGGTGTGGCCCAAAAAGCAAAAAAAGACAGGATTTCCCCACTCTCCAAATTCAGAGAGCACAGCAGAAACCTTTATAAAATAACCACCCATTTGTACGGAATTATTTTAGCCTTCCGGGAGCCAAAATCTAACCAACTAGATAGTAACTAACACACGAAACCTAAAACCACAGTGGCAGAACGGGCAGAAATGACAGGGCCGACGACAGCAGAGCCTGGGAGAGGCCAGGAGCCTCCACTCACTCTCCATGGAAGCTTCTGGAGCTGCTGCCACAAACCATCTGCAGATGTGAGTTTCTTCCCACCTTATTTCTGGAAACTGGAAAGCCCTGAGCACGGGATGTGACATGTGACTCAGTGGCTGCCCGTGAGGCCCTGGGTTCCGTTGCTAAGCACGCTAAAAGAAAATTTCTCGGGGCTGGAGCGATAGTACAGCGGGTAGGACGTTTACCTTGCACTCGGCCAACCCGGGTTCAAATCCCAGCATCCCATATGGTCCCCTGAGCACCTCATGCACTCAGGAATAACTCAGGGGTAATTCCTGAGTGCAGAGCCAGGAGTCACCCCTGTGCATTGCCGGGTGTGACCCAAAAAGCAAAAAAAAAAAAAAAAAAAGAAAATTTCTCTTGGGATTTGACTTAGCAATGAAAACACATCGAACGCATTTTCTCGGTGAAAACTGACACTAGGTCAACTTCCAAACAACAGACCTCAACCTCCATCCTCTGACGGATCCAAATCCTGACTGGACCTGAAACCCAGGCCCCACCCCTGATCTGAAGACCATCCTGCCCACCAGTCTGGCCCCATTAGGAGTTCTGGATGTGAGGCTGGAGTGACAGCACAGCGGGGAGGGCGTTGGCCTTGCACGCGGCCGACCCGGGTTCAATTCCCAGCATCCCATAGGGTCCCCTGAGCACAGCTAGGAGTGATTCCTGAGTGCAGAGCCAGGAGTCAGCCCTGAGCATCGCTGGGTATGACCCCCCCCAAAAAAAAAAAGAGTTCAGGATGTTGAGACTGCTCCTTGGGAAAAAAAAAAGAACAACAACAAAAAAGTGAGCTATTCAAGGTACTTTCTTGGAAGCAGCTAGCCAATTTGCTTTCTAGTGGAAAGCACAGCCTAGAAAGCAATCAGAGCAAAGCTAGTCAGAGACGTTGGCTAGAGATGGGAGCAGAGGATGGAGGAGGCGATCATCCCTTTAGCCAGGACATTTGAAGAGCACAGAAATATTCTCTAGAGCTCTTTCTTTTTGCTTTTTGGGTCACACCTGGCGATGCACAGGGGTTACTCTTGCCTTTGCACTCAGGAATTACTCCTGGCGGTACTCAGGGGACCATATGGAATTCTGGGAATCGAACCCGGGTTGGCCGCATGCAAGGCAAATGCCCTCCCTGCTGTGCTATCACTCCAGCCCCTCTCTAGATCTTTCTTTACCAAGTTTCCCTCTCTCAGGACTCAGTGACTAGGGAGAGATTTTCAGAGAATTTTAGTTAAGCTAGAAACTCCTTCTTCCCACCCCAAAATCTTCTCCTGGAACTGCTTAAAGTAACCGCATTCGGGACCAGGAGGAAAAAGTGAGAGGTGTGTGTGGGGTGGGGGGGTGTCCATGGACACTCTGTAAATGGCACTGCCTTTCTGCCACTGCTCATATCCAGTTCAGGGAGAACTGGCGCTTTGGAAGAATGGACAGGCAACATTTGGATCAGGAGCTTTAAGCAGCAGTATTTGATCTCCATGCACTTGGCTCACAAGAATGAAGAAGAGGTGGGGGCTGGAGCGATAGCACAGTGGAGAGGGTGTTTGCTTGCACGAGGCCAACCCGAATTCAATTCCCAATCCCATAGGGTCCCCCGAGCACCGCCAGGAGTAATTCCTGAGTGCAGAGCCAGGAGTAACTGTGCATCGCAGGATGTGACCCAAAAAGAAAAAAGAAAAGAAAAAATTAAGACGAGCCTTTTCATAGCCCCGAAGAGGGTAAGCCATCCTCTGGGACCCAGAGCGAAGATAACGGTGCTGAGCAAGGATGACTGAGGAGAAATAAGGCCAGGCTGACACAAGCCACTCTGGACTCATGGATCACAATCACTAGTGGGCGTGGCCTCCCTCACCCCAGCTGAGCAGCGGCACAGACTGGAAACAACAGCCCCTTTCCTCTCCAGGAGGCTACAGAAATGGCAGGCCAAAGGCTCCTCCGGGTCATGCAAAGACTGATTGAAGACCCGCTGCGGGCCAGACCCGGAAAGCGCATTTGCTAAGGATGCTTTTGCTGCTTCCTGCCATGAGAAACCACCACATCTCGAGAACTCACAGACAGTTCATTCTGGGCCGGATGCTGGCAGTGCCCAAGCACTGACTGGAGACGTTCCCCTCTGCTCACAGCAGCCCATCCCAGGATGATTCCAGAGGGGAGCTGCTGGGTCGACGGGACGCAACCCGCTCAGCCATTTCAAAAGATGAATCAGACCTTTTTGCAACATGGAGTGGTAATGAAAGTCGGGGTTAATGATGCTTGGCAAAGTCAGGAAGTGAAAGAATCACCAGATGGTTTCACTCGTACTAGAATATAAATCATCAAAGCCAATGAGTTAACACAAGAGAAAATAGCTTCAGATTCTGAGGAAATATTATGGTTTCCAGAGGGGGGGGAAAGAGGAGGAGAAAAATGGGTAAACAAATACACAAAATAGAAAACCATCTTTAAAAAAAAAAAAACAACTCATCACATGCTCACAAGGTAGGGAAACAGATTAGTACCTCTTTTTTTTTTTTTTTTTGGCTTTTTGGGTCACACCTGGCGATGCACAGGGGTCACTCCTGGCTCTGCACTCAGGAATTACCCCTGGCGGTGCTCAGGGGACCCTATGGGATGCTGGGAATCGAACCCGGGTCGGCCGCGTGCAAGGCAAACACCCTCCCCTCTGTGCTATCGCTCCAGCCTAGATTAGTTCCTCTTGATTGGCTCTCCTCTGAACAGGAACTCAGGACCAACGTGGGCGCTACACCCTGGAACCCCACCTCCAGCCACACAGATGAGGTAAAGAGCATGCAAAGGTCTGGGGGAAAGGCTGAACAGCATGAGCAAGCAGGGAACAGCGCATGGATCCGACTGCCCGTGTGGCATCTGAGCGGGCTCATGAATGAAGCACCATTTGGATGGGAAAAGGGGACCGAGGGCTCACGAAGGCTAGAGCAATAGTACAGCTGGCAGGGCACTGGCCTTGCACACCACTGACCTGGGTTCAAGCCAGCACCCGGAGTCCCACGAGGCGTGACCCCTGAGCACAGAGCCAGGAACAAGGGCCAGGCACTGCACATGTGCCTCCATGCCAACACAAACAAACAAGAAAAGAACTCTTGCAAGTGGCACTTGCACTTGGGAATCAGTAACTCCAGCCAGAAGGGATGGAAAATACTGCAATTATTTTTTTTTTTCACACATTAGTAACTGCTGGGAAGCCAACTTCCCAGCAAAAGTCTCTCAGCTAAAAGACTCCCATCAGGTTGGCTTGTGCCCAGAGAGAAGATTGGGTGGAAGGGCCTCCAAGAGGCCTCAGGGAGGCATGTGGCATTCACGGTGTTTTAATAAAATTTAAAGAATGTAGCACCGTAGCACTTTCGTCCTGTTGGTCATCGATTTGCTCGAGCGGGCACCAGTAATGTCTCCATGGTGAGACTTGTTGTGACTGTTTCTGGCACATCAAATATGCCACGGGGAGCTTGCCAGGCTCTGCTGTGTGGGCGGGATACTCTCGTTAGCTCGCCAGGCTCTCCAAGAGGGGCGGAGGAATCGAACCCGGGTTGACTGTGTGCAAGGCCAACACCCTCCCCGCTGTGCTACGGCTCCAGTCCATTTAAAGAATACTTAGATAAAATAGAAATTCACTGCCATGGCGTGAGAGCAGAGGCTCTGCTGAGAGCAACCGTGGGTGGGGCTGAGGGGACCCTCCCAGGCCCTGACACGCTTGGGGCCACTGTGGGGGGGTGTCCCAGCAGAGGGCGCTCCAGGGGGCTCACAGTGGGCCCTTCAGAGAACACTGCTCTGTGGCCCTGGAATTCCGGTTTCCCAGGTCGGCCAGCGAAGGACTCCATCTCACTCAGCTGAAAACATGGCGGCCTTGTTCAAAAAGATGACTACTCTCTGCCATCCCAGTATGTCCTGGACCCAAAGGGTCATGACAATCACTGGCCTACAGCCTCCTGGGCACCCATGCTGGGCAGCAAGCACAGGAGGCCTGGTGATGCCGTTCGCTGCATTTTTACTGAACAAGTAGGACTTGGTCCCCAAGCCTAAGCAAGACTGATTGGACAGCACCAGTTTGGGATTCTTGACCCTGGCCCCAGCGGGAAGTGATGGCAGGCGGCACCCTAAGCCCAAGGGCTAAACGATGAGTCTGAGATAGCCCATCCTCAGGCGCTTTTAGCTTCGCAAGTCGTCAGCCCAGGGAGCAGGCCACACCCTGAGCAAGCCTAGTGCCCACAAGAAGCCCTAGCACAGTGCTTCTCGCTCTCCTCCTGGCTGCTGCTCCCTCCTGGGCCTGTAATTGCAACACACACCCCCCCCCCCCCCCCACACACACACACCCCCATAGGGCTTCTCAATCTCCTCCTGGCTGCTGCTCCCTCCTGGGCCTGTAATTGCAACACACACACACACACACACCCATAGGGCTTCTCAATCTCCTCCTGGCTGCTGCTCCCTCCTGGGCCTGTAATTGCAACACACACACACACACACACACACACCCATAGGGCTTCTCAATCTCCTCCTGGCTGCTGCTCCCTCCTGGGCCTGTAATTGCAACACACACACATACACACACACCACACCTGGGCCTGTAATTGCAACACACACACACACACACCCCACCTGGGCCTGTAATTGCAACACACACACCACACCTGAGCCTGTAATTGCAACACACACACACACACCACACCTGGGCCTGTAACTGCAACACACACACAGACACACACACCCCACACCTGGGCCTGTAATTGCAACACACACACACACCCCACACCTGGGCCTGTAATTGCAACACACACACACCCCCCACACCTGGGCCTGTAATTGCAACACACACACACACACACACCCCCCACACACACACCCCACACCTGGGCCTGTAATTGCAACACACACCCCCCCCCCCCACACACCTGGGCCTGTAATTGCAACACACACACCCACCCCCCACACCTGGGCCTGTAATTGCAACACACACACACACACACACACACACCACACCTGGGCCTGTAACTGCGACACACACACAGACACACACCCCACACCTGGGCCTGTAATTGCAACACACACACACACACACACACACACACACACACACACACCCATACCTGGGCCTGTAATTGCAACACACACACACACCCCACACCTGGGCCTGTAATTGCAACACACACACACCCCCCCCACACCTAGGCCTGTAATTGCAACACACACCACACACACACACACACACACACACACACACCACCGCCCCCCCCCCCATTTACTTGATTTTTACTTGTCACTCCCTTGGAATATCCCGGAGGCCCGCAGGGGGGCATATTCCCCGGCTGAGGAGCACTGATCTCGATGACAGCAGAAGACAAGAAAAGTTCGGGGCTAAGTCAGTAATTATCGGAAAGAACACAGGAATTCCCTCGCCGGCAGCAGGGGCAGCACCAGCGATGCCCCTCCCAGGGAGTGTTCTGACTGAACTGGAAGGAAAGGGAAAAACAGACTTTGCTCATGTGGTTCTTTGGTTTTCCCGCCAGGTAAGTAGCCAGAATCACCAGTTGTCAGGAGGCAGGGGAGTCATCAGCACAGCCCCCTGGGGAGCCCGCTGAGCCCCTAGCAAACAGCCGATGTCCCTGCAACAAAGCATGAACCTGAGTGCCAACTGATGGACTCACACTGCATCAGCATGGAAGCGTGAAACAGGGCCCAGCACAAAGGGCAAAAGCCAGCAGTGACCCGTAAGGCCACACTCAAGTTTCCTAAGTGGGGGCTGGAGCGATAGCACAGCGGGGAGGGCGTTGGCCTTGCACGTGGCCGACCCAGGTTCGATTCCCAGCATCCCATAGGGTCCCCTGAGCAGCTCCAGGAGTAATTCCTGAGCACAGAGCCAGGAGGAACCCCTGAGCATCTCCGGGTGTGACCCAAAAAGAAAAAAAAAGATTCCTATACGTTAGTTCGGCCAATGCCAATGAGTGCTTTATTATGGAAACACATCCGGGTTCTTCTGAAATGTCCCAAGAACGACGACAGAACTGAGAGGAAAGTATTGATGGAGAAACCTGGGGTCCCTCACAGGGCAGCTCAGTCTGAGATCTGACCTGTGTTTCCCTTTAGTCCCTCACCTTCTTAAGATGTCTTAGAAAATATAGCACTATAGCACTGTTGTCCCGTTGTTCATTGATTTGCTCAAGCGGGCACCAGTAATGTCTCCATGGTGAGACTTGCTGTTACTGTTTTTGGCATATCAAATACACCACGGGGAGCTTGTCAGGCTCTGCCGTGCAGGCAGAATACTCTCGGTAGCTTGCCGGGCTCTTGGAGAGGGGCGGAGGAATTGAACCCGGATCGGCCGTGTGCAAGGCAAACGCCCTCCCTGCTGTGCTATCGCTCCAGTCCGTCTTGGGAAATATAAGTGTTAAAAAGAATGGGGCTCTCATTTGGGATTGGACATGAGGGTCTCTGGATTGCTTTTTCTGAAGGCCTCTCGGGAGGCCAAATGTCCCCTGCAATTCACAGGAATCCAAAGTAAAAGCTAGCTAGTAGAGGAAGAAGATGTCATTGAGCTAGATGAGATCAATGTTATTCAACGAAATGGCCTTACGGGCACCGCGGGTATTTCACAGGGCAGATGAAAATCAAGTAAATGGGGGCTTGGGGCACCCAGGCACAACATGGCACCTGGGGGCCAACTAGTAGGAGAGTAGGATAGGGAGCACAAGAAACAAGGTTAGAGAGAAGTGAAAAAAGAAAAAAAAAAAGGCTTTAAAAGCCACTGGCTTTTGGGGGCTGGAGTGACAGCACAGCGGGTAGGGCGTTTGCCTTGCACACGGCCGACCCAGGTTCAGTTCCCAGCATCCCATAGGGTCCCCTGAGCACCGCCAGGAGTAATTCCTGAGTGCAGAGCCAGGAGACCCCTGTGCATCGGTGGGTGTGACCCCAAAAGCAAAAAAAAAAAAACCACTGGCTTAGATCTCTCAAATTCTCAGGATGTCCCCGGAGCACTGATTTTTGGAGCCTTACTGCACATCGCTCTGTACCACTTCCGGCTGGGGTGTTGCTGGGCGCCTCTCCAGAACACAGCACCCAGAGAGCTTCCCCACGGGCAGGTACTCCCGCCTCACCACAGGTTTCTTCCGTTAAATGCAGAACACCCTGCTTTCTACCAGGAGATAAAGGTCAGAGTCAAAACAAACAGGTTTCACAAAAACAATCACCACCTCGTTCCCCAGCATCGCTGGCCACCCCGTAACCTCCGCAAAGGGGAAAACTAAACGCAAGAACAGATTTTAGTTGGAATGGAAATTGATGAGGCTTTTTTTTTTTTTCAGTTTCAGCCTTTTTTTTTTTTTTACTTTTGGTTTCTGGTGACCTTTTAAATACAAAATAATCAATGTGAAGCTGTTTTAATAGAAAAATCTAAGTTTTAAGACGCCATCTGACAAATGGCCAACTCTTTATGGGATAAACAAGACCCTCAAAATGCAAACTTCCTGACTTCCAGACTTCCACAATGAACACCCGTGGGGATGAGGATGTACATTTTCAATTATTAAAAAGGAGTTTTATTCTGTATCACTGTCACTGTCATCCCGTTGCTCATCGATTTGCTCGAGCAGGCGCCAGTCACGTCTCCATGGTGAGACTTGTTGTGACTGTGTTTGGCATATCGAATATGCCACGGGGAGCTTGCCAGGCTCCGTCATGTGGGCAGGATACTCTCGGTAGCGTGCCGGGCTCTCCGAGAGGGAGGGAAGAATCAAACCCAGGCTGGCCTCGTGCAAGGCAAACGCCCTCCCAGCTGTGCTGTTGCTCCAGCCCGCTTGCTGTGATATTTTTATTCTACCTCTAAAAATGTAATAAGCACATTCCAAAATTGTACTGTGTGAGGCATGGGGAGGGGGATTAAGGGGGCGGGAGAGAGAGAAAGAAAGAAAGAAAGAAAGAAAGAAAGAAAGAAAGAAAGAAAGAAAGAAAGAAAGAAAGAAAGAAAGAAAGAAAGAAAGAAAGAAAGAAAGAAAGGAAGGAAGGAAGGAAGGAAGGAAGGAAGGAAGGAAGGAAGGAAGGAAGGAAGGAAGGAAGGAAGGAAGGAGAGAAAGAGAGAGAAAGAGAGAAAGAGAGGGGAGGGGCAGAAAAGCTGACCATCTTCTAGAAGTACTAGGGGATTTTTTTTGTTTGTTTTTTCTTTTTGGGTCCCACCTGGCGATGCACAGGGTTCCTCCTGGCTCTGCACTCAGGAATTTCTCCTGGCAGTGCTCAGGGGACCCTATGGGACGCTGGGAATCGAACCCGGGTTGGCCGAGTGCAAGGCAAATGCCCTCCCCGCTGTGCTATCGCTCCAGTCCCTAGAAGTACTAGTTTTTGCTGTCCCTTCTCATTCTCACCACAGGTGATTCCCACAAGTCAAGGATTTCCTCAGGCCCCCACGAGATGCCCCCTCCATACACATTCCACTCTCACTTCCTGAACCTCTCTCCCCTGTCACTCTGAAGACTCATTCCTCTCATTTTTGTCTTGCAGGGTAATTCTGTTTTCCCCTCTCTTCCCAAGCCACTTGCCAAAAAGGCCCAGCAATGTTTTTTTTTTCTTTTTTTTTTTTAGGGGGGGAGGGTCACACCCGGCGATGCACAGGAGTCACTCCTGGCTCTGCACTCAGGAATTACCCTTGGCAGTGCTCAGGGGACCCTATGGGATGCTGGGAATCGAACCCGGGTCGGCCGCGTGCAAGGTAAACACCCTCCCCGCCATGCTATCACTCCAGCCCGCAACGTTATTTTCTTAAGCAAAAACCAGGTTGTTTTGAGATCCGCTCAATCCATGCCCAGGGGAAGGGTGTCATTTTCTTAACTGGATATAAAAGTTTCCTTTCACTGCATGGGCATGCATCAGGTACCCTGGAAGAATCTATACCCGGCTATTAAGGGCACCCCTGAGGGGCTGGAGTGATAGCACAACAGGTAGGGCGTTTGCCTTGCACATGGCCGACCCAGGTTCAAATCCCAGCATCCCATAGGGTCCCCTGAGCACCGCCAGGGGTGATTCCTGAGTGCATGAGCCAGGAGTCACCCCTGTGCATTGCTGGGTGTGACCCAAAAAGCAATAAAATAAAATAAAATAAAAAAATAAATAAAGGCACCCCTGAAGTCAAGGAAATGGTCCAAGAGCTGGAGCGCATGCTTTGTGGGCTCCAAGTGCTCATCCGTTCAGAGACTTTCCTGGCCGAAATGAAAGCAATCATACTCCATTTCTCAGTCATGTGAAACGAGAAATGTTCCTCTCTGATGCAAATTCATTCTGTTCTTGTGAAAAAGAGAAAGCCGGCTTGCTTTTGAAAACCCAAGGGCCAGGAAGTGTGGCCAAACAATGCCTGCCTGACAGGCCAGAGGCCTGTGTCTCTCCCTGGCACTTCGAGGGAAAACAAAACAAAACAAAACAAAAAAAGCTCACCTAATTCCACTCAGTCACCAAACCTCTTATTAAGGTCTGGCAGCTGAAGACCTCTGTGGTCACCAGAATGGGAAGAAAAGTGAGCAAATGAGTCATGTTGCTTCATTCCCTCTCCAATGGTCACCAACTCACTGGCCTCTCCCGAGGAGACACGCGCCATCCCCAAGGAACTGTTGCTAGCTTGTGATCACTTCTCCGTGGTTTCACTCAAGCCCAGGAATAGTCACTCTACTACGAGGTCTGCAAGAAATAGGGAAGAAAGAAGAGGAAGCAAAAGGATTCCTGGAAAGCGGCAGCTCAAGGCGGGAGGGAGGTACAGGGAGGCACGGGGCCACTGGGGAAATTCCTTCAAGGTCGGAAAGCAAAAGCCTGAGCCAGAGATTTCAAACCCACGGTTGCTGCATATTCGGAAGCTGAAGTCAGAGGAGGCCAGAGTGCCAGTCGAGGGGCTGGAGCACAGCGGGGAGGGCGTTTGCCTTGCACACAGCCCACTGGGTTCAATTCCCAGCATCCCATAGGGTCCCCCAAGCACCGCCAGGAGTAATTCCTGAGTGCATGAGCCAGGACTAACCCCTGTGCATTGCTGGATGTGACCAACACCCCCCCCCAAAAAAAAAAAAAACCCAGAATATCAGCCCAGCCCTGAAGGAGCGAGATTCCAGCGCTTTCTCTTCCAACAAGTGTCTTTTTTTTTTTTTTTTTTGCTTTTTGGGTCACACCTGGTGATGCACAGGGGTTACTCCTGGCTCTGCACTCAGGAATCACTCCTGGTGGTGCTCAGGGGATTATATGGGATGCTGGGAATCGAACCTGGTTTGGCCGCATGCAAGGCAAACGCCCTCCCCGCTGTGCTATTGCTCCAGCCCCAACAAGTGTCTTTTTTAGATGGTAACTTATGGTGAGGGTGTGTATTTGCTGTTGGGGGCCACACCTAGCGATGCTCAGGGGTTACTCCTGGCTCTGCACTCAGGAATCACTCCCGGAGGCGCTCAGGGGTTCCTAGGGGATGCCAGGGATTGAACTCAGCCAGCCCAATCTGCTGTCGTTTGAGGTCACCGGCTTATTCCCCATTCTGGCAGCAAACACAGCAGGAGACAGACGTTGGGAAGGCTGCAGGGTTGGCTCCCCATCACATTCCAAAGACGGAAAGAGCACTGTGGGACCAGTGGCTTCTGCAATCCCTTCCTTCCTTCTTATCCATTCTAGAAGGTTCCAGGAGGATCCTGAATTCCTCCCTGAGACCAGATGAAGATGGCAGTAGCTCCCCACTCAGTGGCATGACACTCAGCACTGCCTGTCTCTAGCCACCCCAGCAGGGTTCCCTACCCTCCTCCTACGGGGGGGGGGCACCTCCTCCGGGGAGGGCCGTGTGTCCTATGTGTCCTAGCCAGCCCCGACTGGCTGTGTCCAGGCGCTGCCAGCATCTGCCTCCACTACTGGTACTCAAGCCATTAAGCACAGGAGAAGAAAGGTCACCCCTGAACCCAATATCAGCCAGAGAGGACGAGGTGTCCCAGAGACCATGAGGGCAAAGATTCTCTCCCCTGCTGGTATTCAAAATGGCAAAGTCTCTGACCCCAGATCCCATGAGGCCAAAGTGGCAGGGGGAGCGGGGGGCGGGGGGACAGTCATTTTTTTTTTTTCAAGTGATCTTCAAAGTCCAAATCTGAAGGGACCACCATGACCAAGAGAGTTGGAAATAGTCACTCTGGATAAGAACTGCCTGCTGCAACCAGCTGCGTCACAGAAACCACAAGGGGAAAACAAGAATGAAAACAAACTCAGCTGGAGGTCATACAGACCCCTGTGCGGCTCAAGTATACTCACAGGGGCCACAGCATGAGACAGTGTTTGCCCATAAAAAGAGAATGTTTCATTCATAAGCACAAACCAGGGGGGCTGGAGCAATAGCATAGTGGGGAGGGGCATTTGCCTTGCATGCAGCCGACCTGGGTTCAATTCCCAGCATCCCATATGGTCCCCTGAGCACCGCCAGGGGTAATTCCTGAGTGCAGAGCCAGGAGTGACCCGTGTGCATCGCCGGGTGGGACCCAAAAAGCAAAAAAAAAAAAACAAAACAAAAAAAAAACATAAGCACAAACCAACACTGGAGGACTGTTATATCTGAGCTGGCAATGGACAAAGAATAGCATTAGTTAAGTTCTCTGAAGCACTTTCGAGGGTTAGAAAAATCTACCTGTGGTGTTTTTGTTTGTTTTAAATTTTTAATCAGGAGGACCGGAAAGTACAACCTAGTTTAGACTGTAAACTTTCAACAAGCCCTGAAATTGTGATTTAAAAAAAAAAATCAATTGCTAAAGCTGGTGCCATATGTATCCTCTTGCGTTTTGTAATTTGAATAAACATATCACTTCACTTGTTAAAAAAAAATAAAAGAACTGGGGCTGGAGTGATAGCACAGTGGGTAGGGCGCTTGCCTTGCACGCGGCCAACCCGGGTTCGATTCCCAGCATCCCATATGGTCCCCTGAGGAGCGCCAGGGGTGATTCCTGAGTGCAGAGCCAGGAGTGACCCCTGTGCATCGCCGGGTGTAACCCCCCAAAAAAAAAGAACTGCGTGCTGAACACAGGTAAAGGAACAAACAGTATCTCTATTGCAAGCCATAATGCCCCAAAAGGGAAAGAGACAGAGACAGAGAGAGACAGAAGGAAAGTGACTGCCATAGAGACAGGCTGGGGGAGAGGGTGGTGGGAAGGAAATTGGGGACATTGGTGTTAGGAAATGTGCACTGGTGGAGGGATGGATGTTGGAACAAGTATGACTGAAACTCGACTGTGATCAGCTTTGTAACTATGTATCTCATGGTGACTTAAAAAAAAAATAAGGGGCTGGAGTGATAGCACAGCGGGTAGGGTGTTTGCCTTGCACACACCCGACCCGGGTTCGATTCCCAGCATCCCATATGGTCCCCTGAGTGATTCGAGAGTACAGAGCCAGGAGTAACCCCTGTACATTGCCAGGTGTGACCCAAAAAGCAAAAAAAAAAAAGAAAATTAATAAAATAAAGTCCAACTCTGTTGTAGTCCAGTGGGAAGGACACTTGCCTTGCATGTGGCCAACCTGGGTTCGATTCCCAACACCCCACACGGTCCTCCAAGCCCTGCCAGGAGTAATCCCTGAGCACAGAGCCAGGAGTCAGCCCTAAGCCCCACTAGGTGTTGCCAAAAAATAAAGTCCAACACTGTTTCAATTGTCTGGCTAAATACAGAAATAATCTGGAACAAAATTAAAAGCATTGGTTTTTGTGGCTGTTTTCCTGTTGTTTTTAAAAACATAAACTGAGAGGTAATCACAGAAAGGAACAAAAGTTACCCAGTGTATTTTTTATGTGCCAAGAATGTATTCCAGGACCTCACGTATGCAAGGCATGCATTCTGCCACAGAAGTCACATCTCCCGCACCTGTGCATTCTCAAGTGCACAAGTGTCCTTATGCACAAATGTTATCAGTGGGTCGTCACAAGAATTCGGTCACCTGAGACGGCCACAACGTGTCTGATTTATACAAGTGGTCTTGGATATCTAGTTATTTTATCTCTCTCTCCACTTTTTTTTTCTTTTTGGGTCACACCGGGTGATGCACAGGGGTCACTCCTGGCTCTGCACTCAGGAACTACCCCTGGCGGTGCTCAGGGGACCCTGTGGGATGCTGGGAATCGAACCCGGGTTGGCCTCGTGCAAGGCAAACGCCCTCCCCGCTGTGCTATGACTCCAGCACTGTCTCTCTCCACTTTTGAAGTTGCTTACATTCCCTTTTTATCGTCCAAGGCAAAGTCCTTGATGGCTGTACGATGCCAACTCCCAGATAATCCAGCCTGCTCCTCTACAACCCAGAAGGAACTGCTCATGGGTAGAGAAAATGGTCCAAGATTCCTAATAGCGCCCCCAGCACCCCGGTTGCCAGGATGACACTCCCAGCATCACCCAGCTCCTCCTGACTGTACTGGAGGCCCCTGGTGGCTCAGCCTCTCATCACAGCGTCCGTGGCAGCCAGGGTCACTGTCCCTCACAGGAGGAGAACCAGCATGACTCACTTGTAGAAACTGAAAGTGCATGTCCACAGAGCCGCGCAGCCTGCAGTGCAACCACAAACCACATCACAGGACACCAGCTCCCGAGGAAGGAGGAGAGGCAGCAGGTGGGAGGGCTGCAGGCCGTTCCTCCCCCTTGGCCGTGTGCGGCCTCGGCTCCCAACTCCAGAGCAGCCCCGTGCAGGCAGCTACAGAAGGTTATGAGAAACTTTGCCCCAGAGAGAGAAAGAGAGAAAGAGAGAGAAGAAAAGCGCCTGTTATAGAGGCGGGCAGGGGGTGGGGGGTGACGGGAGGGAACCTGGGGACACGGTGCTGGGGAATGTGCCCTGGTGGAGGGGCGGGTGTTGGAACCCTGTAGGACTGAAACCTGATCATGAACAGATCTGTAAGGGTCTGTCTCACAGCGATTCATTTTTAAAAAATCTTAAAAGAAAAAAGAGGGGGGAGGGGAGGGGGAGATGGAGGGGAGAGAGGGAGGGAGAGAGGGGGGAAAGAGAGAGGAGGAGAGGGGGAGGGAGGGGGGAGAGGGGAGACGGAGACAGAGACAAAGACAGAGACAGAGACAGACACTGTCCAGCAAGGAAACAAGCCAAACTCCCTGGTCTAGCCCCTCCTAAGAATGAGCTAATACTCTGCTGCCCCCTAGTGGACATTTATAGACTCCCATCTTGTATCCCCCTTCTCAAGGTCCCGCCTACCCAGACTTGGGGGGGGAGGGGGGAAACGCAGGCGACCCACCCTGCTATTACAGGCACTAACCCTCTCTCTCGGATTCTAGAATAATCAGAGCCTTCTGCTTCTGAGTCAGCACCGGAAGCCCAGGGCCCTGGGTCTGGCTGCTTTATCAGGGAGGTATCTGGGAGCCAAGTTACCAACCTCCTAGTTCTCTGCAGTGCCCGAGACACAACCCGGTTGAAGGCCCTTCATGTCACTTAAGACAGTCACTCTACACTGGATGCCAATTCAGCTTTCCAGCAGATTCCGTATTTCCTCCATGCAACCTACAGGGCAGTGACTCCTCCCTCGTTGCTGGCTGTAGGGGGAACTTTCCTTCCAGATTTGTTCATTATTCTCTCTCCTTCTCTCTCCCTCTCCCCCCCTTCTCCTCCTCCCCCCTTCCTCGCTACCCCCACCCCACAGTCCATCTCTGTACATCCAATCTCCACCCACCCTTCAGGCCAGCACAAATCCTAGTGTGTGAAGTCTTCTTCCATTTCCACATTCGCGATTACACACACACACACACACACACACACACACACACACACGCGCGCGCGCGCGTTAGTGTTCCTAAAGGAAGATTCCCACAATCTGTTGAAACTATGGTTATTCTATTAACTATTAACTCAGGAACTCCTCAAAGGCAGCCATGGTCTCCCTTGTCTTCTTGTCCCGCTGCTTAATCCGGTACTTTACCTGGGAGCCAAATGCCATGGAATAGATTCTAAAAGATCCTACACATGAGCGCTGTATCCTACTGCCATCTAGTGGCTGTCACGGTAGCCAACACCTAAAGCAACCAACTTTCCAGATCCACCCATTTTCTTTCTCTCCTTTATTCTTCCAACCATCCATCTTTTTTTCTCCTTTCCCTGTCTCAATTGTCTTCCTAAGTCAATGTGTTATCCTTTCACACACTCTTTTTTAAAAAAATCCTATTCCAAGTGTCACCGAGTACCAACATAAGTGTGAGCTCTCCCTGCCTCCATCTCAGCTGGAGCCAGCCACCACTGCCTCTACCTCCCACTGATTACCTAAGAACCTTGGGCAAAGCTCACAGAGCAATTACATGAGAATGCATCAAAGGTTAGCCAAGGAAATCTGGGAGGAGAAACTAGACCTGAAAAGACCCTCACAGGGAGGATGGGGTGCCTGATGTATAGCTCAAACAGTATAAGCAAGCTTCCCGCCACAGAACCCCAGCTACAGCCTCTATTTGTTTCGGGGTTGTTTTGGATTTTTTTCTGGACATCTAGCAGTCCTGGGGCCTTCCTACTGGCTCTATAAACAGGGATCACTCCTGGTGGAGCTCAAAGAACCATATAGGGTACAGGAATACTTTTTTTTTGTTTTGTTGTTGTTTTGCTTTTTTGGGGTCACACCCAGCAATGCTCAGGGGTTACTCCTGGCTCTGCACTCAGGAATCACTCCTGGCAGTGCTTGGGGACCATATGGGGTGCTGGGAATCAAACCTGGGTCGGCTGCGTGCAAGGCAAACACCAGTACAGGAATACTTTTTACTGAGGGAAAAAGTCAACCAAAAAAAAATTTAAAACACACACACAGAGGAGGGGAAAGACAAAACAAGCTAAAATACTGAGGCTGAAAGTAGATCTTGTGTCTTCTTGTCATTTTGCATTGTTTTGTTTTGAGGGGCACACCTGGTGGTGTTCAGGATTATTACTATTTTATTTTTTGCTTTTTGAGTCACACCCGGTGATGCTCAGAGGTCAGTCCTGGCTCTACACTCAGAAATTACTCCTGACAGTGCTCAGGGGACCCTATGGGATGCTGGGAATCGAACCCGGGTCGGCGGTGTGCAAGGCAAATACCCTAACCGCTGTGCTATCACTCCAGCCCCACTGTTCAGGATTTACTCCTAGCTCTGCACTCAGGAATCACTCCTGGCAAGGCTTGGAGGACCATTACAGGGTGCCAGAGATCAAACCTGAGTCAACTTCTTTTTTTTATTATTTTTTAAAAATTTTATTGAATCACCATGTGGAAAGTCACAAAGTTCTCAGGCTTATGTCTCAGTTATACAATGCTCAAACACCCATCCCTTCACCAGTGCCCATATACACCACCTAAAACCCCAGTATACCTCCCACCCCCACCCCCACCTGCCTAACTGATAAATTTCACTTCATTTTCTTTACCTTGATTACATACCATATTTCAACACAAAACTCACTATTGTTGTTGGAGTTTCCCCCCCCCCCCAAAAAAACAGCCCTACTGAGAAGGAAGCATTTGATAATTAGTTTTCCATTGCTGAGAGTGAAGAGATATGCAGTTGCGTGTACGGCAGTAGCGGCTACGTGGTTTAGGATTTCTATATTTTAGTATTTTAGTAATTATGTCCAGGGAGATTTATGTTAGAAATTGCATCATTTCCCTTCTTGGGGCAGCATGGGGCAATGGCTTAGTTCACAGTCTAGAGACATGGCTGCAAGCACTTGCTGGGACCAAAAGTAGTCTAGCTGGCCTCCAGATCTTGGTCGATCAACAGCAAAGCGGCCGCACAAAAGCATGGCCACCCAGGTCGAATCTCAGTGGAGCTGGAGCAGGTATCGGTCCTGGCCTGAGTGAGTCAGCTTCTTAAGCACCTTACCCAACTATACTATAGCTCTGGCCCAGAGCTAAGCCTTATCCTTATCCAAATCTATTTACCATAATAATGACTTGAGTTTAACCTTTAAGTCCTAATTCCACCCCCTCCCCCGTCCCACCCCCCTCAAAAAAAAAAAAAACAGTGAGAAAAGCTGGATAGTACAGAGGATAGGGCTCTAGGTATGGCCCAAAAGCAAAAAAGAAAAAGAAAAACAAAATCCAAAAAATTCAGTATGACTATTTCCAATTTCCAAATGTCTATCAGTGAATTAAAACACTAAAAATAACATTCAAAGAGATAGAAAGTATGCACTTTGTTAGGCTCTGAAACAGAAATGGGCTTATTTTAATGAACCAACAAACACGGACAACTTTCAGTCATTTTTAATTTTAGTTTTATTTTGGGGCCACACTTGGCAGTGCTCAGGGCTTACTCCATGCTCTGCATTCAGGGATCACTCCTGGCAGGGCTCAGGGACCATTCAGAGTCTCCAGGGATCAAACCTGGGTCTACCACTTGCAAGGAAGGGCCCTGCCTGAGGTATTATCTCTCCCACTCCCTCTGTCATCTTTGTAGCAGGCTAAATCAACATACCCAGTTATTTACCAACTTCTAGGAAGTTGCCTAAGAGAAAAAAACATGTAGGTCCATAAAAACATTTGAACCAGAAAATTCATAGCAGCTTAACCCATGACAAGAAAGCATCCCAACTGTTCTTAGAAAGGCAAAAGTGAAGACAACTTTTAGTATATTCATGCATTGGAATGCTACCCAGAAATAAAACCCGATTTCTGCTATCTGCAACTAACTGAGTATCAGAAGCGCTGCGTTGAAAGAAAGTAATCAAGAATTGGTAGGATTTGGGTGGTGCCATCTTCATGGAAAATGGGATTCCTAAAACAAACAAAACTGGAAAACGGAAATTCCTTGTGATTTAGCAATATTACTTCTGAGTATTAAGGAGCACTGATGTGTTTATCCTAACAAAAACTGGCTAAGTCTCTTTCAGATTATTTTACCTTCTAGTTGTATAAAGAAATTTTACTCTGTCAATCCCTAGGGCTGGAACAGGAAGCATAGAAGGCTAGATCTCAGAGAAAAGAGGGTTGCCACTTTGGATCATTTCATGCCATGTCATTTTTCCAACAGAAAAGGAAGTGATTCAAACACTGTTGACAAAATGGAGCTAGTCTGTTAAAACAAACAAACAAACAAAAATACCTGCAGACTGGATTGCTGAGATGGGAATCTCAGGAGGGACAGTCCAAGAAAAAGGACAGTGGGAGACCAGGGCTCAGTCAGGCAGCCCTGAATCAAGGGAGTGTGGGGAAAGGGTGGGTACAGAACTCCAAGCTGGCTGGCATGCTCTGGCATCCTACAGATCTCTTAAAACAAGTGCCTGGATGACCAGAAAAGCCAAAAGCAATTCTGCCTTTCCCCCCCCCCCCCCGCCCCCGCACCTCAGCCCCAAACCTCAAAGAGGTGATAGTTCAACCTGTCAAGCTAAGATGAAATCAGCATCACATTGGCTGTGACATGGTTATCCTATACTGCACACTGCAGGGGCTCTACAAGAATCCTATTACAACAATCCGACTACAACAGTCAGACCACAATCACATAAGGCTGCCCATTTAAACCCAAAGTTGTGTCAAGTACAAGAAAAGTAACTGGCTTGGATCTCAGAATTCCTGTACCTTGCTGAAATGTTCAGCAAGATTCATTGTATCACTGTCATCCCATTGTTCATGGATTTGCTCAAGCAGGCACAAGTAACGTCTCCATGGTGAGACTTGTTGTTCCTGTTTTGGCATATCAAATATGTCACGGGTAGCTTACCAGGCTCTGCCATGAGGGCGAGATACTCTCAGTAGCTAGCCGGGCTCTCCGAGAGGGACGGAGGAATCGAACCTGGGTGGGCCATGTGTAAAGCAAACGCCCTACCCGCTGTGCTATGGTCAGCAAGATTAACTGGGGCTAAAAAGGTAGAGGGTGTTTGTCTTGCATGCAGCTGCCCCAGGGTTGAGTTCCACCACCTCATATGTTCCCCCAAGTCCTGCCAGGAGTGGTCCTTGAGCACAGAGCAAGGAGTGAGCCCTGAACACCCACCCCATCCCCCCACAAAAGAGAAATGCTCAGCAAGAAGTTCCAGTGGGAGAGACCAGAAGGAAAAAGCCCCAGCTGCTTCCCACACCTGTTAGCAGCTGTGCACCCAGGTGCACATCATCACCAGAATCCGCCCACACAGATTGAGGGTTTACAGAAGAAACATTTCAGAAAGTTTCTTTAAAGCACTGTTGTTACAAACAAGATGAATAAGGCAAGAAAGAACAATGTAAATGTAACAATAACAACTGTTACAAATGTAACTATAACAATGTTGCACGCAAACATTGATACATAAGTCTGAGCCTATTTAATAAGTCAACATAATTTCAAAATTAAATTCTCATTAGCATACGCGGGGCTAGGAGCTCTCTAAAGGGGGCCAGACAGAGGGGACCTAACTCTTGCCCCATCTCCATGCCCCTCCCCCCTTCCCAGCAAACCATCAGCCCCAAGTTCCTTCGTCCTGATCCAGGTCGACCCATACGGCGTTTTGACCAAGTAATGTCAATGCCCAGTCCTCAACGGAGTTAAGCCAAGTCTGCACACACCTGAGCACGCACAACAAGCTGCAGGTTTCCGAGCATAAGGACAGGGAGAGAGGGACAGGGACCCTCGTCAGCACTCGAGCGGTTACAAACACCATCCAATGCAGAAAGAATCGGCCAAGAGCACCAGAGGGCTAAAAACTGATCTACACATCGGTAAATTTCTTACAACTCACATCATATAGGACTGAAATTTACTTAAATTTGTTTAAGGGGCCGGAGCAACAGTACAGCGGGGAAGGGCGTTTACCTCACATCAGACCTATCAGTGTTCCAGGGTTCAATCCCCGGCATCCCATATGGTCCCCAAACACCGCCAGGAGTAATTCCTGAGTGCAGGGCCAGGAGTAACCCCTGAGCACTGCAAGTTGAGTGCCAAAAAGCAAAATAAATAAACGAATAAGTAAATAAAGGAAGAAATCTCTTAGGAGATAGTATAGGAGGTTCGGGTTCGGCAGCCGCATCTCCCCAATAAAGCTGCGGAATAAAGCCCAGCGGAACATGAGCCCTTTTATCAACTTCATGACAACTCCCAAGGACGCAACCAATCAGGCCAGTGCGGGCCCCCATAGGGTCACACAGGGACCCCACAAGGGCATGGAAAGAGGGGTTGTGGGGGGCGGGGAGCGTCCCGCAAAGCAGCAGCTCACCGCAGGGCCCCGATGAGAGAGGGGTTAGTTTTGAGGGGTCAGCAGTCAGGACCCACCCATGGACCCAAAGGTGGGGGAGGGGGTCTCACCCAGAACGTCAGGCCGCCCTGAGAGCCTCACTCCTGCCCACATCTGTCCTCCCAAGTGGTCGGGAACCACCCCGGTCCCTGGATTCTGGAACCTTCTAGAACCTTCCCCGCTTTTGCGACCTGAATGCCAATGTAGAGTGTGGGGGGGAGGAGAGGGGAGGGGGTTGCTTCTAGAACATTCTCCCCGCGGCAGCCCACCCACAGGAGAAGGGTCCGGAGAGACCCCAAACGTGGCTCCCCGCAACTTGGGGCCTTTGCTCCTTCTCCCTCACAAGAGCCTGAGCAGGAAGCCCGCTGAGGAGGCAGAACCCCGCTTCCTGCTGGTGGGGACGCTCAGGGCCCCCCGTCCTGCTGCATACACACACTCATACACACTCATATACATACACCCACACACCCTCACAAACACACACACATAGACACCCACACACATACACTCACGCACCCTCACAGACACACACACACAGACACTCACACACACCCTCACAGACACACATACTCATACATACACACACACATACACTCACACACCCTTACAGACACACACACACCCTCAGACACACGCACCACACACATATACATACACACACCCTCAGTCACACTCACATACACTCAGTCATATACATACACTCACACCACAGACACACTACACACACATACACACACACTACACACACTCACAAACTCACATACATACACACCCTCAGACACAAAGACGCACACACTCACATACATACACACACCGTCACACACACACCCCCTCACAGACACATACACTCACACAGCTTCACACACACACCCTCAGACACACACACTCACTCTCACACACATTCACACCTTCCTCCCCCGCCGCCCCCCGCCGGCCTCACCTGCCTCCGCACATCAGCGTGGACGTGGCTTTCGGGCTCCCCCATGTCAGGCGGGCGGGTTCGAGCCCCAGCGCCGGCTCCGCAGCAGCCAGGAGAGGCCGAGCGATGCCGCCGCCGCCCGCCTCGGCCGCTCAGGTCTCGCGAGGCCCCGCGAGACCCCGCGAGACCCCGCGGGGCCGGGCCCGAGATCACGGGCACCCACGCCGTGGGGACCGGAAGTCCTGAATGGGGACAGGTGCGGGATTGCCCCAGCCACGCCGCGCGGGGAACCGAGGCTGGGAGCGCGCGGAGGGGCCACAGCCGGGCAAAGGGCACATACAGGGGCGAGGGCTGGTCACGTCCAAGGAGGCCAAGGGCCAGCCCACCCAGCCGCCCAGCCCGGGCCGTCTCGGACCCTGACCCTGGGGTTCTTGCTCATCAGCCTGTCCCCACTCCCGTTTCCTGACTTAACGGCAGGACTTCGGGGCCGGAATTCCCAAGTTGCAACCACAATTGGTCTCAACCAAGACCACCCATCTGCACGCTTGTTACACTGCAGCCCCAGCTGTCTCCACTTCCCCTTCCAGGACCTTCCTCCTCCATGCACCGCCCCGGCTCCGCTAGGCCCCTGGCCTGCTCGTCACACCCAGGTCACCCCAACGTCTCATTCTGGGTCTGTCACCGCCTACACGCAGCTTTTGGACACTCAATTATTTATGTATTTTTGCTTTTTGGGTCACACCCGGCATTGCACAGGGGTTCCTCCTGGCTCATGCACTCAGGAATTACTCCTGGCGGTGCTCAGGGAACCACATGGGATGCTGGGGATTGAACCCGGGTCGGCCACGTGCAAGGCAAACGCCCTCCCCGCTGTGCTATCACTCCAGCCCCATGGACACTCAAGTATGCACTCCTTGAACCCGAAACTGCACTGGAAGTCAGGCCCTTGATACTCACTGTACTGGGCAACCCACTGTTTCTAAAATTAAAGTTAAATACATTTCTTGGGGCTGGAGTGATAGCACAGCGGGTGGGGCATTTGCCTTGCACGCGGCTGACCCGGGTTCAATTCCCAGCATCCCATATGGTCCCCTGAGTACCGCCAGGAGTGATTCCTGAGTGCATGAGCCAGGAGGAACCCCTGAGCATCGCCGGGTGTGACCCAAAAAGCAAAATAATAATAATAAAATAAAAATACATTTCTTTCCCGGCCTCTACCCCACTTCCCAACAAGCCGTTTCTCCTTTCTGGTCAAGGTCTGACCCGAGAAATGTCAGGCACTCTCAGCAGAAGAAATGATACCATCTTTTCTGCACCGTTACTCCTCCTGGCTGGTTCCTTATGAGAACAGGAAGTGACTCAGAAGAGCTGGGGTATCTGGGCATCTACCATCCATGTGGGGGTGCTGTGTGTGCTATTTACATCTCTGATTTGGACCAGAGGCTGTGGTCCTACCAGCAGTGAAGTTTGAAATCAGAATGCTGCTGTAATGAATTAATCAAGCAATTAATGACAGGGGTGTTTAAAAGGAAGGTGAGCACAGTACTTCGAGCAAAGCAACCACCTTTGGGCTTGTGGCTCTGAGATTCAGGAGAAAAACCAGCTGTTCAGCCTCTTGTAGCCTCATTCCTCACAAGGAATGAGGGTGACTTCAAGTCCTGTGTGTCCCAGTTCCCTACTGAGTGTTCTCATGTGTGCGCCCCTCGGATTTCCTGCTTCCATTCTGTTGCCATGTGACCAACTAGCACACACAGTGAATAGCTGAAAAGCACCTATTCTTCTTCTTGATAAACTGCATGTGGGCCCGGGGCCCCCAGCCAAGGTTTGATGCCCAGGTTCAAGCAAGGGCTGCTTCTTTGTTCATTCAGCCGCTCATTTTCTAGGTAGGGACACAAAATACCCACCCTCCGGGGCTCAAGGCTTTGAAAGAGCAAGCTACCCACTTCATCAGAACCCCAAAGGTCAAACAGGTCCCAAAGCCACGTGCATACCCTTCCTGCAGAGTGCTGCCCATTTCTGAGAAAGAGGAAGTGACTACATGCTGAATACCTGAACAGACCTCACCCCTTTCTCCAGATCACCTCTTTCCTTCTCCTCCTCTTTTACGTAATACTGTCACTGCATGCTGAGTCAGGAGAGCAAGGCGAGTACTGCCTTCTGCCTGCCCCAATAAATAGTGCCAAGAGACAGAAAGGTTAATTCTTTCACTTCTCCACTTGCCACAATGGGGACCAGAAAACAAAACTGTACGCACACCCCAATCCTACATTGGTCCACTTCACAGCTAGCTGTCCTTGCATTCTAAAATGATACGGAGTTCACCAAGTCCATCTAACAGCCCTGAGTGGCAGGGTGGTTCCCAAACTAATAGAAAAGGGAGTAATGTGAAACCTTCGGGCTCCCTCAGAGTTGGGAAGGGGCTACCTCCCCTGATCTCCCTGTTCTTCCGGGAACTTGGCAGTCATGCCCATGAACTGCCTCAGGTGCCGAAAAAAGCTCATTAACCAGCCACGATCCAGAGACTCATAAATAAATCTTGAATGATATCAGCAAGCTGTAGAGATGCTTCCAGACTCCAGAGTCACCACTGAGTTAAAAACTTAACCCCAGTTCTATCACCATATTCAAAATTTTACAATTCCTGGGGGATATAGTGACGCCAGCAGGTCAACCTGTACCTGCGGGGCAAGTGCATAAAACGCCCTCCCCGCTGTGCTATTGCTCCAGCCCCAACAATTTGCTTTTAAAGGTGAAACAACTCCGGTTTCCCCTTTAGTGGAGGCCATTTTAAGGCCTGGGCATCTGCAGGTTGATGATATGACTCCTGAAGCCTGACTCCACTTGCAGAGAGGATTCTGATGCCACCGTCACAGTCTAACCCCTGAACCACGTTATTAGGAATATTAGACCTTAGGAGTTTTAAAGAACTATTCAGATGATTCAAATAAGTGTCTGAGCCTTGTTATATACCACTTCAACCATTTCCCAGACTAGTCCAAGGGGGCCACAGGTAAAAATCATTTTGAAGAGCTGCTTTTGAACCTGGAATTTAAAATTTTATATGTGTTCATCGCCCATTGTATTTCTTCAGCAAATTCCTGATAAAATCTATGCTTCTGAAAATGGTCTGTTAGGAGTGGGGTTCATGGGCACCAACCTTATACATATAAGGCTTTAAGTTCCATCTCTGGTACTTCCAACCAAAAGCCCCATTTGTGAACTCTGACGGAGAGACTTTTGGGCTAGCCTGTAGGAAAATGAAAATGTTTCAGGGATATATTTGGTTCTCCGCAAACAATTGAGAAGCAAATGGACATTTTTCTAAGATGGACAAATATACTGAAATACAATCTATTTCTATATTTTCTCCATGCTCTCACTGAAAAATGCCAAGGGTAGGGAAACCCTTTGGAAATAGCAACAACAAAAATCTTGGATGCAAACCAACACAGATTGTAGGACTTATATGAAGAGAATTCCCAATGTCCAAAAGACTTAACAGAGATAGGGAAATTCAATCATACAAAAATCAAAAGAATTTAAAGTCAAAGTAGTTTGTCAACTCTTCAATTATGTAACAAAACTACAAACAAAAAGATTCAAGAGAAATTGAAGGAATTTGACAAAGTATATCTTCAAAACACACTTCAACAAAATGTACCTTCATATATTCATGCAGGTAGAATAGCTCGGTTACTGTCTATTGAAAGAGAAGACTGAATGCAGTAATTAAAACTGGTTACTGACTCAGCCCTATTGAGTCCTGACTCAGCCAGGACTGGAGCGATAGCACAGCAGGTAAGGTGTTTGCCTTGCACACGGCAGACCCAGGTTCAGTTCCTCCATCCCTCTCAGAGAGCCTGGCAAGCTACCAAGAGTATCTTGCCCACATGGCAGAGCCTGACAAGCTCCCCGTGGCGTATTCGATATGCCAAAAAGTCACAACAAGTCTCACAATGGAGACGTTACTGGTGCCCGCTCGAGCAAATCAATGAGCAATGGGATGACAGTGACAGTGACTGACTCAGCCAAAGAGATTAACGGAAGGGAAGAGACAATCCTGAAACAAGACACAATCAGGAGTGATTTCATCAACACCGGGAGTGAATTCAAAGTACAGATTATAGAATGGCACCCCGGAGCATGCCAACATGAGGAAGTAGGCTTGAGACCGGAAGTGGTCAAGTGGAAGGGAAACAACACCGACCTTCGAGCCAAGTCAAGAATGTTTGGTTGCAAGGAAGTGACCGAGTGAGGGCTGCTGAGGGGTCAAGCAGACTAGAACTGGGAGCTGCTCCTTGGTTTCAGCAACATGAGCTCATGGAGACTCACGATAATTGAGGTCACCATTGTGACTGCAATGAGAACAGGACAAGAGCTAAGAGGTCCATGAGGGTGAGGCTGAGTCTCTGGTCCGAAGACTAAGAGCAGACAATGGATGGAGAGAGAAGTAGGGCCAAAAGGGTGAATACCAGGAGGCGCCAGCATATCGGCATGCCAAGATTGGTCTGAAGGGGGAACCAAGTGACAATGGAGAGAACTAAATGGAACAATGTCCCTGAAAGCCAGCACACCAGCAGAGCACTGGCCTAAAGGAGCAGACGGTTCATCTGAAGGGGTGGGAGGAAAGGAGAGCGACCCGGGCACCAGGACAGGGAGGCAGATGGAGGGAGCTGGGAAGTTTCTATTTCTGTCTCTTGTCAGGGAAACAGGAAGATGACCAGTCAAGAAAAAAAAGTCTAACTGCCAGTAAAAGTTCTACTTGATTGTATACACACACACACACACACAGAGAGAGCACAGGGTAGCGGCGCTCTATCTCTCTCCCGCAGCTATTCTGAGCCGCTTCCCCCACCCCAGGGAGGTTGATGGCGATGAGGAGGTGAAGGAAGAACGAGGGCCAGGGTGGTTGGTCTCAGTTGCAGTTTATTCCATTCCCATCTCCATTCTCCTCTGGTTCTCCTCCTGCTTCTTCCTCCCCCGTGCTACTTCATTCTCCCTCTCGCTCTCGATCTGGATCTGGATCCAGCACTGGAACCCCCAGCCCACTCTTTCAGCCTAGTTAAATCCCCCAGCATGAGGGGTTGGGGCTTACACATAGGTGTGGTCACAATCAATAAGGGTAAAGTTCTTTCCCTCAGGGGATGCTACTTCTAGGACAGATTCTTTCAGCAGGACACCAGCCCTTGGGCGGAATCCCATAGGTGTGTTTCTCCTCTCCTTGTCCAACTAACATATAAGTATTCATAATATTAATCATTTTGTATGGACACAGTAGTAAATACATTAAGCTTATAGAATTGCTCTCCTGGGGTCATCTCAATCTCAGACTAGTGCTCAGGCCAGATTACTCTTTCCTATCCCTAGCAGGGTCCTAGTTTCGTCGTTGCTTTTGGATCATGACAGCATTTGTCCATGATCAAGCTCTTAACTTATAGTTAAGAATCGTGCCGATTTGGCCTGGCCCATATCGATGCCAGGGTAGCTCACAGCTTGCCCTGGGTCCTTTCAGTCCCTTGTCGGGACCCTGCTTTGGGGGTGCTAGGAACTAAGGGCAACTGAGGCTTAAGTCAAGAAAGCAGATGCCTGGGAGTGAATAATATTTAAAGCCAATTAAATCCCATTATAAAGCATAATATTGACTATCTTTCTTTGTCCATACAAAAATGACATTGCTTTAAACCATTCAAAAGACATAAAGAGAGAAGAAAGACCATATTTCACTCATACATATAAAATCATAGATTTCTGAGGAATCTGACCTCACAAGTTAACAGAGTGATTAGAGGGAAAAGGTGCTAGACCGGTTGGGGAAGAAAGCATGGAGAGGAGTTTACAGATAAACGCAGTGGAATGGAAGTGCCTTGGGAGCACTGTGATAAACCTAAGCTTCCTGTGGCAAGGGGAACAGGACATACCAATGTTGTCTTGAAACGTTTAGAGATTATTACCAGATAAACCTAAACTCTTTGTGGCAAGAGAGAAAGGACAAACCAATGATATCCCACACTTGATCAGCCTTCACAGATGGAAATGATAAGAGGGGCCCCTCCCTGGCATGCGGCTTTAGAGCACAAGTCAGAACCTGGGCAAGACCCTCCATCAAAGTGCATTACTTGCGCACACACACACACACATACACACACACACGCACAATCTTACATGTATGTTTCTGGGTTATAGAAGGACCCAGAGAAAATCCACCAGACATGGTAAAATGATACAATTCCAGACAGTGGCCTCAGCTTAGAGTATAGTATCTTTTCTCATTATTACTGTATTTCATTGCATATTTGCCCCCTTCTTATCAGCCCCCAAACTGGCTTATAACCTTTCATTGCTTGACTGTGGCATGATCTTCTCATCACACTGATGACAAGGTAAACAGGAGTATCCACTTGTGGCATGTGGATGAGCATGTGTCTTCTTGTGGATGTGCCTAGGTTTCTCAATGCCCAGGCACTGCCAGTGCATTTCCAAATTCAGACATACTTGGTTCAGATATAGAGTTTCAGTACTAATTATATTGTCACTCAACCCAAGGTTAAGCCATAGGCACAAGGACAATCAGTGGGCAGGTGAAGCAGCCATGAGCAAGTCATGTGACAGGACTGGCCTCCTCCCACAGGAGCTTGATAATACAGCTCATCTGCCGCTGAAATAGCAGGTTCTACTCAGGTAGTTTCCAAGGCCACACTGAATGACGCAAAGTAACTTTTCCATGAAACTAGGATGCAACCTATTCCTATGGACATTCCTATGGACACGTGGATAAACAGGCCCTTTAACGACCACTTGTGCCATATCAGTGAGTGGACGATGGGCAGTGTACACCAATCGATGCTTGCTGGAAACATCAACTGTTACAGATGTGGAACCTAGTAAGTAGCACATGGAGCAGCGGTCAAAGGTGTCAGAGAGATGGGAAGAATTTCAAACGCATTTGATGCACCTGAAGCTGTGGCAGAGTGGCCTGGTCAACACATATGGGTAGCGCAGAGGTAAGCACATCAGATAATGAACCAGGAATAGTGGTGCGAGTGTACGGGGACAGAATATTACCTTTTGTAAATCCATAGTTAGCAATACCATAGTAAAATTTCCCAATTATCTTTACTATAAAGCACAAATCAATAACAATGAATGCATTAACTTTTTTCCAGACCATAAAATGTTTGTTAAACTGTCAAATTATGTGCATCAATAGTAAAATTGTAATTTAAAATTATTTAAATAATTTTATTTTATTGTAAATTAAAATTACAATTTTACTATTGACGCACATAACTGAGTATTCAACTTTACTGTATATTCGCATGTATTGCATGATTTCGAAGTCTGCACCAGATAGTTTAGTCATCAATGTTCTTTATAAACAATACCATCACAACGTAAAAAAGAAAAAGCTTCACATTGCAAATCTCACTTTTTTACAAAAAAATTTGGGCATATAATATGTGAATCGTATGCAGTAAAATATAGCACAGGAAGAAAAAAAGCTGAAATGAAAGGACATTATTTAAGGCCCTGCTATAAAAGTTCTATAAAACTACTTAATCTCTCAAGCTAGTCAACAAAAATTTTCAAATTCAATGAATTGTTTTATTTTGGATTCTGTTACCAATTAATCAGTTTCCTCTTGTTTCAGGTTGCTAAAGGTCAAACTTCATATCAAAATAAGTAAAAAAAGCTGACTCATCTGCATACAAATCTGCTAATTAGAACATTCACTACACGGTATCCAGTTTTCCTCCTATTGTTTCGTTGTTTTTCGGGAGCCACACCTGGCAGTGCTCAGGGTTTACTCTTGACTCAGGAATCACTCCTGGAGGCTTCAGGGCACCAAATAGGGGATCAAACTGCATCAGCTGTATGCCGGGCAAGCACTCTCTCCATTATACTATCACTCCAGCCCGCCAGGTGCTTCTACTCAGAAGTGGGAAATAATCTCACAAATCAAAGTTGTAAAGTAACTCAAAGTTGCAAAATATTATACTCTATTTAGGTATGAAAGTTAAAAACAAATTCTAAGATGTTATGATGTGCTCTATTTAGATAGAAAACTTTAAATTCCGTTCTTAGAGAGGGTACAAAGAGAGAAAAAACTTAAATTCGACCAGATTCAAAACCAATGTTTGTGGTTGAAAAGACTCAAGAAAGTACAATCAGCTTCTTCTGTTCTTGGCTGAAATGACATCAATGATCAACACGTGATACTGCTGTATTAAGTTCTGAAAGTGGTAAAAACTTCAATGCCTAATAGAAGTATCACAGTTTTAAATTTTCCTTCAAAGAAGAGAAGAGGCAGTAATTAATAAAGACAAGTGTCGAGATTTATTTGGAAATTCACAGTTTCTAGTGGCACTCCAGCTCTGTCGTCACAGAGTGCAAGTCCCCACCCAGCAGCACCAGACGCTGCCCCGACGGGCCCTTCCGCCTCCTCTCTGCCTTTCTGGCCCTCTCAGGGGCATCCAGACAACCAGGCCCTCCTGCTCCGTATGGCTAATTGTACAGACTGGAAAGAAATTTAAATCATCTACGACATACTGTTAACCTAAAGCAGCAACTTAAACCAAAGGCTTTAAATAAGTCACATTACAAACAATACCCCAAGAAAGGGATGAGACAAGTTTAAAAACAGTTACTACTAAAAGTGCTCAATAAGTTATAACTTAAATCTTATAACACAAAATGGTCAACTCGCCCCTTTCAAAAATATACTACTTTTGCTCATGACCGTACAAACACACACTAAGAAATCATTTTATTTAGTCGCTGCCATTAAAAAAAAAAAAAAGACAACAAAGACTAACACAATGACATCACACGTGTATAGCTCTGCACACCTGTAGCCAATGCTAAGCAAACATCAGAGAGTAAGAATCCCTCAGGCCTTCCGACTTACCCCATTAGACAGGCTTGGCAAACTCACTGGCTGGTCCTGTGAATAAGTATCTAGGCAGTGATTGATTTCAAGATGTGAGACCTGGACTAATTTGACAAATCTTCCACTTCTCAATTATCAGAGCGGAAAACAATGATCAGAAAGTTGGAGTATTAGTGCTTCCTTATGGTGCATGTTTAAAATGTAATGTACTTAAAGAAAACCTTTACCAGTGGCTTAAAAAGGTGAATTTGTTTGTCAATATCAGCCTTCTTCGAAAAAAGATCCTTTAGGGACTTTCCCTCATTGAGTTAGTGACTGAAAGAAACAAGTGTGAATGAGCTAAAGAAAAATAACATTAACAGGATCAGGCATCATCGCTTCCCTCCAGAACAGGGTTTCAAAATGCCAGTGATTGTTTCCAGTGAGTTTGCTCAAGAGCGGGCTAGCTGGACAAATCTCTAGGTTTTCCACTGTCTGACCACGTCACTGAACTCAGGCACAGATCGCCTCAAAGCCTTGTAGTGTTTGCAGCTAACAAAGTTATAAAAGAAATCAAACAACAGAAAAAGGTTTCCCTCCTCTTCCAGTGGCATTATAAATAGACGAAAGGCACATAAATATGGGAAGGTGCAAGAAATAGGAACAAAGCTAAAGGAAGAGGTTTAGTCTTTCATTCCTATCCCACCTAAGGGACTGGGCTTCCAAATTACTTTGGTCCCAGTAGCTGAAAAAACATCTTTATAAAATGTCTACCACCGTCCTTGTAGGAAGTGATCAGCCTGGCACAACTGGAGCTCATTAACCGAGACTGAAACGATCCTACCTACACTTTAAAAAGACAGGAGCCATAATTTCAGAATACTTTTCCCATTAGTATTTCCTCCCTCCCCCGATCCCTCAAAATACCACAGACTGTTCTTCAAAGAACAACAACAAGTCTCCAGTCTGGAAAGTATGGTTCACTTCAGATGTGCCCCGAGACTGCAGTGACCCCAAACGTGCCCACGCTGATGTCTTTGTTTCCTTTGATGATGTCGTGCAGGCTCGGCAAGGACCCTGACTTAGTCTGTATCAGAGTCTTTATCAGTTTTCCTTGCTCTTGGACTTTCGACCGCCTCCGTTTCAAAGCCCTCTTCTCCGTTTTTGTCTTTTGAGACTGTCCGTTGCACAGACCTGTGCAAGCTGAAATGCCACAAAAATAAGATTCTTCTGACTGTGACGAAGTTTCTGAGCTTCCTTCTGAAGGTGGACCCTTATATGAAGAGTGGTAAACTTCTCCCATGTTAGAAAAATCTCTCTGGTTTGTAAAGGGCTTCCTTCCTTTGAGGTCTCCGTTGGCTACAGGGTGCAATGGCTCTGCTGACTTTATGGTCTCGATCTTTTCAGTTTTGTACTTGCAGCGTTTCTTCTAGAAGACAAGTAAAAGAAGGACTAGGGGTTAGACCTCCAACAGACATCGAGAGTTGACCCTGGAGAGCTGAGCTAGTGGGGAACGCGCCATTCCTGGTGGAAAGGAAAATAGCATTACACATGGTATCATTATGACCTTTCTTAACCAAGTCGTTCCATACCCATCTGCCACTTCTGAATAAGCTTTAGCAACGTCAGCCAGATTTTTGTACCAGTTACTTTCACCCACTTCTTACTATCTCTGAAAGATCCCTCTTTGGTTCCAAAAATGAGAGCAACTTCCCTGCCAAGTCACAATACAGTTGAATGAACAGGCTGGGATTGAACCTTGACTATCTGGTACAAAAGTTCCTTCCCTTTTAGAATTACGTTTAACCCAAATATACAACAGAAAATGCCTAACAGGAGAAGCTTAGAAAGCTGTAAGCTTACAGTGCACATTGCTGCCTGTAATTTAAGACACAAATTCACTCTATTTTCTAGTTTTAAAAAGATCAGATCAGAGAAGCAAATTTGGGTCAGTTTGCAGATCACTGCATATATCCATTTTTATCATTAACATGACTGAAAATAAACAAATTATGAACTGCATAAATGTTTTAAGGTTTTTCAAGCTTTTTGTTCATATCAATATACTTAAAAAATTACTTACCTTTTTTTCTGGAGAAAACTTGAGGGGTTCAACGATGTATAAATCATGTGGGTCTACTATAATGTAAAAAAAGGAGATGTAAAACAAACAATCCATTATGCTAGTAGTAGACCCCACTAGCAGATCAGGTGAGCCTAGTGACTCACTCCCTGACACACCACTATGCCAACATGATGCTGGACTTAGTAACATTCGTATGTGGGACTTCACTGGTCACCTTCAAATGACTTTCTCAATAGGCTAATTGAGGCTGGGGTACATTCTTTGCACATAGGAGTCTCAAGTTCGATCCCTGATATCACAAAGACCCCCTGGCACTGAGCTGAGAGTAGCTCTGCGCAACGCTAGATGTGAAACAAAAGTCAAAAAATAAACTAAAAGTAACTTCCTCAAGTGCTTAAGCCAAGATGGTGAAAATCCTTCTTAATAGCCATTCCTAATCTCTAACCTGATGATAAAAGCACACACACACACACACACACACACACACACACACAGAGTAACAACATTGCCAACTAGGAGATAACTCAAGGGCTAGAACATACATGGCTAGCATGTACCAATCCCTGAGTTTCTACCCAGCACGCCCCCTCCCAACTGTTGGGAGCAGCCCCTGTAAAACAGCAACAATAACAACAACAAAAATAACATTTCCAGGTAAACTGAAAGCAAACCAATTCACCAGCTATTTCCCCCCAAACTCCGAGGTCTACATCAAGTTATACAATGGGTTAATTACACGAAACAGTAGGTGAGAAATCATGTACCAAGTTGTTTAGAGAAACATGCACAACACAAACTAAGACCTAAAATGTCTTAGTTTGTGTTGTGCATGTGTATTGCTCTATGATTTACGATAAAATGATGAGCACCAGATCTAAAGCTAGATGAATGTGGAATGTAAACAACTGAGCAACAATGAAAACACTTCTGGCACAGTGAGTAATTAGGTATATAAGTTAAGGGTTTTAAGATTTTATTTTTTAAAGCATATTCAAACAACCTTAGGCTGCCCTCACACCAACAAGAAAAATGCACACATAGGAAAGTAGGTCATGAAATTTTAGTGCTATTCAACTCCCTGGGAGTTCACAATATATGGGCTGACAGAGGCAGACGCAGCAAAATCACTAAAATTTTCATATACCAGAAATGTATTAAAAACATTATTCAACCAATTAAAATGTCTCAAGCTGTCCTAGAAATTTGGGAAAAGTCATTAAACATATTAACAACATTCAAACGATCCTCTAGTTATTTCTATCAGGTTATTAATTTTATATTGCTTAAAAATAAAAAAACCATGATACCTACAACTAAAAATAGTTTTAGTGTAATTCAAATCAGCCCCTCCACTGAAAGTAACTAAATATGATTAATTTGTGCATTGAAGAACTGTCAGTGTGGAAAGTGAACACTAAACCAAAATTTAAGGAAAAATAGGAATCTTGACAGTCAAGAGTAATAGTTGTTTCTGTCTTGACAGCATCTGTTCTAGACGTAAAACCATACGGACTTTAGCTTTAATGGGTGGAAATTAAACCTCTGTCAGGTAAGATACACTTTCTGTTTCACAGTAAGCTGGGACACTGGAACACAAAATACTCTGCCAGGCTTTCCCTCACAGAAAGAATGAATCTATGCAGAGACTTTAGAGCCCAAATACTCACTAACGGAGAACCCAGCAAACCCCAAGCCCTGAATATAAAGTATTTGAGTGTAAAGGCAGATACAAATTCTAGTGAAGATCCTCCCTTCTAGTGAAGGTCCTTAAAAATAACCCTCTAAGTAACTTTCAAAGGCATGTACGATGGACTAGTGCACGAAGACTAAGCACACAAAAGTACAAAGCACCATGGGCAGGAGCCTGCAAAGATACCTAATAAGCAGATCTGCAAATATTAAAAATAGTAGAATCTGCAGACAGTTATGCTAAGGTCTCAGGGAACCCCAGAACACTAGGCAAGGGGCGAAAGAGGCAGTACAGTGGGGAAAGCACATGCCTTCTACGGCCGACACGGTTCAATCCCCAGTACCTAATACTGTCCCTTAAGCACTGCCAGGAGAGACTCCCTGTGCACAGACTTAGGAGTTACCCCTGAATATCACCTGGTGTGGTCCCAAAACAAACAGAAAAAGAACACTATGCTAAAGGAAATAAGCCAGATAGAAACACAAGTACTCTAACTCCACTTATATGGAGTTAGAGTATATTCAGAAGAAATACTCTTATATTCAGAAGAGTCAAAATTCAAAGAAACAGAAAACAATAATGGCAGTCACCGGTGATGAAGAGAGTGGGGAGGAAAGTAAAAGCTATTTAATGGCTAACTGCTTCAAGTCCGTAAAAATCAAACGGTTCTAAAGCTCCTTTTACAACAATTTAAATATATTTCACATTACCGTTCACTTAAAAATGGGTGAGATGATAAAGTCTGTTAAATGTCTTTTCTATATATGTGTGTGTATATGTACGCGCGCACGCGCGCGCACACACACACTCACCCCCGATTCCTAATAAAGCTTAAAACTGAAAAGAAAACAAGTACAGAATAACAAAAATAAGAGAAAACTGTCATAAGAATAATAAACGCCACAAGAGACCTAATTCAAATAAGGTAAGAGCAGAACCAAAATTAAAGGCCAGTTTCCTGCCTACCAACCTTTTTTTAATTGCAAAGTGAAATATAACAGTAGATTAAAACAGACATAAATCTACAAAAAGACATTTGTATCTGGCTGTGAAGAGTCATAGTAAGAGAAATCGTAAAACAGACATGATTTCAACTAATTTAAAATGAGAGTAGTTGGGGCTGGAGAGATAGCACAGAAGGCGTTTGCCTTGCACTCGGCCAACCCGGGTTCAAATCCCAGCATCCCATATGGTCCCCTGAGCACGGCCAGGGGTAATTCCTGAGTGCAGAGCCAGGAGTAACCCCTGTGCATCGCCAGGTGTGACCCAAAAAGCAAAAAAAAAAAAAATAAAAATAAAAAAATAAAATAAAATGAGAGTAGAGGGGCTGGAGCGATAGCACAGCGGGTAGGGTGGTTTGCCTTGCACTCGGCCGACCCAGGTTCGAATCCCAGCATCCCATATGGTCCCCTGAGCACTGCCAGGATGTAAAGCCAGGAGTGACCCCTGTGCATCGCCGGGTGTGACCCAAAAAGCAAAAAAAATAAAATAAAATAAAATAAAATGAGAGTAGAAATGTTGAGAAGAAAAACCGTCTCTACCATATTTCCCAATCACACATACACGATGCAAGTGAGGAATGCTATCTACCCACAGAGTGCTTCAAAAACCAGCAACACTAAGGGTCAATGAAGACGTGGAACTGGAACCCAATTACTGATAAAGGAAAATCCCGAAGACTCTTTGAAGCTGGGCAGGAGAACAGACATACACCTTACGATTCAGCAATCCTATCTCTTGGACTAGACCTAACAGAAATGCATACAGGGATTAACTGAGAGAAAGGTAATACCATACTAAAAATGACCCAAATATAAATGGATGATGGAATAACTAGAGGCTTAAGACCAGACAAACTATAACTATACTTACCGGCTTGTAAATCTCACAATCAGTAGCTAAAAGTCAAAATAGTGGCTACGCAGGGAGGTGCCAGGCAGGCACAAAAGAGCTCCAGAGTTTCTGAGCTCAACAGTGCTCACTCCTCAATCCGGGGGGCCACATGGAGATGCTCAGTTTGTAAAAATTCATCAAACTTTACATATAATCAGACTTCCTTATGTTTCACATTTACATTTAAAACATTGGGGGCTGGAGTGATAGCACAGCGGGGAGGGCGTTTGCCTTGCACACGGCCGACCCGGGTTCGATTCCCAGCATCCCATATGGTCCCCTGAGCACTGCCAGGAGTAATTCCTGAGTGCATGAGCCGGGAGTAACCCCTGTGCATTGCCAGTTGTGACCCAAAATGCAAAAAAAAAAAAAAAAAAAAGAAAAGTTAGTTACTGAAAGACTTACTAGCCAAAGGAGGGGGGAAAATAAAAAAGCAGGAAGGAGGAAGAAAGTCACCAGTCCTAAGGTAATGATGTTGAGTCTGTAAAGCTTCGTGATAACAATAAGCCAATGAAGCTCAGAAAATACTTGATGAATTACCATGAAACATGATGCTCACCAATAAATCCTGAAGCCAGAGAAGCCAAAGACTTGTTAAGGACTCGTAATGAAAATATATCATGAATCTGGCTATTTCAACAATGCTATGATGGTAAGTCCCTGGGGCACTAATTATAAAAGCACGGATACGGGAAAAAACAGTGACTCAGCATCTCTGCCTATTCTCTCCTTGAGTGTGAGACAGTGGCTGCTATTGTAGACTATGGCAGTAAAACAGACAAGCCGATGTCTGTTCCGAAAGTGCCTCATGGTCCTCAACCACGGACAAAAGAGTCCTACCTGGGCAGGAAGAGGAGGCAGATTAGCTCGGGACTCTAGGGAGGGCACTCAGGTTTTCCATAGCTGCTGAACTTTCTCAAACATCCCTTTCTAAAAAGAAATACTTCTGAACAGAAGCACAGACACTTGAAGCTGCCAACAGCTGATTAAACAAAGCCCCCCGCCACACCTGATGGCCTTTGAGGCAAGTAGATATAATAGTATGAAGACAGTTTTGACAGCACATGATTAAAGACTTATATCCATTTTTTTCTTGCAGATGATCTCAAATAAAAGATATTCTACATAACCAGAAGTAAGCTAGATTCATGTGTATACAAATACATATTCACAAAAATCTACCTTCTTTGCCAGTGAATTGTAGAGACTTGGATCTGATGAGTGGGAATGAAGTTCTCCTTTTCAAATTCATATCATCATAGGAAGAGAAACACCTGACACATCAAGAAAGATCAATATGGGGAACTGTGAGTAAATGCTACTTAACACACTCTGTAGTTGGGGTGAAGCTTTCATTAAGCTACCAAGAACTGTATATGCCACAAAGAACTAATCTCTAAAGTAACAAGCAAATTACTGTTAACACATTTAAAAAAAAAAATTAAGGAATCTTCTCTACAAATTGTATTAACATAGCTAATTCCTCCCCACTTGAACTCCATATTAAAACAACCTTTACAAGTTAAACTCTTTCTTCATAAGGAAACATTTCAAGGCTGGTATGTATTACTATCAGGGTTTTCTCTACTAGCCTACAGAACCTTCCAGGTATTGAAACATATCACTAACTCCAATGCTTTCTTGTAACATTTTGGCTTTTAGAAAATCCTAAGAGCCAGAAAATCCTCTTATTAGTCCTTTATTTGCTCAAACTTCTAAAAAACATATATATATATAATTTTTTAAAAAATCAAAGGCAAAAATTATAAGATATAAATGCAGATGTTACCTTTTAGGGCTTGGATACTGACTGCTTTTAGGAAGTTTTGAATTATAATCACCATCAAATTGAGAGGCATTTCGACAGCGCTGCATGCAGACCATTAGTCCCAAGACAACACAGAGAACTAAAGATATGATAAGATAGCTTTGTCGATCTGAAACCTGAAACAACAGAGATTTAACACAATCATGAATCATAAAGGAAAACCAATGGTACCCTAAATTTAAAGTGCAAAGTTATAAGAACAGAGTGTTCTCTTTGAAAATGTCCTGAGAGACACTGTCCTATTTTTTCCCCTTCTCCCCCAAGTCTCACTTGAAAGTTTCCAAGCAATGGGAAAGTCTAAAAAGTAATACAACAAATGTATTTATGCTTCTCATCTTTGTTCACTAATGGATTACATTTTTGTCTTTTCCATGTGCAACGAGACTCCTTCTCAGGAGAAAACAAACATTGGGCCTTTCCCATTTTATAAATGAATCATCAACCACCCAATTACTTAAGGAAAAAACCGACGGATCATCCTCAATTCCTCATCCCCATATGCCCAATCTTTCAACAAGACTTACCTTTTTTTATTTTCTTTTTGGGTCACAGAGGGTGGTGCTCAGGGCTTAGTCCTGGCTCTGTACTCAGAAATTACTTCTGGTGGTGCTCGGGGGACCATATGGGATGCCGGGGTTCAAACCCAGGTCAGCTGTGTGCAAGGAAAACGCCCTCCCCGCTGGACTACTGCTCACACCCAGACTTACCTTTGTACCTTCTCAAATATATTCTGAATTCAGTAATTTCACAGTTTTATCTAAAACCCTAGTCCGCTCCACCATCACCTCACCCAGCCTGCCACAGCTGCCTGCTAATGAGTACTCTCTCTACTTCCAGTCTGCTGTTGCCTAAGAGGAAATTTTCCGAGCAATAAGGAGTATCCAAAGTGTTGTCAGTGAGAAGATCCAAGTCACTTTGCTTAATATTTCACAACAACTTACAATTACAACATTTTAAAATTCTAAATTATTCACAAAGGCCTCCGTGATTAGGCCTCTCTAACACCCGACAATGTACTGACCTCATTTCTTATCCTCACGTTATTCACTGCAGCACCACGCCAGTTTCCTATCTGACCTCAAAAGACCTCACACTGTTTCTTTTCTGCTGTTTGTTCTTTCTGGTTTGGGGGCCACACCCAGCAAAGCTCAGGATTTACTCCTGGCTCTGCTCTCAGGAATTACTCCTGCCCGGGCTCGGGGGATGACATGGGATGCTGGGGATCGGAACCCAAGTTGGCTCAGTGCAAAGCAAGTGCCCTCCCCACTGTGCTATCTCTCCAGCCCCCTCACACCACTTCTAATCATAGGATCTCTACCCTCATTCTGCTAACAGACCTGGGCTGATCTCGGCTCTGTGTGGCCGCAAACTCTGCTGGAGCAGAGGGTCTAAAGCCCCTCCCCAAATAAGTCCTGGAAAAGCGCCTGAGCCAAACCACTCCTCAGGCGCAATGGTCTGTTTTCCAGCTCTCGTGCAGAGCGCTTACCACAAGAAGAAACGATCCGCTTACAGAATGACTGTGATTAGTCTCTGGGAGGCCAGTGTTCCATACTGCATGCCTCCATCTAGACTGGCAGCTCACTAATTATTTGTTAAGGAAACAGCTTCGTAAGCCTCCCTGAACTGCAATGGCAATGTAGCTACCAATGGTCTGCAAAAAGCCCTCGGAGCTGCTTTCTAACTGTGCTGGAGACAGGGTCTCAACGGTGAAGGTTCTGCTATGTGTATTAGGAAATCAAGTCCTTTTGATTCACGTGCTTAGACACTGGGTTGATAATAAGTCTGACTTTTTGACAATGTCGATAAACACTGTCTTCTAATACTAGCAAGAGCAATTACCTCCCGTTTCAGTTCTGCCACTGTTGCTGACAAGTTTGAAACAAGCTGGGTCATATTGGTCAACTGTGCCTGGAGCACCTGGATGGCTTCTGTCTGCCGCTGATCCTATAAAAAAAAAAAATTTTAAAAAAAAAGGTCTGAATATCCCTGATGAACACCGATGCGAAGATCCTCAACAAAATACTGGCAAATAGGATCCAACAACTCATCAAAAAGATCATACATCACGACCAAGTGGGATTCATCCCGGGGATGCAAGGATGGTTTAACATTCGGAAATCAATCAACATAATCCACCATATCAATAAAAGCAAAGATAAAAACCATATGATCATATCAATAGATGCAGAGAAAGCATTTGACAAGATCCAACATCCTTTCATGATGAAAACCCTCGCCAAAATGGGGTTTGGAGGAACTTTCCTCAAGATAGTCGAAGCCATCTATCACAAGCCTACGGCAAGCATTATCCTCAACGGGGAAAAACTAAGGGCCTTTCCTCTGAGATCAGGCACAAGACAAGGATGCCCACTCTCACCACTCCTCTTCAATATAGTACTGGAAGTACTTGCGATAGCTATTAGACAAGAAAAAGAGATTAAGGGCATCCAGATAGGAAAGGAAGAAATCAAACTCTCACTATTTGCAGACGATATGATACTATATCTAGAGAAGCCTAAAACCTCTACTAAGAAACTCTTAGAAACAATAGACTTATACAGTAAAGTTGCAGGCTACAAAATCAATACCCAAAAATCCATGGCCTTCATATATGCAAACAATGAGGCAGAGGAAAGGGACATAAAAAAAGCAATCCCATTCACAATCGTGCCCCAGAAAATCAAGTACCTCGGAATCAGCTTAACCAAGGAAGTAAAAGACCTCTACAAAGAAAACTACAAAACGCTACTCCATGAAATCAAAGAGGACATGAGGAAATGGAAACATATACCCTGCTCGTGGATAGGGAGAATCAATGTTGTCAAAATGGCAATACTCCCCAAAGCATTATACAGATTCAACGCGATCCCTATAAGTATACCCATGACATTCTTCAAAGAAATGGATCAAGCAATCTTAAAATTCATATGGAATAACAAACGTCCAAGGATAGCTAAAACAATTCTTGGGAAAAAGATGATGGGAGGCATCACCCTCCCCAACCTCAATCTTTACTACAAAGCAGTAACAATTAAAACAGCATGGTACTGGAACAAAGGCAGAGCCGTAGACCAATGGAACAGGGTGGAATACCCTTACACACAACCCCAAATGTATGATCATCTAATCTTTGATAAGGGAGCAAGAGATGTGAAGTGGAGCAAGGAAAGCCTCTTTAACAAATGGTGCTGGCACAACTGGACAACCACATGCAAAAAAATGGGCGTAGACCTTGACCTGCCACCATGCACAAAAGTCAGATCAAAATGGATTAAAGACCTCAACATTAGACCACAAAACATAAGGTACATTGAAGACAAGGTCGGCAAAACCCTCCACGATATTGAAGATAAAGGTATCTTCAAAGGTGACACAGAACTAAGCAATCTAGTAAAAACAGAGATCAACAAATGGGACTACATTAAACTAAAAAGCTTCTGCACCGCAAAAGATACAGTGACCAGAATCCAAAGACTATCCACAGAATGGGAAAGGATATTTACACAATACCCATCAGATAAGGGGTTGATATCAATGGTATATAAAGCACTGGTTGAACTCTACAAGAAGAAAACATCCAACCCCATCAAAAAATGGGGCGAAGAAATGAACAGAAACTTTACCAAAGAAGAAATACGAATGGCCAAAAGGCACATGAAAAAGTGCTCTACATCACTAATCATCAGAGAGATGCAGATCAAAACAACCACAAGATACCACCTCACACCACAGAGACTAGCGCACATCCAAAAGAACAAAAGCAACCGCTGTTGGAGAGGATGTGGCGAGAAAGGGACCCTTCTACACTGCTGGTGGGAATGCCCACTGGTTCAGCCCTTCTGGAAAACAATATGGACGATTCTCAAAAAATTAGAAATTGAGCTCCCATTTGACCCAGCAATACCACTGCTGGGAATATATCCCAGAGAGGCAAAAAAGTATAATCGAAATGGCATCTGCACATGTATGTTCATCGCAGCACTGTTTACAATAGCCAGAATCTGGAAAAAACCTGAATGCCCTAGAACGGATGACTGGTTGAGGAAACTTTGGTACATCTATACAATGGAATACTATGCAGCTGTTAGAAAAAAGGAGGTCACAAATTTTTTATTTAAGTGGATTGGCATGAAAAGTTTCATGCTAAGTGAAATGAGTCAGAAAGAGAGAGACAGACATAGAAAGATTGCACTCATCTATGACATATAGAATAACAGAGTGGGAGACTAACACCCAAGAATTGTAGAAACAACTACCAGGAGGTTGACTCCATGGCTAGGAGGCTGGCCTCACATTCTGGGGAAAGGGCAACTCAGAGAAGGGATCACCAACTATAATGTAGTCGAAGGCCATGTGGAAGAAGGGAGTTGCGGGCTGAATGAGGGCTAGAGACTGAGCACAGTGGCCACTCAACACCTTTATTGCAAACCACAATAGCTAATTAGAGGGAGAGAACAGAAGGGAATGCCCTGCCATAGTGACAGGGTGGGGTGGGGGGAGATGGGATTGGGGAGGATGGGAGGGATGCTGGGTTTACTGGTGGTGGAGTATGGGCACTGGTGAAGGGATGGGTTCCCGAACTTTGTATGGGGGAAGCATAAGCACAGATGTGTATAAATCCGTAACTGTACCCTCATGGTGATTCATTAATTAAAAATAAATAAATTTATTAAAAATAAAATAAACTATAAAAAAAAAAAGGTCTGTTTCTCTGTCCATAAAGTACATCACTGCAGCTTCATTACAGCAACTACACACAAAATAACATCAGATCACGTTCAAGTAAGAAATCTGGGAAAACCAGTAAATTCCAGGGGAGTTGAGGGTAGGGATATACTAACAGAAAGCTCTTAATGAGCATCATAAACTTTAATCAAAACTTTATTAAAAGACTAAGAATCTGAAACTATTCCATCTACCTTAACCTTCCTCACCCATACACCAAAAATGTGCCACTTTCCACTACCATATAGAATATAGCAAAATCTTACCAGCAAAATCTTTAAAACAAAAGTTAATAAATTGCTTTCAAGTGAATATGGGCTTCAATATAGAAACCAGCTGATAACCAGCTATTTTCAAAACAATAACTTGTGCTTTTATTTATTTTTTTCTTTTTGTGTCACACCTGGCGTTGCACAGGGGTTACTCCTGGCTTTGCACTCAGGAGTTACTCCTGACGGTGCTCAGGGGACCATAAGGGATGCTGGGAATTGAACCCAGGTCAGCCGCATGCAAGGCAAATGCCCTACCAGCTGTGCTATCGCTCTAGCCCCATAACTTGTGCTTTTAAAGCAAAGCGGCCAACACAAATATTAGAAATATTTCAAAGAAATATGTTGAGGTATAAAGCAGGCTAAATACCAAGGAGGATCTAAAAGAGATTAGAACAGAACTGTGTATTAAAAATAAAATGGCAGTTCCAAAACGGGGAAGCTTGTGCTAATCTGATTGTGGTCTCCAACAACCCCCACTCCCCCTCCCCCCCCCAAGGCAGTTCTGTGAGGAGTTTTCTCCGGTCTGCACCAGTGAAGCAGCTTCCTGCTTGACAATGAAAATAAGATAATTAGCCACAAGACCCCTTGGCCATTCTTTGTAGACTTAAAGTATCAGTAATCAGGGCCCAACAATGAACCAATAATCCTTGTGCTTCTTACCAGCAAAATCTTACAATTCAACAAAAATATATGTAAAATAAAATTTTACTTAAATAGGACCCACCTGTTCCTCTGCTATTCTTGAAGTGTTCTGAAGTTTTATTATTGTTTTATTGAAAGCCTTCTGCATTTCTTCCATTTGTTTTCTGTACCTGTGTAGTTGGAATTGATTTAAAGTAGCTTTAATTTCTCACTCATTTCCTACTGGAAACACTTATAACTTCTAAATGAAACAAACCATTTTGTTTTTTTTGAATGGGCTTGTGCGAAGACAGGATCACTCAGAAATAAAGAGATCTCTTGAAGTAGTTTACAGCCTTAACATCCATTCTCTGTATGCATCCCATTACTAGGTAAAATTTATTAGTGGTTTCTAAAGGTCCCTTAGAGGGGCCTCTGTGAAAGAGTTTGGAAAAGTAGCAAGAGCAAGTACAAGTTAAGTGGCCATATAGATGCAGGCACATACACACATTTTACTCATAAAATATGGACAAAAAATATATATCCCCTTAGGCTATAAAGATCATCTTAGCACTATCCAGTAGCATTCCAGAGTCTCTGCAATGTTAATGCCGAGTCAGTTTTGAAGCACTGGAAGCAAATCCCCAAACACAGTGGCAACATAAAGCAGGACCAAGCCCAGGGCTGTGAACGGAGAGCAGCACTCAGGGTCTTCACCGCTGCCCTGGCCTTCCTGTACACCCCGAATCGGGAAGCTCGGGCTTCTCTCACAGGTGCAAGCGATGCCTGTCAGTTCAGTTCACTCTAGCCAGCCTTCACTCACTTAAACTCGTAATGATACCTAGTAAAGAATCACTGAGAGTGTGATGGTCCAGATACTATGGTTTTCCCCCGATGGAAGCTCTGGGGACCACAGAGTAAAGTGGCTACAATGAAGTAACAAAGAAACAATTTTGAATGATCTGTACTTAGCAACCTAAGTACAGATCATTCAAAATTGCTGCCAGTCTCGTTAACAATTGTATTACAGTTTCCAGTACTTCTAAAGAACTAAGTCTTTTTAAAAAGTCACTGGTCAGTATATAAAAAATCTTTTTTCCCCCCACTCCCCAGCTAAAATGCACTTACTACGATATCTCGGGATAGTTAAATCTACCCTTCCTCTAGTCCAAGATGATCTGTTCCACTGCTTACCCCACTGCACAGTGTAAGCTGAGCTCATCCACAAGACTTACCTCTGGCTAAGTTCCTCGAGATAGCGACCACTGAGAGACATGTTAACTTCTAAGGCTTTAATACGATTATTGAGCCGCATAAATACCGACTCCTTTTGGTTTGATCCATGCACTAGATTTCCATTAGCATATCCCAGATCTGTAGAATTCTGCAGTTCTGCATAGAAATCTGTAGCTGTGCGCTGCAGCCCTCTGAGAAGGGCGTCTTCTGGAGACTGCTCCTCCTCTCGGATCTCAGGGGGCGAAGAGTCCACCACAGGAGTCATCGTCTGCTTTGGTGCGTCAGCTGTGCTTGTTATGGCTTCCCCATCCTCACTGTCCGGCACGGTCACTGTGCTCGCCATGGGCACTACTGTTTCCGGCACTTTTGTGATCGTCCACGTGGGGCTTATGTCTTCTTTCACAACAGTGTCTGTTGCTTCATTTGCTTTCTTAGTTTCATAGATCACAGTTGGCTTTTCTCCAGAACTAAAACTCTCTGACTTTTCTGTTTCATTAGCAACCTCAGCATCACTTTCTTGGGAAATGACCTGGGGTGGCAGGTATTCTATTTCTTGCTTAACAGACTCGGATACTTCCATTTTAGATGAAGAAGTGATTTCTGGAGTAACGTCTAAGAGAAGAGACTGGGATAGAGTTTGCGGGTGGCTTGGTTCAAGTTCAATTGCATCCGCTGTGTGATTCACCAGATCACCTGAGTCACCGGAAACACTACTGTCCGCTTCCTCCTCACTCCTCTTACTGTCCAAATCTCCACTTGGAGGCTGCAATACTGAAACATCTTCAGATTCTGCAGGCAGCAGCTCTGGGAGCTCAGCGGATGCAACATTTCTGTCCTTACTCAGAGCAGTTCTGCTGCGCTGCCGATAAAAAGCAACTTTAACTGAACACCACTTATATATATATTCCGAAAAACTAGAAATGCAACAAATTGTGGTCAGTTCACTGCAAAGTATTTGTGTCTCTGCCTCAAACCATGGTGAAGATTCATCCTCTTGTTCACCACTGCCAAGAAGGGTCACTGTAGAAGGACTTGCCTCCTCATCTTCCTCCTGAACCAACTGCACAATGGGACTCTCCTTTGGAGAATCTGGTGGGGATGGCTCCATGCCCTGTCTGTGTCCATCAGTGGGCACAAGCCTAGAAGCAGAAATCAGAATTACAGATCACTTTCACTGGACATCAAAGTTAAAATTGCAGTTAAAGAAAATAAAAGTAACACATAAAAGGTAGACTGGAAATACAAACGAAACCCAATGCTTGTTTTGATGAAGATTCCCCCTTTAAATTCTTTTCACTAACATATTGATCGGAAATGGCCCCCAAAACAATCAAATGATCAGTCTGATGAATCAGATGGTAACATTTTTCAATTGGGTTTTTCATCAACCCCCAAATTACTGAAACATGAATACTTGCATTTGCTAAATCATGTACCTTCCCATAAATATTCTCTCAATCTTTAAAAGTCTTATCATGCTTTCCATCAGAAACTGGGCAACCGGGTAAGGGGTCAACCCCCAGACCCATATGGTCCTCCAGGTGGTCCAGGAGTGATCCCTGAACACAGGCTGGGCCAGGAGTAGGAGTAAGCCCTAAGCACTGCCAGGTGCGAGCCCCCCCCCTCCAAAAAAAAGGAAACTGAGCAACCAAAGAGTTAAGTACCAGAATCCTAAAAAGAAAATCCAAAATTTTTAGTATTTAGCAATACTCAATTTTCAAAAGGCAGCTAAGATATCACGAAGATAAATTTTACAGGAATGATTTGAGGAATTCCATCGTAGCATTAAACACACACATACAAACACAAAATTTGCTTTAGGAAAAAAGAAACATTCCATACCTCTCCAAAATAATCTCAATATTGTTTGGGTATTTTCTATCATTAAAACGAACACTTCACTTTAATAAAAATCCTGATTTTATTAAAAATTTAATAAATTTGTTTTTTATTTAAAAACACGCTAAACAGCATCATAATTCGATCCCATCTTTTGGTTACACAGTATGTAAGGTGAGGAAGTCAGGGGTGGAGCTGGTGAAAAGTGTATTTTAAATTATGTCTGTGATTCCTTCCAAGATAAAGATAATGAATGTCCGGGTAACCCCTTGTAAAACAAATTGTTTGACCTGAGTAATTTTAATACCAAAAAGAAATATCTTTATTTACAAATTTTCCCACTCTAACAAGTCAATAAAACCTAACAAATCTCTTCAAATACAGACTAATATTACAACAGTAAGGGCAGGAATAAAACAGATAACATCTAAGAGCTACCTCTCATTCTGCCAACCCTCAAACAGTAAGTGGTCCAAACTAAAACATGACTAAGTGAGCCTTTCTGAATACAGTATAGACACGAACAGAAAGGTACTACAATACTGCTGAGTTCCCTCAGAGTTTATCAGTTACCTACAAATAGTAGAGAGGAGTAATGTCTGGAGGGGTGGGGGACTTAATTGAATTAATCTGGCACAAATTAAGTTATATACCATCTATATACACCACAGAAAAACACTATAAAAAACTCAAGCCTGGGAAAAGAAAGTTATCTTTCCAGAGTATTTTAACAGTGACACTCTATAAATCACCTCACGAAAGTATTTTTTAAAAAAAGATGCTTTTTCTGTTATTTTCTGCAGAAAATTACTGTGGAATCATTAAAAAGAATTTAAGGTAAATATATACATGGACACTAAGGGGTTACTATAATAAGGGAATTATGAACGACATCAGAAGACACAGGTGTACTATAGACAACAGAAACTGCTGCACTGGCCTAGAGACGCTCTCTCTCCACACAGACAGACTTACAGAAATATACAGAGCAGAGCGTGTGGATTTATGGAACAACACTTTTTATTTCATTTTGAACAGAAAGAAATACCAGGTAGTGTTCATGAAAGACCTAGTTACAAAGTTGGGAAAAGCACTGATAGCTCCATATCCCAAACTGAACTGCTAAGAATCAAAGACACAATATACTTTTCCTCCAAACACCTGTTAAGTATCTAAAATTTTATTTCAAAATTAATACAGAGGACACAAACTTGTCACTGTGTCCTTTCAAAGTAGGTCTCATTACATGTCACTTAGGAGTGTTTTATGTTAAAATCTTAGATCTTTTATCTACTCCTCATTAGGTAGAGTTCCTACTCAACAGAAAGCTTCCAAAGGGTGACAGAGATTGTACCTAATAAAATATACAGAAAATTACACAGCTAAACTCAATTAGACAAGCTATTACAAGCTAATCTATTACAGACTGAAGGTGGCAATGCCACCTTCAAACATTTTGATTCTCTCTACCCGAGAAGACCAGAAGAACAAGGATGCCTCTTTCCAGCTATCCATGTCTGCCTCCCCTGGGTGCCGCTGCAAACCAGGCAAAGGGCATCTCATTCAGCTTAAGAAACTGGCACTGAGGTGAGCTTGGTGCTAGAACATCTGATGTCTTAAACTCAGATATCAGTAAATTCGAATATCATGGTTAATAAAATTTTTTTTTAAACCAAAAAAAAAAAATTTTTTTTTTTTCCTTTTTGGGTCACACTTGGCGATACACAGGGGTCACTCTTGGCTCTGCACTCAGGAATTACCCCTGGTGGTGCTCAGGGGACCATATGGGATGCTGGGAATCGAACCCGGGTCGGCCTCGTGCAAGGCAAACGCCCTACCTGCTGTGCTATCTCTCCAGGCATGGTTAATAAAATTTTTAAAAATTGACCCTCTAAAAGTTTTCTCTGTTGCAAATACGTAATTTAAAAACTATGATGGTAATTCAGTTACTCGTTATGGCACACCTAGACAATCAATGCTTCTGAATTTTAAAACCTGTCCTCAAACTTACATCAGCATTTAGGTCGACTATTTTTGAAGGAAAAAAAATTCTGTGTTGTGAATAATAGTAATGCATCCTACCCTGGTGACCGATACTTGGCTTGCAGTGAGAATATTTCTAATGCCAAGAAGAGAGTGAGACAACAATAAAGTGGCCATGGGACGCCCACCCTTCAACACCACGCTCCCTGCCCACCACACCAACCACAAGCAGTTCCTTAAGTTCAGGCCCTCAGGCAGCGTTTCGCAGGAGTCCCACATCACTTACTCAGGTGCTGGAACAGGACTGGAAACGGGAGCCGGGCCTGGCATTTCCGGTGCAGCTGTGGCAATTGCATTCTCAGATATACTTTTATTTCCTATTTTAAGAAAGATGCCTGCATTGAGTTTGATTTTCTTTGAAGTTCTATAGACCATGAAAATATTTCACTATTTAAAAAAAAGAACTTGCTTCTCAGGTGAGAAAATCACGATTTACTACCACAGACCTTTTTTGTTTTTGTGCCACACCTGGCGGTGCTCAGGGCTTACTCCTGGCTCTGTGCTCAGGGATCACTTCTGGCAGTGCTCGGGAACTGTATATGGTGCCGGGGATCGAACCCAGGTCAGCTGCGTGCAGAGCAAGCAAGCGCCCTACCCACCTGACTGTCACTCTGGCCCAGACCATTGCCTTTTGATTCTTTTAGAAAGAAATTATGGTAACAAGGTCATAGCCACGAGTAATGCATATTCTTCCTTATCTCAGGTAGTCAGAGCAAAGCAAATAATTATGAATTCTGTGTAATCACATATCATTAATAAAGCTTCTAGACACCTGAGATTATGAATGAGAAAAAAAAAGTGGTTGATTTTGTTTGTACTAGGACTAAATAAGTTTTGATTTTAGAGGCAAGATTGTTTTTCCTTGCTAATAAATATCTGGCATTCGGACTGCTAAACTGAGCGACAATTTGATAAAGCAAAGCAAAGCATTGTTGAAGTTAACACTGGGCACCGAAACCAAGGGGTAGAAATGAGTGGAAATAGAAGAACATGGATTTCAAAAAGGTAGAATTCTACTATAGAAAAAAAGGACTGGTGAAAATCAAATACGCAATTAATAATAAAAGACTGCTACTTTGGATCATCTTCTATATTTCTAAATGAGTTACCTTGATCTATTCATCTTCCTAACTAGATCGCCCCCTGGAGAATCAGGTATTTAAAAGACCCATAAAATGATGGTGTACCTTCTGCCAGGTCTTCAGTTTTTGCTCCCAGAATATTAGCAGCAATATTCACCATATTTAGAATGGCATCTAAAACAAAATTCAATCAGAGAAAAATACCGATATACCTAAATAATCTCATGATTTAATATTAATCGTATTTTTTTTAAAAAAAAAAAACCATTTATAATGGTCTTTTTTGCACTTAGTACCATTTTATTCATCTTACTACATTAAATCCAATATAGAGCACAAATTTCAGTCAAATAACCTAATGAGTAAGTCTGAACTTTTAAATTCAGACGAAATTTTAAATTCTCCAAGCCTTTTCTAAAAACAGCCTTAGGCATATTACATTATTAAAGATATAGCCTGTACTGTGACAGGGAAGAGATATGATGATCAATTTTTTTTTCTTTTGCAGTGCTGGGCTTCAAAACCAGGGCCTCACACATGCAAGCCATGCATTGTACCACTGAGTCACATCCCTGCCCCCTAGCCTGTTTTTCATTTATTTTTTGGTTTGGGGGCCACACTAGTTGGTGCTCAGGGTTTACTCCTGACTGTGCTCAGGCATTACTCCTGGCAGTGCTTGAGGCACCATAAGCAGTGCCAGAGATTTAACCAGAGTGTCTGCATGCAAAGCAAACTCCTAAGTTCCTGCACTGTCTCTCTGCCCACACCCATCCCCTGCTTTTCTTTTAAAAGGTTCTAGAGTTTAAAAAAAGCTTGAAGAAACACAAGTTCTTCCTAGTCATGTGACAATCACAAGCAAAAATAAAACAAAACTATCGAAGGATAGACTTTGTGATTTTTTTTTAATGGACATAAAATTACCTATTGGTAATAGTTAAATCCCAAATTGATACAGCACAAACCTAATTTCTCTGATAATTTTTAACAATGCAAAAATAGTAACGCACACAAATTACTTTGTAAACTGGGAATGTGTGAGACAGGCAAGTTAAAATTCAAAACTGTAAAACTCTAAATGTTACAGGTAAACTGCATATTTTTAATATTGCCTCTCTCCAAAATTGGTATTTAGAGGATGACTAAAGTGGTACAAATCTTAATATCTATAAAAACAGCCAGAGGTACATAAATGCCCCAAATCTAGACCTCAAGAAAAAGCCAGTGCTGGCAACAGACTTCTCTGTGTAATATGAGATAATTTCAAGGAAAATTAACTTCTACCCCAATCTTATCACTGAAATTACATTAGAAGCTAATTAATCAGTAGCAGGTATTCTCGTATTAAATAAAGTTAGTCTCATCGATAATTTCCATCTTAGCTTCCTTCCCTAAAATTTTAGAACCTTAGGGAGTCTCATCACACTTTTGATAAGAACCACGGCTGTGGATTCACAGGTAAGGACCCAGGGCAGAACAAGTGGTACATCAAGTTAGGAAGAAACCACGCACTGTCCCCGGAAACTGATCCTGTGCCCAAGATTCTAAGGCTGGAGAGAAGAGACTTTGGAGTGCTTTTAAAGTACTAACTAGGAACCTATTTTTATCCTCCCATAACAGTAATTTATGAAAGACAGCACTGGTAAAAAGAAGCGGCCTGTGTACTTGCATGCAAGAGACGCCTCTGGCAGACGAGGAGATGGCATGACAGGTCGCAGTGAAGTCACGAGCCCCGAGTTTGGGGTTCCTGGCACCACAAGTCTCCCCCGCCACCCATCTCCACCCTGACCTGGGGGGTAAGCAGCACTAACCTCCAAGCACCACTGGGCACCAAGCATCTAGCTGTCCGGTCCAGCTGGCTTAGGAGTTAGTCACCAGGTCTCCTAAGCACTACTTGGAAACCAGCCCTCCACCCCCGGCCTCCAAGAGACACCTCCAAATGAGTAATAATTGTATTGAAAACTGCATTTCTTCACAAACTAAGGCAAAGTAGCAATTCTCCTGGGAGACAAATCTCCAAAACCAATGGCTCCATTTAGGGCTCTACCAGGCAGTGCACAGGGCTTTGCACAGGGCTTACTCCTGGCTCTGTGCTCAGGGGTCACTCCTGGCAGTGCTTGGTGGACACTATGCAGTGCTGGGGATCCAACCAGGGTCAGCCTCATGCCAGACAAGCACCAGTACATTGCACTAGTTTATCTTTCTGGTCCCAACAGCTCTCCTTTATATGCAAAATAAGCTACCTATGGAACCACACTCAAATTGTAAACAAAAAAAAATTTACTTTCTCTATCACGCATTCAGATCCTACTGAAGCATGCACTCCTTCTATGTAGGGCTTTAAAATATACATTTGTTTTAAAAAAAATCAAAAGAAAACAGATTTTATTTTATATTAAGCATACATATATAGCCTTTAACAGATTTTGCAATTCTAATGAAATGCATACCATAGTAAAAATGGATTTGCAAGGGCTGTAGAGATAGCACAGCGGGTAGGGCATTTGCCTTGCATGCGGCCGACCCGGGTTCAAATCCCAGCATCCCATATGGTCCCCTGAGCATGGCTAGGGGTAATTCCTGAGTGCAGAGCCAGGAGTAACCCCTGTGCATCGCCAGGTGTGACCCAAAAAGCAAAAAAAAAAAAAAAAAAAAAAAAAGGATTTGCAAAGAATTTCAAAGCAGACAAAGCTCCAGAAAATCTGCATGATAAAGCCCAAAGAAAGCAAAGTGACAAGAGGGCTTCTTGATGGAAAATATTTAAGTGTTCTGGCTCAAGATTATAAACAAAAGATCAGAGAAGTTACTAGAACTGGCAGCCACCAGCTGCTTGAACTAAATAGTTCGACCTCTTAATATAAGAATTGCTTTTCACAGGTAAGTCAGTGTCACTAAAGTATGCAAGTGAAGAACAGTGACGCTTACATAAAAAAAATTCTTAATACATATTCAAGGACACAACCAATAATACCAGTATCCAAGATAAAATAACAGTATTTCATCACTCCTAAAACACTAACCCACAGAGAGAAGAGAATGAAGTCATCTGTTTTCAATAACTATCACTTAGCTTTGACCCCTTGTAAAAATAATAACTAAGCAGCCAGGAGATAGTGCAGCTGTTACATGGTACATCGAAAATACACACGACCCAGGTTGAATTTCTAGGTTGGGTCCCCTGAGCATCACCAGGTGCAGTCCTGGACGATCAGTATTGCCCAGCGTACCCCAGGAACCACAGCGAGACCACACCAACTCCCCCATCAAAAACAAAAGGGCATGGATAATTAAGTCAGCTGACTAGCAATAAAATAAAATATGTAATACATAACAAAGTTAAATATTACATAAAAGGATTCTCCTTATAATTTTTAACTCTTCTCCATATTCCTTAAAGAAAGCAAAGTCTATGGTGGGAACGAAGAGGAAAAAAGAGAAAAGAGAAGAAAGAAAACTCTTAATTACGTATGATGAAGCTATATAGAATATTTACCTAAGTATGTATACTCTTGCTCAATATGCTTAAAATGCTATCAAGACTCCAGAACAGCAAGAATGGAAGTCAAGCACTCCAACTGAGAGCAACAAGGGATACGCAGGTAGCTTGTATTATACACGGATCTACCTTTATAAATTTAATGATTAATCTAAAGTAAAACCTTCCAGTAAGTTTTCTCTTTGATAATAAAGAAAAATGACAAACACCCAATATACTTACCACATTCTAACAAAGAAACAAAAATGTTAGCTGAAATGGTCTTCCTGGGTGTCACATTAGCCTACAACCAAGTTTGGACACTAGGTCGTAAAGACCTGAAACTGAATCACTAGCGTTTCAGCCATAACTTGAGTTCACAAAGAATACATTACTAAGAATCCTGCTATTGCTTCAAAATCACTACATAAAAAGAGCCATCTTTTGATAATAAAAAACAAATCATTATCAATGGATTAAAGAATCCTTGTTCAATAGAACTGCATACCAAATTTCTTTTACATCCAGGATGAAGGTCTGGATGCCCATATGCTGAAACCTAGGGTCTACTTAATAACTCTCCTGAAGTGAATTCATATCCCTCTCTCCACTCTAAGAGCTCTGTCTAGAAATAATATTGTTGAATCAGGGCAGAATATAATCCTTGTGCTTTTTAATGTATTTTTTTCTCATTTTTTTTAATCCCCTCTTCCTAGATTTTATTTCCACAGATACACTTTTAAAATACCAATGTATCTTTGACTTCAACTGAAAGTTCAACATGGGACCAGGATTCTCCTAAATCACACCACCCCAAAATGTTCATGTATGCTATGGAGAAAGGTTAGAAACACTTTTATAATGCCAAAAAAAAAAAAAAAAACAACCCACAACCCTTAAAAGACTTACTTGTAGCAGAGCCAAGAAGATTTTTTGAAGATTTATCCTCCCCAGTACTATAATCCAGTGGATAATCTGTTTCAAACAGAAAATGAAGGTAGTAATGCTCAGAATTAACACCAATAAATACATTTAAAAGCTCACTTAAAATGTTTTAGAGATGTTTTAATGTTATAAAGATCCAATGTCATTTACCAAACATGTTAACCAAGGAAAATCATTCTACCACTAACCAAAATTTTAATTATTTATTTATTTATTTATTTATTTGCTTTTTGGGTCACACCCAGTGATGCTCAGAGGTTACTCCTGGCTCTGCACTCAGGAATTACTCCTGGCGGTGCTTGGGGGACCATATGGGATGCCGGGGATCGAACCCGGGTCGGCCGCGTGCAAGGCAAAGGCCCTACCCGCTGTGCTATCGCTCCGGCCCCAAGATTTTAATCATTTATATTTCAAAATCAAACATCTTCATTTCACTTACAGGAAAGCTTAGCAAAGCTTTGGTTGGAGACATCTTAAAACAAGAACTTGAAAAAGTTGAAATGGGAGGTATCAAATACCTTTCCTACCCCTTTTGGGTTCTTAAAACTTTTTAAAAAGCTGAAGTATCTATGTCTTTGGTTTTCAGCTCAAGAATAATCAAAGGAATTAATACACTAAGTTACTTGATGTGTATAACAGAATTTGGAGCTTGACAGTACTTCAAACACAGTAATATTTTAGAATATTGATGTTATGAAAAGAGGATCCAATCAGAAATAACTGACTGGAAAATAACACGCAAAATGAAAATAATAGGTTTGAGAGGCCGGAGAGATAGTACATTTGGGTTCCGAGATCAGAGGAGTTTGTGCACCTTCTGGTAGGCTGGCCAGAGATAGAGACAGTACATTTAGTAAGATGCTTGCCTTGTACATCGCAAACCCAAGGTTCAATCCTCAGGACCCCAGGAAAGATCCCTGTGCTCAGAGACAGGAGCAAGCCCTGAGCACAGCCCTGAGGGGATCCCTCCTCCCCCAAAGTCATGTGCGTACAGGCAAGTGCCTTAACCCCTGTCTTATCTTGCCAGTCCCTGTATTGTATATTAAAAAGCCACGACAGACAGAATGGTCATCTGCATCAAGATCTCTCACCATAATCCTCATCAAACAGTTCCTGGCGCTCTGAATGATACTGTGAATCTGCAATCTCCTCATATTCTTCCACCATGCTTGTACCAAATACCCTATATTAACAACGATTTCATTAAAAACCAACGTTAAAATTCATCTCCTTATTAAAAAAAATAAAATACATTCACTTTTGAGGACCAATAGCTTTTAAACTGCAAAATAATGACTGCTCCTTATGCTATAAGTCACTCACTTTACATTAATATATTATCTAATTAATCTAGTGAAGGTATTTAAAAATACAATTAAGTATTTTTTTAAACTTAGTCTCCCCATATACTACCACAGCAAAATAGCAAACAAGCTAAATTAAACACATAAATTGAAAGGCTATTGGTTTTTGGTTTTGTTTTCTGAAGTGTTACTCAGGGCCTCACAGACATAAAGCAAGTGCTAAGAGCATAAGGCTAGTGTCAACTGCTGAGCTATATGCCAGCTAAATGTTTTTTGAGAAAATATATATAAATATATACATACGTATGTACGTATGTATAAGACAGTTATCTTTTGGGTCCACACCCAGCTGTACTCAGGGTTTACTCCTGGCAGATGCTGGGGATCAAACCTTGGTTAGCCGTGCACAAAACAAGTGCCACTCACTGTACTATCTCTCCAGCCTCCAGAAGCAAACATTTAACATCTCTATTTCTGTGATGCTCATCTGATCTAACAGAAAGTTACTTTTTTAAGCTGGAAAGATAGTACAGTGGTTAAGGCAGTTGTCTTGAGTCCAATCCAGGTTCAGTTGCAGTCACCCATAGGGTCCCCTGAGCCTGCCAGGAGTGATCCCTGAGCACAGAGCCAGGAGCGAGCCCTGAGCATAGCCAGGTGTGCATCCCCACACAAAAAAACCCAAAACCCTACTTTTTTTTAACATTAAAAATAGTGGATTTCATTTTTAAATATATTTTGTTCTGATTTACCTTATAAGGCTGAGTGGACAAAAATGCTCTGATCCAAAATGTGAGACCAGCTCCACCTAAAGAAGAGAGCGCGTAAGATGGGAAGCGGCAAGTGCGGGCGGGGTCAGGTACTGGCTCTCTCCAGCTTTACTCTCCCTGTACCGTCTAAGAGAAGGCCCTCAACCCCCACAGGCAGTACTTGTCAAGTTGTGTTTTTGCCATGCAGTAATAAGCCAGGCCCTGTCATTCAGTACCGCAAAGAGAAGGCTGCTAACCTTTATGTACTTGATGAACATCTGAAGCAAGAAAAAGGAAAAGAAAAAGGAATCAGTTCCAAAGTCTGAATAACATGCCATAAGCAACATTAAATATTTGTAAATTGTGTTGTATAATTAAATTACAGAAAGCAATATACTGTGATGGATAACATTGTAGTACTCATATTTTTGGCGTTTTTTCAGAAGAAATAAAATTGTTTAAATTTTTACCTAGATAATACGACTAGAAAATAGAGAAACTATAATGAAATAAACTTTAAGATTATTAAACAGCCTAAAATCCACTATTTTATGTTATCTAGAAATCTGTCTCCTATTAAAATAGATATGTATCATATTATATGTATATATGAACTTATGATACATAGTAGATATCTATACCCATATCTTTGGTTGAAACATTGACAAGTTATGAAATAATATTTACTCATGATTATTCCTATATATTGTTTTATGCAAACTGTTTCAGGAAAAGAAAAAAATTTTGGCATGCCACATTGTTTCAAGTATAACTTTAAAAAAAACCCTCAGATATAAATATGTATGTGTGTTTTAAGTATATACGGACATACATACACATGAACATCAATTCACTTTTAAAATATAAGTATTAGTATTAAAAAAAGTGAGTCTCTAGGTCCTGGGTTCAGTTTCTTTGGGATAAAGAAGAAAATTAGGTAAGGAGGCTGTAGCAATAGAATGGTGAGCAGGGCATTTGCCTTACACACAGCATATTGGGGCTCGATTTTCAGCATCCCATATGGTTCATCAACTGCCTCAAGGAGTGATCTGTAAGCACAGAGCCAGGGGTAAACCCAGAACACCACCAGGTATGGCCCAAAAACAAGACAAAAAATTAAAAGCAATCAGGTAAGCTTAAGTAACATCACTACAAACTAAAAATCAGAAGGAAATATAGTTGTTCTTGGGCTTAATTCTATTGTAAAAGTTTGCTTGTTAAGAGCAAGTAATTCAAATGTTCTAGACTACCACCATAAACAGTACGAGGGTCAAGGCACTTGTCTCGAACATGAGCAAGCCCAGTTAACCCCCCGGCACTGCAGACATCTCCCTCCGAGCACCACCAGGCATGGCCCCAAATCCCACATCCTCACACACAAACACCGGAGAGGTGGAGAGGCTCCAAGAGACAGTACAGGGTGGGAGAAGGCACCTGCCTTGCTCATAGCCAGCCTGGCACTCCATCTGGTCCTCCAAGAAATATCAAGAGTGACCTCTGAGCACAGAACCAGAAATAAGCCCAGAGCATAGTCAGGTGTGGCAGTTCCCCACCGTACCCCCCCCCAAAAAAAAAAGAATCAGGAGACCTGAGAGATAGTACAAAGGCAAGGTGCTTGCCTTGTATGCAGCCAACCTGGGCTTGATTCCCGGCACCTCATAAGGTCCCCCAAGCCTGCCCAGTGTGAATCCTGAGCATGAAGCTGGCCAGGAGTAAGCCCTGAGCATAGCCAGGTGTGTCATCTCCTCAAAAAAAATTTTTTTAAAGGAACAGGGTAGGGAACTGTCTAGGCAATTTTTTTAATTTATTTTTTTATTTTTATTTTATTTTTTTGGTTTTTATACCACCTATATCATGTGCTTCCATTATTAGAATGTAGACGGGGCATTTGGTATCAGACTATTTCTCAATATGTGAGTCGTCTTAATTTGTATCAATAGCTAAATACTTTTAAACTTTTCCCCTCACTAACAATGTAGAAATTATGCTAAATGAAAAGGTAAGGAAACAATTATGTTTTAGTATCTTTTTGCAAAGAAACTTAAAATGCACTTTTTGAGCACTGCTGAATTAACTAATTATCAAGTTATTTTTAAAACAAAATTCAGTATATTTATACTGAAGCTAGGAATACTACAAGTTTACCCAGAGAAATCAATTTAATACATGCTTATAAAAGACAGACAGTAAAATCCCAGAAGATAATTAATCAGCTACAGGGTTTCATATTTAAAGAAGAAAAGCCAGAAATGAGAACTGCTGTGATTCCAAAGGTCATGATTGTCACAACACAGAGGTGCTTGAGGGGCTAGCGTTTTAAAGATGAAGAGGTGGGGAAGAGGAGGATGAAGGTCCTCGAACTGTGAGTGCAATTCAAGAGGAGTAACTATTTTGGTAGGCAAATCTACCTCGACCCTGATGGAGAACAGTAACACAGAATGTCTAAAATTTTACTTTCTTTGAAATATTGGCATTGAATATTTTCACTTGAATATATAGAAGGCAAAAACTATAGTGATACATAACTGGATAGTAAAATGGAAACAATCTCAGTCAGATTTGAAGTCAATCTCTGAAGAATTATCAGGAGAATGACTTGGATTTTGAAACAAAGACATACTATAAAGTAAGATAAAAGTAATATTACATGTTAAGATTCAAGAAAATTTAGAGTAATAGCTTGAAATTTTATCAGAATATAAAAAAAATCTGGCCTTTTTTCAGTTAGACAAAAAGCAATGAATTAATATCTCAGTTAAAAAAAATTCTAAGTAAGAATTGTAAAAGTAAAGCTGCAGTAAATATCGTCTAAATTTTTTTTTGACTTCTTAACAAGTGAAATGAGGTAAAGGTAAAGAATATTTGGTAAGAATATTCTTAGAATATAGCTCTGAAAGTATAAACATTACCTTCACATATTTTGCATACATCTGTTCGTCTAAAGGGAAACTCTGAACATTCCTCTCATCTCTACCATGGAAAGTACCCAGCTTAATCCACTTGTTTGTGGGATATCTAAAAAAAAAAAAAAAGAAAGGAAAACTTTTAAAAGCTCATATTCTACACAGTGAGACGCTCCATTACATACTCAAAACATATCCTGTGTCTTTTTTCTTCAACTCCGAGTAAATACACTCACTTAACATGGTTTAAATATTTTGAATGCAATACATTTTCTTTTCCAACCAATGTGACGTTTTTTAACCTGTCCTTGTCTATTTTCTCATCTTTTGAAGAAATCGTCTGAATAAAATAAATACTGTAAGAATCACCAAAGTAAACCGATTAACAAATGCCTACATTACTACTACGGTGGTATCATTACTGTTCTTACATATAAGTGTATTAAAATAAACAGTGATCAAAGCCCTAAAAACTGACCCAGCTTAAAATACTTATTCTGTAGAGCCAACATCAATTGTAGAAACGAGCCATAGAACTGACCTGCCACAGCGCTGGAAAGACAATACAGCGGGTAGAGTACTTGCCTTGCACAGGGTAATGAGTTCAATCCCCGGCACCCAATACGGTCTCTGAGTGCAAAGCCAGGAATAACCCCTGAATATTGCTGGTTGTGGCCCAAAATCAAACAAAACAGAGCAAGAATTTACCTGTCACTGATAGACACCAGAAAGTCTTTAGGAGTAGAAGAAAAGAGTTCATAATTTGCAATATCAAGTTGTTTTACTTGAATTGGTTCACAAAGTTCAATAACAAACCTTTGAGAAGAACAGAAGACAATTATTTAGTGGAACAAACATAAATAAGTTAACATTAATTATGATATATTAACAGGATGCATAAACTAGACATCCACTAAGTTCCTCATTTAAAAGTGTAAGGAAGGACACTTTGCAGTCTAACCTATAAGAGAGCACCTCAAAGAACTTAACCAATCACATCACTTGAGGGGTAAAAACACTAATAGAGCAAGACATGATTTCTGTCCATATTTTAAAAACATTTGGGCCTATAGGGGTTAAGATGCTATCTTGCTGGGGCTGGAGCAATAGCACAGCGGGTAGGGCATTTGCCTTGCACTCGGCTGACCCGGGTTCGATTCCCAGAGTCCCATATGGTCCCCTGAGCACTGCCAGGAGTGATTCCTGAGTGCAGAGCCAGGAGTAACCCCTGTGCATCGCTGGGTGTGACACAAAAAGCAAAAAAAAAAAAAAAAAGATGCTATCTTGCATGCCGCTAAACCTGGTTTCATCTCCAGCACTGCATAAGGTCAGTTCCTCCAAGTACCTCCAAGAGTGACCCCTCAGCACAAAGCCAGAAGCAAGTCTCTAGAACCAACAGGTATGGCACAAGGGGAAAAAAAAAGCAGCATTTTGGCCAGAACTTTTTAAACCCAGGACCTAATATATACACAGTGTTGGCAACATTCAAGTTTAAATGTTTATTAAGTGAAAACATAAAGGAGTCAATCTAATCCTAATATGTAAGCTTAAGAAAATAGCGATGCACACCTTCTCCAGATGGAACCCTGGTGACACTGAGCAGCAACTAACACGGCTCCAGGATTCGGGACTGGGACACATCCGAGCCGCGGGGGGGGGGGGGGGCACTGGAGTGGGGCGGCGCCAGCCCAAAACTCCAAGTGGTCCCGGCCGCCGGAAGTCACGCCCTCGACCCACCCTCGGCACCATCTTGATGCCACAATCCACAGAGAAGCGGCAGGCATTCTGGTGAGCAACACGGCCCGGACAATGCTCCGGACCCGAATCGGGGCCAGCAACACCGGGGGGCTGGAAGGAGGAGGTGCCGCCAGCACACCTTCTCCAGATGGAACCCTGGTGACACTGAGCAGCAACTAACACGGCTCCAGGATTCGGGACTGGGACACATCCGAGCCGCGGGGGGGGGGGGGGGGGGGCACTGGAGTGGGGCGGCGCCAGCCCAAAACTCCAAGTGGTCCCGGCCGCCGGAAGTCACGCCCTCGACCCACCCTCGGCACCATCTTGATGCCACAATCCACAGAGAAGCGGCAGGCATTCTGGTGAGCAACACGGCCCGGACAATGCTCCGGACCCGAATCGGGGCCAGCAACACCGGGGGGCTGGAAGGAGGAGGTGCCGCCAGCACACCTTCTCCAGATGGAACCCTGGCGACACTGAGCAGCAACTAACACGGCTCCAGGATTCGGGACTGGGACACATCCGAGCCGCGCGGCCGCTAATGCGGCCGCGCGACCTTTTCTAAAACCTGAAAACATACAATCTTTTAATGAAAACTAATTATCAAATGCCTCCTTATTAGGGTTATCTTGTTTGGGGGTATAACTCCCACAACAATAGTGAGTTTTGTGTTGAAATATGGAACGTAATCAAGGTGAAGAGAAAATAAAGTGAAATTCATCAGTTATACAATTGGGGTGGGGGGCGGGGAGTATACCCGGGATTTTGGTGGTGGAATATGGGCACTGGTGAAGGAATGGTGTTTGAATACGGTATAACTGAGACATAAACCTGAGAACTCTGTAACTTTCCACATGGTGATAAAATTTTTTTAAAAAATAAAAATTTAAAATAAATAAATAAATAAATATATATATATATTGTGGGAAAAAAATACCGATGTATCTGCAGAACATGCTTCATTGGAGTTTATATTACTTACCAAATTTTAGTGCTGCAAGGATTCAACATATAAAGATCCATGTTTTCTATAAGAATAGCAGATGTACTCTGTTTTTGAGAGGGAAGAGAAGAAATTACATAATGGAAATTTCAACTGCCAAGCTTTCTATGACCTCTTTAAGATCTTAAACCAAGATAAAAATACTCTTTTGGGCAAAAGGCATAGAAAGAACTAAAATTTAAAACTAAGAATGGCCTTTAGGTTAAATTTTTTTTTTTAATTTTATACAAGTTTTGGGCCTGGAGAGGCAGTAGAGGGAGGAGGACACTTTGCCTTGCTCTTGGCTAATGTGGGTTTGATTCCCAGCTTCCTCTATGGTCAGGAGTTAATCCCCGAGTGCAGAGCCAGAAATAAGCTCTGAGCACCGCCAAGTGTGGTCCAAAATAAAAAGAAACAAACAAAATACTTTCATACAAGTTTTAAAAGTTAAAAAAGAATTTTGAATGTAGCTCAATAGTGTTGAATACTCAGCACTGCAAAATAATAATGATGATGGTGATGATAATGTTAGGAGCGTGGTGGGAGGGTAGGAGGGAAACTAAAAACGTACAGTGGTGAAGGGACAGGTGTCAAAACATTATATGATTGACACCCAGTTATGAACAACTTTGTAACTGTATATCTCACTGTGGTTCAATAAAATAATAAGAATAATTACAACAATGATGGGGCTGAAGTGATAGGGTAGGGCGTTTGCCTTGCACATGTCCAGCTTGGGTTCTATTCCTCCGCCCTCTCAAAGAGCACGGCAAGCTACCAAGAATATCTCACCCGCATGGCAGAGCCTGGCAAGCTACCCGTGGCATATTCGATATGCCAAAAAAAACCCAGTAACAAGAAGTCTCACAACGGAGATGTTACTGGTGCCCGCTCGAGCAAACCGATAAGCAACGGGATGAAAGTGATAGTGATGATGATGATGTGAGAAAAAGACTGCATGCCCTTTAGGAATGAATTGATAAAATTACAATGTATCCAAGACAATGAAATGCCAACTGCATGTTAAAAAGAAACATACGGGCAACTCAAATTCATATTACTAAAAGAAGACAATTGGAGAAGGTTCTGTATTGTATGGGCCTAATCTAATCTATGATATTGTGAAAACACATACTATGAAAATAAAAAAAAGGACTGAGGAATTTTGAGGACAGTAAAAATATACCATATATTAATATATATATATATATATATACACCATATATTTACTGTAATGGTGGATCTTCATGCATTTGTCCAAACAGCAAGAAAACAACTTTAACAGTAGAATCTTGAGAAAGTACCTCATGCTATAGCAAACCATTCATTACTTATATATGAAAAATACCAGTTTTCTCTGTGTGTGTGTGTGCATATATGTGTGCGTGCACATGTGTGTGTGTGTGTGTGTATGATGTGTAGGGAGAGAGAAATTTTATACTTAAGTACCTTGGCTTCTGGATTTGCTGCTAAAATTTTGGCACCACATTCTACTGAAGCATAGTTATTTCGATTTTTCTGGACCTTTTTTGAGGCGTGAAGACCTCCATTAGAAGACAGATGCATTGACTGACCTGCAGACAAACCTTATTATAAACATACAGGCGATGATTACTGTTATGAACACCCCCGGCAACAAAATCATCTCCAAAGCAACAGGCTACCACCTGGAAAACAGGCCTCAATGCTTCCAAAAATATTTTTAAAATCTAACAGAAATTCAAAATACTTCATCTCAATAACTTTAAAATAAAATATCCCCAATAAACTACATAAATCAACAACATTTGAATTATGTCTAAGTAATAAAACTTAGAAACTGAAGTTGGTTCATGAGATTCAAAGCATTTTGCATAGTGTTATCCTATTAATAAATGAAAGTTAGCCTTCAATCTCTAACTCTACTGCTCAGAATTCTTTTTTTTCTTACTCATAAATATGCCTTTATTTTTTATTTATTTTTTTAATTTTTATTCAGAATTCTTAACTATGATTCGTTCCACAAAAGAATAAAGATAATGTAACACTCCAGTGCAACTTCGTTAGTTTTCAAGATTTTAAAACTCTAATCTTGAGAGGATGAGAGGATGGAGAGATATCATCTGGGGTAAAGGGCTGCTTGCCTTGCATTTGGCTGGCTGACCCCCGTTTGATTCATGGCACAGTCCCCTGAGCACTGCTAGGAGGGAACCCTGAGCACAAAGCCAGTATTAAATCCTGAGCATAGTCAGGTGGGTCCAATACAAGTCCTCCCCCCAACACACACACACACACAAAAAAAGGTTCACAAGAGGTTAGCACTGGTAGTACTGTCACCCTATTGTTCATCGATTTGCTCGAGCGGGCACCAATAATGCCTCCATTGTGAGACTTGTTGCTACTGGTTTTGGCATATCAAATACGCCACGGGTAGCTTACCAGGCTCTGCCATGTGGGCGGGATACTCTAGGTAGCTTGCCGGGCTCTCCGAGAAGGATGGAGGAATCGAACCCGGGTCAGCTGCGTGCAAGGCAAGTGCCTTACCCACTGTGCTATTGCTCAGTGGGCTGGAGCAATAGTACAAGAGTTAAACTTTACAAAAGGGTATTCCCTTTTTTTTTGGGGGGGGGGTAGGGAGAGGTGAGCTATACCTTGCAATGCTCAGGGTTATTCCTGGTTCTGTGCTCAGGAGTTAATCCTGGCAGTGCTCAGAGATACTGGGAATCGAAGTGAGGTCAGGGCAACTTGCGTGCAAGGCAGATTGCAGGGCAAGTGACCTGCTGTACTCTCTCTCCAGCCCCAAAGGGAATAAAGCATATTTAAACAAATTCCTTAAAAAGAAAAAAAAAAAAAGGAAAGAAAAAGAATGCCTGTTTCCTTACTTTTTTCTTTTTCTACTTCCATGACTTTTTTCTTCCATTCATCAAATGTTGGTATAGCTTCTGGGTCTTTGGGGCTTGCTACAGATGCAGGGTGCATTTCTCCTGGTTTTGGATGATCAGAACTCTGAAAGACCAAAAAAACAGATTTCAACATTCAAAGAATACAAAGAAATCAATTAACTTTAAGAGTAAATATAAATGAGAGCCAAATTAAAGTCCTATTTAATAATGAATTAGTGCTTTTAAAAATAAAAAAGGTAAAAAGAAGTTTTTGGTTCTCCTCAAAAAAAAAAAAAGAAAAAAGACTCATAAACCCGAGTCTCCCAAGGTATCCAAGAACAGTTTTAGTAAGCTAACACAAAGAACAAGCTCACCAAGCTCAGACATCAGGCCTGAACCATTGGTATTTTGTTTGTGGGCTATAACTGGCAGTACTCAGAGCTTACTCCAGGCTCTGTGCTCAGGGATTAGTCCTGACTGAATTGGTGAGAACCATGTAGAGTGCAGGGGATTAAACCCAGGTCGACCACATGCAAGGCAAGCATCCCAGATACTGTAGTCTCTCTCCAGTTCCTTGAATTTCATATTTGACAATTAAATGCTCCAGACAAGATATTTGTAATACTTGTCTAATAACGCTATGCTTGTAGTTTCTAGCAAGTGAACCATAATATATTCTTGATTTGGTTTTGTTAGGAATATGAGTTCTTCAAGATGCTAGACTACACAGAGTGGAGTTTCTCTACTCCTAAGGAGCATTCTAGAAAACAACAGTTGGTCCAGTGATAAAACGGTCTGCAGGATGAAGTTTATTAGCTGTGTGTACAGACTCACCGTAAATCATGAAAGAGAGGTGAAGAATGGAACAAGAAAGGCACCGATGTGGCTCTGTTACCCCTCCTATGTGCTTTATTTCTGTTCACTTCATAGAGGCTGTCACCTTTTTCACTCTGGGACCCAGGGCAGTTCAGTAATCTATTATCTGCCCTTCCTTGAGGAGGGGCGCTGGAGTTTATAGGCCACACCCAGTGGTACTGGGGCTCAATTCTGGCTTTATTCTTTCAAGGACCACATGTGGAGCCAGGGATCAAACAGGGATCCAACTGGGATCTGCAGCATACAAGGCAAGTGCAGGCAAGCACCCAACTACATCACTCCAGGCCCGGTAACATTCACCTTTCACCCAGCTTCTATCTCCAGACTACAAAAAAAAGGGAACCAGGACCCCATCTCTTCTAACTGAAGGCAGCCTAATCTTCTTTCATTATCTCTCCAGAAAATTATATACAAGCTTGTACACAAAGTCCAAGTAGAACTCAGAAGGAGAAAAAGAAGTGTAACTGCTATCTGGGGCCAGATTCTGTCCTTATCGTAAGGATCACAGTCTCCAATACAAGCAGGCACAGTTGCAATGCACTTTGCACACAAATAGTAGGATTTCCAGTTAAAATTATTCTGGCTTGAGAGCCAAAATTTAACCTTGCATAATTAAGTTAACTTAGATTCTGAAGATTCTTAATTTTAATAGTTACCGCTTCTAAATGAATCTCTAGGAAATTGTATAAATAGGTGCTTTATATATTTGGTATCAAACAGTTGAGAGTGGGAGGAAACCATTTAATGACCTATAATTTAGGGCGTTCAATCTGGGAAGAATCCACTTGCAGTAACACAATATAGTAACCACTCGCTCTCAGGAGAGAGTTTTCTTGAGTTCCATACTCATCACTCACTACTCAACACCCTATTTCATGGAAAATATGGTTAACAAATTACAAGAAAACAACTTTTTATTTCTAAGCACTGTATCATAAAATAGGAGAGAGGAGGTTATTTACCTACCTCGTTTTTTAGATTATCTGAAGCATTCAATGAAGGTTTTGAATCACCACCATCCTGCTCACTTCCTGAAACTTTTGATTCAAATTCTGATTTTGTTATCTTTCCTTTGCCATGTGCAGATGATACATTTTCTATATGCTGGCCAACAAGGCTATTTGAGCAATCAAAAGACATATATAAACAATTTTAGACACACAGCAAGTCTACATAATTTAAATGGATATAATTATCACATACAAAGAAACCAAGAAAAGAGCAGAAGGGATCAGTATTTTCTCGAGTCATAAAATAAAACTCAGCACACACTGAAGTCAATTCTAACAGGAGGTTTTGAATGGCGTCATTCTAGAATCACAAAGAACAAACAACTCTCCACACCCACCTTTCAGGAGCACTGACAAAGGCAGGCTGGTCAGCGGGAGCACTTGCGTCCAGGGCCTCACCAACATCACAGGCAGTCTCAGCCTGCTCTGTCTCACCAGGCTTGGCTAGAGGAATAGTACCATATTTTTCTATTTCACTAAAAATTAAAAAAAAAAAAGAATCTGGCAATTTAATTGACACGTTAAAATTTTATAGCACAAATTCATAATTGTCATGATACAATTTAATCTAGCGAACCATGCTTTATCTTTTAAATTTTATTTATTTTTGCTTTTTTGGTTAACACCTGGCGATGCACAGGGGTTACTCCTGGCGGTGCTTGGGGGACCCTATAGGATGCTGGGAATCAAACCCGGGTCGACTGTGTGCAAGGCAAATACCCTCCCCACTGTGCTATCGCTCCAGCCATGAAAACAATGCTTTAAAGCACTGTAAAACACTTTCAAGAATTCATTTTATTTTAAATCATGTACAATCAACTAATGACTCTTGATCTTAATTTTCCTATTTGGCTTCCAAATAGCTAGCCACCAAATTTTAAACCAAAACATAGGTTAATATTCTTTTTTTTTTTTTAAATTTAAATTTTATTGAATCACCATGTGGAGGGTTACATAGTTCTCAGGATTATGTCAGTTATACAATACTCAAACACCCTTCCCTTCACCCGTGCCCATATTCCATCACCAACCACCCTATATTCTTATCAAAAATAAAATTAAATTATCTGGTCTAAAATTTTTTTGGGGGGAGACAGGGAGTGTCACACCAGGCTGTGCTCAGGGATCAGTCCTGGCAATACTTGGCAAACCATATGGGGTGTTAGGAACCAAACCCAGCTCAGGCCCATGTCAATAGTTCTCCCTGCCTTACTTTGAGGTCACTAGTCATGTTCGAGATAATGGAAAAAGAAATTATATCATTCAAATATACAGCATCTAGCCCTAAATTCTCTCTGGAGTAACTATGTTAGTATTTTAAAATGTTAATTACCATCATGGTTTCTAAGTATGTCTACTGTTCCTTTATCAGTCCCTTACATAGTGGGAACAAGTGTTTAAAACTTGCTGTTACTGGGGAGGCAGGCATTTGCATTTGCTTTGCATGCGGCCAACCCTTCAATCCCTGACACCACACAAGGTCCCCCAAGCTCCTTCAGGAGTGATCCCTGAATACAGAGCCAGAAGTATGCCAAGAACACTGCTGGGTGTGACCCCAAAATGAAAATAGATAACAACAATTATTTTTGTTGTTAATATATATATATATATATATATATATACATACATATATATACGATATATATCGATGGGCTGGAGCGATAGCACAGCGGGTAGGGTGTTTGCCTTGCATACAGCCGACCAGGGTTTGACTCCTCCGCCCCTCTCGGAGAGCCCAGCAAGCTACCCAGAGTATCTTGCCTGCACGGCAGAGCCTGGCAAGCTCCCCGTGGCGTATTCGATATGCCAAAAGGTAACAAGTCTCACAATGGAGACGTTATTGATGCCCACTCAAGCAAATCGATGAGCAACAGGATGACAGTGATACAGTGATATATATATATATATAGATATAGATATAGATATAGATAGAGAAAGAGATGTTAATATTAACTGACACACACATATACACATATATACATTTTCCCCCCCTTTCTTTTAAAATAGGAGCCACCCCCCAGCAGCTTGGGCCCACTCAGGGAAGCAGGCAGGTTCAATGCTCGGGTCTGGCAGTGTGACACTCGAGCCTGGATTTGCTGGGGGTCAACGAGGGTCACACCCAGGAGTGCTCAGGTAGGGGGCAACATGCTCTGGTGAACTGAACTCTCACACATGTCAAGCATGTTCTCTACCATTGGAGCTTTCTCCCAACCCTGACACAAATATCCCGACTGTGCAACACGTATGGTCCTATACATTACATATATATTAATTCATTAATATAGGACTGAGACAAGGAATTTTAATTTATTCTCTGGATTGTTGTGGAATATATTATAGATTTTCTAAATTAAGAAATCTCAAATCTACATATTCCCAAAATTTTAAATTTGACTGCAAATTTTCAAAAGAAAATGAAAGAAATGTGTCAGGTTGGGGCTATGGTTCAGTGAGAATCTCATGTCTTCCACCTATCAGGTCCAGGATTCAATCCCTAGCACAGCCAAAAAAACTAACATTATTAAACAATATTCTTTTTCTTTGCTTTGTAATAACTTACTCAAGCTTGGAGATTGGAGTGATCACTGAGGTAGATGAGCTGGAGATATTTTCAATATTTTCACTGTCCACAACTATACTGGAAGAATCTTCATGCAGATCCACTATAGGGAGTGTCTCAAGCACAGACGGATTTATCTGTTTGGGCTCCGCATTCTATTTAGAAATACAATTACAGTAAATGCTAAGATTAATAAATTACCTAACTCAATAGGATTGAATGTTTAAGTCAAAGTTTAAGTTAAGTGATAGTATAAAGAATGTTCACAGAAAATTAACTTTCATAGAAATGCCTTCTAACACTATCGCCCTAAAAATGTAGTTTCTACTGGAAAGCAGTCCAGCGCTAGGCTGAGAAGGTGGCTCAGAGGGTAAGGAATGCATGCTATGCATGTGGCATCCCATGTGGCCCTACATAGCCCTCTGACCACCACTGGGAGGACCTGTCCCAACATAAAGTGAAATACAGGCATTACACACTTTTCACGATATTACATAAACTAGGACAAAGGCACTTAGGTTTCTTCTTTCTTCTTTCCTATCAGGACCAACAAATATTTCCCTCACTGTAATCAATGCTAGTTAGTAGTTAACACAGAAATCCTCTGTAATAAGATCCTGCAACATTTGTTCTTGCCCCTGAGCAGTTGAGAATATGATGTATAATGACAAGGTATACAAAATAACATTACAACTAACACATGACTCTTGCCACTACTACAATCCTGAGTGTCTGGGTCATCTTTTACCTGTCTAAGGTATAATCTGAGTTCCACAGTATACACACTAGTGGACGAGCTCCAGTAGCACCACAGAGTTTGCTATTCCCTCTAAATGCCCATCCTGTTTGTCCAGGCTTTCATCACGGCATCACCGTTAAAACCGACTCAAGGCTGGTCCCCTCTTCTTCATTCTACACTGTCAATGTCATGCTGAGGACGATATTCTCCTGATATTCATGTTCCCCATGTCTGGCACACGGCAAACATTTAATGCATACTAAATAAATGTCCTAGGGGAGGAATGGGTGCTCAGTTCCAAGGAAAGAGAGACCACAAACTGAGAGAAAGCAGGAATTCTGAAGAGGAGGGCCATTATGGGCAGAGGGAGAAAACACAAATAACAGGCTACAAAAACATTATCCCGATATCTGAAAAACCTCCAGACTCTAAGATACATGAGTCAAAACAGAACCAAAAAGTCAGGACACTCTAATTTTACTATAAATAATTACATTTATTATTAAATCTTAACTTGCTTCAAAAGCAGTACTCCTAGCAGGCAAACAGTCTTCAGACCCAGTCGCAGAGCACGTCAAAAAGAAAAAACAACAACAATATGGTGGTCAAATGGGTTTTCAATCTTATGAAATAATTTAGAGAGCATACTATTAAAAACCAAAGCAAAATAGCTTACTTGTCCATCCACAAGGTAATCATCTTTTAATTTATGTTCTTCTGGAGGAACAGGTAAGTTTGAACCCACTTTTTCCAACAATTCAGGATTGATAGGTTCCTTTCTTTCATCCTATATTGCAACAAGAAAATGACTAACTGATAAAATTGTCTCACAACAAAAATCCTAAAGCAATAGTATAGTGCATCTCGCTATACTTTATAGTCCAAACACAAGCCTGTATGCATCTGACTCATTTTATCCCTAGCTTGCTGCGGCTTCCTACACTCTCCTCCTCACCATTACAACTTAACATGTACAATCCATGATGAACTCAAGAACCTCAGCCCATTTCTTCATAAGCACATTATAATATTGCATTATGTATTACATACTAAGACTTCAGTAAATATTTGATAAGTGAATGAATAAATGTCCATAGAATTTTTGTGTCATTGCTCTTGTCACTCACTTTGAAGTTACAATTTATGTGTTTATGTTTTTAAGTGTATTTTCTAACTTTTAAGCTTCATGGAAGCAAAGCTCACATTAATCTTTATTTATCGAAACTGGCATTGCACATAGTAAGGACCAAAATGTTTGAGGGAAAAAAGTTCCCTAAAACCCAACACTTCCATTTTTCATTGAGGAAGAATTTCTATCTAAATCTGACAAGCTGTGGGCAAAACCAAACTATTTGGGGAAAGAAACTCAACAGGCTTTCAGAGCTTGAAATGCCTGGCCCCATCAAGTAAATGCTACAAAACTCACAATTTAAATTACTCACTCAAGTATTATGCAAAAAACAAAAGCAGGTACTTAAGTATGTGTATTTACACAAACACATAACCATGCATGCACACACATACTAGCAAACAATGCAAAAAGTTTTTATGAAAAAATGATGAAGGGCAGGAGAGACAGCAGGCTAAGACAAGCTCTGCACACGGACGTGAGTTCCCATGACTCCCTGAGCCACGCCGGGAATGAGCCCTCAGCAGAGAGCTAAGAGTAGCCCCAGAGCACGACCAGGTATAGAGAAAGATCATTAATATACTAGCTATGATAATAAATTATCAATGCAATAAAATACAAATGCAGTTATTTCAAAGATGCATCTTACAAACATGTAAAGGTACCCGTGAAATATTGGGTGAGAGGCAACAATCTGCATAATGTTAAAATATGAAATTTAATAAATTAAAAACACCTAGGGGGCTGGAATGATAGTACAGTGGGTAGGGCATTTGCCTTGCACACGCCCGACCCAGAGTTCAATTCCCAGCATTTCATACATCCCCCAAGCATCGCCAGGAGCAAATCCTGAAAGCAGAGCCAGGAGGCACCCCTGTGCATCACCGGTGTGACTCAGAAAGCAAAAAAGAAAAAGAAAAACAAACAAAAAACCCACTTATTTCTACACACTGAAAGTGATCTGAACGTTTTTCTAAGAAACCGTAACTAGGATTCCTTAGGGAAATGGATAGGACACAAACTGTGAATATTTTATAGTCAGTATAATTACTGGTACAACTTAAACATGTTGGCTGATGAGGAGAAACCAAATTGAGTTGACACATAACTTTTATCATTTAAATAACAAAATGACAGATACGATTAGATTATTTAGATTCTATCCATTTCATTCAATTACATAAAACCACATAGCCACTGATACAGACCCTCTTCATCAATTCTCATTTCTAATGATCTTTCAAGCACCTGACTGGGATTTACCTTAGCAGCTCTGTTAAGAACTGAGAGCACTGAAAATAGTCATTAGTTTTCACTTCTCTGAGAAGGCACTATTTTTCTCTCTACTGCGACAACATAAGGGTGTCTGTGACATTCTAAATACAAACAGTAATAAATACCTATCTCAGAACTATCTTAATTACAAAAGTGCCTCACTGACACTTCAGATACTAGCAGGTAAAATTACAAAGTCCCATCAAGAAGTGCCATGGTATTTGAAAAACTACTTTTTTGAGAATGTTCAGGAAGTCTTAGAAAACGGACAGTCTCCAACACCAACTGGCCAAAAGTACCTTTTTCTGGAACTGTACATCTTCATTTTCGAGTGCACAACTGTCATCTTGAGGGTAATAAGACGAAGCTGCAGAACTTTCTTTACCACATACATGCCAACTGGGAAGCCTGTAAAACATTCACCATCACCATCACCAAAAAGAAGGAAGGAAGGAAGAGGTGTTAAGCTAGCATATTCCTGACTACACGATAAAATGTGAGGCGATAAAAACGGATGGAGGGTTCCAATCCTACTTCCCTTGAAAACTGAAGAATTCAATGATGAAGACGGGGTTTTTACTCAGTCCTTGGAAAAACTTACTACTTTCATCACCATCCTAAGTAAGACTTGATGAATTTCTTGGAAGTAAAAGGGGAAGATTTTACAATAGGATTATCTTATCTGATAATTATCACAGGAAAAAAAATTGTCAAAAGTTAACCCCCTCAGAGTATCAGGTGCCAGTGGTAATCTAAACCAAAGATGCCCCAAATGATTTGGCCTATCGCCCCTTTCCAGGAAAAATATGCAGTATCCTTCCTGGATATCTACCTCCTTTATAAAAAAAAAAACCAAAAAACTGAAGGTGCCCCCACCATCCCCCAAAATACCCTGGGAGGAAAGTGGTGGTTACTGTCCACTTAGGAAAATGTTCCATTACCAACCATTTCAGAACAGATAATTCAAACTATTTCCAAACAGATTAAAAAAAAAAAAAAAAGACTACCCAAACTACTTCAATCACTGTATCACTGTCATCCCGTTGTTCATTGATTTGCTCGAGCGGGCGCCAATAACATCTCCATTTGCCCCTGTAGCATGCTACTGTAGCCCGATGGCATATCGGGGGGCTCTTTCAGGATCAGGGGAATGAGGACCATCGTTGTTACTGTTTTTGGTATATCGAGTACACCACGGGTAGCTTGCCAGGCTCTGCCGTGTGGGATATATATATATTTTTTGAGATACATATATATACCAAACTAAAAGCAGAAAAAAATCACCTACCAATTATTTTTATATAAGGAATCATAACAGTGCTATCAAACATTAACAAAGCTCACATATGTGCAAGTACTACTTATTTAAATCAGACACAAAATGTCACTAAGAAATTTGTAATATTGATAAAGATAGACTGATTATAAGTATATGGACTCCTAACAATTATAACTTCAACAACCACTAATAACGCTACTGGTAGAGGCAGAATAACAAAATATTATGAATTGCTGTCTTAAACTACCTCTTACAAAATGGATAAGAACTAAGGATACTGTCACTGTCACTCTCATCCCGTTGCTCATCGATTTGCTCAAGCGGGCACCAGTAACATCTCCACTGTGAGACTTGTTACTGTTTTTGGCATATCGAATATGCCATGGGGAGCTTGCCAGGCTCTGCCATGCGGGCAAGATACTCTCGGTAGCTTGCCGGGCCCTCTGAGAGGAGCAGAGGAATCGAACCCGGGTCATCTGTGTGCAAGGCAAATGCCCTACCGCTGTGCTATCGCTCCAGCCCAACTAAGAATACATAACGTTTATATTACATGAACTATTTTGACTAAACTACCAGAACTTCATAAAAAATACAAATAATTATTTTCAATCACACCTGGGTTTTTTCCAAATAATGACCCTTTATAAGCTGGAGAGTCACTTTTAGTCTTCAGTGTTTTGAAGAATTTTGAAGAATTTTAGTCTTCAAACACTAAAATTCCAAAGAATCCAGATATAATACCCTCGACACCTCAACAAAATTCAAAGCAACCAAAAACTCTAACATCCTTAACACTAGAAACAATAAAATCTGCAACAGAATAATTCTGATTAAAGATGAAACAATGAAGACTATTAGGAATCATTACTGTAAAAGTCCACAAGTCCCAAATAGATGGCAGCACAAAAGATCAACCAGAAAATAACTAACGGGCCTTGTCCCTCTCCAGCTCACTTGGGAACGAATTCTGAAACTAGAGCTAATCTGTACCATTAAAAAGAGTGGGGAAAAGTAGAGATCCAAGAGGTAAGAGGTAAGGTAAAGATATAAAGACAGAAATCACTGGGGAAAAGGCAAAAGATTAACAAAAGAGCTGGCGAGAGGGGCCTGAGAGACAGGATACTAGAAGAGTATTTGCCTTCCATATGGCCAACCCAGAATTCGATCCCTGGTATCCCATACAGTTCCAGAAACAGCCAGGAGTGATTTCTGAGTGCAGAGCCAGGAGTAACCCCTGAGCATCACCAAATGGAGTCCAAAAATCAAAAACAAAAAAAGAGCTGGAGAGGGAATACAACAGGGAGGGCACTTGCCTTGCCCAAGACGTCAGGTTGTAGGTTTGATCCCCTACAACCCATCTGGTCCCCTGAGCACCACCAGGAGTGATCCCTGGGCACAGAGCCAGGAATAAGTCCTGAGCGCCACGGGGTGTGTGTCCCCACCACCACCACCACTCAAAAAAGGATTAAGAAAACCACATTTAAGTTGTCAGAAGAAGTAACAGAAGATGAACAAAAGAGCTGGTGATGCAAATAGAACAAAAACAGCCAGTCACAAACTCTCTAAGTTATAAAGCATCATACACTTATATGAGCAGGAACATATCTGAAAACACAGACATGAAAGATGTTTCCAGGAAAGCAGCAGAACTGGCACAAACATCTTGCTGAGAACTAAGGCTGACTGTGGGCAGGGTAGTGAGGAAGATGGAAAATGGGAACGGGGCGTACAACAGGGTCTAATCGCGTATCCTTTTCTTACTATGAATAAATCAACTATTCATAGCCTAAAAAAAATGTTTTGGTAGATTAATCAACACCACACATATGTATAACAGGAAATCCCAGTCTGGTTTGTTTTTCCGGTTTTATGTGAAAATAATTTCAAAATTTCAAAATAATTGCCAGCATAGTACAAATTCCCCCAGACTGCTCCACAGATCAGCCTACTGCAGGACACTCTTTGTTTAATTATTTCAGGGCACTCACTTCCCCACCCATGGGACTTCTCACTAAATATCTTGTAATATTTCCATAGAATAAAGACATGTTGATATGTAACCAGAGAAGAGTGGTCAACTCCAGCACATTACACGAACACAAAAAAATGTATCTTTCAATTTTGTCAACTACCCCACTGGTGTCCTACAGCATCCCTCCCAGGCCTAAGGACAGGACCCAGTGGGAATTATACCCTGAGTGTCACTAGTTTCCTCAGCAGCTCTTTAACCTGAAATCTTTCCTGGGCCATTTACTTTTAAAAAGTAATGTGGCCCTCATGTTTCATTATGACTACACTAGTTACCTATATATTTTCCTGGCCAGAATTCTACCTAAGTGATGCTGTCTTTCTCTAGAAAATATACCCAGAAATACACAATATCCATCAGTTTTAGCACTTGTGATTCCATTCTGAAGTTCTTCTCAAGAAATGAAATCTAGGGGCTGGAGTAATAGTACAGTGGGTAGGGCATTTGACTTGCACTCGGCCAACCCATATTCAATTCCCAGCATCCCATATGGTCCCCTGAGCACCAACAGGGGTAAATCCTGAATGCAGAGCCAGGAGTAACCCCTGTGCATCACCGGGTGTGACCCAAAAAGCAAAAAAAAAATAATAATAATAATAATGAAATCTATGGGGCCAGAGAGACCGTCCAAGTAGTAGGCAGATTACGTGCCTGGCATATACACAAGGCCCATAGTTTAATCCCCAGCACCTGATTCCCCCTTCCACCCAACTCCCATCAGAAATGCCAGGTGTGACCCCATTTTAAAATGTTTTTAAAAACTGCAGAAAATAAATGAAACCTAGTTACTTAAAAGCTGTCTACAAAAAGACCTCCAGCAGCTTTTATTCCTCATAAACAAAAACTGGAAGCAGCCCAGAGGTCTAACAGAATAAACAAACTCTAATATATTCAGACAATGTGCTACTTCTCACAACAATAAAAAAAATCTGAAACCTCTTATATTGCAGACCATTCAAAAAACCTCCTTAAAGCTCACCCCTCCTTTCACTTCCCATCAGGGTTATCATTTGAGCCCTTAACTACCCACAGAGGTTCCCATGTCAAAAATTCTCTCACGAATGAGCTAAAGAACTCTCATCTAGCAAAAAAAAAAAAGAAGAAGAAGAAGGGGCTGGAGCGATAGCACAGCCGGTAGGGCGTTTGCCTTGCAGGAGGCCAACCCGGGTTCGATTCCCAGCATCCCATAGGGTCCCCTGAGCACTGCCAGGAGTAATTCCTGAGTGCAGAGCCAGGAGTAACCCCTGTGCATCACCGGGTAGGACCCAAAAGGCAAAAAAAAAAGCAAAAAAAAAAAAAAAAAAGAACTCTCATCTAAGTCTTAACAGCACCAAAGCCTGAATTTCCATGCGCCTGGAAAGCTCTTGGATGGTTCACTCACCTCCAAACACAGGTACTTCTTTCAACTCTGCAACTCTTTCATTTTGTTATGAAAACCTCCAATTCTTGTAGTTCTCCCCAAATTAGAGAAAAAATTTTCAACTTTATTTCAACTTTATTTCAGATTCATAAATTCAGACCCAAGAATATATTATCACACAACAAGCTCCAGGAAACAGCTGCACAGCACACGGCATACAAGACACTGAGAGACGAAAGGGACACTAAAGATAAAGAACTAGACACAGACTCAAATCCAAACCCTTTGAATCTAAATCCAATACTAGGCCATGCTACACTGACAGTTTATCAATCTATAACCAATCAAAGCAATCACTTCCTCAAATCTCTGCTCAATGCTTAATTAATAATCTATTGCCAACCTAAGGCCTTGTTACGGCAAAACCCAACTATTTCAATTGCTTTAGTATTCACCCTCTCCCAGTCTCTCTCTTCTGAGATCAATTTAATAAAATGATGTCAAAATGACTGTTTTTTAAATGACATTTTCAAACACCAACTTTTCTTGCTGGATCTTTACTGTCTTAAAATGATCTGGCTTAAGTTACAAAACCAATCACAATTTCCAGAATATATCTTTTGTTTCCTAGTTACACTTATCTTATTATTTCAAGAACATTATCTTCATTCATAACTCATTCTGCTTGATATTCAAGTACTACCTGATTTGTGCATGCAGCAAACTGGGAAAAGGCCATTATTCATAGTAACAGCATTAGGACTTCATTATGTGAAGCGCCTTCATAGAAGCAAAGCTTCTAAAACACAGGTCACTCTTTAAACGCAAGTCAGATCTTCCCTGATAACGCCAGTCCTAATCTTCCCATTCTTTAAGCACGTACTAAATAATTCAACTTTCTGCATCATTTACTGTATGTTCAAATAAGATTATCTTAAGATGTTAGAAGTATATATATAAAAAAACCCCTCAGAATTCATTTATTTTAGCAGTCATAACTGGAATGCACAAAAGAATATTCTAAACTTACTGAGACAGAGTCTCCAGGAAAGCATACGAGTCCTACGTTTGTACTTTTTAAGGCTCATGAATAATCCTAAAACCCACTCCAAGTTACACCAACCCAGTCAGCCCCACTTTCCCAAAAGGAAGGTAGGTGTTGGGACTTTTAGTTTTATCACCTGCTAATTCTACCTGCATCCATTCCAATAATCCTAGAGGCTTTTACAAAACACATTCAGTTCATCTGAAAACAATTTAAAGTATATTAGAAATAACTTATTCCCCACTTTTATTGGACACGAGTTCAAGTTTTACACGAAGACTCTGTACATTCTTGTCACATCAGAGCTGCTTTCAGACATCTATTGGAAAACTTCATCTCATTTGTCTAAGTGCCCTGACACTATTGGAAAAAACCAATAGTTCCCTATAAGAGCCAGGCACTGTCTGAAATGTGTAGACTAGAGGTAAACGCTTCAAGTTTTCGACAGTTTAATTCCACAAGAGATACTGTTTTTTAAAACAGATATAACTGAAGCTAATACTGTCTTAGCTTCAGGTGACTAATATGATGATATAATATTTATATATGACAAAATAATCACTGTTTATTAAGTTAATATGCATCACCACCCAGTGACAAATTTTTGTGTGACGAGAACCTTTACACTCTCAGCAACTTTCAAAACTACATTATGGTATCATTAACTGCAGTCACCATGCTGAACATCACACTTAACACTCTGATGAACATTTAGTCATCAGGGAAAAGAAACTCACCCGAAGTCTTACAAGACAACCAGAAAGCGGCAGAGCTGAATATTTCTGATTAACAGCACAAACAACTCCTTATCAACATTCTGATGTACGGTAGTCAATACCTTAACTTTCCCCCCCAAAATTACTGTTTTGCCACACATGGCTTACTCCTGGCTCTGTGCTCGTTCAGGTATCATTCTTGGTGCAGACCATATCGCGTGATGGGAACTGAACCCTGGTCAACTGGACGCAAGGCAAGCATCCTACCTACCCTGTGCTCTCTGTCTGGCCCCAACTATCCTTTTAATGAAAGCAAAAAAGATACCATTAACAGCTTAAATTGTCTCGTGCACTTTTTATAATTATGTAACTCCTGTTAGCAATATACTAAGATGCTAATATCATGTAACCTATAAATAAGCCTGCACCTACCAAAGGTGCAAGCATGAGGATTCAATGATTCCTCATCTGCCAGTGTTTCCGATGATCACTGACAGTAATCCCATCTGTCAGTGTTTCAGATGGGCATATCTGCTAAGTCACAAATCAAGGTCCTCCACTTTGGGGAAAAGCCTTCTTTGGGGTGGGGAGTGGTACTATAAAGCTGCACGGTGGATCCCTAAGAGATGTGTAAGTATTAATTCCTGAATCCATTACCTTCCACTGTAAAAGGCCTTTGCAGTTGTGATTAAGGATTTTGAGATGGGGAGATAATCCTGGATTGTCTGGGTGGGCACAAAGGAATCACAACAGTCTCTATAAAAGGAGGCAGGAATCAAGAGTCAGCAGCAGATGTGAGGAGTAAAACAAGATGTGGGAATGATACAGGAAGGAGTCGGAGGAAGCGGACAGGTGAAAAGAAGGAAAGCTGAAAACACTAATAGAATTCAAAGCCACAAAAACTTCTTACTCCAGAGCCTCAAAAGCCAGTCCTGCGGGCACCCTGACTTTAGGCCAGTTCAATTTATCTCAGAAAGCCAGAGAGACAGCAGAGAGGTTAAGGCACATGCTAGGTCCCTGGCACCACCTGGTCCCCCAAGCACTGCGGAGTGAGCCTTGGAGGCCACCAGTACGACCAGCAAAAGCCCCAAAAGCCCGCATTTGTGATCCGCAAGCCCCACTGGTACAATTACCTGAGCATCACCGAGTGCCTCCCAGGCGTCCTGAGCACTTCCTGGGAGACACACAGACACAAGAAGTAGTCGGCCAGACAGACAGTATGACGATCCAGGTGCTCATTCGACACTGGTTCGAATCCCAGGACCACACCAAAGTCATTCCTGAGCAAAGAGCCACCCCCGCCAAGAGAAGCTTATTTTGGACTTCTCCTAACCAGAACTAAGATAATAAATGTGTATTTTCATCCACTAATTATTTTACGTGTTATATACTGGTCACGCAGGAAATCAGAGGTGATTAGCATAGGGGTGACGGTGCTTGCTAAGCACGCAGCGGAGCACAGTTCAATCCCTATCACAAGGTCCCCTGGGCGTTTCCGAGTGCAGCCCTGGAAGCCCCAGCACCAGTGCAGAGGCCCTCCTGGCAATCAGCACCACAGGGGCCTCACACAGAAACAGTGCTCTGAGAGACCAGAATCAGAGTGCCCACCGGGTCCCCGATTTAAAACAAAAGGGGGTGGGGGCAGAGAGACAGCACAGCGGTAACATGCTTGCCTTGCATGCGGCCAATCCGGGTGTGATTCCCAGAGCCACACACGGTCCTGAGCCCCAACAGGAGTGACTCCTGAACACAGCGCCGGGAAAAAGCCCTGAGCCCTGCCAGGTGCGTCCCCCAAACAAACAAGCAAACAAAATGAGGAAATGAATGTGAGGGCTTCAACAGGATATAGAAGTATCACTGCTAGAGCCAGGATAGGGTTGGTCACCCTATTTTTAGGCTTTCAATCTCTAACAACTCCTGTTACATAATAGTCAGGAGGAAAAAAACCTTTGCTGAATGATTTTACAAAGAAATATATAGAAAACACAACACCACACCCTTGCGCTCACAAAAATGGGTCACGGGTATTATACTACTTCATCCTCCCACTTTTAGGGTAGCAGAATTAGGCGTTCAAAGACATTACATAAGAGGTCCGAGGGTGCATAGTAAGTGATGGAGCCTATCACACAGGCCCTCAGCCCTGTGGTCAAAGGGCAGCGAGAACCAGGAGCCAGTGCTACGATTCACACTTCCTGGGTTCAAACAAAGCTTAATAGCTGCTGAATCTTAGTCACTTAACTAAGTGACTTTTCCACTTCCTCAGCTATTAAATGCAAAATGAGGTTAACAGTAACACTTAAAAAGGGTGTATGAAAATGAAGACTTAACATGTATACAGCACACACCATAAACTAGATAAAATGAAAGATGACGACAAATTGAGGGGAGGAGTATTAGGTCATACCTAGCAGTACTTAGGAACTACTCCAGGCTCTTTCATCAATCAGGGGTGGTGGCTCTAGGTGGTGCTAGAAATCAAACCAAGATGGGTCCTTATACTCTCTCTCCAACCGACAATAAATTATTACATATTATTCTACGGTGCAGCTAAAGAATGCAAAAGGGGAAAATAGCAACTAGAATAAAGAAGATGGATACGATGGGCTTCCATATAAGTAATCTAAGTCTAAAATTCTAGGCCAGCAGAGAGCAAAAAGGGCAGCGACATGGGTTCAAGCCAAGGCAACTCACTGGGTCATCAGAGCATGGCCAGGAGTGATCCCTGGACAGTCAGGAGGAAAGCCTTGAGCACCAACAAGTAAGCCCTCTCCCTTCCCCCACACACACACCAAAAAGGAAAAGAAAAAAAAAGCCTTTATGCTAGAAAGACAAAAGGACAGGACAGACATAATCAAGATCTATAAAAATGAGACATATCAAATGGTGACAAAATTCGGTAACATCAGTAGTCTGAGGGAGGGGAATCTTAGAAACTAGAATACAGCAGTATAATTATGTAATATTCACAAATCTACAAAAGAGTTGGGGAAAAATGGAACACAAAGTTTGGTGACAATTTTGTGACAAAACAGACCACAAAGGCTATTAAAAGGTGCTGACCAGCTCTTTCTCTAAAGCTCCTGCCTATCTACAGTGTTTTCAGACGCCCAGCCAGGTCAGTGATAGGGAATGGAGGGACCAGATTAAACGTACGTACCAAGAGTCAGAGCTGTATTCAAAATAGTGCGTTGAGTAATTTTAATATTTGAACTTCTCAAGGACGATAAATCTCAAGAGATACGATGGTCTTTGCCAATCACCAGCAAAAAACACTCGTTCAAAATCTCATTACCACCCTTCCCAAAAAATCTCCAGCCTAAATACCCTGCTCTAATGCCTTTTCATCACTGTATCACTATCATCCTGTTGCTCGACTTGCTCGAGCAGGCAACAGTAACGTCTCCACCGTGAGACTTGTTGTGACTGCATTTGGCATATTGAATATGCCATGGGGAGCTTGCCAGCTCTGCAGGCCGGATACTCTCCATAGCTTGCCAGGCTCTCTGATAGGGGCGCGGAGGAATCGAACCCGGGTTGGCCCGAGCAAGGCGAACTCCCTACCCGCTGCGCTATGCCTTTTCATAATTTCTAAATAATCTAGAAAGAATAATCTAAATATCCCTGAATATGGCAGGCCAAATATACCTAAAACAGTTTCAACCCAACAATTTGTTAAGCTAAACAGTCTTAGATGTTTCACCCTCTTAACCTCAACATCCATTTTCCACCGTGGGAGACAAAAAACTACTGATCTTTATGACGACTACTTCTAACACTAGACTAATTCTCTTTTCCCCTGTAACAAGTAAGGGGTTTTTATCCTCGCTAATGGATAAAGTTGAGAAACCACAATGAGGTCAAAAGAAAAGGCAGAAATTACAGTGTAGACCCCTGGTTAATGTAAATCCACTAGTTTTAAGAATCACATTGTAATGTTAGATTTCATCTCTACCAAGTAAAAATAAAAGATGTTTTAGGGGCACGAACATACAAACAGGTAAGTCCTAGAGAACTAACACAGAACAGTGAATCGGAGGACAGTATTCTAACCATCATGTCAAACTTGCTGAGAGACTAGATCTTAACTATTCCCACCACATAATACGAGACCAGACAGAAGTGATACCTAAAGCTATAAAGGCAGTCCTATTGCAATAGTCAAATGTTTCAAATCCACATTATCAAACTTACATTTGATAAGTTGCACACCTTAGAGTTACAAAATTTAGATTCAAATTTCCAGTGGAAAAATTCAGACACAGCAGTATGTTTCAAAGCTGAATGAAAAGTGCAGATGTCAATGATTTCAGAAAGTGCTGATGAAGAGTGAGTAGGTCTAACCTGGCAAGAGAGGTGATCAGCAAACTGGGCAAGCCCCCCAGGAAGAGGTGACCACTGACGCAACCCAAATTTAAAGTGGCAGGCGTGGAATGCTTCCTTGTGGGTACCCAACCCTTACTAAAAGGGAGAAAATTGGGGAGTGGGGGTGGCACTGACCTAATTCAAAGGATTTGGAATGAGAAATAAGTTTGACTTTCAATAAAGTGCTTTGTAAAACTCCTGTCGCACTTTCCATCAAAATTCCTCAGCCCCACCAGGGTTTGCTCGTCCCCTTATGTATTAATCATTTGATAAGAGAAATTAGTCTGATTTGGGCGACTTTGGAATCCCACTGGAGCCCTGTTTGGAAAAGGGGGTGGGGAAAGAAAAAAGAAACAAACAGCAACAAAAAAACCCAAGCACACAAAACTGCCCTCTGAGGAAGTAAGCTGAACTTTTCAAGAATCTTTCTTTTATCTCGGCTATTTTAGCACCTCCACCTGCAAATCATTCGGTGGGAGAAGCCTCCTTCGGTCTCAGCCAGGGGTCTGCAGAGCCCACCTGGGCCTGCGTGTGTGTGTGTGTGTGTGTGTGTGTGTGGATGGGGGGAGGGGAACACGACTGGTCTCGGGGGATCCCGAGTCAATCTGGGCCCCCACAATCTCTCCGCGCCCTCCCCCAAGCCCAAAGAGCATGCCACGCTGGGGGAACGAGAAAGACAAAAATAAATACAAATAAATAAAAATGAAACTGCGGCGCCGGGAGAGGGGGGCGGGGGTTGGGGGAGTATGGGGGGAAGAAACTCTTGCGGGGACGCCTCCTAAACTCCCAGCACCTGCCCGGGGGAGAAGCAGCTTCACAGCACACAGCACCGCGCCTCCGCACGCACACCCGACAGCCAGATACACAGACACACGCAGAGACATACACAGACACAGACACACACACACACACACACACACACACACACAGATACACACACACTAAAGTTTCCCTGACAAGCTGCTCCTCGCGGATGTCGCCCATCACACAGACACACACACTCACACACAGACACGGACACTTACACACACACACAAAGTTTTCCTGCCAAGAGCTCCTGGCGGCAGTCGCCCGTCTCACACACACAGACACACAGACACACAAAGATTCCCCGCCATGAGCCCGTCGCAGCGGTCGCCTGTCACACACACAGACACACACAGAACACAGATACACACACAGACACTCAAAGTTTCCCCGCCAAGAGCCTGTCGTGGCGGCCGCCCGTCACACACACGCACACAAACACACACACACGCACGCACAGATACACACTGTAAGTTTCCCCGCCAAGAGCCCCTCGCAGCAGTAGCCTGTCACACACACAGACACACACGGAACACAGACACACAAAGTTTCCCCGCCAAGAGCCCCTCGCGGCGGTCGCCTGTCACACACACAGACACACATACTCAAACAGACACACAGACACTAAGTTTCCCCGCTAAGAGTCCGTCGCGACAGTCGCCCATCACACACAGACACACACGGACACACACACAGACACACAAAGTTTCCCCGCTAAGAGCCCGTCGCACACAGACACAAACACACTCACACAGAGACACACACACAGATACACTCTAAGTTTCCCCGCCAAGAGCCCTTGCGGTGGTGGCCCGTCACACACACACACACACACACACACACACACACACACAAAGTTTCCCTAAGAGCCGTCGCGGCGGCCGCCCGTCGCAAACACAGACACAAACACACACACACACGCACACACACACACACACAGACACTAAGTTTCCCCGCCAAGAGCCCGTCGCGGCGGCTGCCCGTCGCACACAGAGACATACACAAACACACACAGAACACAGACACACACACTAAGTTTCCCCGCCAAGAGTCCCTCGCGGCATTCGCCCGTCACACACATAGACACACACCGACACAGTTTCCCCGCCAAGAGCCCGTCGCGGCGGCCGCTCGTCGCACACACAAACACACACACACACACACACACACACACAGATACACTCTAAGTTTCCCCGCCAAGAGCCCCTCGCGGCAGTCGCCCGTCACACAACAGGACACACACACACAGATACACTCTACGTTTCCCCGCCAAGAGCCCATCGCGGCGGTCTCCCGTCACACACCCAGACACACACAGAACAGACAGACAGACAGACACACAAAGTTTCCCCGCCAAGAGCCCGTCGCACACACACAAACACACACACAGATACACACACTCTCCGTTTCCCCGCCAAGAGCCCCTCGCGGCGGTCGCCCGTCCCGGAGCGCTCGCCGGCGTGTGAGGGGGCGGCCGGCGACACCTGCCGGGCGAGGGGACCCCGCGCCCCCCCCACCCGGCCCCCGCCCCCGCGCCGCGGCCCCCCGCCCCCCGCCGGGGGTGTGCCGGCCGCCCCCGCCCCACGCACCAGACGAGCGAGCACAGGAAGAGGCAGGAGGCCAGCGCCAGCGCCCGCCGGTGCTTCTTCATCGTCTCCTCAGGCTGCCCCTGGCCGGGCGGCGCCGCATCGTCCCGGCAGCCGCCGCCAAGATGGAGGAGCCGGCGCGGGAGGCCGCGAGCGAGCGAGGCGAGGCCGCCGGCGCGCCCGGCCCTCAGCGGCGCCGCGCGGGGCGCCTCACAGGCACAGTCCCGGGAGCGCGGCCCCCGCTGCCGCCGGCCCGTCCGCGCCCGCCGCCTCCGGCCGCCCCATCGCCCCGCGGCCCGCCCCGCCTCCCGCGCCGTGCTCGCCGCCGACCAACGGCCGCGGCCGCCCCGCCTCGCCTCAGCCAATGGACGGCCGCGCCGCGCCACCTCACACAGCGCTGAGCTGGAAGCGAGCGCGTCACCCACGTCCCGCCGCCCCGCCAATCCCCGCCCCCCGCGCGCCGGCCACGCCCCCGCCGCCCGCCACGGCCCGGCCGCGCGCCCGCCGCGCGCGCGCGCCTCGCGAGAGCCCGCCGGCCCCGCCCCGCCCCGTCCCGCCCCGCGAGGGCCCGGCCGGGACACGGGAGCGGAAGCTGGGCCCCGCTTCCGGCCCAGAGCCCGCCCCCTGGCGCGCGCCGCGCAAGGCGCCCTGGGAGTTGTAGTCGGACGGGCCGGGACCCGCCAAGGACCGCAGCGGGGGCCTTGGGGATGGTCACGCTCCCTTCTGCGCTTCCGAGACGGCCTTCGCGGAAGGGAGGGGATGCTGTGCTAACAGAGAGTGAGCGAGGCCGTTTCTCCGGGGTCGGTGGGCTCGGCCCGCCGGGCTACGAGATGATTGGTCAGAGGAAAGGGAGGAGGGATGCGCCGAGATGTCCTCTCTTCTGATTGGCTGGAGCAACAAGGCATCCTTTATCCTCCGCCGCAGCGGGAGAATTTCGCAGGAGCCAGATTCCGCTTTCGGGGCTGGGGCTTCCAAACGGGTAGGGCCTTTGGGGGTGCCAGGGCCCCCTCCGGTCCTAAGGGCTCTCTGACAGCTTCAGACACAAAGAGGAAAGTTAGTTAGACGCTAGTGATGAGAATAGAAAAGTTTTACTAGATGAGAATACAAAAGTTTTTCTTTTTATTTTGGCAAACTTCATAAACCTTTTATTACTTGTGATAATTTGGTTATAGATTTTAGTTTTCTCTATTGATAACAATACTGTCTGAAAATATTTTTCCTTTTCCAAACATTCTAAGTTTCATTTATGACTCATCTTATTTACTGGTTAGACTATGATACAATGCTCACTAAAAGTGTTGATAAAGGGCTTACCAATAAAACATTCTAAATATGATAGTTTATTTTAAGGAAATTTTTAAATACTTAATTTGATAAATAGTTATAAGAAAAATGTTTTCTGGGTTTTGTTTGTCTTGTCTGTTTGTTTGGTTGGGGTATTTTTGCTTTCTCTCAGCCACCTGATGCTCTTTTTTTTAATTTTTATTTTTACAAAGTTGTTCATAATGATTTAGTATATTCAGCATTCCAACACCAATCCCATCACCATTATACCTTCCCACTTTGTCTTGTTTTTGTTTGGGGCGGGGTCACACCTGCTAGTGCTCAGTACAAAAGTTTTTAATGGTGTTTTCCCCCTTTGGGGGACTGCCAGGAGACTGGAAAATCTCTTCCCCATACAGATCGGGGGACCGAAGCATAAAGTTTATTGTAAAAGAAATAATGAGTTTAAAACAGGTGTAATAAAATCACAGGATTCATATTGCCCTTATGACCAAAGCAGGAGGGAGACTCAATAAGTACCCGTGGATTGCCCAGTTTTGCCCCATGTAATTTCCATGTAACTTCCTAAATTGAATTAGTAATTTATTGCATTCCTGGAAGGATAAATGGCTTGACACATTTTAAATTCTTGATATAAGCCAAGAGGCTGAAGTATCACAACCCACCCACCCCACACAACATATGGTCCCCCTGAGCAACCAGGAGTGATCCCTGAGCCCAGAGCCAGGAGTAAGCCTTGAGCACAGCAGAGTGTGACCAAAATAGATAAATAAATAAATAAATAAATAAACCAACTGCGATTCAAAAAATTCCACAAAAAATGATTTGGCCTTAAGGAAACTTCAGCCTGGCCTACTTTTTTCTGGCATTAGGTAACAGCTTCTATGATCCGCTCATGTCCCCCTTAGTGTATGATAATAAAATTCTTTCATCTTATTTCCTCTTACAATAGGTAAACATTTATCTCGTCCAGGAATCACTGTATCACTGTACCACTGTCATTCCATTGCTCATCGATTTACTCAAGCGGGCACCAGTAGCATCTCCATCGTGAGACTTGTTGTTACTGTTTTTGGCATGTTAAATATGCCACGGATAGCTTGCCAGGCTCTGCTGTGTGGACGGGATACTCTCGGTAGCTTGCAGGGCTCTCCAAGAGGGGCGGAGGAATCGAACCCGGGTCGGCTGCATGCAAGGCAAATGCCCTACCTGCTGTGCTATCACTCCAGCCCGTGCAAGAATAGTGTCAGACAATTGATAAATAAGATGAATGGAAGGTGGGTGCAGAGAATTGATGGGAGGTGGGGGTGTTATTTGACATATTTTGCCAAGTTGGGCATCCTTTTCCTCTCATTCAAGAAAGCATGCACTTCCTTGCATGTAGCTGACCCAGGTTTGATCCCCGGCACCTAATATGGTATCCTGAGCCCACCAGACATGATCCCTGAGCACAGAGCCAGGAGTAGACCGTGAGTATAGCCGAGTGTGGCCCCAAAACCAAAACAAAGCAAAACAAAACAAAAGGTAGGTTTTAGGGGCTGGAGCAATAGCACAGCAGGTAGGGCGTTTGCCTTGCACGCGGCCGACCCGGGTTCAAATCCCAGCATCCCATATGGTCCCTTGAGCACCGCCGGGGTAATTCCTGAGTGCAGAGCCAGGAGTAACCCCTGTGCATTGCCAGGTGTGACCCAAAAAAAAGCAAAAAAAAAAAAAAAGGTAGGTTTTAGATAACTAAAGCCACATGGCACATATACACAATGGATTACTCGGTCATAAGAAAAGATAAAGTTGTGAAATTTGCTGCAACATGAAGGGACCTGGAGACTAGGCAGGGTTAAAAAGATTGAATCTTTGCAACATAACCATTTTGTTATTATTTTTGTTTGTTTTTGTAGCTTTACCCCTGGGTGCTCAGGGCTTACTCCCGGAACTCCTGGTGTTGCTATGGGTACCATACGCAGTGCTGGCTATCAAACCATGGTCTCCTGCTGTGAGGCAAGCATCTTACCCCCTGTACTATCTCTCTGACCCCATAAAGCAACTCTTTGGTATCACAGTGAAACAAGAACAGGCTACAGTGTTTCGATCTTGTGGACTGATCTTGGAGTTTTTCTGAAAGTGTGCTTTTCCAGTTATGACGCTTCAAGTTCTGTGAATTGTCACACTGAGTGACTCCATTAGTCAGAGGGAGAGAGATAGATGCACAGTGATCTCTCTTATATGCCGGATACAAAGAAAAAGAAATATAACCGTGAAATAACAAATACCCCAAGATAACAGAAACAAACAAGAGGAGGAGGTGGTGCTGAAAGTTGGCCAAGTCTGTGTGTGTGTGTGTGTGTGTGTGTGTGTGTAACCCTCCCAGCAACTGAACTGCAAACCACAGTGCAAAAAAACTTGTAGCACTGTCATCCCAATGTTCATTGATTTGCTTGAGCAGTAATGTCTCCATTGTGAGACTTGTCGTGACTGTGTTTGGCATATCAAATATACCACAGGGAGCTTGCCAGGCTCTGCCATTCAGGCGGGATACTCTCAGTAGCTTGCCGGGCTCTCCAAGAGGGGTGGAGGAATCAAACCTGGGTTGGCCATGTGCAAGGCAAACACCCTACCCGCTTATGCTATCGCTCCAGCCAAAAAAAAAAAAATTAAAAAAGAAAAATGTGTCTCTCTTGGCAGAGAGTCTCTTGCCCGCATGCCTGGCTGTCTTCCCCAGGGCCCCTCGGAGGAGATGGGCTCCAGCTTCCCTCCCCACCCCGAGCAGAGCTCCCGGCTGCCGAAGACCACCAGAACCTAGCCACAGCCATGCTCGAGGCCCCTCTCCACACGTTCGGACAGGCCTCACGCATGAAGGTACCGAAGGTACCGGCAGAGGAACCCAAGTGTGTGTAATCCCATCAACAGCCAACATCCAGAGACTTAAAAGCAAGCTCCCAGAAGTGTGCGGCCGCAAAGCAGCCATGTGATATCTTGTAGCCTGCATCTCCCTCTGGGAGAAACTGGCAAGCTTCTGAGAGTTTCCTGCCCACATGGGACAGCCTTGCAAGCTTCCCATGGTGTATTCATATGCTAAATCCAGTAACAAGCTGGATCTCATTCCCCTGACCCTGAAAGAGTCTCCAGTGCGACATCGACATCGTTGGGAGGGCCGAATCGAGAGAGACTTCTAAGATCTCAGGGAAAGGACGAATGGAGAGGTTACTGAGCCCGCTCGAGAAATCGACGATTAACGGGATTTCGTGATTCATGTGATTTGTGTCTCTCCTAGAAGCAGACTGGAGGGGAGTGGGAAGTAAATGGGGGTGGGAGAGGATTGTTGGAGTGAGGTCGTCACCGATGAAGGAATCAGCTATGAAATAACTTTCAATAATGGGAATTTAATGGGAAGAAATTTAGTTTAAGGCAGGGAACATGCCAAATTCACATTATTTGATTTAAGCTTATCTTAGCCTCGGCAAGAATTCTGGCATCCCCCTCACCTGTTTTGTTTCCACCAAATCTCCACAAAGACCTTCTAGAATCCACAATTAGTAAGCAGAATTTTTCTTTACTTCCATCTTTCCCCATTCCCCTTCATCTGGGGCTTTACTGCTGTGGTAGGACTGCTAGCCACTGCATTAGTATTCAAGAATTAAGCCTTTTCGATCAACAAACATTCTCTTCTCTTGATGGTTTCCTCTGGTTTCACATAAGCCTTTTCGATCAACAAACATTCTCTTCTCTTGATGGTTTCCTCTGGTTTCACATCCACGTTTCATCTTCAGTGTCAGAATTTTCATTTTTTTCCTCAGCTACTTCAGCTCTAATGCCGGTAGCCTAATCTCCATCCCCACCCCTCCAAGTAGGTGTGAGACAGAACTAAGAGATTTTACCTGGGGCTGGAGCAATAGCACAGCGGGGAGGGCATTTGCCTTGCACGCGGCTGACCAGGTTCGATTCCCAGCATCCCATATGGTCCCCTAAGCCCCGCCAGGGGTAATTTCTGAGTGCATGAACCAGGAGTAACCGCTTCTTGACGTGATTTTCTATTTGTGTTCATTTTTATTTGTTCATTGGTTTCAGATCCTGAGCATCAGAGAATTTTCACAGAGCTAAATCTTGAGAACTGTCAATATGCTTTTCTGCAGGTTGTTAACTGTTATGGGGTGGAGAGGAACAAAAAGCAAATATTGTGCATCACTCATTAGGTAAATAGAATAAAAATACGAGTGAGAATCTTTAAATTTAGAATAGATATATTTCTTTTTTATTGAAATAGACATATTTCCTTTTTTTAATTGAATCACCGTGAGATATAGTTACAAGCTTTCATGGTTGAGTTTCAGTCATACAATGATCGAACACCCATCCTTCCACCAGTGCACATTCTCCACCACCAATGTCCCCAGTATCCCCCCCAGCCCTACCCTCCCCCTGCCTCCATGGCAGACAATCTCCCCCATACTCTCTCTCTCTACTTTGGGGCATTCTGGTTTGCAATACAGATACTGAGAGGTCATCACGTTTGGTCCTTTATCCATTTCAGCACACATCTCCCATCCTAAGTGATCCCTCCAACCATCATTGACGTAGTGATCCCTTCTCCATCCCAGCTGCCTTCTCCCCTAGCTCTTGAAGCAGGCTGCCAACCGTGGAGCAATCCTCCTGGCCCTTGTGTCTACTGTCCTTGGGTGTCAGTCTCCTATTCTGTTATTCTATACTCCACAAATGAGTGCAGTTCTTCTATGTCTGTCCCTCTCTTTCTGACTCATTTCACTTAGCATGTTACTCTCCATGTCTATCCACTTAGATGCAAATTTCATGACTTTATCTCACCTAACAGCTGCACAGTTAGAATAGATATAATTCAAATCCTTAAAAGCGAAACACATGTCAACAAATGGTATGGAAAATTCAGATCGTGTAATAATCACTAAGGTCCGGCCTCAGTTACCAATTTGTACCACCTCAAGTCCAGTGTTTCCGTAACAGAATCTCCTGAGTCAAATCTACTTGTGTCCTTCGGGAAGTGGCCAGGAACTCAAGTGCCAGATGGCCGGAGTTCTCCATGTTCCTGAAAGGTTAACTACACAGAAAATAATAGAGCTCAGAAAACAAGCCAACCCCTCCTGCTGCCTGCAGTGGCACTTATCTCACTGTAAATCAGACTCACAAAAGCCCCAGCGAAGAAGACATGTCGAAGCTGGTTTTATTTGAGAAGCAAAGGTTTTGCGTATTTGGAAGCTGTCTGGAAACTTGCTGATGAACAAGCTTTGACGGGTTTAACCCCCACTCTTCCCCCCTTTGTAAAGTGCTGAAATACTATATATCTTTGAAAGGAACTGCTGAGGCGCAAGGATGTGCTTTCCACATCAAAGTCAGGACAAGGGGGCTGGAGTGATAGCACAGCGGGGAGGGCGTTTGCCTTGCACTCGGCCGACCCGGGTTCGATTCCCCGCATCCCATAGGGCCCCCCAAGCACCACCAGGAGTAATTCCTGAATGCATGAGCCAGGAGTAACCCCTGTGCATTGCCGGGTGTGACCCAAAAAGAAAAAAAAAAAGGCAGTTAGCAAAAGTTCCCTGGAAATCAGTGAGAGAGAGAGAGAGAGAGAGAGAGAGAGAGAGAGAGAGAGAGAGGAGAGAGAGAGAGAGAGAGAGAGAGAGAGAGAGAGGGTGTGGGGAAGGCTGGGTGACAGGGTTAAAAAATAAATAAATAAATCAAATTAAAAATAAAAGACCCAGTTAGGTAGAAGGATGAATGTGACAATCAAAGCTTAAAATTGTAACCTTACCCAGGGGGAGTATAAACAGCTTTTGTACTCTCTTTTAGCACGGCTACTTCTTTCAGCATGTCAATCACCTGTGCTGGCGTTCAGTTACTTCCTATCTGACCAAAGTGGCGCTGCCTTTGCCAACTCCGCGTCACAGCGCTGATAACAGAGCTCCAGGAGGAGGCCGGCTGGCTGGGAGATAAGGAAGCAAACTGCGTCTCCCAGGAGCCACGGAGAACTGGGTCCCTCGGCAGAACAATCCCCACTTTTGTTTACATGGCAACGAACGAAAGAAAAAACTTCCCTTTTTAGAAAAGCTGGACTTTCTGCTCCCGTTTTTTGTTTGTCTGTTTTGGGGGGGTCCCACCTGGTGATGCTCAGGGGTTACTCCCGGCTCTGCACTCAGGAATCACTCCTGGCGGTGCTTGGGGGACCCTATGGGATGCCGGGGATCGAACCTGGGTCGGCTGCGCACAAGGCAAATGCCTCTCCGTCCCCCCCATCGCTGCTGTGCTATTGCTCTGGCCTCTCTGGTCCCATTTTGATCTGGCCAGGAGTTAAACGGTAGGCACGGTGGGCTATGGCCCCATGTCCTCGCCCACAAAAGTAAATAAATAAAATCCAGGAGCAAGTGCATGCATCACCAGCGTATGTCTCCCCGGGGGTCTTCGAGTTGGCTTGAAGTTCAGTTCCTGAGCAGCCCCGGGGTGCTGCCGGAGACCAGCCGTGTGGTCCTTATCTCAAGTGCCACCTGGCTTCTGGACCCTCTGATACCACGTGTGACAGCAGCTTCTTCCATGGCACGACTGGCCCCGCTGGTTCCGGTCTAGGGCCGGCCAGCACTCCTGAACGTCGCCCTGCCCTGGACACTTGCTGGGGTGTCCCTCTGCCACCCGGGGCTGAGGACACGGAAGAATCTTCCAGGAAGGCCACACGCCACAACGAATCTTGAAGGAATCAATCCAACCGGGTGGGCAGCGCCCACTGACCACATGCTGTGACTTCAGCCCTTGGGGGTCCTCCCGTCCACACTGCCAGCCCCCCGGGTACCCGGAACAGATGGTCTCCTGCACGCCTGAGACTGTCCCTGTCCAGGGCTTGTCTCTCTTGCTTCTCCTGATGGCTCAGTGTTGGCTGATCCTTTCCAGCCTCACTGACGTTTTCTCCCCAAACGCTGTCATCACCCCGGCGGTCACCAACTTCCATAACCCAATGTGCAGAACCAGAACCCAGAAGTGCAGGTACAGCGGGTTCAGTGACGACGAACTCCAGGCCTCAAGGGATAGGGGATGGGCCGGTCCCTCTCATCCCCTGGTCCCCATGGGACCCTGAAGGTCACACCCACAAAATGTCTCTAACTTAAGCTCCTTAACGGCCAGGATCCAGAGACACACACAGAAGAGTCTCTGAACCGAGCAGCTCACTGCAGAGATTTCTCCAGACCTTAGTTTTAGGATTAAATTTTGGAAATTCTAAATTTTAAAATTCGAAGATTTTAGAATTCCAGGAGCACACGATTGCTCTTGCCAACACACGATATTTTATGCTATTCATAACATGCAATACAAAAGAGAGTATGGGGGAGATTGTCTGCCATAGAGGTAGGGGGAGGGTTCGGATGGGGTGGGGTCACTGTATCACTATCACTGTCATCCCGTTGTTCATCGATTTACTCAAGCAGGCGCCAGTAATGTCTCCATTCGTCCCAGCCCTGAGATTTTAGCAGCCTCTCCTTACTCATTTTTCCCAACGATTGGAGGCTCTCTTCAGGCTCTTTTCTCATTCTTTTCAAGAATGAGACCTTGTTATTGTTACTGGATTTGGCATACTGGGGATATTGGTGGTGGAAGATGTGCACTGGTGGAAGGATGGGTGATTGATCATTGTATGACTGAAACTCAAACATGAAAGCTTTGTAACTGTAGCTCACAGTGATTAAAAAATAATGATGATGATAATATAATAATAATAACGATCACAAAATCCCGTTTATCATAGATTTCTCGAGCGGGCTCAGTAACCTCTCATTTCGTCCTTTCCCTGAGATCTTAGAAGTCTATCTCGACTCGGCCCTCCCAATGATGTCGCACTGGGGGCTCTTCAGGGTCAGGGGAATGAGATCCAGCTTGTTACTGGATTTAGCATATGAATACACCATGGGAAGCTTGCAAGGCTGTCTCATGTGGGCAGGAAACTCTCAGAAGATTGCCAGTTTCTCCCAGAGGGAGAGGTAGGCTACAAGATATCTTCTGAGAGCTTCTGGGAGCTTGCTTTTAAGCCTCTCTCTGGATGTTGGCCGTTGATGGGATTACACACACCTGGGTTCCTCTGCCGGCACCTTCATGCGTGAGGCCTGTCCGAACGTGTGGAGAGGGGCCTCGAGCATGGCTGTGGCTAGGTTCCGGTGGTCTTCGGCAGCCGGGAGCTCTGCTCGGGGTGGGGAGGGAAGCTGGAGCCCATCCCCTCCGAGGGGCCCTGGGGAAGACAGCCAGGAGTGCGGGCAAGAGACTCTTTTATCAGTTTAATAATAATAATAATAATAATAATAATAATAATAATAATAATAATAAAGGCTGCCTTTACTCATGGACAGGATACAGTGGAGATGGGGTCAGTGGCAGCGGCAGGGGACACAGTTCCAGAGAGCCACGGCCACTGTACCAGGACGCCCAGACACTCTGTCAACCGCCACTGTGGGGAGGCGCCTTGTTGCTCTGATTCTGGAGAATCAGATGTCTCAGGAGATCACTGCCTACAGATCTCCCTTTTTGTCAATGTTCTGCCACCAACACAGAAGACGCAACTATAGAAGTGTCGCTTTAAATCATTCAGGGATCGAAGGTTCTGGAAGACCCTTTGTGAGCAAAGGAACATGTTTCATGTGCTGTGCAGATTCACCAGGAATTCGCAGCCAGGCTCCTTGAGCTTGCCAGACAAGGAGGTGGTGGGGGCCGGAGCAATAGCACAGAGGGGAGGGCATTTGCCTTGCACATGGCCGACCCAGGTTCGATTCCCAGCATCCCATAGGGTTGCCCGAGCACCGCCAGGAGTAATTCCTGAGTGCATGAGCCTGGAGGAACCCCTGAGCATCGCTGGGTGTGACCCAAAAAACAAAAACAAGGAGACGGGCATTTTAGCATGCGTGCCGACTGGGGGCCACATAGTGAGACCCACAGCTTTCACTGGGGTCTGTGTCTTCCTGCCTTGGTTACACATTTCCAAGGCACCTTTTTTTTTTCTTTTTGGGTCACACCCAGCAATGCACAGAGGTTACTCCTGGCTCTTCACTCAGGAATCACTCCTGGTGGTGCTCAGGGGACCTTACGGGATGCTGGGAATTGAACTTGGGTCGGCCACATGCAAGGCAAACGCCCTCCCCGCTGTACTATCGCTCCAGCCTCTCCAAGGCACAATTTAAGAGACTCCTTAGATGGGGCCTCGCTCCCCCCTATTTTTTGTTTTGTTTTCTTTTTGGGTCACACTAGCAATGCACAGGGGTTACTCCAGGCTCTGCACTCAGGAATCACTCCTGGCGGTGCCTGGGGGGACCCTACGGGATGCTGGGAATCGAACCCAGGTCGGCCGCGTGCAAGGCCAACGCCCTCCCTGCTGTGCTATCGCTCCAGCCCCTATTCTGTGACTTCTTCCATGTGTGTGATGCCCACTGCTTCCCAGCAGAGAGACGCGAACGGGCCTTCAGATTGGGGCTTCTAGCATGTCCCAATGTCCTGAGAAGAAGCCAGCACTCAGGGCTCACTCCCCGCAGCTGTGCGGGACGGAGCCGTGGCAGAGAGGCTGGCATCAGCAGACAGGGGCGGCGACAGTCCCTCAGCTTCTGCCCACCGTGCTGACTCTGCAGCCTAGACTGGCTCCGAACCGACGGCCGGGAAGCCGGCCAGCAGTGGACACCGTCGCGAGGGTCGAGGGCGGACGTGTTCTGAGAGTCTTCCAGATACTTCCTGGGGAGCTGAGAGCCGCAGACATTTGGGGGTACACCCAGGACGATGACGCCCTGCATGCCCCAGTCTGCTCCCGAAGAGAGAGCATCTGACGGTGATGAGAGAACAGTATCCCCTCAACCACAGCCCGATGCTTAACACACCTACACACACACCGCAAGCGAGACCTCCACACGGCGTCCCGGCTTCTCGATGGCGCGGTGGGATGGGGGCTTATTCCCCGTCGCAGACCCTCACCCCCTCATCTGGAAATGGAACTTCCCCCTCCGAGAAAGGCGGGGCTCTCCCTGCCTCACAACTGGCCAAGTGACCCCGGCCCGGGGTCAGCCTCGTCCTACAGAGGCGGCTGGTCCCACCTGGGGGCTGTGACCCAGGCTGGTCCCTGGTCCCTCTCAGTGGGATTTTTCAAATCCCCCATCCCTGGGGCTGGCGCTGGCCTTGCACGTGGCCGACCCGGGTTCGATTCCCCGCATCCCATAGGGTTCCCCCCTGAGCACTGTCAGGAGTGATTCCTGAGTGCATGAGCCAGGTGTGTCGCCCCCTGTGCATCACCAGGTGTGACCCAATAAACAAAAGCAAAACCAAACCAAATCTCAGGCCCTGTGGCAGAGCAATTTCCTTCCTGGGAGGGGAGGGATGGAGTTTGGCCCTTCAAGGCCACTTGCGCTGAAGGAGGGAACCCGGAACTCCTCTCTGACCCTCCAGCCCAGGCCAGCCTGGCCCCGAGCTAGTCCAGGGGGGCTGCTGACCCTCCAGTGCCCCAAGACTTTCAGTGCCCCCACCCTACATACCCCAAGTTTCACTGTCACTGTCAATGTCATCCCATTGTTCGTTGATTTACTGGAGCGGGCACCAGTAACGTCTCTATTACACTCAGCCCTGAGATTTTTTTTTTTTTTGGTTTTTGGGTCACACCCGGCAATGCACAGGCGTTACTCCTGGCTCTGCACTCAGGAATTACTCCTGGTGGTGCTCGGGGGACCATATAGGATGCTGGGATTCGAACCTGGGTCGGCCGCGTGCAAGGCAAACGCCCTCCCCGCTGTGCTATCGCTCCAGCCCCTCAGCCCTGAGAGTTCAGCAGCCTCTCCTTACTCGTCTTTCCCCATGATTGGAGGCTCCTTCAGGGTCACGGGAATGAGACCGATGGTCAAACCCCAAGTTTAGCTCAGTGCAATTCCTCCCCTGGAAAGGGCGAAGTTCAAAGAGCAGATCAACATTGTGGGGTCACACTTGGTTTCCAGGAAGCAGCCAGAGACGACAGCCAGGCTCGGGGCTAGCTGAGAGGGCACCGAAACGGGCTCCCCACCGACTCCCCCTCCCCGCCAAGAGGCACTGAAGCTACAAGGCCGCCTGGAATAAAATGAAGCCGTAACCCCCAACTCTGGGGCCCGTTTTTTCTCCGATGACTCAAGGTGACTTTCCTGGCTGGGCCCGCAGCCGTAACCCTTCCGAGTCCTTGGAGAACTTGACCCTGTAAATCAGGATTCACCCGCTCGGCAACCCTGTCAGTGCCTGTCTCTGCTGCCTAGATACACACAACCAAACTTTTACTCAGAATCAAGTAAATCCAGGGTAGTTTTTTTTAAAATTTGTGCCCACACCTGGAAGTGCTTGGGGGGTGTGTGTGTGTGTGTGTCTGTGTGTGTGTGTGTCTGTGTGTGTGTGTAGCGGGGAGTCACTCCCAGTTCCATACTCCACGCTCGAGGGTCACTCCCCAGGACAGAACCTGGGACTTGGATGGCCTAGCGTGGGGCTCTAACCATTGAGCCATCCGCCCCACCTGCCTTAGTGAATCAGATAGAGCGGCCTGAGAGAGAGAGAATCGGGGCTGAAACAGACTCTGTGATCTGAAACTGCCCCCTCTCCCCCACCAGGCTACTGTCCAGTCTGATCTCTGCATTCTGTTCCTTCTACTTCCTTTTTTTTTTTTTTACAGTTACAAGCTTTCATGTTTGAGTGTCAGCCATACAATGATGGAACACCCCTCCCTCCTCCAATGCACATTCCCCACCACCCATGTCCCCAGTATCCCCCTTTCCCACCCTCCCCCTGCCTCCATGGCAGTAAATCTCCCCCAGACTCTCTGTCTGCTTTGGGGCATTATGGTTTGCAATACAGACACTGAGCGGCCGTCATGTTGGGTCCTTTATCTACTCACACCACACATCTCCCATCCCGAGCATCCCTCTAACCACCCCTGACTCAGTGACCCCTTCTCCATCCCAGCCGCCTTCTCCCCCAGCTCATGAGGCAGGCTGCCAACCGTGGAGCAATCCTCCTGGCCCTTGTGTCTACCGTCCTTGGGTGTCAGCCTCATATTATGTTATTTAATACTCCACAAATGAGTGCTGTCCTTCTATGTCTGTCCCTCCCCTTCTGACCCATTTCACTCAGCATCATACTCGCCATGTCGATGCTTCTACTTCCTTTAGACATGAAACTTCCATCCAAGTTTTCTGGGTAATGGGCTGGAGCGATAGCACAGCGGGGAGGGTGTTTGCTTTGCACACGGCTGACCCGGGTTCGAATCCCAGCATCCCATAGGGTCCCCCGAGCACAGCCAGGAGTGATTCCTGAGTGCAGAGCCAGGAGTAACGAGTAACTCCTGTGCATCGCCGGGTGTGACGTAAAAAAAAAAAAAAGTTTTCTGGGGCAGTGCCTTGGGGTGCCAGGGACAGAACTTGGGGTGATGAGCGATCTCCCCAGTCCCACAAAGACTCCATCTTGCACACCAGAGAGAGCTCATCTAACAACAGAGAAGGCACGACTTAGTGGCCTCGGCAGGGCTAGAGAAGGGACTTGCAAAGGGATCAGTCATGGGGCTGGAGCAATAGCACAGCGGGGAGGGAGTTTGCCTTGCATGCGGCCGATCCGGGTTTGATTCCCAGCATCCCATAGGGTCCCCTGAGCACCGCCAGGAGTGATTCCTGAGTGCATGAGCCAGGAGTAAGCCCTGTGCACCGCTGGGTGAGACCAAAAAAGCAAAAAAAAAAAAAAAAAAAAAAAAAAAAAAAGTGATCAGTGATTCATGACTGAGCAGGAACTAGACACCCACGCATGGATGCTGGCTCGAGCAGAGGTCACTGAGAGCCCTGCAGCCCCCAAACCTCAGCACTCGCCTTCAGAGGATGAACTGCGTGCTAGGACACTCCCCCTGCCTCGCTCCTTGCACCCCTACCTACACCATGGAGGTAATGGGGGCCTGCCAGAGCCTTCCTCACTGGACTGAACTGCGGAGTGGCATGCTTTGAGATGTCTCAAAAACGCCTTGGCTGAGTGCTGGGAGGGTTTCATCATGATCAGCACTGTCGTCCCGTTGTTCATCGATGTGCTCGAGCGGACGCCAGTCACGTCTCCATGGTGAGACTTGTGACTGTGTTTGGCATCTCGAATACGCCACGGGGAGCTTGCCAGGCTCTGCCGTGCGGGCGGGATCCTCTCGGTAGCTTGCCGGGCTCTCAGAGAGGGGCGGAGGAATCGAACTAATTGCAATAATAATTTTTAAAAAAATCATAATTAGGGGCCGGAGTGACAGCGCAGAGGCGAGGGTGTTTGCCTTGTACACGACCAACCCGGGTTCGATTCCCAGCATCCCATAGGGTCCCCCGAGCACCACCAGAAGTGATTCCTGAGTGCAGAGCCAGGAGGAACCCCTGGGCATCGCCGGGTGTGACCCAAAAAGCCAAAATAAAAAGAAGAAAATCATGACTAGAGGGATGAGTCAGCCAGTTTGGCACCGTTTCACGGGCCACTTCCTTCCTTCTTTCTGCACGGATGGGCTGGAAGCCACACAAATGGGCCTGCCTCAGTTTCCCTAAACCCCGGCAACGTTCAGACCTCGGGCTCCGGGGCCCCTACCTACCACCCCCTGCAAGTGGGGACCTGCATTCTGCAGTCCCACCGGCCCTTCCCTCAACCCTTGGGGGCCGGTTTGTTTTTTTCACGGCACTTCAGGGAGTCTCGGTGACAGCGCTGACAACAATGGCCGCAGTGGTGCCAGTCCGGAGAGAGGTGGCTGCACTCCCAACAGGTATTCATCTCCACGGCTCGCCACCGTGAACTCTGAGCCGGGAGGAGAATGAGGACTCTCTGTCCCTTTCCGCCTCAGCAGAGGCCGAAGCAGTGCGTTAGGATGTGACGGCTCGAGAGAACAAGGTCTCTTTAGTGTCTGGGTTCCTGGAAGGAGCAGATCAAACAAGACAGGGTGTGCCAGGGGCTGGAGCGAGAGCACAGCGGGGAGGGCGTTGGCCTTGCACTCGGCCAACCCGGGTTCGAGTCCCGGCATCCCATAGGGTCCCCCGAGCACTGCCAGGAATGATTCCTGAGTGCAGAGCCAGGAGGAACCCCTGAGCATCACTGGTGTGACCCCCCCAAAGGAAGGAAGGAAGGAAGAAAAAAAAAGAAAGGAAGGAAGGAAGGAAGGAAGAAAGAAAGAAAGAAAGAAAGAAAGAAAGAAAGAAAGAAAGAAAGAAAGAAAGAAAGAAAGAAAGAAAGAAAGAAAGAAAGAAAGAAAGAAAGAAAGAAAGAAAGAAAGAAAGAAAGGGGCTGGAGCCATAGCATAGCGGGGAGCACATTTGCCTTGCATGTGGCCAACCGGGGTTCAAATCCCAGCATCCCATAGGGTCCCCTAAGCACCGCCAGGATTAATTCCTGAGTGCAGAGCCTGGAGAGTAACCCCTGAGCATCACCGGGTGTGAGAAAGAAAAGAAAGAAAGAGAGAAAGAGAGAGAGAAAGAGAGAGAGAGAGAGAAAGAGAAAGGAAGGAAGGAAGGAAGGAAGGAAGGAAGGAAGGAAGGAAGGAAGGAAGGAAGGAAGGAAGGAAGGAAGGAAGGAAGGGAGGGAGGGAGGGAGGGAGGGAGGGAGGAAGGGAGGGAGGGAGGAAGGGAGGGAGGGAGGGGAGGGCAGGCCAGAGATGTCCTGGGGTCGGGACAGTGAAGGAAAGAGTGGTGGGAGCAGGAGAAAGGGGTTGACCCGGGGGGGGGGGGCGTCCAGCCAAGGAGAGGAGAGGGAGGAGCAATGGAGAGAGAGTCTCGGACAAGGCCATAGTCCCAGGGGGACAGGCCCGGCCGCCAGGTGGTCCCCAAGCCAGCATCACCCGGGCCTGCCCCTACGCTGGCTGTGCTGTCAGCACCCAGGAAGCGGGAGTTTTGCATGGACGCGGTGGGGCGAGTGGTGCGACCAGAAAGCAGCTGTCCCTGTGCTGTGGCTTCCTGGTGGAGCACTGGTGTGGGGGTGGTACTCAGGGGTGACCCCAGCGGACGCAGAAGGGCCCTTCGGAGCTGGGGGCTGGAGACTGGCGGCCGGGTGAGACGCCCGCTGGGCCAGGAAGATCCTGCCAGCCGGGTATCACCCAGAAGGGTCCTGCCAGCTGCTCTGGGGTCACCCCACGGCTCGGGACGTCCTGCCTGGCGCTCGGGGGCTGTAGGTTTTATTCCTCCATCTGTTCCCTCCGGGGACAGGTCATCCCTAGCACAGGGACAGTTTATTTTTATTTTTTTTATTTTTTGCTTTTTTTTTGGGTCACACCCAGCGATGCACAGGGGTTCCTCCTGGCTCTGCACTCAGGAATTACCCCTGGTGGTGCTCGGGGGACCCTATGGGATGCTGGGAATCGAACCCGGGTCGGCCGCGTGCAAGGCAAACGCCCTCCCCGCTGTACTATTGCTCCAGTCCCAGCAGGGACAGTTTATTCCAGAACGGTCGATGTAGGGAGCCATTTTACAAGCCTGGCTCTTATCTTCTAGTCAAGGGGAGGCTTACTTGGGATTCCTGTAACAAGGTCGCCACTCTGACCTTACTGATTTTATCATTTCGCCATTTATTTCTCACTAGCCAACACCCATGCCTGATCTGCATTTTACTACTGTTTGTGTGGGGGTCCAAGCACGCATACAATACCACCTCCTCCCAGCAGAGAGGTATAAGTATTGTAACTGCAGTAGAATAAAATCTCTCTCTCCCTCCTCCTTTTTCTGACTCTGTGTCTGTTCATTCGGCTGCATCCCCTCCTTAGCCCCACAAAGGGTCCTCCCTGCTGGACAGGACGGGACCCCCACAGGTCTCGGGTCAGGAACCTCCCCAGGTTACAGGGCTTCCTCGGACCCTGGCCAGTCCCTTCCCCACCCCGGGTCCCCAGGAATGCGCAATGGAGAAATACACACATTTCTGTTTTGATTTGGTGTTTGACAAGGAGGGGACCCTGCCAAGGGCCTGGAGCTGTCAGTCAACCGGGGCCAGCAGGGACGAGGGTGCTCAGTGGGGGCCTGTGAGTCCACCGCTGTGGGGCTCTGGGCTCAGAGGGGACAGTCACCCTGTCGTACGTTGGGTACAAGAGCATGCACTGTGGCCCCCTCACACCAGGGGACACCGCATTGCTTCCAGTCCAGGGTGGAGCATTCAATTGCCATGGGGGGAGGGGCTGGGTACAGCCTGTCTGAACGCACCCCCCCGGTCTGGAGGGGTGAGCTGGCCACTCTCAGCCCTGGCACAGGGACGGTCAGGAACTCCCCCCCGAGCCCCCCCATGCAGACCCCAGACCCACTCTCCCCCGGGGCTGCTGGAGTCTGCGTGGAGTGGGGGGGGGGAGGAGTGGGTCTGGCTACGTGGCCACATTTGTGGCCGCACGATACTTAGAGTACTGCACGATACTCCAAGATTACTACACCACATTTGATAGGGATAAAAGTAGGAGGCAACCAATCTGAGAGGGAAATATACATTTTTTTAACACACACACACACACACACACATAGCACACAAGGCTCAACCTTTAACAACATGTTAGTGATCTCTTATACAAGGGCTTATGGCCCCTGGGTGAATGACAACAATCTCCCCACTCTTTCCTCTAAGAAAATGTTTTTTATAGCACCCTCAGCGCTTTTTCATAACAACCCATATAAAATATAGTATTTCAGTTCTGCTTTGGGGCAGGGGTTGGGGTTCGGGATGGAAATATCCCAAGTATGGTGGTGGGACGGTGTCATGGGGATGAGATGGGCATTTGAGTATCAAATGTCACAAATATCGTAAACTACTTTAGCACTGCCGCACTGCCGCACGGTCGTCCCGTTGCTCATCGATTTGCTCGAGCGGGCACCAGTCACGTCTCCATGGTGAGACTTGTTGTGACTGTTTTTGGCATTTCTTTTTTTATACAAAATTTTAAAAAGAAAAATAAACTTTAAAAAAGAGAGTGGGTCTGGGGTCTGCCTGGGATGGGGGTGGGGTAGGCAGGGAGGCGTGGGGCTGTGTAGGGTGGGGCGGGGAGGGGGGTTTGAAGTCTGTTTAGGTGGTGTGTGTGTGTGTGTGTGTGTGTGTGTGTGTGTGTGTGTGGCTTATTTCCATCGGGAGCAGGAAGGCAGGTGGCCTGCCCCAAGGAAAGGCCCTGCAGGAAGGTGCTGCGAGCCAAGGGAGGGGTCCCACCTGCTGGCCTGGGGTCCCCTGGGCAAAGAGCAGGGAGCACCACGCACTCGCGCGCGCGCACACACACACACGGCAGGACCCAGGGCACAGCGCCCTGTGGGCAGTTTCAGCCGCAGCCCCGCCCCCCCGCCTCCCTTCCCTGCTCAGGAGTGTTCTGGCCCAGGTGCATGTGTCACTGTCACCTGATTGATGGTCACCATGGGAGCCAAACTCCAGTGTCGGGGCCACGTGGCAGAGTCCCGGTGCCGGAGGAGGGGGGAGGGGGAGAAGGGAGCAGATCTGCCTGCGGGTCCCGCCCCCTGCTTTCCCCCCCCCCCCCGCCACCCTCCCCCCACCCCAACTTTAAAAAAAATTATTTTTTTTGTCTTTTTGGGTCCCACCTGGCGATGCTCAGGGGTTCCTCCTGGCTCTGCACTCAGGAATTACTCCTGGCAGTGCTGGGGGGACCCTATGGGATGCCGGGGATCGAACCTGGGTCAGCCGCGTGCAAGGCAAATGCCCTACCCGATGTGCTATCGCTCCAGCCCCTCCTGTTTGTTTGTTTGTTTGTTTGTTTGTTTGTTTGTTTTTAAGGCTGAAAAACACCGAGTTTCTTCAGGGCACCTGGACGTCCCAGGCAGACAGCGGCCGCCCGTGGTTTCTTCGAAACCATGATTTAATTTTTAAGAACTTAGCCGCAAGCACCCTGCTGCCCCTCAAGCCCTTCTTCTGTCGCTTTTCATTCTCTTCCTCATCTTTCTCGGTTTCAGCCTCCAGCCTCTCCGGCTGTCCCCTGCGCTCCAGCTCCTGCCCCCTTCCGCCCTCCCAACCCCTCACTGCCACCTCGCTGCCACCTCGGCTGACAGCAAGGCAGGGGCTCTGACCACACCCACTTTCCGGAGGGGAGCAAAGCCCTCACTCCCCCCAACAGCCAGCCGGGGCTGACCCGGCCATCCCCCTCGTTTGGGACACGGAGGCATGGGTCACGGAGCCAGTGACAGATCCGAAAGTCCCTCCCCACGGATTGGTCTAAGAAACACAACCATCCCGGACCCTCCGGGTCCCTGGGGAAGGCCGGGAAATCCCGGGGCGCCTTGTCCCACATTTAAAACCCCCCACAAGGCCCTGGGCATCCCTTGGTGTGGACACTTTTGTCTCCAGACCCCAGGACAGGTGCAGGAGAAGGGAGACGGGGAGAAGGGTCAGTTGGGATGGGGGTGGGTGGGGAGGGGGGGTGTGGGGTCTGCGTGGGGCGGGCGCAGGGGTGGGTGGGGAGGAGTGGGTCTACGTGGGAACCAGCCTGGTGCCCGCGTCGCTAGGCAGGGAGATCACAGAACTGATGGTCACTGGGGGCCAGAGCAACAGCACTGCAGGGAGGGCGTATGCCTGGCAGGCGACCGAATCTGGGTTCGAGTCCCAGCATCCCATAGGGTCCCCCCAGCACCGCCAGGAGTGATTCCTGAGTGCAGAGCCAGAAGGAACCCCTGAGCATCGCCAGGTGGGACTCAAAAAGTGAAAAAAAAAAAAACCCAAACTGATGGTCACTCTGGAACACAGTCCAGAATGAATCGGGAAAGGGAGGGGTGAGGCGGGAGGGACTCTCCCCCCCCCCCACCCCGGGAGCTGGACCTGCATGTCCTTGCGGGCTTCCCGGGGTTTTCCCCTTTGCCTGGGCCTTGACCTTTCTTTCAGAACTGGGGGAGGAGGGAGGGGAGGGGTGGGAGGGGAGGGACTCTGCTTCCCCGCCTGCCACACACACACACACACACACACACACACACACACACGCCCATACACTGGAAGCTTTCCACACACACACACACGCGCACGCGCACACACACACACACACACACACACACACACACGCCCATACACCGGAAGCTTTACGCACACACACACACACACACACACACACACACACACACACACACGGCCATACACCGGAAGCTTCCCCATCACAGGTGAGGGCAGAGGGTTTCCAAGCCATCGAGATTAATCACCGCCCAACACGTAGTGAAAAGCAGACGATCAAACCCACAGAACTTCCCGTGACACGGAGGTGCCCCGAGACAGGAAACACAGTAAATAAATAAATAAATAAATAAACCCGGCGGTTCCGGCGACTCTAGCGCCTGGCGTCTATCCAAAGGACACAAAACCGAAAGGTCCCCACACATCCCTGGTCACTGGAGCGCGGCTTTCGGTAGCTGAGACCTGGAAACAACCCAAGTGTCCAGGCAGGCGGGGGTGGGGGAGGGGGGAGGGGAATGGGGGAGGGGCCGAGGTCCTGGCCCTGCATGCAGCCGGCCCCAGTGCCATCCCTGGCACTGCCAGGAGTGATCCCTGAGCACAGAGCCAGGAGTCCGGTCTGAGCACTGCTGGGTGTGACTCAACACCCCCTCCCACACCCTTTCAGCCCCCCACACAAAGAGAAAGTGATGCGCACACACACTGGCTCTGAGATGAAGTCTGCCCGGTGCGACAGCGCGGGTGGAACGTGAAGGGTGACATCAGCCAGAACAGGAAACGACAAATACAAATAATACAAATAGAGTCACTCATGACCAGGCCACACAGCGCTGGGCTTCCCAGAGGCGGGAAAGGGGTGTGGGCGAGGACCCCCAAACCACAGCCAGCCGGCAAAGGGACCTGGTGCACACCGAGGCGGGTCCCCAATCTGCTGACAGGGACTGTGTAGAACCCAGGGCCTTAGCAGGGGAGCGCCAGAGGCGGGAGAGCCTCCAGGCCAGGAGGAGTGGAGAGACAGACAGGACAGACGCACGGACGGAGCAGAGCAGGCCGCTTGGGGGTCTCCAGCTTTCCACCTGGGACGCGCAGAGACCAGGACATGCACCTGCATGTCTACAGGAAGCTGCAGCCCTTCGCCTCAGATTCCAGGAGTTTCTGAGTGTTGGTTCCCAGCCAGCATCACCGCCCCCCAAACACACACACACACACACATTCACACTCATACACTCACACACTCATACACTCACACTCACACACTCATACACACACTCACACACACTCATACGCTCACACTCATACTCACACACACTCATACACTCACACACTCATACTCAAATACACTCATACACACACTCACACACAGTCACTCACACTCATACACACACTCACACACTCATACTCAAATACACTCATACACGCACTCACACAGTCACACACACTCACACACGCACTCACACACACTCACATACATGCACTCACACACATACTCACACTCATTCACACACATATTCACACTCACACACTCACACACTCATACACACACTCCACTCACACACTCACATACTCACACTCACACACTCACACACTCATACTCAAATACACTCATACACACACTCACACACAGTCACTCACACTCATACACACACTCACACACTCATACTCAAATACACTCATACACGCACTCACACAGTCACACACACTCACACACGCACTCACACACACTCACATACATGCACTCACACACATACTCACACTCATTCACACACATATTCACACTCACACACTCACACACTCATACACACACTCCACTCACACACTCACATACTCACACTCATACACTCACACACTCATACTCACACACACACTCATACACTCATACTCACACACACTCACACACATACACTCACACACAGTCACACACGCACTCACATACATACACTCACACACATACTCACACTCATTCACACACTTATATTCACACTCACACACTCATACTCATACATACACTCATACACACATTCACACACACTCACACTCATACATACATTCATACACACATTCACACACTCACACACATTCACACACACATTCACACTCACACATACTCGCACTCACACACACGCACACTCACACACACTCACACACTCACAACTTCCCCAGCCTCCCTTTGCCCCATGACTAGCAGACACATTGAAACCCTCCACCCGCCTCTGCCTTTGGGCCCAGATCAGGAAAGCCCCTGGGGAACCTTCTAGAAATGGGCTCTCGCTCAGCCCAGCAGTGCTCCTGCCAAACGTTGCCCTGTGGTGTCCCTGTGGGCCCACAGTTTCTCCCAAAACAAGCTGGCTTTGCTGAGCCTTCCAGAAGGCCGGCGCTGCCAAGCAAGAGGACAGAGCGGGGGGGGGGGTCCCTGTCACTGAGAGAAGCCCCCACCATTCTCTCAGACGCACAGCTTGGGGGCTCTTCACACCTGCCAGAGAATCTTCTGGAAGTATCTCCACCTGCAGGATTTCTGTGGAAAACATCCCCGGGCTTGCAAACAGCCTCCAAGCAACATCTCTGTGGAGTGGGAGAAAGCAATGGAGCCCCGGACCCCTCAGAAATAAAATCACTGTCACTGAAGCACTGTCGTCCTGTCGTCCATCGATTTGCTCAAGTGGGCACCTGTCACGTCTCCGTTGTGAGACTTGTTGTTACTGCTTTTGGCATATTGAATGCCCGGCAAGCTACCGAGAGCATCTCGCCCGCACGGCAGAGCCTGGCAAGCTCCCTGTGGTGTAGAAATAAAAAATATAAATAAAACTGGGATTCCTCTGCTCTCTCTGCACGCCAACCTCTGGGTGCTAACTCTCACTCACACCCCGTGTGTGGGGAGGGGGGCTCCTGCTTTCCAAAGAAAGGTCTCGAGGAGTGATTCCCTGGGGTGGCTTGGAGCCCGGAATGCCTCTGTAGGGGTCTCGGAAATGCAACTTATTATTCACATCTTTAAAATTCTGATTCCCGGGGCTGGAGCGATAGCACAGCGGGGAGGGCATTTGCCTTGCACGCAGCCAACCCGGGTTCGATTCCCAGCATCCCATAGGGTCCCCCGAGCACCGCCAGGAGTGATTCCTGAGTGCAGAGCTGGGAGTCAGCCCTGAGAATCGCCGGGTGGGACCCAAACAGCAAATAAATAAACTAATAAAATAAAATAAAATTCCGACTCTAACACACGTCTGGGGTTCCCATTAGCTGGTGTCCCGCTCTGCTTCCAAGCTCTGTGTCCAGATGAAACCTGCCAGGGGCTGGAGCGATAGCACAGCAGGTAGGACGTTTGCCTTGCACGCAGCCGACCCGGGTTCAATTCCCAGCATCCCATAGGATCCCTGAGCACTGCCAGGAGTAATTCCTGAGTGCAGAGCCAGGAGTAACCCCTGTGCATCACCGGGTGTGACCCAAAAAGCAAAAAAAAAAAAAAACCAAACAAAAAACCCAAAAAAACATACATATAAAAACAAAAAAACAACGACCGAGGGACAAGGAGCCTGACTTGGGTTCTCTGGCACCGGGGCTGCCTCCACTGACCGCTGACCGCTGACCACCTTGGATTAGCGCTGGGATTAGCACCGGGAGCCTCGGTGTCCCTGATCCCTGGCGGTGGGCGGGAATGTCTGGCCCTGGGCTCTTAGAGGATTAACTGTGTTTCTGGGGGTGCTCAGCCCCAATCTGCTTAGCGGCTTTGGAAGCAGGACCGGGCACTGCGCTTCCTGTTGAGGTTGGGAGTCAGCCTCTCCCCGGGCACGGAGCCCGGTCAGGTAACAGCCCCAAAGACCCAGGTCGCAGGCTGGGGACTGGAGAAGGGAGAACACTGGGGGGCGGGGGGACGCAGGATGCTCTTTTCTTGGGAGGTCCAGGGTGTCCCCGCCCTGCCTGGAGATCTGCTAGGGAGGTCTCTGTTCTAAGATACCTAGTGTCCGCTTTTGCAGGCGTGTGACATCCCAAACTTCATGGCACTGACATACCGATAGCAACACACCACGGTAGATGGGGCATACAGTAAAAAATAAATAAATAAATAAATTTAAAAAAATATATGTAGCACTGTAGCACTATCATCCCTGCTGTTCATCAATTTGCTCGAGTGGGCACCAGTAACGTCTCCATGGTGAGACTTGCTGTCACTGTGTTTGGCATGTCCAAGATGCCACGGGGAGCTTGCCAGGCTCTGCCGTGCGGGTGGGATCCTCTCGGTAGCTTGCCGGGCTCTCCGAGAGGGATGGAAAAATTTGAACCCGAGTCAGCCGCGTGCAAGGCAAACACCCTACCTGCTGTGCTATTGCTCCAGCCCATATATATATATACATATATATATATGGCTTGGAGCGATATATATAATATATAATACAAAATATATAATATATGTGTATTAGCATACAAGGTTCAACTCAACATGTAACAACAATCTTCACACACTTTCCTCAAAGGAAACATGTTTGGATCCTTTTTAGTCAATAATTCCTACCAAGCAACACAAGATAAATTATTTAGCATCCGCCTTTGGCGCAGGTTTGGTGGCAATGGGAAAATTCAAACTAATGGTGGCGGGAAGGTGTCAGGGCGGTTAAACTATTGAGCATCATTAAATAATAAATTGTTGTGAACCACTTGATGAAAACAAAATTTAAAAAACTAAAAATGAAATAAAAGGAGACTCCTGCCCAGTGATGTCCTGGAAAATAAGCTGCTGTTTCTTTCCCCAAAGCAGCATCCGGGGGCCGGAGCGACAGCACAGCGGGGAGGGCGTTTGCCTTGCATGCAGCCAACCCGGGTTCAATTCCCAGCATCTCATAGGGTCCCCCGAGCACCGCCAGGAGTTAATTCCTGAGTGCATGAGCCAGGAGTGCTCTTGTGCATTGCTGGGTGGGACCCAAAAAAAAAAACAAAACCAAAAATATTTGTCTAGGGGGGTGGTCAGAGCAGGCCCACTCTCTCCGGGGGCCCAGGGGCCCAGGACGGGAGCATCTCCCTGCCAGCACCCAGGCCCCTCCGGCCCAGACACCCAGTGTCACCCCCGCCGTGCCTGGCCTCCAACCCCCGGGGACCGCGTGCCAGGCGTGTGTCCTAAAGCCCCAACCTCTCCTCTGCCTGCCCCCCCGCCCAGCCCTGGGCCCCGCTCTGAAGCAGAGTCGGGCTTTGGGTTTCTGGCCAAACCGAAAATGCCCCGACTGGAAGCATTTCTCAAGGCGGCGGCCGTGGGGAGAACGGAAAGCCGGGCTCCGTGACGTCTGCCCGGCCTGTCCTCGGCCGGCAGCCAAGTTCCTTCTCCCCAGGAGGACGGGGAAGTCCCAGAGGCCGAGGCTGAGTGGCCGTGGGAACCACAGGGGACCAGCCGGGGAAGAGTGGTGCAGTGGGCATCTCACCCTCCGCCTCTCTCCCCAGCCCCTCGAGAGTGGACAAACCCCTGCAGTCCCCCTCGGTCACCCTCAGTGACAGACGTGGAAGAGTGACAAGGAGATCAGCCCGCCCGGGGCCCGGGCCCGTCTCAGCACACCTGGCTCGGGCCCGCTGAGGTCACTGCTGGTCGCTTTACAGTGGACTCGTTCCCTCTGTCCAGCTGGGGCCGGGCTCTCCCCCGGACCTGCACCCTGGGGTGCTCTCCGCCTCGACCCTTCACTCCCCTTGAGTTTCTTAGCTGCACCCCTGCCCGCAGTGTCCACCCGCTCAGCTGCCGGGTGCCCGGTGGGCCCTCCTGAACACCTGACTTGGGGAGGGGGGAGGGACCGTGGACGAGCATGTCCAGCTGGTCCCTGGCCCTGCCTACACTTCCTGTCCCGGGCTGGGTGACAGGGATGGAGGGACAGCTCAGGGGCGTCCAGCCCCCTCTGCTCCTCTCTGACTCCCAGGCTGCCCCCCCGACACCTGGGTCCCAGGATCTGGGGGCTGGTCCTCTCTTTCCTGGTTCGCCTCCCACTGGCATCGGTCACCTGTTCCCCCCTTCCCCTTGTCCTTATTCCCGGGGCCACGCCCCTGCTCGGGTCCAAGTTATTCCTTCTCTCTGCATTGACAGAGGCTGCTGGACCGTTTCTTTCACTCCCGTTCTTGGAATGAGCCCACTGGTCACTGCTGGTCACTGCTGGCCACTGCTGGCCACTCCACCTGCACTTACGGTCAGCGAGTGACGCCCCGAGTGTGCCGTCAGAGGGCAGAGACCGGCAGATTTCCCAACCCTGCCTCCGGCACGCTTCCTCCTTCCTTCCGCCCGGCTGAGGCTTCTGTGGTCTTTCCAGAAGGTTCCAACCACTGGGCAAGGGCTGCACGGTCAGTCGCGTCACTGCCAGGACTTTCACGGCTCCATGATCACAGGTATCACTTGGTGTTGCAACACTTTGCTTCTGCCTCTCTCCCTCTGTCTCCCTTCCTCCCTCTCTCCCTCTCCCCTCTGCCACTCTCCCTCTCCCTCCTCTACTCCCTCCCTCTCTCCCTTCCTCTCTCTCCCTCTCTTTCTCCCTTCCTTCCTCCCTCTCTCCCCTCCTCTCTCCCACCCTCTCTCCCTCTCTCTCCATCTCCCTTTCCCTCCCTCCCTCTCTGCCTCCCTTTCTCCCTTCCCTCCTCCCTCTCTCCCACCCTCTCTCCATCTCTCTCTCAATCTCTCTCCCTCCTCCTCTACTCCCTCCCTCTCTCCCTCTCCCTCCCTCTCTCCCTCCCTTCCTCCATCTCCCCCCTCCTCTCTCTCCCACTCTCTCCCTCTCTCTCCATCTCTCTCTCCCTCCCTCCTTCTCTCTCCCTCTCTCCCTGCCTCCCTCCCTCTTTTACCCTCTCCTTCCCTCTCTCCTTCCTTGTCCCTCTCCCCCTCCTCTTCCCTCCCTCCCCTCTCTCCCCTTCTCTCCTGCCCTCTCTCCCTCTTACCCTCTCTCCTTCCCTCTCTCTCCCTCTTACCCTCTCCTTCTCTCTCTCCCCGCTCTCTCTCCACCTCTCTCTCCCCTTCTCTCTCCCACCCTCTCTCCCTCTCTCCTCCCCTCTCTCCCTCTCTCTCTTTAAACCAGGAAAACTGTCTGTAGAAGGTGCCTTTCTAAGACTCCCAAAATTCACAGTCGGCTACGCAAGAGGGTTGCAATTATTTGAATGACTGAGTGAGCCAGATGGCAGGTTCAGCGCCCCCCTGCTCCCCAGTGATCCCTTCTCAACCGTAACTGCTTCTCATCTCTCAGCCCCAAACACAGCAGCCCCCGTTGGTGCCTCGTATTCGACAGGCGCAGACACCAGAACAGTCTCTCGGCACAGCCCGAACCCTAAACCCCCCAGACACGGTTTCAGATCCAGCCACCCACAGCGCGTTTGGGGACTGGAGCCAGAGCGACAGCACAGCGGGGAGGGCATTTGCCTTGCACACAGCCGACCCGGGTTCGATCCCCAGTATCCCACAGGGTCCCCCGAGCACCGCCAGGAGTGATTCCTGAGTGCAGAGCCAGGAGTGATTCCTGAGCATCTCCGGGTGTGCATCCCACCTGCCCCAAATAACCCACAGTACATTTGCGGGTAAAACCTTAGCAGTGTCCGCTGAGGGTTGTGTGCTCGGGGCGTGTGGGCCTGGGTCTGAGCCCCTGGAGGCTCTGAAGAAACTTGCGTTCCCAGAATCAGGGTTTAGACCAGAAATAACCAATCAGAGAGACCCGCCTGCAGGGCCAGTGTCTGACCACGGGGCATTGTCACCATGTGAGGCCCCTCCCGGCCCCCGGCACAGCCCAGGGCACCGGACACCCCCGGGGTCACCGCAACGGTGTGTATGGGGGGGGTGTCCCCTGAGCCGTGGCCTCTGTGTGCATTATGGGTCCCACCACGCGGAGCCAGGCTGCTAGCTGGGCGCAGGGAGTGTGGCTCAATGGTCAGACGCCGGCCGCACGCCTGGTCCAGGCCTTGGCCTCCAGGTTCCGTCAGAACCGGTCCCGAGAGCCCAGCAGGTGAGCACAGGGAACCCGGGTCCAACCCTCAGCGCCGCACTGTCCCCCGAGCACACAGCTGGGAGGGGGGCCAAGCGCCCCAACCCCCAAGGAAAGAAGAAACCCTCCCCCCCCGCCCCCGTCCCCCCTCCGCCCCGAACTCACAGGAAGCCCCGAAATAACGTCCCCAGAACTGTCCAGGGAACCGACTGAACCATCCATCTGCGGGGGCGTGAGAAAGCGCGCGCGAACCCGTGGCCCGGCCGGAGCACTGCACGGCGGCCTCTGGGAGCCGGGGGGAGGGCAGAGGAAGGAAGAGCAGGGCCTGGGCGGGCCCCGGAGAGTCTCCCGGGGGCCTCACTCTGGGCCTCGGGGCCCTTCCCGGCCCCCAGCAGCACTGTGCCAGCAGCGTGGGAAGGTGGCCGCCCGGGGCCCGCCAGAGGCAGTCTCGGGGGGCGGGGCAGGCTGGAGCACTGTCTGCGGAGTCCTGGAGTCTCTGGGTGCCGTGGGCCTCTGGAGCCCAGGCCCGGAGAAACCCCCAACGCCAGGAGACAGGCTCTGCCCAGGGCTTCCTTCTCACTCACGCCGGCTGAGTCCACAAAAGTCCAACGGCCGCCGAGGCCGCGATGAAGGGAGTGACACGGCGGGGGCGGGGGCAGAGCACTCGAGGCCCCGGGAGCCTCCAGAGCAGGGCTGGGGGCGGCTGAGCCACCCTGGGGCGTCTGTGCCCGCAGCTTCCTTCTGCCTGCTTCCGGGCGGGTTCTCCTCACAGGAGCACAGAGGGATGAGGGAAACGCTGGCTCTGCACATGGCTGGCCCCGGTCTGATCCCTGCTCAATCCCCGAGCACCAGTGGGAATGATCCCTGAGCACAGAGTCAGGAGCAACCCCTGGGCACCAGCAGGAGGAGTGATCCCTGAGCACAGAGTCAGGAGTAACCCTGAGCACCAGCAGGAGGAATGATCCCTGAGCACAGAGTCAGGAGTAACCCCGAGCACCAGCAGGAGTGATTCCTGAGCACAGAGTCAGGAATAACCCAGAGCACCAACAGGAATAATCCCTGAGCACAGGGTCAGGAGTAACCCTGAGCACCAGCAAGAGGAGTGACCCCTGAACACAGAGTCAGGAGTAACCCCGAGCACCAGCATTAGGAGTGATCCCTGAGCACAGAGTCAAGAGTAACCCCGAGTACCAGCAGGAATGATCCTGAGCACAGAGTTAGGAGTAACGCCCGACACCGCCAGGTGTGCCCCACTCGTCCCTCCCCCCTTGAAGCACCTCAAAAGCATTTCCTTTGCAGGGGTGGAGGGGGGCGGGGGAGGGTCATCTCTCAAACAGTGCTCAGACGGTGCAGGAGCGATTCCTGGTGATACCCCAAGCGGCATGCACAGTCCAGTGCGCAGGTCTGAGGAGGCAGAGCTGGCCCCAGCCGGGCCCTGGGCGGGAGCTCCGGGCTAGCTGCCCCCCGGGCGTCTGAGAAACGCCGTCCTCGGGGCTCGGGGCTCCTGGTCTGGGCGTGGACACGGGCAGGGTCTGGGCTTCCCTGCGGCCTCGATCCTCCCCCTCGTGCCCGTCTCCTCGGCCGGGCCCCCTCCCCGGTTCCCAGCTGGGTTGTGGGTTTAATGCGGTGCCAGGGGTGGAACTAGGGGCCACGGCCACCGCCGGCCAGAGCAGCCTCACTGAACGCTCCACGTCACCCCGGCTCCCACGCCCACCCCAGAGTTGTGCCGATCCCCGGGGGTCGCCGAGCTTTGAACATTCATCAGCAGAGGCCCTGGGGCGAGGACGTCTCCGAGAGGTGCCAGGAAAGTCCCCCAACACCCCCACGCCCACCTATGCCCCGTGTCACTGACGTCAGAGGGTAGGACAGGAAGAACAGCCAGTGACAGGCAAATTCAGACAGGAGGGGCTAGAGCCATAGCACAGCGGGGAGGGCGTGGGCCTGGCACTCAGCCGACCCGGGTTCGATTCCCAGCATCCCATAGGGTCCCCCGAGCACCGCCAGGAGTGATTCCTGAGTGCAGAGCCGGGAGTCAGCTCTGAGCATCGCCGGGTGGGACCCAAAAAGCAAAAAAAAAAAAAAAAACAAAACCAAAGTTCAGGCAGGAATTTGAGTCCCCGAAGGCGGCAGAGAACACGTCAGGTGTCCGATTTTCCCTGGCATCTGCCTCTCAGCCTGATCTAAACGTAGCTGTCACCCACTCGGAGAACTTGCATTTACTTTGGTTTGAGCACTTGAAGAAATCTCCTAGCCCAGTGCCCTCTCGGCGCTTATCAAGGTGAAAAGGGCAAGCAAGGGTGGAAAAAAATAGTGAAACCAACAGCGAGTCTAGCTGGTCTAACCGGAAGCTGTGAAGAAGCCCATTCCTGAATATTCTGCCGGTCCTTCTCAGCCCACGGCACTGTGTTCCCGACGGCATAGACTCAGAGTGAAAACCAGGTTCCAGGGAAAACTGGGCACACGAGGCGGGAGCGACAGCACAGCCCTGGGGAGGGCGTTGGCCCGGCACGCGCCTGACCCGGATTCGATTCCCGGCATCCCATAGGGTCCCCCGAGCACCGCCCAGAGTGATTCCTGACTGCAGAGCCAGGAGGAATCCCTGAGCATCGCTGGGTGTGGCCCCCAAATAGAAAATAAAATAAAATCGGACACACCTGTGATTACTGGCATCCTCCCGGAAAAGTAGGGCCATCTGGGACCACCAGCGTCCTTGGCTGGGCCTGTGGATAAAAAGTCCCTTAATTTAGCACCCTGTCCCCCGAGCACTCCAGTGTCAAGGAACAAAGTGGTCCAGACCCCAGGAGACCCGGCCTGCGTCCAGTGACACCGCCAGACGCGCCTTGCTATGCACGTGTCTAGGCTCCCCGGCTTCCCCCAATCCACCTGGGGCCTGTGTGTGGGGGGAGGGTGGGCAGGCAGGGGCGCCGTCCCCCTCACCCAGGACGCAGGCCCAAGGCACGGGGGACCTCGAGTGCCGGCCGAGAGACATCCCCTCCCTGACCCTCTACAAGCTGGTCACCAGCGTGAAACGTTTCTCCTTCGGCTTGTTTTGAAATTCAAGTTTTCGCTAAGCGGCAATTTCTTTTTTTTCCCCCTTGGTTTATCAAAATGCCACGTGAGCCGCCCTGCTGGGGACAGGGATGTCCCCGAGCCCTGGGCACGGAGGGTGGGCTCAGCTGAGCCCCTCATGGGGGACACACGTGGACTCCGGCTAGGGACAGAGCTGCAGACGGAGCCAACTACAAGGGGGGTGCAGACCCCTCGGGAAGCCAGCGCCCAGTGGGTCCTGTGTACCCCCGCAACCCTGTCACCTTCTCGTTGCTAAAAGCAGGGACAGGGGCCCTACAGACAGCCTTGCTGACCGAGCCCCTTCTCTCCCCGTGGGCCCCTCACCACCTGGCGGTTCCACCCTTCCCCCACCACGCCTTCCTTGCCTTTTGGGTCCCACCCGGCGATGCACAGGGGTCACTCCTGGCTCTGCACTCAGGAATTACCCCCGGTGGTGCTCAGGGGACCCTATGGGATGCTGGGAATCGAACCCGGGTTGGCTGCATGCAAGGCCAACGCCCTCCCCGCTGTGCTATCGCCCCAGCCCTGCACCTCCCGTTTTTTTGGACACGTGAGACAAGGGGCAGGTTCCTCCCTTCCTCCCTCCCTCCCTCCCTCCACAGGGTCACTCTGGCTCCTCCGGGCCTGAAAAGCCAGAGGAGAGGTAAGACAACGACGAGACATTTGGGGGTCCGAGAGGGGAGAGGCAGAGGGGCCGCAGAGAGGGGTCCGTGTTGACCTGTGCATCCGTCAGATGTGCCATGGCCTCAGACCCAGGGGGTAGGGGTTCGGGGTGCAAATCAGTTCACCCTGGGTGGCCCTCCTACCCCGAGGCACGAAGGTCAGGCGCCGCTCGGGGGCTGCCGCTGACCGCTAGGGACGGGACCAAGGACGTCGGCACAAACATCAGAGATGCTTTTCATTCTTTGGGGAAACTCGCCACACAGAGGCGGGGGCTGACACGTGACTGCCGGGTGGGAACATCACGGGCTCATTCTCCCCAACAAGCCCGGATTGTGAGACGCCCCATGCGGGGCACAGCGCCTCCCCCCCCCCCCCCCGCATATCACCCCAAGAGCAAACCCACCCACTCCCCAGCCCTGAAGGAAGGATTCATTCACACACCCTCCGGGAGGAACCCGGGAAGCCAGGAGTAACCCCTGAGCATCGCTGGGTGTGACCCCCCGAAGCCAAACAAAACAAAATAAAAAACATTGAGTGGGGCTGGAGAGATAGCACAGCGGGGAGGGCGTTTGCCTTACACTCGGCCGACCCGGGTTCGATTCCCTGCATCCCACGTGGTTTTCCGAGCACTTCTAGGAGTGATTCCTGAGTGCAGAGCCAGGAGTCAGCCCTGAGCATCACCGGGTGGGACCCCAAAAAAGCAAACAAACAAACAACGAAAGAAACAAAACCAAAATATTGAGTGGTCCCAATAGAAGAGGCCGGAGAGCTGGGCTCAGCCCAGGAGTAGTTCTGGAACCTTCTCTGTGAGGGGGGTGTGGGAGGTTGTTACTGGCAAGATTCCGAAGCTGGAGGCAGCTTCGAATGAGGGGCCAGTAGGCTTCCGGGCCAAGAGCCCGGGGACCTGGCATCTCCGTCTCCCTCCCCGGGAGGGGGGGCTGGGGTGTCCCACAGCCACATACTGGACAGGTCCCATTCCGGGGAAACCAGAGTTTCTGAACTTCCAGAAAGTTCCAGAAAGTTCCTCACTCCTGTCCTTCTGTGACCGGCCCAGGCCCAGGCAGGTTTGGGGAAGCTGAGGACAAGCGGGATTTCGGCCACTGCCCAAACACTCCCTGTCATCCTCCAGGGCTGTGCCCGGGTGGATTCCCAGAACGCCCGCATCGGTGCCCCCTGATCTCTCCGGGTCCCGAGGCCTGGCTGGGTCCCCTACACTTTTCTGTTGTTCATTTCTGCCACCAGGGCAACCGCTGAGCTCTGAGCTGGGCACGCCATACACCCTGGGGACGTGAGGCGTCAGCACACACACACACACACACACACACACACACACACACACACACACACATGAGCACAGACACCTGAGGTGTCAGCACACACACACACATACACACACGAGCACAGACACCTGAGGCGTCAGCACACACACACACACACACATACACATACATGAGCACAGACACCTGAGTGTCAGCACACACACACACATACACACACACAACGAGCACCAACACCTGAGGCATCAGCACACACACACAAACATACACACACACACACACGAGCACAGACACCTGAGGCATCAGCACACATACACACACATACACATACATGAGCACAGACACCTGAGGTGTCATCACACACACACACATACATGAACACAGACACCTGAGGTGTCAGCACACATTCACACACATACACATACACATACATGAGCACAGACATCTGAGGTGTCAGCACACACACACACATACATGAACACAGACACCTGAGGTGTCAGCATACACACACACACATGAGCAGACACCTGAGGTGTCAGCACACATACACACACATATACACATACATGAGCACAGACACCTGAGGCATCAGCACACACACAAGCACAGACACCTGAGGTGTCAGCACACAAACACACACACACATACACATATATGAGCACAGACACCTGAGGTGTCAGCACACACACACACACACACACACATATATACATGAGCACAGACACCTGAGGTATCAGCACACACACACACACACACACACATACACACACATGAGCACAGACTGAGGCATCAGCACACACACACACATGCACGCGTGCGCACACACGCATGCACAGCACAGACACCTGAAGGGTGCGTGCAGGTCCCCGTTATCTCACTGGAGGGGCGGGGCACATTCCTTCCCCAGAGCCCAGGGTGAGGGTGGGGGGGTTGGGAGGAGACAGCCTCTTCCAGAAAGTTCCAGAAAGTCCCTCACTCCTGTGCGTCTGTGACCGGGCGGGTTCTGCTGGATCCTCTTATCCTGACCTTCTAAGGGCCAGTTGTGCAGCAGGAAAGCTGAGGGGCTTGGCAAGAGGCTCACAGACTCGCATGAGAACAGAGGAGGTTTTTGTTTTGTTCTATTTTGTTTTGTTTTTGCCATACTCGGCGATGCTCAGGGCTGACTCCTGGCTCTGCACTCAGGAATTACTCCTGGCGGTGCTCGGGGAACTGTATGGGATGCTGGGAATCGAACCCGGGTCGGCCGCGCGCAAGGCCAACGCCCTCCCCGCTGTGCTATCGCTCTGGCCCTGAGAACAGAACGTGGGGCCCACAAGAGCAGGTGGCAGAAGTGAAAGCGGGCAGAAGAGCCCCTAAGTCCCCTGGGGTGTCGTGGGGGCTGGGTGGTTTGGCCCATGAAACCGAGATAAGCAAGTTTCTGAGGACTTTGAATTAAACAGCTCTGAACTTTGTCTTGTCATAGTGAGAGACAATCTGTGAACCTGGGCTAAAGGTGTCAAAGAGATTGTGGGCGGGAGGGGAGGAGGGGATGGGAGCTGAAAGAGAAAGGGACAGATGCTCGGGAGCACAGTTTTCAGTTCCTAAATTAGGAATCATTTCTACTCCCCGCTAATTGCCCTCTAACCAGTCCTGTGGGCCTCAGAGAACTTCCGTGTCTTCCTGCCCAGCGCGTCAGTGATCGGCCTGACTCCGATACCCACCCAGGCGGGAATTTCTTCTCTGGTTTGTCTACCGTTCAAAAAATCATGCTGCCGGGGCCGGAGCGATAGCACAGCGGGGAGGGCGTTGGCCTTGCACGCGGCCGACCCGGGTTCGATTCCCATTATCCCATTGGGTCCCCTGAGCACTGCCAGGAGTAATTCCTGAGTGCAGAGCCAGGAGTCAGCCCTGAGCATCACCGGGTGGGACCCCAAAAGAAAAAAAAAATCAGGCTGCCTTTCTGATTTTTTTTTTTGCTTTTTTTTTTTTGGGGGGGGGGTCCCACCCGGCGATGCTCAGGGCTGACTCCTGGCTCTGCACTCAGGAATTACTCCTGGCGGTGCTCGGGGGACCCTATGGGATGCTGGGAATCGAACCTGGGTTGGCCGCGTGCAAGGCCAACGCCCTCCCCGCTGTGCTATCACTCCAGCCCCTGACTTTCTGATTTTATGGGCCAGAAAGTAGTTTCTACAACCACCTCCAGACAGAAAAAAAGAGCAGGTGGCAGTGGGGGTCAAGAGCTGGGGACCTGGCAGGCCGGGTGTCTCCCCCCATAAGCAGGAAGATCACCTGACCCTGGGCACTTCCCGAGGGAACGGAAGGGGGCGCTCTCTCCCGGCTCCCCCCTTCTCCCTCAGCACCAGTCCTGAGCCCTCCGGAAGACCCCTACACCTCTGCGACATCACCCAGTGGGCCCTGATTTCAGAGAACACTCCCAGTGCTCGGGGCTGACCCCTGGCGGGGCTTGGTTGGCGGGGGGTGGGGGGTGGGGGGAGGGGTCAGACGCCCTATGGTGGGTGCTGGGGATCGAACCCAGGCCGGCGCATACAAAGCAAGTGCCCTACTTGTTGTACAATCGCTCCGGCCCCAGAACTTTGGCCAGAACACAGACACCTTTGCCAGAAGTCGGGTCAATAACGTCCTCATCTGTCCAACTCACGGGCAGATCAAAGGCAGGGAAGAGGGAATGCGGGAAGGAGGGGGGGGAGGGGGAGGTGTTAATAACCTGGGAACCCCCCACTCCGATTCCCATGACCTGCTCCCAGCCAAGGCTGGGGGTCTCTGCTGTCTGTTGCCCCCCATCGGCGCTGCCTGCCTCGGGGTTTCGCTGAGCAGACACCCCCTTCCCTTGTCACCCCCCTCCCCACCGTTCCCAGCTCTCGAGGTCATGGCCCCTACCGGGAAGTGGGGGACAGCGACAGATGTGTCCCACCCACAGCTCATGTTGTTCTCCCTCGCCGGTGCCACCTCACCCCTTCCTCACCCTTTCACTGTTTGTTTCCTCCTCCCCCTCCCCCACCGCCTCTGGGCCTCAGTTTCCCCTCTGTGCCTGTGACTCACTAGGGCTCTGGGCACACCCCAACCCCAGGCCCCGTCTCAGCCTGAGGCTCCTGGACGTGGAGGCCAAAGTCCTGCCCTTGGACTGGTGACGCAGAGGGGCAGGTGCCAGGTGGCCGGGCCTTTGGCCTGACGCCTTGGCACAGGATGCAGCAGTGCCGAGGTGTCCCGGGGAGGTGTGGCCTATTCCGGGGAGTTCCCCCAGCTTCCTTCCCAGGGCCCCCAGCCACCGCTGGGGTTGGGGGGGGGTCTTCACGGCCGCCCGCCCCCAGAACGGGCCCCCCGGTCCCCTCTGAGCGTGACACAGTGGCAGCTGTGGAATGAAAGGACTGTGTGAGTGTGATGCAGGGCGCTTTGGGGGCGACCCCCTGCACCCCTCAAAGGTCCCGGAGCCCCCCTCGTACCCCGGGGACACAATAGGGAGTTGGCAGCCGCAGGGGCTGGCGCTCTCTCCTTCCTGTGGGGACCCTCATCCTGGAAGCACTGCCCAGGGCCCCTGCTGAGTTCCCACTGGGGGCTTCTCTTGCTCATCTGCCTCTGAACCCCAAGGAAGCAAAGATCCCGCCTCTCCTGGGTACATCCCTGCACCCCCCAGCACGCCCGTAAGCCCCCCTTTGCATTCCCCGCACCCTCCTCTCTTCCTCACACACACTCAGACCCAGCCCCGGGCACCCTGACCCCCTTAGTGACCCACCCTGACCCCCTTACTGACCGCTGCGGTCACAGACTGCGCTCTCGGCTGCCACCCAGTGGCCTCAGCCCGGAACTGCAGGAGGAGTTTCTCAGTGGGGGACCAGTGGCCACAGCCTGCTGCCCCCCTAGGTGGGCCAGGGCAGCCCAGAGCCCAGCCTCGCGGTGGGCGGTGCCCGAGGCCTGAGTAGTCCCAAGCCCCAGGGAACGCTGGGGGCTTCCCGCCCACCTGCACTTGGCCTCTGAGCCCCAGGCCAGCTGTCCACTCCTCGTGTCCACTCCCCCTGCCATGCGTGTCTGGGTGGAGACCCCGGGAAACTGGGTCCCAGGGGCCTTTCTCTGTCGACTCCCTGGAATCTGGGTGCCGTGCCTGGAACCGGGGTCTCCCTGGGTGTCTGGGGGGAACCCAAGGGAGCCAGGCGTTCCAGAACCTTCGGGCCTCGGTTGCGCTCTGTTCTGTGCCCCTTTGCAGGGGTCCCAGCTTCAGGGCCCACCCTCGCGCCCTCCCGAGGGTCCTGACGGAGATCCTGACCCCAACAGTCTGTGCTCAGGGCCCGGTGGTCACCTTCTGCGGAGGCTGCGGTCATGAGGCCCGTCCACTTGCGGGGCAGACACCTGGGGGAGAGAGAGAGAGAGAGACGGGGCCGGGTCACCTTTGCAGGGTTTCTTGCCCTGACCAGGGGCTGGAGCGGGCGGGCACTGGGCAAAGCGTTTGCTGGACCCTGGCCCTGGGCAAAGCGTTCGCTGGACCCTGGAGGTCTTCCCCTAAGGAGCCCGGAGCAAAGCGTTTCCTCCGTTGCAAAGCGCTTCCTCCGTTGCAAAGCGTTTCCTCCGTTGCACAGGTACAGAAACCAGCCCTGGGCTTGTGCTCACACCGTGTGCTCCCCTGACACCCTCCAGTCCCCTTATTTTTCTGGGGGGGGGAGCATACCCGGCTGTGCCCAGATCTGTGTCCAGGCCGCACCTGGCTGTGCCAGCTCTCAGGGGTCACTCCTGGCGGTGCTCAGGGGTCAAACCCGGTGCAAGGCGAGCGCCCTCCCCACTGGGCTCCCTCTCCGGCCCCCAGCGTCCTCCTTCATCACTGCCCCCCCCCCCCCCCCCGCTCCAGCTCCTGCTACGTCAGCGCTGGAGTCCCGGCCACTCTCCGGGGGGTGGGGGTGGGGGGCTCCAGCCCGGCCGCGCGGGGCCCAGGGCCAGGTGTGGGCATCGCTGCCCCAGAGCCCCGGAGGGCCGGGTCGCCAAGGGGCCTTCGGGTGGCCTGCAGCCGAGCCGGAGCTGGCCGCTGTGGACGCCCGAGCGCGCCGCACGCACCCCTGCGGAGTCCTGGATGGGACCTGAGCGGCGGGACCCGGCGGTCCTCCCAGCGGCGGCGGCGGCCGGCAGGGGGCAGCAGCGGCCCGGGGGACGCTCTAGGCGCGCGGCCCGGCCGGGCCGGAAGTCTCGGCGCCCCGGATGGGGAAGCGCCGCTCCTCTCGCTCCCGGCCCGGCCGAGCGCTCCGGTAGGTGGGGTCTCGGGGGGGCGCCGCCCCCGCCGGCTCGCGGCCCGGGGTCACGCCCCCGGGACCCGCAGGCCGCACAGCCCCCCCCCCTCAGGCTGTTGCCCCGGGAACCTGCATCCTGCATCCCCGCCAGCGTCCCTGTGCTTCCCCTCCAGGGGGTCCCCCAGGCCTGACCCCTGGTGACCCCCAGGTCCCTCGGGGCACCCCCCCAGCCCGGCCATCTAGGGACCCCGCCAGCTGCCAGCCCCCCCTCCCAGGATCCCCGGCTGCCGAGAAGTGGAGGAGATGTGGGATTTTTCTCCTGATTTGCAGCAGGACCTGATCAGCCCCCAGTTTGCAGACGGGCTCGGGTGCCCCCTGTCCCCATGGGGTGACCCCTGAGCTGGCAGGCGGTGACCCCGAGACTCAGTCGCAACAGGGCAATGCCTCTGGGGGTGTCAGAGGCAGCACGAGCCTCCAGGACCTCACTGGAGAGTTTCCCGGAGAGCCCTCAAAGCAACCCGCCCCCCCCCCCCACCCCGACCAAGCCACTGTCGACCTCAGGGACAGACCCCATGTGAGGGGGTGGCCGGGAGGGAGGCCCAGGCTTGAGGGCCAAACCTTGGCTGGAATCCGGTGACGGCACCTCAGCTCCCGGGGGTGAGGGTATCCGGCCTCGAGCAGATCCGCCTTTGGTGCTGGCTGGGGTGCTGTACGCCGAGAATTCCAGCGTGCACCCCGAGAATTCCAGTGCCTGGAGCCCTTAGTCCCCGGTCTCTGGAACGGGTCGTCCCACGTGCGTGCCACCAGCAAAGTGTGCACCGTTTCCACTCCGTGGGGAAGCGGTGATGACCAGTGACAAGGCAGTTGTCACCAAGGACGATTTGCAACTCTGGGCATTAAACTACAGGGCGTTAGAGGCAGCCGGGAGGGTGTTTGCCTTGCAAACTGACCTGGGTCCGATCTCTGGTGCTCTATAGGGTCCCCTGAGCACCGCCAGGACTGATTCCTGAGTGCAGAGCTAGGTGCGGCCCCCAAACCACCACCACCACCCACCCCCCCAAAAAAAAATCTAAGGAGGGGCTGGAGCAATAGCACAGCGGGGGGGGGCATTTGCTTTGCACGCAGCCGACCTGGGTTCGATTCCCAGCATCCCATAGGGTCCCTGAGCACCGCCAGGAGTAATTCCTGAGTGCATGAGCCAGGAGTCACCCCTGTGTGACCCCAAAAGCAGAAGACAAAAAAACCAAGGGGAGCGTTGGCTGTAACTCCACACAGTGCTCACTGAGTCTCTCTTTCCCTAGGAACCCGGTGGTCTCCTGCCCGCCAGGCACATCGAGGCGGCAGCAGGGAGGGTTGGGGGACACAGTATGGGCACCCCAGAGAACAATCAGCACAAGACTTTCTAGGGGACGAGCCCCCGCTCCCCTCCCCCCCCCCACCCGGCGACCCGGCTGGCCACCCTTGGGGCGGGAGCGGGAGGAGGAGGAAGATGTACCCCCGGCCCGTGGCTGGCCCCAAGGAAGTCCGCTGGCAGAAGGTGCTGTATGAGCGCCAGCCGTTCCCGGACAACTACGTGGACCGGCGCTTCCTGGAGGAGCTGCGGAAGAACGTCCACGCCCGCCGGTACGAGTACTGGGCGGTGGTCTTCGAGGCCAGCGTGGTGGTCCAGCAGCTGTGCAGCGTGTGCGTCTTCGTGGTCATCTGGTGGTACCTGGACGAGGGGCTGCTGGCCCCGCAGTGGCTGTTCGGCGCGGGCCTGGCGTCCTCCCTGCTGGGCTACGTCCTGTTCGACGTGCTGGACGGCGGGGAAGGGCGCCGCCGGAGTGGCCGCACGCGCTGGGCCGACCTCAAGAGCGCGCTGGTCTTCGTGGCCTTCACCTACGGCTTCTCGCCGGTGCTCAAGACCCTCACTGAGTCTGTGAGCACCGACACCATCTACGCCATGGCCGCCCTCATGCTGCTCGGCCACCTCATCTTCTTCGACTACGGGGCCAACGCGGCCATCGTGTCCAGCACGCTGTCCCTGAACATGGCCATCTTCGCGTCCGTGTGCCTGGCCTCGCGCCTGCCGCGCTCGCTGCACGCCTTCATCATGGTCACCTGCGCCATCCAGATCTTCGCCCTGTGGCCCATGCTGCAGAAGAAGCTCAAGGCCCGCACGCCCCGCAGCTACGTGGGGGTCACACTGCTCTTCGCGCTGGCCGCCTGCGCCGGCCTGCTGTCCATCAGCGCCGTGGGCGCCGTCCTCTTCGCGCTGCTGCTGCTGGCCGTGTCCTGCCTCTGCCCCTTCTACCTCATCCGCCTGCAGCTCTTCAAGGAGAACATCCACGGGCCCTGGGACGAGGCCGAGATCAAGGAGGATCTGTCCAGGTTCCTCAGCTGAGGCCAAAGAGGAGCTGTCGGGACTGGAGCAATAGCACAGCAGGGAGGGCGTTAGCCTGGCACGCCGCCGACCCGGGTTCAACTCTCAGCACCCCTGAGCACCGCCAGGAGTGATTCCTGAGTGCAGAGCCAGGAGGAACCCCTGAGCATCGCCGGGTGGGACCAAATTGCAAAGTAAAACAAAATAAAAAAAAAAAAATAACACTGGTATTGGTTTCACTGTGGGATGGGAAGTGTAAGGGGTGCAGGGGGCAAACAGCTGGAACCACAGAGAAACATCTGCTGGGGGACCTGGGCTTACCCTGTCCACTCGCTTTGGGCCCTGGTAGGGTTTTGCTTGGCGGAAGTGGCTTCACAGCAGGGTGGCAGAGGCCCTCGGGAGCTCAGTGCTTGCAGGGCTCCTGCTCGCTGGTGCTCCAGGAGCAGCCGCCACTGGTTCTTCCTGACTCCAGTGCTCAAGGTTATAAATAAAACTACCCAAGCGTCGGTTGTGGTCAGTGATTTTTTTTTCTTTCCACTGTGGTATTTGATTTGCAAATTCTGTCCAGTTTAAATCAGATTCTCCAGGGGCCGGAGCCATAGCACAGTGGGGAGGGTGTTGGCCTGGCACGCGGCCGACCCGGGTTCGATTCCCAGCATCCCATAGGGTCCCCCGAGCATCACCAGGGGTGACTCCTGAGTGCAGAGTCAGGGGGAATCCCTGAGCATCGCCAGGTGGGACGCAAAAAGCAAAATAAATAATAAATAAATCAGGTTTCCAGCCTCACGGGCAGGCAAATGGCAAGGGGGACCCGTGTCCAGCTGCACGGGGCCAGCTCAGGAGAGGGTCGGAGCCCAGGGCGATGGGCATGTCAGGGCAGGTGGCAGGCGAGGGCTGACTAGTCGGGAACTTGGGTCTGCTCTGCAGGGCCGGGAGCAGCCCCGCTTACCCACGGACCCTGAGTGACCGGATCTGGGTCCCGCAGCCTGGGGTGTCTTTTTTTTTTTTTCAGCCAGAGGCACTGAAGCTCCCTGTGGGGTGGGGGGAGGGCAATAGCACAGCAGGGAGGGGCTGACCTTGTGTGCTGCCCACGGGGCTCAGGCTCTGGCACCCCGAGGCACCCTCCAGACCCCAGCACGAGTGATCCCTGAATGCAGAGGCAGGAGTAAGGCCCGAGCACTACTGGGTGCCTCCCCCCCCAAATATCCCACCAGGTCAGGAAAACCTCTCAGTGCGGCTGCCTAAGGCCAGGCTCTTAGAAGGCACACGCCTTTGCCTCACTGCTGCAATCGAGGGGCACAGTGCAGGGGTGGGAGGTGGGGGGGAACAGTGCAGGGGTGGGAGGTGGGGGGCACAGTGCAGGGGTGGGAAGTGGGGGGGCACAGTGTAGGGGTGGGAAGTGGGGGGCACAGTGCAGGGGTGGGAGGTGGGGGGGAACAGTGTAGGGGTGGGAGGTGGGGGGTATAGTGCAGGGGTGGGAAGTGCGGGGAACAGTGTAGGGGTGGGAAGTGGGGGACACAGTGCAGGGGTGGGAAGTGGGGGCACAATGCAGGGGTGGGAAGTGGGGGGAACAGTGCAGGGGTGAGAGGTATTGGGGAACAGTGCAGGGGTGGGAAGTGGGGGGCACAGTGCAGGGGTGGGAAGTGACTCATTCACCTAAGTCATCATCCTCATCATCATCCTCATCATCATCCCGTTGATCATTGAATTTCTCAAGCGGCCTCAGTAACGTCTCCATTCATCCTAGCCCTGAGATTTTAGCAGCCTCTCTTTACTCGTCCTTTCCAATGGTGCTGCATTGGAGGCTCTTTCAGGGTCAGGGGAATGAGACCCAGCATTGTTACTGGTTTGGGCATATGAATACACCACCGGGAGCTTGTGAGGCTCTCCCATGCGGGCAGGAAACTCTCGGTAGCTTGCCAGGTTCTCCCAGAGGGAGAACTAGGCTATATAAGATGTTGCACGGCCATGAAGCTGGAGCGATAGCACAGCGGGGAGGGCGTTTGCCTTGCATCCGGCCTACCCAGGTTTGATTCCCAGCATCCCATAGGGTTCCCTGAGCAGCACCAGGAGTAATTCCTGAGTGCAGAGCCAGGAGTCAGCCCTGAGCATCGCCGGGTGGGATCCAAAAAAAAAAGGACTAGATAAGATCCAAAATTAAAAACCAACTATTAGCAGTTTAAGGATGCAATGTTAGAAATATGGAAATAAATATGAAAAACCACTAGAAATCCTGAATTATCTCTAGGGAATGAGATTCTGGGTTGGGGAAGGATAGGGTAAAACTGCTATTTTTCATTATAAGCCATATATTAAAAATTTAAGATAGGAATTACCTTCAAAATATTTAACAGTTCTTAGTATTTAATTAAGAGCTAAGGACTTGAAATTAAATGCCTGATTGTGCTCCACAACAATAAATAACTGTCCCCACTCTTTTCCATACAAAGAGTCCTTAATGAATGCAAAAATCCTGGAGTAGGTAATCAAATCAGTGTTTCACTTTCATTTCATCCAAACTAAAATCAGATTTCCACCTAAGTACTGTCATACATTCAGCAGGAAGGCTGCTGGTGGACCGATTTAGAGCAGGATGTTTTTCTGGCTGTGTGTGTGTGTGTGTGTGTGTTTTTCTGGCTGTGTTTGTGTGTGTGTGTGTATGTTTTTCTGGCTGTGTGTGTGTATGTGTGTGTGTGTAAAGGTCCACGCTAAGGTTGTCCTTAGGAGCGAGAACAGGACAAACAGGCCAGCAGGGGGCGTCAGCGCCGCGCGTTTTACCGCCGTCAGACACGTGGGCAGGTAGGCACGCAGGCGGGGCACGACGCCACCTGGTGGACAACTGGAGTCACAGCAGGAATCCGGGCGTCTTGGGGACAGGAGGTGGCAGGAGCAGGGGCGCTTTGTGTTCGTCTCCTTCCAGAAGGCCCATTTCTCCGACTCAAGCTCCTTAACGACCATGATCCAGAGACTCTCAAAAGAATCTCCTAACTGAGCAGCTCCCTGCAGAGATTTCTCCAGACCCTGTAGCACTGTCGCACTGTCGTCCCGTTGTTCATCGATTTGCTCGAGCGGACACCAGTCACGTCTCCACGGTGACACTCGTTGTGACTGTTTTTGGCGTATCGAATATGCCACGGGGAGCTTGCCAGGCTCTGCCGTGCCGGTGGGATACTCTCAGTAGCTTGCCAGGCTCTCCGAGAGGGGCAGAGGAATCGAACCCGGGTCGGCCGCGTGCAAGGCAAACGCCCTCCCCGCTGTGCTATCACTCCAGTCCTTCTTCAGACCCTAGTTATCTAAAATTTTAGAATTCCAGGAGAGCTACGCCACAACCTCTTATGCTGTTTCTAACCAGCAATACGAAAGAGAGTCAGGGAGAGATTGTCTGCCATAGAGGCAGGGGGAGGGCTGGGATGGGAGGGGGGACACTGGGGACATTGGTGGTGGTAGATGTGCACTGGTGGAGGGTTGAGCAATTGATCACTGTATGACTGAAACTCAAACAGGAGAGCATTGTAACTGTACTCATGGGGGACTAATAAAATAATAATAAAATAAAATTAACATTCTGAATTAAAAAAATGTGATGTGAAGTTCATGCCCAATTCAACCAGCTTAATCAATGGCTGAATAAATAGCAGTACTCCTACATTATAAAATAGAAAAAAAATATTAAAAAGGCCGATTTCTGGGCCCGGGGCGAGAGCACAGCGGGGAGGGTGTCTCTCTTGCCCGGGGCTGACCTGGGATCCATCTCAACACCCATATGGTCCCTGAAGCCTGCCAAGAATGTCACAAGGCTGGAACTATGATAGCATAGCGGGGAGGGCGTTTGCCTGACATGCAGCTGACCGGGGTTCGATTCCCAGCATCCCATAGGGTCCCCTGAGCACCGCCAGGAGTGATTCCTGAGTGCAGAGCCAGGAGTCAGCCCTGAGCATCGCCAGGTGGGACCCAAAAAGAAAAAACAAAGTGTCCCTGAATGCAGAACTGTGAGCATTGCTGGGTGCCCCCAAACCAAACCAAGCCAATAAAGGGGCAGATTTCTAGGGGGGCACGTAGCGGTCCTTTCTCTGAAATGGGGGCGCGGCAGGCCAGCAGTCTGCCTGAGCAGAAAGCAGAGTGCCAAAGAGAGCAGAGAGCAAAGCGGGCGTTGTCAGCTGAGAGGGGGGCGGGGGGGCTGTGGCAGGAAGGTGGAGGGGGAGGTTAGTGCGGGAGCCGGGGTTCGAGAGGGTGGTGGCGTCTGTGCCCTGCCTACCCTCAGTGCTCCTGTGGTCCATCTTCAGGGGTCCCGGCCTTCTCCAGCAGCGGGAACAGCTCATCGGTGAGAGGTGACCGACACCAGTGGCCTGACATCTGGGGGCCCCCCTGTGACCCTCCGCTTCTCCCGCCACTGTGGACCCGGGCCCACGCTAAGTTGGCCTTCTGCTGGGTCTCGCCAGCTCTCCTCCCCCTCCGGGGTCAGAGGCCAGGATCTGGAATGTTCTGGAATATTTGAAAGTGCTGTCGGGTCAAGTGTAGTGGGTTCTAGAACTCAGAGGGGGCATTGGAGCCTGTGGGTCAGCCTAGGCCCCCAGTGCATGGCTGTTTCTGGGGAGAGGGTTGGGCCACACCCAGGGGGCTCAGGGGCTCCTTCTGCTTCTGTGCTTGGGCTGCCCCCAGCGAAGCCTGGGACCTGGTGGTCTGTCATTTGCATTTTTTTTTTTAATTTTGGGTCACACTCGGCAATGCACAGGGGTTGGCGGTGCCCGGGGACCCTATGGGATGCTAGGAATTGAACCCGGGTCGGCCGCGTGCCAGGCAAATGCCCTCCCTGCTGTGCTACCGCTCCAGCCCCCCCACATCTTTTTTTTTTTTTTTTTGCTTTTTGGGTTACACCCGGTGATGCACAGGAGTTACTCCAGGCTCTGCACTCAGGAATTACCCCTGGCGGTGCTCAGGGGACCCTGTGGGATGCTGGGAATCGAACCCGGGTCTGCCACGTGCAAGGCAAATGCCCTCCCCACTGTGCTACCACTCCAGCCCCCCACATCTGCTTTTTTTAAAGGGTTATTATTATTTTTTAGGTGTTGGGGCCACACCTGGCAGTGTCAGGGGTTACTCCTGTCTGCACTCAGGGGTCACTGCTGGCAGGCTTGGGGGACCCAGCGGGGTGCCGGGGACTGAACCCAAGGTGCATGCGAGGCAAATGCCCGCCTTGCTACCTAGAACCCTAGCCCCACACCCGTGGTCTAAAGGGCTGTTCTATAAGCGATTTTAGCCCATTCCATCTCTTGGGGTGCCATATTTTTGGGGGGGCCACACCCAGTGATGCTCAGGTCTGACTCCTGGCTCTGCACTCAGGTATCACTCCTGGTGGGACTCGGGGACCCTATGGGTTGCTGGGGATTGACCCGGGTGGGCCACCAGTCCCCTAGAGGGCAGGTGCTGGGGTCTCGGGAGTGTTTGGGGGCTGAGTGGAGGGACAAGGTTACTTACAAATGTGTCCCGTGGCCTCCGGCTCCACCCAGGGGCTCCGAGGAACCCACACTTGTTGGCTGTCTCGAGTGGGCCTGCAGGGCCACACTTAGTAGCAAGCCAGACACACGCGGCCTCCGCCCTTGGCTTTTTTTTTTTGCCTTTTTTTGGGGGGTCACACCCGGTGATGCACAGGGGTTCCTCTTGGCTCTGCACTCAGGAATTACTCCTGGCGGTGCTCAAGGGACCCTAGGGGACGCTGGGAATCGAACCCGGGTCGACCGCGTGCAAGGCAAACGCCCTCCCCGCTGTGCTATCGCTCCAGCCCCCCCTTGGCTTTTTTTTTTTTTCTCAGGATGCAGAGGCCGGAGCGGGGGGCGGCAGGGGGACCCCTCTCTGGAATCCTTTCTATCTCCGCCCGAGTTCCCCTTTCTCAAAACTCCTGGGCTCCGTCCAAGGCCTAAGCATCCGTGCTGTGTCGTTCCTGCTAGGCCCAGAGGACCAGCGTCACCGCTGCTTTGGGAGGAGACGGTCGGGCCAGGAGCCAGCCTGGGGGGAGGCACCACAGAAACCCCGCAAGAGAGGGAGCCCCAAGCCTGGCAAGGCCCAGTGCCTCTGGCTCACGCTCATTCACCCCGGGGGTCCCCATCTCAGGGGACCAGACGCAACCCACCTCAAGAACCGAAGATATAAATTGGTTTTACTCTGGGGTTGGGGGTGGGTGGGGGGAGTTCAGAGTTCAGACCTGTGTGATCCAAAGTGTCTCTTGCTGGTGAAGGGTATCTGGGCCCCCCACTCTCTGCGCTGCCTCTGGGACAGGCTGAGGTTCCGGGCAGACCCGGAAGCAACACTTCCCAACGGGTGGGTGGTTTCTCACTTTCTATATCTTCCATCTGCAGCTGCCAGTGGGAGGCACTTCCTTTTCCTTCCTTCCTTCCCTCCCTCCCTCCCTCCCTCCCTCCCTCCCTCCCTCCCTCCCTCCCTCCCTCCTTCTTTCCTTCCTTCCTTCCTTCCTTCCTTCCTTCCTTCCTTCCTTCCTTCCTTCCTTCCTTCCTTCCTTCCTTCCTTCCTTCCTTCCTTCCTTCCTTCCTTCCTTCCTTCACCTTTGAGTCACACCAGCGATGCTCAGGGGTTCCTCCTGGCTCTGCGCTCAGGAATCACTCCTGACGGTACTCAGGGGACCATCTGAAATGCTGGGAATCGAACCCAGGTCAGCCACATGCAAAGCAAACGTCCTACCCGCTGTGCTACCGCTCCAGGCACTCTTCCGAGTAGAGACTCTCGAATTCCTGTTCCGACCACACAAAACCTCCCCCGAGAGAAGTCTCGAATCTTCGGGAAGGCTTCGGGTCACGTTATTTGGCGAGATGGGCCACCTGCTGCTTGTGGTCACTATTTCACTTGGTTCGATTGAGGGGAAGTTGTTTGAAGTGAGAGCCTCGACGTCCAGGCCCGGGATGACCCTTCAGGGGCCAGTTATGGTCTAAAAAAGTTCTTTCTCTCCACGCTCAGAGATTCTGTTGGTCCGGCCCCAAGCATCATTCTCCTTGGGAGGAAAATTCTCCTTGCCTGCTATTTTTCCTCTGCAAAGACCCCCTTCCCTGGGCTTTGCCAAATGGAACATGTGTGGTTCTGGTTTTCTGGAGGCATGCTGAAATTTGTCTTACGCTGGAAACAGGCTACACTGAATCTGTGTGGGTTCTAGTTGAATCTCTGGCCCCTGGGGTGCCCTGGGGGTGGTGGTGGTTCTCAAACACCCAAAAGGGTGCCTGCTATGAAAAAATTAGTTGTATCTGTATCTTTTCTAGACACCCAGAGTTCTCGCTCTCTCTCTCTTTTTTTTTTTTTTTTTGCTTTTTGGGTCACACCCAGCGATGCTCAGGGGTTACTCCTGGCTTTGCACTCAGGAATTACTCCTGGCAGTGCTTTGGGGACCATATGGGATGCCGGGGATCGAACCCGGGTCAGCCACATGCAAGGCAAACGCCCTACCCTGCTGTGCTATCGCTCCGGCCCCTCTTTTTTTTTTTTTATGAAGGCTTTTTTTTTCTTTTTCCCAAGAGTTGCTTTAGCTATTTGTGGAGGCTTATTGTTCCATATGAATTTCAGGAGCGTTTGCTCCATTTCTTTGAAGAATGTCATGGGTATCCTAATAGGGATCACATTGAATGTGTACAATGCTTTGGGGAGTATTGCCATTTTGACAATGTAAATTCTCTCAATCCATGAGCGGGGGATATCTTTTCATTTCTTTGTGTCCTCTTTTATTTCTTGAAGTAGCGTTTTGTAGTTTTCTTTGTACAAGTCCTTTACCTCCTTAGTTAAGCTGATTCCGAGGTACTTGATTTTCTGAGGCACAATTGTGAATGGGATTGCTTTTTTCATGTCACGTTCTTCTCTCTTGTTATCTGCGAATAGAAAACCCATGGACTTTTGGGCATTGATTTTATAGCCTGCAACTTTACTACACAAATCTATTGTTTTTAGGAGTTTCTTGGTAGAGGTTTTAGGGTTCCCTTAGTATCATATCATCTGTGAATAGTGAGAGCTTGATTTCTTCCTTTCCTACCTGAATGCCCTTAATATCTTTTTCTTGCCTAACCACTATTGCAAGTACTTCCAGTACAATATTGAACAGAAGTGGAGAGAGTGGGCATCCTTGTCTTGTCCCTGATCTTAAAGGGAAGGCTCTTAGTTTTTCCCCATTGAGGATGATGCTTGCTGTAGGCTTGTAGCAGATGGCTTTGACTATATTGAGGAAGGCCCCTTCTATACCCATTTTGGTGAGAGTTTTCATCATAAACGGGTGCTGGATCTTGTCAAATGCTTTCTCTGCATCTATTGATATGATCATATGGTTCTTTTCTTTTATTGATATGATGGATTATATTGATTGATTTCCGTATGTTAAACCTTCCTTGCATCCATGGGATAAATCCCACTTGGTCGTGGCATATGATCTTTTTAATGAGTTGTTGAATTCTATTTGCTAATATTTTGTTGAGGATCTTTGTATCCGTGTTCATCATGGATATTGGCCTGTAGTTTTCTTTTTTGTGGTGTCTTGTTTGCTTTTGGTATTAGGAAGATATGAGCATCATAGAAACTGTTTGGGAGGGTTCCTGTTTCTTCAATTTCCTTGAAAAGCTTGAGAAGAACTGGCAATAGGTCCTCTTTAAATGTTTGGAAGGATTCGCTAGTGAAACCACCTGGACCTTCCCAAAAGTTTTTAGGAAGACTTTTGATTACAGTTTCAATTTCCTTGATATTAATAGGACTATTCAGGTATTCCAGGTCTTCTTGATTCAGCCTTGGGCGATTATAGGAATCCAGGAATTTATCCATTTCTTCTAGATTCTCTTGTTTCCTGGCAATCAGATTTTCAATCATATGATCTTTTGAATTTCTTTGGTTTCTTTTGTGATATCCCCCCTTTCATTTCTGATTCGGTTTATTAGGGTTCTCTCTCTTTCTTTGTGAGTTTTGCTAGTGGTTTATCAATCTTGTTTATTTTCTCGAAGAACCAGCTCTTGGTTTCATTGATCTTTTGGATTGTTTTTTGGGTTTCCATGCCATTGATTTCTGCTCTAAGTTTTTTTTTTTTTTTTTTTTTTTTTTTTGCTTTTTGGGTCACACCCAGCAATGCACAGGGGTCACTCCTGGCTCATGCACTCAGGAATCACCCCTGGCGGTGCTCAGGGGACCATATGGGATGCTGGGATTTGAACCCGGGTCGGCCGCGTGCAAGGCAAACGCCCTACCCGCTGTGCTATCTCTCTAGCCCCTCTGCTCTAAGTTTTATCTCTTTCCTTCTGCCTGGTTTGGGCTCCTTTTGTTGGTCCTTTTCTAAAATCTTGAGCTGTGAAGTTAAGTTATTTATGTGGGCCCTTTTTTCCTTTCTGAGAAATGCTTGCAGGGCTATAAATTTTCCTCTTAACATGGCTTTAGCTTCGTCCCATAGGTTCTGGTAGCTCATGTCTTCATTCTCATTTGTTTCCAGGTACTTTTTGATTTCTTCCTTGATTTCCTTCCTGACCCACTCATTGTTCAACATTTAGTTGTTTAACTTCCAGGTGTTTGATTTGGTTTTCTGCTTCTGTACATGATTAAATTCTATCTTCAGTGCATCATGGTCTGAAAAGATAGCTGGTACAATGTCTATCTTCTTGATTCTGTTGAGGTATGTTGTGTGGTCCAGGACATGGTCTATTCTGGAAAATGTTCCATGTGCACTGGAAAAGAATGTGTATTCTTTTTTTTTTGGGTGGGGGGGGGGCGGGATATAAAGTCCTGTATAGATCTATTAGCCCTCTCTCTTCTATTTCTTCTGAAGGTTTTTTTCTCATTTTCTTTTTTTGCTTTTTGGGTAACACCCAGTGATGCTCAGGGGTTCCTCCTGGCTCTGCACTCAGTAATCACCATCCCCTGGCGGTGCTCAGGGACGATACGGGATGCTGGGAATTGAACTCGGGTTGGCCACAAGCAAGGCAAACGCCTTACCCACTGTGCTATCGCTCCAGCCCTGACACCCAGAATTCTTTCTTTCATCCTTCTCCTCTTCCTCTGGACAAGCAAGCATATGACCATTCTCCACAGAATAGTACTGTAAAATGCAATGCTTGAAGAAGTAAAGATCAATCTTTTTTTTCCCCATTTAAATACTTTAAAAGATCAATTCTGTATTTCTCACTGAACGTGTTTTGGCTGAGGCTCACACTTATACCCGGGTTTTCTTTTTCTTCTTCTTTTTTTTTCAAAAAAGAAAAGGGGGCATAACACTTTTTTTATAGAGAATAAAATTTATTTTTATTTTAGATATGGATCAAAAATAAAAGTTTTTATGTACATCTGACAGAGAGTGCAAACGGAAGGCTTTTAAATACCGGGGAGAGATGCGGTGTTGGGGGTAAGAGGAGATGGATGGATGGGTGGTGGGGGTTAGGATGGTCTTCCTGGAACAGCAGGAGGGGGTCGCCTGCGGGAAACAAAACAAAACAAAACAACAAAAATGAAAAGCACGGATGCGGAGGAAGCAATGCTCAAATTCTACCCCAGAGGAACAAGTGAAAGAAGTCCCAGAGAGTCCACTGCAAATCACACAGACAGGCAGTCCTGCAGGGGGAGGGGAGGAGGGGCCTTGTCGGGGTCAACGGCCAGTTCCCACGACCCAGACCAGGCCCCCCGTGGGGAGCCAGGGGTGAACCCCAGAGCCGGCAGATCCTCCATCCTTGAGTGCACCTGCCACTTTGCCCAAAGGCTTTCACATACGTGAGAGTGTCAGAGGGCCGGAGGCACTGGACAGAAAAAGAGAACAGGTGGGCATTTATTTTTAGTTTATTCTTTTGCTTTTTGGGTCATATCCAGTGATGCTCAGGGCTGACTGCTGGTTCTGCACGCAGGAATCACTCCTGGCTCCATAGGTGTTTGGGGGACCCTATGGGATACTGGGAATCGAACCCGGGTCGGCCGTGTACAAGGCCAACGCCCTCCCTGCTCTCCTGTTGCTCGGGCCCCAGGTGGGCATTATTTTTAAGACAAGACATCAGGTGAGCCATGGGGTCACCACGCAGTCAGTCCCGGGGCCTGGATCTTGGAGGACACATTCTGTAAACAGGAATCCCGCCCGAGATGTGTCTGCCTTTCCAGAGAGAGAGGAACGAGGGTGAGGGTGGAGAGAGGGGTGCAGGGGCGGGAGACAGGCCCGGTCTGGGGGGACCCCAGCACTCTGTAGAATTCCCCTCTGGCTCAGAGCGGGGCACACCTATGGCTTTGCAGGGTGGGAGAGATTTGGGGTTCTGCATCTTTCCTTCCCTCCATGGCCTGGCTGGCCTCTATCTCTCTCCCCGCCCTCCCAATGTCCCCCCCTGGGTGTCCGTCTCATGCCCACAGGCCCCTGCTGATGGCCCACTGCTGGAGGAGATGCCCCCCGCCACACTCCCACATCCTCCGACATCACGCAGTTTCCCCGACATCGTGCAGTTCCGCTCCAGGAGAGGGGAAACTGTGCCCTGCCAAGAGGCCCACTAACACTCCCCCCTCCCGGGGCCGGACCACCGCGACGGCCATATACTCACTCTCCTCTGAATGCCTGTCACACTCAATGAGTGGAACAATATAGTCTACGAGAAACACAAACACAGACACGGCTTTCCATTCCATTGTCTCAGGCAGTGGCCCAGGGCCCGGAGCTGCGGGGCCCCGGGTCAGAAAGCCAGTTTTCCCCCCTGGCCCGAGACCAGCCGGCCCCAGGAAGTGGGGACCATCCCCGCCCCCCACCATCGAGATGATGGAGGATTTGTTACTACGGGGACCAGCCTTTCGACTGTGGGGGGCCCCCTTGCAGGCTGAAGCTGGAGCGGCCGGGGAAGGGGGGGTCAGGAACGGGTCTCCCTGGGGTTCTGTGGAGAAAGTGCAATTAAATTGCTGTCAGGCCGGCCAAGATTGATCACCTGCCCAGCGACAGTGCTGAAGGAGGTCTGGAGACTTGGATGACCTCAGCAGGGAGGGAAGGCGGAGGCGGGGTTGGGGGGGTACAGGGTGGGAGGGCGGCCATCAGGCTGATGCCAAGCCCTGTGTGCTGAGGACGGTTCCTGCACGCAAGGCGCCTTCCAGGTAGAGCGCGCTGGGTCAGAGCCAGGCCTGAGCTGTTCGCCTCAGCTCTGTGACTTTGGAGTTTTCCAAAGGGGGCTCTGCCTTGGCAAGTTTGGGGGCCGCGGTGTGGCGCCAAGGATGGGACTCAGGCATGTGTTAGCATGAGACCCGCGTCACTGAGCCTCGGTTGTTGGCTCCAGGCCTCGGAGGGCTCCTGTGGTGATTATGATTGTGTGGGTGTATGTGTCTGTGTGTGTGTTGGGGATGGGTAGATTGTGTATCCAGAGTCTTGTGTGTGTGTGTGTTGGGAATGGGTAGGTTGTGTATCCAGAGTCTTGTGTGTGTGTTGGGAATGGGTAGGTTGTGTATCCAGTCTTGTGTGTGTCTGTGTGTGTTGGGGATGGGTAGGTTGTATATCCAGAGTCTTGTGTGTGTGTGTTGGGGATGGGTAGGTTGTGTATCCAGTCTTGTGTGTGTGTGTTGGGGATGGGTAGGTTGTGTATCCAGTCTTGTGTGTGTGTTGGGGATGGGTAGGTTGTGTATCCAGAGTCTTGTGTGTGTGTGTTGGGGATGGGTAGGTTGTGTATCCAGTCTTGTGTGTGTGTGTTGGGGATGGGTAGGTTGTATATCCAGTCTTGTGTGTGTGTTGGGGATGGGTAGGTTGTGTATCCAGTCTTGTGTGTGTGTGTGCGTGTTGGGGATGGGTAGGTTGTGTATCCAGAGTCTTGTGTGTGTGTGTGTTGGGGATGGGTAGGTTGTGTATCCAGAGTCTTGTGTGTGTGTATGTGCTGGGGATGGGTAGGTTGTGTATCCAGAGTCTTGTGTGTGTGTGTGTATGTGTGTGTGTGGTGGGGAGGTTGTGCACCCAAAGTCTTTCTTCCCTTCTGTCCCAGATGACTTAGCAGTTTGAGTTCTTGAGATTTCTTCTCCAGAACCTGCGTGATGCTGAAGGGTGTGAAAGGCAAGAGCTAAAAATTGGGCCTCTGTTGGGACAAGCTCCACAGCAGACCGCAGGCCCCTGCCTGGTTAGCATATCTGAATGCTCCAGGCCCGTGTTCTCCGTGCGAGCAAAACCTGCCTCAGCCAATCACTTGGCACACGACTTTCTTTTCCTTTTTATTTTTATTTTTTGCTTTTTGGGTCACACCTGGCGATGCACAGGGGTTCCTCCTGGCTCTGCACTTAGGAATTACTCCTGGCGGTGCTTGGGAGACCCTATGGTTTGCTGGGAATCGAACCCGGGTCAGCTGCATGCAAGGCAAATGCCCTCCCCGCTGTGCTATCGCTCCAGCCCCCAGACTCGACTTTCTTAACGCTTCTGAAAGACATAACTTTGTCACAGAACTGTGACTTCTGTTACACCAAAGAGTCCGGCGGAGAAGCGAGACTCTGGAGAGAGAACCGAGCGCATATGATATGGCTCCCTACCGGCGTTACGCCCTTGTCAGAATTATTTCCCTAAACCCACACATTTGCTAAATAAGGCCCATTAGAGAAAACTATGCAGTGACCGCCCCCCTCCGTCCCCCGCCCCCCACACACATACAAGCAATGCAAGTGCTCAGTAGGTACCTGTCCTGATTCCCTTAGCTAGAAATACACACGTCTGCTGGGCAGGGCAAGGTGACAGGGACGAGGAAGAAATGATGGCGGGAAAGGGCGAATCTACAGCAACAACAGTCTGCAGCTTTTCCACGACTCGCTCTTCCTGGGATCCTGAGCCCAGAGGGAAAGTCCAGGGCTGGGAGCCCCGCTGCCGGTAGAGGGTGAAGGCAGGGTCCGTAAGAGGCCTGTCCCCAAAGCTCCTGGAACAAAGTGTCAGCCTTGCTCTGGAAACGCAGGGCCAGGACAGAAAGGGAAGGATAGGGCAAGATTCCCCCTCTCAGCCCTCCCTAATGCAGCACCCCAGAGAATAAACTGAACCAGGCCCCAGCTGGGAGGGAAGGAGCTATCCGAACCCCCAGGTCTCTGGCCTGACCGAGAAACATCTCCAAGAACCAGGAGGGGGTGGGCTCAGGCCGTCAGAGATCATTTATTTCAGGTCAGAAATACAGTTTCACATTTTCACAAGAGGTACACGAGGCCTTCGAGAGGGACACGAGCCTGGGAAGTGGCTTCCAAAATGACCTTCACAGAGTTCATCCATGTGTCCACATGAAAACACCCGGATAAACGCCAGGAAGACAGTGGAGAGAGTATTCGGGCTCGAAGGAATGAAGCAGTCAGTAGCCGAAGACAGGTTTTGCATGCGTCCACAGTTGCTTCATTAAAAAAAAATCAAATCAAATCAAATAAAAAAGAAAGCTGAAGAAGGAGGTTACTCAGAAAAAAAGGAGAGCTCGAGGCAGACGAGAGGCCAGGCTGTGCAACACGAACTCAGACAAACGCACGGAACTTCTCCACGCTGACGGGTTCGACAGCAGCTAACAGGACAGGCTAGAAGCGCGGACTGAGCACAGTCTTCCACGTGGTACACAGTGTGCAGAGTTCGAGAGTTCGAGAACTGAAGGGTGAGCATCAGTGAAGGAGCAAGAGGAGCGTGCGGAAGCGTAGACGGGAGAGAGGAGTGCAGTGTCAGCACGTTCTTCCTGAGGTGTTGCTGGGATACGTGTCCAAGGCACACGTGGACAAAGAGTCTCACACCAGCCCTGCACGCGTCAACACACTCCTAAGGGTGTTCCAGCGTGTTGTACCATATGACTATAGAAGTGTCAACCAGACAGGACCACAGGGTGGAGCAGGGAACACTGCTGAGGTGCTAGAGGGATGGGGAGTAGGAAGCAGTGAGCCGGAAACGGTTTCCTTCCCCCGACACTGAGGCTTGACAGAACTGTGAGGTGAGAGTCTCACGAGCGCTTGGCTTCTACAGCTCAGAGACCCACAGCGGAGACTCTCAACGTTCAGAAAGATTCCTGTCAGCCTCCCATCTCCTCAGATTGCTCGAAAAATGAAAGCCAAGTGAAAACGTGGCTGATGGCTTCTTTCCCTGAAATTTTTAGCAGATTTTCCGAGGGGGAAAAAAAAACAACACAGCTATTTTCGTGAGATGGCTTGTGAGAGTATCCCTCTACTGTACTTTTTTTTTTTCAAATTATGATAGAGAAAAAGTGGGACTATATGGACCAAATTAGGATTTTTAGGGTCTAACAGAGCAATCCCAGAACAATTTATAATCCCAATTGGTATCTTAAAAATTAGGCCACCAGCTCAAATCCTTCTCTTTTTTTTGCTTTCTTTTGGGAGGGGGTCACACCTGGCGATGCACAGGGGTTACTCCTGGCTCTGCACTCAGGAATTACCCCTGGCGGTGCACAGGGGATCCTATGAGATGCTGGGAATCGAACCTGGGTCGGCCGCATGCAAGGCAAACGCCCTCCCCGCTGTGCTATTGCTCCAGCCCCAGCTCAAATATTTCTTAACCACCTGTGGAACTGTCAGTGGAAACTTCTTAGCTAGCAGTGCTGTGGATTTAAGTACAAATGGCTGAAAGATGTTACTGCTTCATATCTCACCAGGGTAATTCTGACCTCTGGGCCTCTTAAGAATGAATACAATTTGGAGAAACTTCCACAGACTTCGTTTGTCTGTTATCTGCAACAAGCCACTGTAGTGTTCACATAATACAACAGAGCTTCCAACGTGACCTCTTACATTAGAAGTTTGACAAATAAATTTGAACATACAGAGACAAAGCACATGTATACACCCATATTAACATCCGTACCGATAATACGTACATATGTACAGTAACAGACAATCACACCCATGCTTGTGGCATTTTAACAAGTGCCTTGAAGTCTATCTACCCAAAGGGGCACAAAATACATATATTTACAGAAATGAGCTCGCTATGTGGTTACAGCATACAGAAAGACACATGCATAGAAAAATCTCCGTTGCACGCAGAAAACAGCAACATTTATCACATACTGGTATTAGGTCCCATTTCATATTTGAGAATTATGGCTATGGCCTACAGGGGAAAAAATGTCACAAAATTAATCTCTATGACTACTTTGAAACTCTAGGTTCGGAATATTTCTAGGTATTGAAGAGGAACTAGTCTCATTGTCATGTTTGGACGACAGTGAGTTTGTATCTGGGTATAAGTAGGCAGTGTTCTCAAGTCACAGGACGCAGCTAAAAGCAAGACACAGAAGTGTGATCTCGGGAGGGATTTCCGGAAGCGAGATAGATCTGCCCTAAACCGACACGAGCTCAATAACACAGCGCTGTGGATTAGTGGCTAAGTTGGTTATTCCAGTGAGTTAGTAAGCATGCAAGAGTTAACAGAGCCAGGAAGAGCCATTTGCCTGTTTATTTTCCCAGATCCTGTGATGGCCCTGTATCTACTGCACAGTGGGTAAAAAAGGGCCACAGACCCTGCAGAGAAGGGGGTGGGGGACACGGAAAAAGCCCGTTCGGCGACATCCCCACCTCTCGTCCTGACACCAATGCTGCGTGCGCACCACGCATTCAAGACCTTCAACTTCATCCCGCCCCTGTGTCCTCGGAGACGCAAAGCCCTTTGGAAACGGATTGATTCAATTCAGGTAGGGTAAGAGGAGCCGCTGAATCACCTCCAAACAGAGCTGCCAAGGCTCCAGGGGGAGGCTCGGTTCTCTTAGAAATAACCCGCCGGGAAAGTGAAACAAGAAGCCGCCTAGCAGAGACGACGAGGGGGACAGAGAAACCCCAGGGTGACCGGGTGTGAGCAGGACCGGGAGGCGACAAATGCTGTGGCCAGGCCTGCCTCAATCAGCTCAGTGGAAAGAAACTTGAGGGAGGGGGAAAAAAAAAGAAAAACTCTCATTTTCTTTGACATGGTTTATGCTGATCTAAGAACACGCCAGTGGTTATCCACAATAGTTTCCTTGAACAGAAGGAAATTTTTGAAATGCAGCAAAATGCAAAACCACGCTGAGCACAGAGCCAAGATCTGTTAGCAGCCTATTTCAGGGAACTCAGAGCAAAGAAGAGTGAGGAATCCTGAGAGGCAAATTGGTGAGATCTCACTGTTGCTTACTCATTTTTATTATGGATTCTTACTGAGCCTATTTCCACGGACTGGTGGCTCTCGAAAACACAGTTCAGACCCTGCACTTCTGCTTTATTCTCAAGGAGTCTTTATTCCCGCCCCTCCCCATGGAGGAAAAAAAAGAAGCTACGAAAAGACTTTAGGGCTCACGTCTAGCTCAAAAATGCTGAAACCTTCTTTTGGTAAATATTGTATTCTCTAATTTTCACTTAGGGGAAGTGGGGTGAGCAGTAGTAGCCCTTTCGAGTAAGTTCACTGCAGTGCCATTCGCCTTGGCAAGGTCCCGTTTTAATAATCGTGAAACGCTTTTTTTTTACTTCGTGCTTTATGGGGGTCTGCGCTGGGTATAAACGACACAGGAAATTAAAGTGAAGTTCACATACAAATCACGTTCGCTGCTTTCAAAGGGAGACGTTTCGGTGGGTGAAACCTGATTTACTTCTGAAGACTTATGAAATAGTGCCGTGGGACCCCCCCCCCCCCCCCCCCACTCTCCAGAGCATCCTGGGGCCGCGTCTGGGAAGAGTTAGCAGACAAAATTCCAGTTGCCTTCCGGCTGTTTCCTGCATTCTAGTCAACCGTAGGAGGTAGTCCCAAACTTAGCCTCGGGCTGAACTATTAACCCCCCGGGGCTCAACTGCTGGGGGCTGTTTTGGAAAGCTTAGAAAGTGAGCAATTTGCATTAGGTCTGAATATCATCCTACAGTTTGCAGGTAGGAGCCCCCGGGAGAAAGCGAGATGGACTAGCTTACTTGAGCAGGAGTTGAACTTGGCCCAGTTCTGACCGCACGAATTGCCCTTCCATCCCAAATCCGTTTGTGAAGGGGTGGGGGCACCCAGCGTGAGGCTCGGGGTTTGCTAGGAGAGAACATGACTTTCCACCTATATGACAAGGTTGATACGTTTCCCCCACCAGGGAATTCCATATTAGCAGGCGAGAGAGAGTGCCTTGCGCACCCATCCAATGAACAGATGCGTTAGCTGAAGGGTGTGTCAGAGTAGCGTGAGCTCTGGGTCAGGATGAAAAAATAAAAAATAAATGAGATCTTGCTTAAGTCAGCCGTCATGGGGCACCCACGAGGAGGCGACTGTTTCAGGGAACAAGAAAGGGACACCATAGCCGCTTCGGGAGGGAGGTGTCAGCTACTGCGTCTGCCTTGAGCCGTGTCAGCAGCCACGCCTGACTCAGACACTAGCTGAGCCTGACGGGTAACCAAGCCGACTTTTCTGCTCCTTCTTGAGCCCCCTTCTCGCTCTGCAGATGCCCGGAACCGCCTTGGGCCTCTGGGAAAAAAACGCTTTCCTTCCTGTCCGGATGTTAGGGAGTCCCGATCGGAACAGGGAACCACTTCTGAGCAGTTTGTGACACGGAAACGGAGGCTCTGATGGAGGGAGGGACAGGGCTAGGGGCCCGCGTCGGTGGCAGCCGGGGTGGGGTGGGAAAGTGACATTCGCCACTGCAGCTCGCCTCGCTTTGAACGGGGGGGGGGGCACCCTTTTCGGTCACCCGGGAAGTGTGTCTGACGTGGGTTCAAACAGAAGCCAAGGGCGGGCCACTGGCCACCTCGGGGGGGCCCCAACCGTTTCCAGGGGCCCAGCCCGAGCCACGGCGTGAGGGGGCACGTTAGTGAGACTGGTTACTTGCTAACTGAGGTCCACGTGGGGGACGACTCACGACTTCACGGCCGAGGTTATCAAACAGGTCACCTTGGCGGGATTCGTTAGTGATTAATTTGGCCAGGCCAGTCGCTTCGCTTAGTCTAACAGGGAGGACTCTAGTGGGCGGGTTATAGTGGGGCGAGTTGGTGACGGGGGTGGTCTCCGGCTAGAGAGAGAGAGAGAGAGAGAGAAAGAGAAAGACAGGTGAAGAGGTAACTGCAGACAGCCCCGCAGAAGGTGCCCTGGGAACACCCATGCGCATGCAGGGACCGGCGAGGGCAAGGGCGGCAGTTCCAGCCGTGTCCTCAGGGGGGCGCCACCTCTGTCTCCCCCAGCCTTTAGCACTGAGACGGGGCCTTCTTCCCAGAGACACCTTTCTCCAACCCAAACCTGGAGGAGAAAAACCCTTCTGGGACTCAGCAGTGGGGGACTTAGTCAGGGGCCTCCATGCAGAGGGGACAGCTAGTCAGAGGGGACAGCTAGCCATGCAGAGGGCACCCCTAGTCAGGGGCCTCCATGCAGAGGGGACAGCTTTACACTCGCCCGTGTCGTGCCAGGGCAGTGGACCCTGGCTTTCTTGGCTCAGACCCCCTCCCTGGGCCGTCTCCAACGCCACCCCCACCTCAGCTCCCAGAGTTCACCTGGTAAGCGCACCCCTCCCCCCACCCTTCCTAGACGTGACTCCAGCGTCCCCAGAGGGAATTTCCAGGACAGGGACCCTCATTCTGTACTTAGTGTGCGGCATGATGTGGCGAAAGACCTCACAGGAAGTGGCAAACAAGAAAATGCAGGATCCAAAGGTGTCCGGCCCGGTTAGCGCATGGGGCCTTGGGCCAGTGGACAAGAGGTCAGGAAGGCAACGCAACCCAGTGGTGGGGGGGAGGGGATAGGGGCCGAAGTTTCCCACCAAGGCAGAATCACATCTTTTTTTCTTTTTTTGGGGGGGGGGTTACACCCAGCGATGCTCGAGTTACTCCTGGCTCTGCCCGCAGGAATTACTCCTGGCGGTGCTCGGGGGACCCTATGGGATGCTACGAATCGAACCCAGGTTGGCCGTGTGCAAGGCAAATGCCCTCCCCGCTGTGCTATCACTCCAGCCCCTATTTTTCTTTCTTTCTTCTTCTTTTGACTTTTTTGAGTCCCACCTGGCGATGCTCAGGGGTTGCTCCTGGCTCTGCACTCAGGAATCCCTCCTGGCGGTGCTCGGGGGACCCTATGGGATGCCGGGGACCGAACCCGGGTGGGCCGCGTGCAAGGCCAGCGCCCTCCCTGCTGTGCTAATGGCTCCGTCCCCAGCTTCACATCTGTCTGAGTGGGAACTCACCAAGGGCGGATCCTAGGCTCAAACCACGACATCCACCACCGCCACATGAACTGAACTTGCTCAGGGTCTCGTGCACGCAAGGCCTGTGCTCTGTCACTGCGCCGGGGGCTGGGTCAAAGCCAGCCTTTCCCCGGTGCAAGAGGACCCGTGGTTTTAGACTGGATGTCACTGGGAAAGTATGAGCGTATTTCATCAGCGCGGAATGTGAGCGGAGAACACGGGCGGAAAACAGCCCTGTTGTGATGGTCCAAACGTATAATATTCCGGACCAATTCGTCTCGGAGATAAACAGGAGTGCACAAGCTCGCCGGGCCCCCGTTCTCGCCACCCTGGTTGGAACATCTGGCTTGGTGCTCGCTCCGCGGGGACCATACCCAGCCCCATCCCCCCTGCGGCTGCCGCAGAGGCCGCTCGAGGGAGGATGATGTGTCTGTCTGACTCTGCTCCGTTTACGGCTTGTGGAAAGAATGTCCTGATCACATCCACGCAGGAAGGTTTGCAACGGGGCAGGAGAGGGAGAGGGGGTTCCCGTGGCTCTTCAACCTGCTGACCTAGGGCTGGAGCGATAGCACAGCGGGGAGGGAGTTTACCTTGCATGCGGCCGACCTGGGTTCGATCCCCGACATCCCATGGGGTCCCCCTGAGCACCGCCAGGAGTGATTCCTGAGTGCAGAGCCAGGAGGAACCCCTGTAGCCGGGTGTGGCCCAAAAAAGCAAAAAAAAAAAATCCCTGCTAACTTTGGGGGTGATTCTGAACTTGGCTCCAGGTGAGCTCACCCTGCATTCTCTCCAGCCTCAGGGGGACTGAGGAGGGGACACTCTCAGAGCTGGGGGTGACAGGACAGTCCCTGCCTGCGACTTCCTGACCACAGTGAGGAGAGACAGCCTGCCACCCAGAATGGAATCACACCTCTGGAAATCAGGGGTGTGAAGTTTTCACCCCGGGGTGGAAGGTTCTGGAAGGCAGGGAGAGTGGGGGGCAGGCTGGCCTTGCAGGGAAAGGCAACAGTCAGCAGGTGGGAGGGGAAAGAGCCGGAGAAAACACCGCCCGTGTAAGAACCCTCGCAGCACTTGGCTCTTTGCAACGGTAGCCGCGGCGCGTCCGCTCCAAGCCCTAACTCAGAAAGCAGAAAACCTGCAGGATGTAACTCCAGCTTGAGCGCCCTATTTAAAATTTTAGAATTCCTGGAGCACGCGGCCATGCAACATCTCATACTTCACGGCACGGATATACCAAAAGTAGCACACCACATCGGATAGGGTGAGAAGCAGAAGGTAACTGATCGGGCCAGAGAGATAGTACAGTTGGTAGGGCGTTTGCCTTGCACGCGGCTGACACGGGTTCGATCCCTGGCATCCCATAGGGTCCCCCAAGCACCGCCAGAAGTAGTTCCTGAGTGCAGAGCCGCAGAGCCAGAAGTAACCCCTAAGCACCACTGGGTGTGACCCAAAAGGCAAAAAAAAAAAGAAAAGAAAAGAAAAGAAAAAAGAAGGCAACTGATCTTGATTAAATATATATATTAAATATATATTTATGATTAAATATATTATATTGATTAAATATATTATATATATATAAGCACACCTGGCTCAACCTGTAACAATATGTTAGTAATCTCTACAGGGTGTTTTTTTTGTTGTTTTTTTGCTTTTTGGGTCAAACCTGGCGATGCACAGGGGATCCTCCTGGCTCTGCACTCAGGAATTACTCCTGGCGGTGCTCGGGGGACCATAAGGGATGCTGGGAATCGAACCCGGTTCGGCTGCGTGCAAGGCAAACGCCCTACCCACTGTGCTATCTCTCCAGCCCCTCTACAGGGTCTTAATGGCCCCAGGGTGAGATACAACAATCTCCACACACTTTCCTTTCAGGGAAACTTTTTGAGATCATTTCTCATGGATGACTCACACCACCAAGCAACACAAAATTAATTATTTAGCATCTGCCTGTGGGGCAGGCTTGGATGGTGGTGGGGGAAAATTCCAAATAATGGTGGTGGGAAGGTGTCATGGCAGTGGGCTTGGTGTTGAAATAGTGAATGAAATCTGTTACTGTGAGCAAATTTAGAAAGGTAAGATTTAAAAACAAACAAAACAGGGGCTGGAGCGAGAGCACAGCGGGGAGGGTGTTATGCCTTGCTCGCGGCCGACCCGGGTTCGATTCCCAGCATCCCATAAGGTCCCCTGAGCATCGCCAGGAGTGATTCCTGAGTGCGGAGCCAGGAGGAACCCCTGAGCATCTCCGGGTGTGACCCAAAAAGAAAATAAATAAATAAAATAAAAGCAAACAAAACAAAAAGAAAACCTCCAGGGCTTCTCAGCTGGCAGAGACCTGTGGCCTTAGGCCGGGAGACTGGGCAGTGGGAAATGAGGTTTAGTCCCCCTGCACCGGATACCCACGAGGTGTGGCCCTGGAGGGCCCCTGGGGCCTCAGCTGCTTCCTGCAACGCCTGCCCCAAGCACATCACGGACATGGGCGAAGCAGCTGGTCCTGGAGCACGGCCCAGCAGGGCAGACTCCAGCACATGCCTGAGTGTGCCCTGGAAAGCCGTGGAAGGTTCCAGAAGCCAGGGAGGCCCCAGGCCCTGTGACCAGTCTGTCTGTGAACCAAGCGTGACTCAGAGCTACATGGTGTGCACGGAGTCAAGTGCTGACCCCGGTGAGGACAGGGCGGTGCCCAAGCCCTCCGTTCCTAGTGAGGGACACTTCCGCCTGGCTACAGGCAACGTCCTCTCGAAACGAGCTTCTGAAGGAGCCTTTGCACTGGCCTGGGAGCTGCAATAAAAATGGTACCATGGGGCTGGAGCCATGGTACATGTGCCTTCCATGTGGCCAACCTGGGTTCGATTCCCAGCATCCCATAGGGTCCCTTGAGCACTTCGAGGAGTAATTCCTGAGTGCAGAGCCAGGAGTAACCCTTGTGCATTGCTGGGTGTGACCCAAAAAGCTAAAAAAAAAAAAACAAAAACCAAAAAAACCCCACAAAGCCTCCAAAAAACGGTACCACGTATCATGCTGAGTGAAATGAGGCAGAAGGAGAGGGACAGATATACAATGACTGCATTTATTTGTGGGATATAAAAAATTTTTTTTAAAAAACCCAGTATGAAGCTAATATCCAAGGCCAGGAAAAATGGGCCAGGAGGACTGGTCAATGGTTGGGAATTACCACCAGGGGGTGGGGGTGGAGGGTATTAAGATAGAGGTGGGTCCATATGGCAATACTAGTTGGAAATGGATCACTCTGGACAAGACCTGAGTGGTGAAAGCAGATAAAGGGATCTACATGACAACCTTTCAGCATCTGCATCACAAACCGTAATACCTAAAATGAGAGAGAGAAAGAGAGAGAGAGGGAGGGAAGGAGGGAGAGGAGGAGAGAGAGAGAGAAAGAGAGAGAGAGTGGGAGAGAAAGAGAGAGAGGGAGGGAGGGAGAGGGAGGGAGGAAGGGAGGGAGGGAAAGAGAGAGAGAGGGAGAGGAAGAGAGAGGGAGGGAGGGAGAGGGAGTGAGGAAGGGAGGGAGGGAGAGAGAGAGGGAGGGAGTGAGCGAGGGAGAGAGAGAGAAAGAGAGGGAGGGAGGGAGGAAGAGGGAGGGATGGAGGGGGGGAGGGAGGGAGAAACAGAGAAGGGGGGAGGAGAGAGGTGCCAGCCATAGAGGCAGGCTGTGGTAGGTAGGAGTTGAAGGGTGATGGGAGGGAACCTGGGGACACAGGGGCTGGGAAATGACACTGGTGGAGGGACGGGTGTTGGAACCCTGTAGGACTGAAACACAACCATGAACAGCTCTGTAAGGGTCTATCTCACGGCGACTCAATAAATAAATAAATAAATAAACGTACCATGGGGCTGGAGGGGAGGGATGAACTCATGGGCAAAAAGCTCTAGGCTGGGCTGCAGCAATAGCACAGTGGGGAGGGCGTTGGCCTTGCACGCGGCCAACCCGAGTTCAATTCCCAGCATCCCATAGGGTCCCCTGAGCACCACCAGGAGTAATTCCTGAGTGCAGAGCCAGGAGGAATCCCTGTGCATCGCCAGGTGTGACCCAGAAAGCAAAAAAAAAAAAAAAAAAAAAAAACCCAAAAAACAAAAACAAAAACCTCTAGGCTGCTTTGGGGGGATCTTCATGAACGTATTTTTTTAAAAAATGGGAAATGCTGTCTGCAAGAGAGGGTTCCCTTGGGCTATGAGGTCTGCAGGAGTCAGAGCACGTATGCTTTCTCTCTCTCCCTCCCTCTCTCTCCCTCCCTCTCTCTCTCTCTCTCTCTCTCTCTCTCTCTCTCTCTCCCTACTCCCTCTCTTTCTCTCTCTCTCTCACACACAAAATTTCCTCCAGTATCTTTTGCACTGCCTCTCCCCTGCAAAAAAAACCTCTCTCATCTCTCATCCACAACACACACACACACACACACACAAACTCACATTCACAAACACATATATACCTGCACTCTCCTGTGGCTCATGCTTGCCTCATGCATTCCACACATGCATACATGCACACATCAGACATACACACACACACACACACACATACCCCGATCACATAGTCACATGTACAACACACATACAAGTATGTAAGCACACCTCAACTGGAATACAAAGAATTTACTTTGGGGAAACATTGACAAGCCTATGAACTTAACAGCCACGGGGCCTGGGGGCTAAATCTTGCCAGTTTGGACAGTTTGTGGGCGTGGGGTGGACGTGCAGGCATCCAGGAGAGCTGGAATGACTTCACCTGGAGGAAATTTTCAGCCGATCCCCTTTCATCTTGTGCCAATAAGAAATCAAGCTTTTTTTGTTTTACACCTTAATGTAATGCCCACATTTAAAATTTTTATACAGGCTTCTACAGAAACGTTAACTAGAGCAATTCAGACCCAAAGTGACTAAATAAAAGCTCGTCTAGACGGAAAAATCTATGAGAACCATATGTCTTTCCGGCATCTGTCTTACAAAAGCTGCAAAACGGGCTGGAGGGGCCGCTCACCAAGCGGGCTGGGAGAGAAATGCCACCATGCTGGGAAGGTCTGGGACGTGCCAGAAGGTGGCAAGTGGGTTTGGGACACGAGGCACCCTCAGTCTCCCGCATCTGTCAGCACAGCCAAGAGGACCCGAGAAGGCAGGCAGCACTTCTGATCCCATTGTTCCAGAAACATCTACAGATCATGCCAAGACTCCATCTCACCCACAGGAACTGGTTTTGTGGCATATGGCAGGTGGATTTGTTTTTTTTTCTTTTTTCTTTTTGGGTCCCACCCGGCGATGCACAGGGGTCACTCCTGGCTCATGCACTCAGGAACTACTCCTGGCGGTGCTCAGGGGACCCTATGGGATGCTGGGAATCGAACCTGGGTTGGCCACATGCAAGGCAAATGCCCTCCCTGCTGTGTTATTGCTCCAGCCCTGGCAGGTGGATTTGGCCAAGGGGCAGGACCCTCTGCCTTCCTCCCGGTTGCTTCATCCTCCCGGCTGCCCAGCGGGGCAGGTGTGCCCACCTCAGAGGCAAAAGGGAGCCAGGGTCCCATCAGGAGTACGAGAAGCATGCGGTTCTGAGGAACGTTCTAGAAGCTCACTCTTCAGATTTCCCCGTGGCTGCTCTTTGAACTGGGAATAGTAGCTAGCACTGCCTTTGAAACTCGAGCTACCCTGACATCTCAAAGGGCACTTTTATATATTTATTTAAGTTTTCTAAATTGAATCACTGTGAGATGGACCCTTACAAAGTTGTTCACAATTGGGTTTCATCACACAGGGTTCCAACACCTGCCCCTCCACCAGGGCACATTTCCCAGCACCAGTGTCCCCAGGTTCCCTTCCGTCACCCCCCCCACCCCCTGCCTGCCTCTATGGCAGGTGCTTCTCTCTCTCTCTCTCTCTCTCCCTCCCTCCCTCCCTCCCTTTCTGTCTCTGTCTCTATCTCTCTCTGTCTCTCTCTGTCTCTGTCTCTGTCTCTGTCTCTGTCTCTCTCTCTCTCTCTCTCCCTTTCTTTTGGGCATTGTGGTTTGCAATACAGATATTGACAGGTTATCAGGACTGGTAAAGGGATATTCAAAGGGCACTTTTATTTATTTATTTATTCATTCATTCATTTATTCATTTATTTATTTTGCTTCTTGGGTGACACCTGGCGATGCTCAGGGTTTACTTCAGGCTCTGCACTCAAGAATTACCTCTAGTAGTGCTCAGGGGACCCTATGGGATGCCGGGGACCAAATCTGGGTCGGCCGTGTGCAAAGCAAATGCCCTCCCCGCCAGACTATCGCTCCAGCCCCCCCAAAGGGCACTTTTAAAGAGAGTATCAGTCCATCGAGAACACATGTACACTAGAATGGCAAACTTTGCATTGTCCGGGGTTATCTTATCACTTAGAAGACAACCAATCATCGCAGGAGAAAGGGGTTAGGGGAAGTGAGGTACTGGATGAAGGCGGGAAATCTCTGAGCTGGAATCCAGCAATGAAAGCAAGGGCCACTACTGCCAACGGTCCTTCAAAGACGAGATGCCTCAGAACGAGTTAATAGACATGTTAGTGTTCAGGTATTAAGGCACGAGATAGTCACAGGGAAAGACAGAAACAAAGGGAGTGACCACATCAATCTCCTGGGCATCTGAGCCGGCCGGATTCTGTCCACTTAGCCCCACAACCAGCATTTCCCCACCAATCATGGGGAGTTTTCTGACCGACTTCTCTCAGAGCTGAAAGAGCAAAGCCACCTTCTTCCACGTGCCCGATGCGTTACCCAGAGTTCTATCTAGTTCGACTTCAGGAAAGTTCAAACAGTGGTTCCGAAAGTTAACACACCCACCAGGGCTGTCTTTTCCACCCGAGAGGCAATAATTACGGTAGAGCTTGCCTCACGTGAAATTTTATTTTAGCTATTAAAATACTTTCCAGTACAGCTAAGCAGCAAAAGAGAGATTCCGGTTGTTTTAGAAACGAGTGAACATTTTCCTTGGTTTTTTTTTTTAGGGTGTTATCACCATGAACGGCGGATTAAAAGGAGGGCTGGCTGTAGACTTTCTGTGGAAGGCCGTGGCACATGGTTCTGAGGGGATATTTGCTGGACGGAAAATTTTCCCTTGGTTCTTGAGGTTGGCTTTGAGATCACCCTAGTGGGTAATCTTAAAGAAAAAATTTTAAAAGATTCACTTGGTACAGAAAGAATCTTAGCCCTCTCCTAAGTGGAATAATTCCGTTTTAGATTATATTTTCTTTGGTTTTAGATTAGTTTTTCTTTGGGCTGAAAAACTAACTTAAGATCGTATTCCCGATCTCTCCTGAATTCCTGCTGGAATGTAAATGGGACGCCCAGGGGACCCAAGGAATCGCACCAACACTGCCTCAGGGGACTCAAACCACACACAGGGGTGTGTGGGCACAGTGGCCCGAGGACTAGGCTCCCTTCCCAAGCTGCATTCACAAGCTTCCCGGCACCTTCTCAGGCTGCCTCTTGGCCCCTGAAGAATGTTCTAGAACTCCTCATAGAAGTTCCGGTCGCATGTGGGGGCCCACCAGCGGAAGCTCATCTCTAAAGCTCACAGGAGCACACATGCAGAGAGAACAGTGCCTAGTTTTTGGTGTTGATGTGAATCTGGGTTGTGTGTGTGTGAGGGGGGAGGGAGGGCGGTGTCTCGGTAGAGATTTGAGAGAATCTGTCCTCACTCCTGAAACCAGCAGGTGTGCCACGTGATTGGATAGGTCATAGGTGTGACTTGGAATTCTATTTGCCATTTTGGATTCAGTATTGGGGGGGGGGGCGGGAACTGCAGGGAAGTAATCTATAAACGTGGGCTTGTGTTGTAATTCATGCTAGCCAATAGTTTGGGTTTTTTTGTTTTTTGTTTTTTTTTTTGGGCTTTCTGGGTCACACCCAGTGATGCTCAGGGGTTCCTCCTGGCTCTGCACTCAGGAATCACTCCTGGCGGTGCTCGGGGGACCCTATGGGATGTGCGGGATCGAACTGGGTCTGCCGTGTGCAGGGCAAATGCCTTCCGAGCTGTGCTGTGACTCTGGCCCCGTGAGCCAATTGTTTTAACTGCAAAGTCAGAATAGGCACTTCCTGGTGTTCATGGGAAGATTAAAGAAGAGCGTTTGGGCATGGAAACGCTTGCTGGGGCTAGGGTGGGGGTGGGGGGTCTGAGAGGGTGTGACGAGGAACCGGTGACCGCTGCCCCAGCTGTGGGGGGGCCAAGGACCACCTCAGGCTTCGGATGCGCCTCTCAGCAGAACCCTGCCGTGTATTCTCCAAGGGGCGCGGGAGGGAAACCCCATCATCCACTTACGGGCAACGTGGCGTCAATACGCTCAGCGGATTCTCCCAAACCCCAAATCCTTCCAACACCGCCTCCCAAGCCCCGCACTCGAAAATACTGGCGAGAGCCGGAGAGTAATATTCTTGTGGCCGGAGCGTTCGCTAGGCCTGATGGAATCCATTTGGCAAGGAAAGGGTGTCTGTAGGGAGCCATTTTACAAGCCCGGCTCTTATCCTCTAGTCAAGCGGAGGCTTACTTGGGATTCCTGTAATAAGGTCACCACTGCTGACCTTACTGATCTTATCAGTTCGCCATTCCTCTCTCACTAGCCAATGCCCATGCCTGATCTGCCCAACGCCCATGCCTGATCTGCATTTTACTATTGTTCCTATGGGGGTCCAAGCATGCATACCGCCCCCTCCCACCAAGAGGTATAAGTATTGTAACTGCTGTGAATAAACTCTCCTCCTTCTGGCTCTGCGTCTCTTCGTTCGGTTGCGTCCCCTCCTTAGCCCCACGAAGGGTCCTCCCTGTGGGACAGGATGATGCCCGCAGGGGGGACCCCACATCTTGTCCTGTGTTTTCATTTCTGTCGAGTTGGCAGAAACTACCTCCCAGTGAAGACAGTCACTGGTGGAAGGTCGGATCCCTTTGTCCCGTGTTTCCATTTCTGTCGAGCTGGCAGAAACTACCTCCCAGTGAAGACAGTCACTGGTGGAAGGTTGGATCCCTTTGTCCTGTGTTTTCATTTCTGTCGAGTTGGCAGAAACAGCCTACCAGTGAAGCAGCCACTGGTGGAAGGCTTGAACCCCTTTGTCCTGTGTTTTCATTTCTGTCGAGTTGGCAGAAACAGCCTACCAGTGACCCTTTCTTTTCTCTTCTTGCTTTATGGCCTGCTTATCCTCTGTTTCCAAGGCTCCCTCAGTCTGTGGGGATGAGGCCACCCCCATGCACGGAACTGACTCCTCAAATTCTACTACTATAGACTCTGACCATCCTGCTTTCCTACCTGAGCCCTCCCAAGCGGAGGCACCTCCAAGACTTTAAAAAGAAAAACGGCAGTTGGCGACTGCTACAGGATCTACGAGCAGTAAATAAAACCATAGTCATTTTTGGGGCGCTTCAACCTGGACTGCCGTCCCCAGCAGCCATTCCTTCAGAAATGTATAAGACAGTACTTGATTTAAAAGACTGCTTTTTCTCAATTCCCTTGCATCCTGATGATCACCCCCGCTTTGCCTTTAGTTTGCTAGCTTCTAATTAGAAAGAGCCCAATGTACATTGGAGCAACCCCATTGTCAGGGGGATAAGATCAAAGATAATGTGGACGTCCATAAGGCAGGTTCAGGAATTTCAGTGTGAATGTGGTGAGTGGGTGCGCACCCTCGTGAAAGAAGGACCGGTCCGAGCGAGTGCAGGAGTGTGCTTTGTGCGTGTGCCTTTAGTGTGTGTGTAATTGTCTCATTGTCTTTCTCTTAGTTCTGCTTATTATTATCAGCAGAGAAGGCAGGAAAATGCAAGATCATGTGGTTAAGTGTTTAATAATATCAGGAAATAAAAGTATATCACTAAGGTAGCCTATCCCCAAATCTGATAAGAAGTCACTAGTTCCCTGCCTCAGAACTAGTCTTGACCAAGAAAGAAAAATGCTAGCATCTAACCACCTTAGGTTTCAACAATTTTGAAAAGGTTTTACCGGCTTATATCAACAAAAGCGCTTTCTTGACCCATTTTTAACAAGCAGGAAACGGGCTGGTCAGGCAGAGAAACGGGGAGCAATGTTCCCAATCGGCCAACAGGGCTTAACTTTGCCCTGGGGACTTGTTCCTTCCTTTCTCAGTCTATCAGTTTTTTCCTTGCCGTTTCTGAAGGGCCAGATCGATAGATCAACTGCAGATGTGTGCACATGTACGTGTGGTGTTTTTAGTGAACTTATTGTCTGTCTGTTTGTTTGTCTGTCTGTCTCTCTATGTGGAACACTTGAGTGCTGGAGCCAGAGTGAAAATCAGTGGTAAAAATTAGGCCTGGGGAAAACAGGATCATCTCAAGAGATCAGAGTGATATGCAGTTCAGCAATTTAAAGGATCTATGTGATTCTGGGGCCGGAGCGATAGCACAGCGGGTAGGGCGTTTGCCTTGCACGCGGCCGACCTGGGTTCGATCCCCGGCATCCCATATGGTCCCCCCAGCACCGCCAGGAGTAATTCCTGAGTGCAAAGCCAGGAGTAACCCCTGAGCATCGCTGGGTGTGACCCAAAAAAGCAAAAAAAAAAAAAAAAAAAAAAAAAGGATCTATGTGATTTTGGAACCTGTTAGATCAGGTTTAAACAAAGATTTCTAATTAGAATGTGGCGCCTACAACGAAATTGAAATTTTTAGTGAAATTAGAATTCACTAATAGTGAAATTTTTAGTGAAATAAGAATTCAGAGAGTGCAAGGCTTTATCTTATAAGCCTCAGCCAATTTTAATGAGGAATTTAGCTGTTTTTCAAGCAACAGAGGTACAGAAACCCTCAAAATAAACAAAGTTTACTTGTGTTTCCATAAACATTTGACAGTCCAAATGCTTTTCTTTCTATGCTATTATCAAAGTTTGGTTAAAAAAAAATATATATATATATAAATACCCAAAGGGCTTTTTCTGTGTTTGAAAGCATATTTGTATTGTGGAATTGATAAAGTTAGAAAGCTTGTGATTTGAACTAACTAAGGTACGAGAACTATTGAACTCAAGCCAAAGAAGATTTACTCATGTTTCATAAAAATTGATGGTTTAAAGGTCTTATGCTGTTGTGTAAATGTACATATGCATCTATATTGGATTATTAGAATGTGAGCTGAAATAGTTGTGGTTAAAAACAGGTTTGAAGAGTAATGGTTTAGTTAAAATATGTTTTTCTAGAGTTATAAAATTGGTTGCAAAATTTATTCTACAAGTGTTTTATTTGATCTGAGACTCGGTAACTAAAATTTCTATTGATACTTAGCAAAGAATTATAATAGATTAATCTCAGGTGTCAGCCTGATAGTCTAAAGCCATAGTATTGGGCCTTGGTTAAAGTTTGAGATGTGGGAACTTTTACTGACTATTGTTAAGTCAGTCTGTCCAGTACGTGAAAATGCATGTTATTATTCTGATAACTTTATTCATTGCAAAGCTTTGTCACCAGGTATCATACCTATCTTGGATCATCAGAGACCTTTGTACAGAAGTATGAGATCCTTAATGTTTTATGGTAGTCTATGGGTGTTTTAATCTTTATATTTGTGTTTTCCTAGAACTCTAAAGTTTTTTGAATATCTATAGAACTGACAATGCTTTTAAAATGGTATGGCAGAGTAGTTTTGTCATGTTAAATGAGATGATTGATAACTAGTGTCCAAATTTGGGAAATCATGTTGTACTGAGTTCAGTAAAATAAGAGTTTAAATTTGTGGGACGACTATAAGGAATATAGATGTATGTGTTAAGTCAGAAAGATAATGGATGCAGATATCATCAGTTGGAAAAAGGAAAGGATCCTGTTAAAGTGAAGTTGATTTTGAAATGGGTTGAAGGAAAGTTACAGGACAGAATGAATATAAAAGAATGTGTAGAAGGTTTGAGGTTGTGTTTGAAGGAAGGAAAGTGATCACTGTTCTAAGAAACTCTTTAAATCACATGCAGAAATTGTTCTAGTATGTTTTTTGGTAGGATCTATGGAAAAGATATTGGATAGATTGTCTGGACTCCTGTTACAGTGCTCTTAGATAATTGAATTCTTCAAAAGTTGTGGAAATCAAGGGTTTTTCAAATGGGATTAAATGAATTAGACATGTTTAACTGTACACTGGACTCCCAGTACAGTGCTCTTATTAATGGGAAGTCAAGGTTTTCAACATGGGATTGAATGGGTTAAATATGATGTTAAATTGTACACTTTCTCTACAGATTTTAGATTCTTTGGCTAGGAACTACAACAAATGGGTGTGTTGCATCTCACTGTGAGTAAAGTGAAATGTTTTTCTCTTCTTTGTACCTTTGGTATGTTTTTGATGCTTCGTGGCACTATGTTGGTTTGCATAAATCCAGACAAAAGTCTTTCCTCTCTGTAATAGGGTCTACCCCTCATGCAGACAGGAAAATCAATTATGGGACCCCACAGGTGTCAGTCTGTGTTTGGATTCAGAGGGGGAAAACAACAACAACAACAACAAAATACGTTGGCTGGTGATAGTGAGAGGACTCTGGTGTAGGGCAGGCGGTTTTTGCAAACCCTCGGCAATGAAGCCGGACTCCAGACAAAAGCCACACTCGCACCCTTCTCAGACCCCTTCGGGGAGACCCCTTTTGGGCGGGAGAGGCGCAGGGACACCAGGTGGCTACGTGGAAACTCCACGGAGCTACATTTCCCTTCTGGTCTTTCCCAATCACTGAGAAGTTGACGGGAAGTGTCCCATGGCTCTTGTGAATTTTCTATTTGGGGAAACTTTATTTATTTATTTATTTATTTATTTATTTATTTATTGCTTTTTGGGTCACACATGGCTATGCACAGGGGTTACTCCTGGCTCTGCACTCAGAAACCACCCCTGGCGGTGCTCAGGGGACCCTATGGGATGCTGGGAATCGAACCTGGGTTGGCCTCGTGCAAAGCAAACGCCCTACCCGCTGTGCTATCACTCCAGCCCCTGCTTGGGGAAACTTTAGCCATGAAAGGGCTGCGGCTCTCAGGGGGTCATTTCAAGACACACCATTGTAAGGGCGAGACTCATGCCATGACAGGCGGCAGAAATGAGAAAAATCAGGTGGGCCTCAGGTTTAGTCCCTGGAACTGAAACATATTCAGATTCCCAGCAATAAAACAATGCAGAATCAGCCCACCTGAGACCCCCTAGGAAAGCTCCTGGCCCAGCAAGTGGGTTCAATGAATCCATTCTCACGATGCCCCCAAAATTGCTTTTTGTTAACTCTAAAAGAACGAGAAGTCTCTGTAATCATAAAATTGGTACTGTTACTGGAAACTATTGTTTAGCTGTTGCCTGACCACTGTTACCCTAGACACTCATCAAAGCACCTTTGTTTGGTAACTAAGATTTTTCCGGAACAATAAGGCATGGACTGTTTCTGTCATCAAACCCTATATAAACTGCTCGCTGCCTGAAGTCGGGGGTCAAGGGACCACTCTGTGGGTGAGAGAGTTGACCCCAGTAGACTGGAATAAAACTCCTATTGCTTTTGCATTATTGCATTCATTAAAAAACATATAATTTTGCATTATGTGTTTCTGTCCATCTCGCCGCTTGGGAACCCAGAATCCTGAGCTCAATACATCCAATTTGGACCGTCTTGCAAGAACCCCCCTGACCTCAGGGGGGGGGGGTGGGGGTGGTGCAAGGTATAGCTGGGTGGTGAGCTCGTGGTCTAAAGGCCGTGTGGGCGCCCATGGGCGCATTTTGCTCCTTCCTTTCCTCGAGTTAACGGCCACGGGAGCAAGCAGGGCCTGGGGTGCGAGCAGGCTGCTGACCGCCCTGCGTGCCTCTTTCGTGGACCTGCGTGGCAGTGCCCTGGCCAGCTCTTCCGAGGGGTCAGGAAAGCACCAGAGCTGGGCTCAGGGCTCAGTTTACCCCTCGGCTTTCCCTGGCACGGTCAAAGCGCAGCCAGCCAGAGCCCCTGGAGAGAATGAATGGCTCTGGGCTGTGGGGTCCACCCCAGCCTGGCAGAAAGCTTGCCTGGAGATCTGAAAGGAGGCTGACCCCGGGGCTATGGGGACAGTCTGACCGGGATCACTGGAGAGGGCACCCAGCAAATTGGCGTCTCCTACCGAAAGCTGCACAGGGGCCGGCACCTATTTTCCCTCGTGTACACGAAGCGTCAGGGTAACTCACGTCACCCCTGCAACAAGCAGGGAAGTCTGTGGGGGGTTAGGGACAGGCGCAATGACCAGCAATGACCCTCTGGAGAGGGTCAGGAAGGCGTCGCCAAGTCACTTCCGTTCCGACCCCTGCTGACTTCGCTTGAGGTCCAGGGCTTGAGAAGAAAAAGTGACGCCCATGGTCAGACCACCGTGGGGTGGCTGATTCCTCCGTTCCATCAAGGGGGACGAGGATGGGGCAAGCTGGCGGTCGAGTCAGACACATCCTTGGTCCGTCCGCAGGGCCGCTGGCAGCAGCTGAGCCCAGGCCCGTTGCAGAGGAGGGGCTGCCGGGCACATGTGAGTCAGGAGTCTCCAGAGCCTGAGTCTCGGGTGGGGGGGCCATGACCCAGGCTAGTCCCAGGGCTGCTTTAGTGACCCGTTAGCCCCGAGCCCACTGGCTCCTCCTTCACGGTACTGAACCTTGACATTAGGGATGCAAAGACAGACTCGTAAGAAACGGGCCGTGGTGGGGCTGGAGCGATAGCACAGCGGGGAGGGCGTTGGCCTTGCACGCGGCTGACCCGCGTTCGATCCCTGGCATCCCATAGGGTCCCCCGAGCACCGCCAGGAGTGATTCCTGAGTGCAGAGCCAGGAGGAACTCCTGTGCATTGCTGGGTGGGACCCAAAAAGAAAAAAAAAAAGGGGGCCCTCCAGTACGCTCAGGGAAGGGAGGGTGTGTCCTGATGGGACCCCCGGGAAGGCACCCTGGGTCGTTGTCTGGGGGCATGGTTTCCCTACGGCATTTCTGTGGGTCATGTTGAAGGCCGCATCCTTTCCTCTGCTGTAGCTCTGATGCTTCTGAGGTGCCTCCCCCCTGCCTCCACCCCAGCCTTGGGGACAAGGGGTGTCTCCGAAGAAGAACCAGCACTTTCCAGCTCCCTCCCCTCCCTGTCCTTTTTATTTTTATTTTTATTTTATTTTATTTTATTTTTTGCTTTTTGGGTCACACCTGGCGATGCACAGGGGTTACTCCTGGCTCTGCACTCAGGAATTACCCCTGGCTGTGCTCAGGGGACCATATGGGATGCTGGGATTCGAACCCGGGTCGGTGGCGTGCAAGGCAAACGCCCTATCCGCTGTGCTATCGCTCCAGCCCCCAGTCCTTTTTATTTTTAATTCTTTGGGTCACACCTGGCGATACACTCAGGAATTACTCCTGGCAGTGCTCGGGGGACCCTATGGGATGCTGGGAATCGAACCGGGGTCGGCCACGTGCAAGGCCAACACCCTCCCCGCTGTGCTGTCGCTCCAGCCCCCTCCCTGTCTTGTTTTCTAAGCGAAGGTCGGAAGGCCGAGCTGTCTGAAATCAGTGAAGCCAGCATTCCCTTGGAGAGAGATCCCCTTCCCTCCCCTCTCCCCCCTGCCAAACTTTGACCGTTGCAACATCGCTTCGTCCCAGAAAAGTGGGTGGGAGGTGGGGAAGACGAATGGGGGAGACGATCACGGATCACGGAGCCTGTGGCTGCCAGGAAAATCTCGCTCGGATCCAGTTCAAGTCGTCCTCAGTGTCAAAGGCAGTGACTCCCAGAGAACTGATTTTAAGATGCTGGAACCAAAAATAGCCACGCCAGGCCTGACGCTGGGGGTAGGCGCGGGGGAGACTCTGCCCACTGGGGAACAGGGCCTGGGGGTGGGGGGGGGGGTGGTGTCTGCTGAGGATCAGGTGGCCGCAGGAGGGGCCGATGGCCAGGATTTCCAGGGAAGGGGGGGAGGGGATGGAGTGGGGCGGGGAGGGGATGGAACTTCCAAATATCCTGGCCACAGGAGATGTCCCCCGAGTCACAGATCGAAGATGCGCGCACGCCCAGTCCCCTAAGGACAGAGGCCCCAGCCGTGGCATCTCTGGGACAGACCCACCGCCAGGGCAGGCCCGTGGCATAAGCAACATCTGGCGAGGCACTGGGTGGCCTTGGGCGCTGTCTGGGCCCTCTGGGAGGTTCCGATTTCAGGAGAAAGTGGAGCAAGTGGACTCAGGAGAGCCCAGAAATTTGGGGGGTGTGCGTGCGTGTGTGGTGGGGGTCTTCTCAGAAGCTGCTTCTCAGAAGGGCTGTCCTGACAGGCGATGGGGCCTGGCATTATTTTAATGGAGAAAAGGCCAGGAGACAGGAGGGAAGGAAACAGAACGAGGGTTTCCACAGCGCCTTCCTCCCTCTCTGCCGGCTCGCTTCCCTTCCCTTCCTGGCCTCCTGTCTTTCTTCCTCTTTCTCCCTCCCTTTCTTCCTTTCGCCCTTTATTTTTCTCCCTTTCTCTTCCTTCCTTCTTTTTGGGTCACACCTGGCGATGCTCAGGGGACCATATGGGATGCTGGAAATCAAACCCAGGTCTGCCGCATGCAAGGCAAACACCCTACTCGCTGTGCTATCGCTCCAGCCCCCTTCCTTCCTTTCCCTCCTTCCTTCTTTCCTACCTTCCCTTCTTTCTTCCTTCCTTCCCTTCTTCTTCCCTTCTTTCTTTCTTTCTTTCTTTCTTTCTTTCTTTCTTTCTTTCTTTCTTTCTTTCTTTCTTTCTTTCTTTCTTTCTTTCTTTCTTTCTTTCTTTCTTTCTTTCTCCCTTTCTCTTTCTTTCTTTCTCTTTCTTTCTTTCTTCCTTCCTTCCTTCCTTCCTTCCTTCCTTCCTTCCTTCCTTCCTTCCTTCCTTCCTTTCTTTCTTTCTTTCTTTCTTTCTTTCTTTCTTTTCTTTCTCCCTCCCTTTCTTTCTCCCTCCCTCCCTCCCTTTCTTTCTTTCTTTCTTTCTTTCTTTCTTTCTTTCTTTCTTTCTTTCTTTCTTTCTTTCTTTCTTTCTTTCTTTCTTTCTTTCTTTCTTTCTTTCTTTCTTTCTTTCTTTTCTTTCTCCCTCCCTTTCTTTCTCCCTCCCTCCCTCCCTTTCTTTCTTTCTTTCTTTCTTTCTTTCTTTCTTTCTTTCTTTCTTTCTTCCTTCCTTCCTTCCTTCCTTCCTTCCTTCCTTCCTTCCTTCCTTTCTTTCTTTCTTTCTTTCTTTCTTTCTTTCTTTTTCTTTCTTTCTCTCTTCCTTTCATTTTTGAAATCTTAAACCCCATTTCTGGCTTGCATTTGGTAGGATTCCTGTTCTGGCTTTTATTAAAACCAGATTTTATGTGGTCAGAATTCTCCCTCTAAACAGGCACTTTAAGCAGGCATAAGGCTCCTGACCACGGTCCTCTCTCTCTCTCTCTCTTCTCCTCTCTCTCTCTCTCTCTCTCTCTCCCTCCCCCTCTCTCAGGTGACCCCCCCCCCCACCACAGGGCCTCAGGGAGCAGCCTCCCAGAGCACTGAGCTGGCCCGAAACTTGAAGGCTCAGCACAAAACCGCCAAACTTCCCTCTTTCCCTCTGAACTCTTGTTTCTGTTTTCCATTTGAGACTCTTGGCCAGGCCGGCCAGAGCAAGTCAAGTCTGGCTTGAACTTGAGAATGTTCTAGAAGTTTTGAAAAACACCACTGCTCTCTCATATATTCTCTTCCCCCTGACCCCTGGCAAGCACCTAGCGACTCCCCTTCTCAGTCCCGAGTTCGCTGAATCCTGCCCCGTATGGGAGGCTCAGGCTGGGGAACATCCAGGATGACCCTGTCCTCCCCCCAAAAACAAACAGGTCAGCGCCCCGAAGTGCCTTTCCCTCCCCGAGGGCACTGGCGACCCCCACGCTTAGAAGCCCGAAGACACAGCAGCCGTGCAAGCAGGCAACACACGCGTCTCACGCCAGGACAGGACCCGACACCCCTTCCCGAATGCTCCGGCTCTTTCTGACAGCAAAACAGACAAAGTGCCCGGCGCCAGGGGTCAGGGTGGGCTGCCCACTCCCACCCCTCCAGGCACCTGAGGTCCTGACACCACCCTTGGGTGCTGGCTGCAGTGAACTCCATGTAAACGTGTGTGCGCGCGTGTGTGTGTGCGCGCGTGCGTGCGTGTGTGTTTACAGGGGAGACAGTGCAGAGTGGGGTGGCCCAGTTCTGTAGCAGGAAGGGAAGACGTCTGTCTTCCTCTCTGTCCTTCTGTCCTCTGCACCCCGCAGCCAGTGCCTGGACACTTTTCTGTTGTCGCCACTGGCCAGGGGGCAGAGGGAGGCGGGTGCCCCAGGGCGCAGAGGGTCCCTGGGGGGCAGCCTGGGTCAGACACCCAGCCCCACTCCCCTACACAGGGGACAAGCCCCATCTCGGGGAGGGGCGGGGTGAGCCCCTCATAGGACGATGGCACCTCCTATAAACTGGAGCTCAGTTCTGGAGAAATGGGAATCCAAGCTGTGTGGTACACACGGATACCCTCTCTCCATCTCTCCCTCTCGCCCTCTTTCTCTCCCTTTCTCTCTCTCTCTCTCTCCCTCTTTCCCTTTCTCCCTCTTTCTTTCTCTCTTGTGCATGCACACACGTGGCATGCATGTACCCATAAACACACACACTCGCACGCATGCACACTCATGAGTGTGCATGCGCAGCCCCACACATACATACACATGCGTACACACATGTGCGCAGATATGCACTTGCACATACTCACACTCACTCACTCACACAGAGATTTGAAAGCGTCCATCTCTCCCTTTGATGTGGACTTTGAAGAGTACCAAGCACCACGGTGCTTTCCGGGGAGTGAACGCCCTGAGTCCTTAGCCCGCTGGGGTCTGGGCGACCACCTTTGGGGCTGGTCCCGCCCAATGAGTGAGGCACCTTGCTGCAGACAGTGTGCTGGTAACGGGACCCCAACCACATCCCTCTTTAAAAGCCTTGTCAGGCTCCCTGTCCTCTGACACCTCACGCCTGAACACGGCCACCAGGGGGTGGGGGCAAAGTCCTTCCCCTGTCTGCAGCCCACCAGGAAAGGTTTTTTTTTCTTTGTGCAATGTCCAGTGACTCAATCCCATGAATCAGCTGAATGAAAGACTCATTTTGCTGTAAACTGGCCAGCACTGGGCCTTCCCCAAGCCCCCGATTTAGAGGTGGACCCCCCAACCCACGTCCTTCGACTCTCAACATTTCAGATTCTGAGACGATTTATTCCGACTAACTGAAGTGGCAGTGGTCAGAATAGGGACAGACCTTAAGCTGCCTTTATTTAGGGACTGGCTTGTCCCTCGGCTAGGCGGTCCTGTGACTCCAGGAACCTGAGCTTCTGCCTCCTGGAGTCCCTTACAAGCGTGGCAGGCTGCCCGGCTGCATTTTATTTTATTTTGCTTTTTGGGTCACACCCGGCGACACACAGGGGCTACTCCTGGTTCTATACTCAGGAATCACTCCTGGCGGTGCTCAGGGGACCATATGGGATGCTGGGATTCGAACCCGGGTTGGCCGCATGCAAGGCAAACGCCCTACCCGCTGTGCTATCGCTCCAGCCCCCTGGCTACATTTTAATGGACCTTGGTGAGGGCTAATGAGACAGGGCTTCGGGGGCCGGTTCAGAGGGCAGGTAGATATTCTCCTTGGGGTCCCCAGAAGCGGCCACTGGGCTAGCCACTTCTCCCTCACGGCCTACACACAGCTGCCCCGGGGTCACTCTTTGGCGCCGTTATTCTGTTTGTGCCCATATCAAAGACTCGGAAATGACTCCCCGGCCCGCCGCCCCCTGGGGGAAACCGCACCGCAAACATGGATGAGACCATCTTTGCAATGCTCTGTTGGAGGCTTTGTCTGTCATGCAGTGAGAAGAGAACCAAAGAGCATCCCCCCTTGCCCCCAAACACACAAAACAAAACAACCCCAAACACTGCCTCCCACCCCCCGCCCGCCCCGCTCCCCTTTCTGTTCTCTGCACGACACTTACCTGGGGACGCTGGGAGGGGCCCGCGTGGGTCGAGACGGGACTTGTGGAGGGGCCCCGAGCGAGTCGCTGCTGTTGGGGAAGGGGGGCAGGGGGCCCGGGCGGAATGGAACGGGGGGCGCCCCCGAGTGGGGGCCGGGAGAGGGGATGGCCGGAGCGGGCCCGCGGCTGGAGGCTGGCCGGGGGATAGGGGTGTTCAGTGCCGGCTTCCTTTGGTTGGTGGGGCTTGGAGGGGGTGACCTGGGGAAAGAGAGACCGAGCTTTGCACTTCCTGCGTCCGTCCGGAGTGGCCTCTAGATGTCAACGCAGGGGCTGGGGCGATAGCACAGTGGGGAGGGCGTTGGCCTTGCACGCGGCCGACCCCGGTTCGATTCCCAGCATCCCATAGGGTTCCCCAAGCACCGCCAGGAGTAATTCCTGAGTGCAGAGCCAGGAGTAACCCCTGTGCATTGCCGGGTGTGACCCAAAAAGCAAATAAATTTTTTAAAAAATAGGTGTCAATGCGTCCCGGGTCTCTGCTGGAGGGATGGGGGTGCAGGGGAGACAGCTACAGGGGGAAGGAACTTTCCCTTACCCACCAGCCTTCTGGGGAAACCAATGGAGAAGGTTCTGGAGCCACTTTAATATAACGGGGCCCACATCCGGTGGTGCTCACAAGGACCATCACAGGGACGGAACCGGGGATGGGATTGGGGATCGAACCAGAAGCCTTGGCATGTGTGAAGCATCTGCCCTACCACTCAAGATGCCCTGCCACCCCCCACCTCTGCACCCGCTCCCATCCCCCCCGTCCTTCCTTTTAAACTTTTTTCTATGGGAGATCCCTTCTTGCTGCATGATCCCACCACATCCCATCCCAAGAACACCCCATTCCATAACTTCCTCTTCCAGAAGATTCCTACCGTAGTCTTCCCATGACTGGGTAAACGCCCCCCCTCCACCAGCACCCCCTTTCAGGCTCATTGTTACCATGCCCAGTGGCGATCCTTTTCACGGGCTGTAGAGTATTCCACTCGGGGTAGGGGGGCTATCGTGTGCTTGTGTTTGAAGGGTGCTGGGAACTGGCTCCCTACCTGCGGGAGTGCTGGATCCAGGAGTCATCCACGGGTGGCGGCGCGGGCGTGAAGGTGGTGGCGGTGTTGATGTCGCCGACGATGCCCAGGGCCTCCTTGAGGGCCTGGTACATGCGCAGCATCTCGTCACGCCGCTGGGCCTGCTCGGCCGACTCCTCCATCAGCGTGTTCTGGTCCTCCGAGGAGTAGAGCTGCGCCAGGAGCTCGGAGTTGATGAACTCTTTCACCTGCCAGGCCGCGGGACCACGGGGCAGTGAGCCTCCGCGCCCAAGGTCCCGCTTTCCACGCCCGCGTTCTTCCCCCAGCCCCAGGTCCAGGGACCAGCTTCCGGGGTCCCCGGGCTGCTGGCTCCCCTAAGAGTCATTCCTGCTAGTTCCTCTCCCTCCCACGGCGTCTTCCCCAACCCTGTGGAATGATGGTGAAGCCCTTGCACATCACTGTCATCTTTTTTGTTTTGTTTTGTTTTCTTTTTGGATCACACCCAGAGATGCACAGGGGTTACTCCTGGCTTATGCACTCAGAAATTACTCCTGGTGGTGCTCAGGGGACCCTATGGGATGCTGGGAATCGAACCCGGGTTGGCCGCGTGCAAGGCAAACACCCTACCCGCTGTGCTATTGCTCCAGCCCCAACAATCACTCATCTTGAAGGAGGAATTTATTTTTTTCATTTCGTATGAGTGAATCACCGTGAGATACAGTTACAGACTTACAAACTTTCGTGCTTGCATTTCAGTCATACAATGGTCGAGTGTCCATCCCTCCACCAGTGCCCATTCTCCACCACCAATGGTCCCAGCATCCTTTCCGCTACCCCCAGCCCGTCCCTTCCACCCCACCCCGCCTCTGTGGCAGGGCATTCCCTTTTGCTCTCTCTTTCTCTCCTTTTTGGTGGTATGGTTTGCAGTAGAGGTGTTACATGGCCATCACGTTTGGTCTATAGTCTACTTTCAGCCCACATCTCCCATCCCGAATGGCCTTTCGAAGGAGGAATTTGTACCAACGACTGACTAGGAAACACAGAACCACACTTATGACAATCAAAAAAAAAATTCAGGCTTGGGTCACCTGCCTGAGGTCACACAGGACTGAGTTCAAGCGCAAATCTGGTGTTTCGTGGGTCTCTCCGTTCCTCAAATGAGCATAGCACACTTTGGGCCTTTATTATTATTATTATTATCATTATTATTATTTTGCTTTTTGGGTCACACCCGGCGATGCACAGGGGTGACTCCTGGCTCTGCACTCAGGAATCACCCCTGGCGGTGCTCAGGGGACCCTATGGGATGCTGGGAATCGAACCCGGGTAGGCCGCGTGCAAGGCAAACGCCCTACCTGCTATGCTATTGCTCCAGCCCCCACACTTTGGGCCTTTGTTGATTGATTGGTTGATTGATTGCTTTTTTGGGTCACACCCGGCGATGCTCGGGGGCTTCCTCCTGGCTCTGCACTCAGGAATCACTCCTGATGGTGCTCAGGGGACCCTATGAGATGCCAGGGTTTGAACCTGGGTTGGCTGCATGTAAGGCAAATGCTTTCCCTGCTGTACTATCACTCTGGCCCCCACTTTGGTCTTTAGAAGATGGTTTCCCCAGCAGTGTCTCCATTTCACACGGGTAAACTAAGCATCCCAGTGAACCCGGGACCAGAAGAAGTAACTGACTCGGCTTTGGTTCATCTTCTTTTTCCTGTTAAGCGAGAGAGCTCAGAGCCAGAGGCCCATTCAGACTAACGACCGTGGCCGTAAAACATGTGACTTGGGGGGCGGGGGGCCGGAAGACACACGGCTTCACCCCACCCTGCAGCTGAGCTTATACATCGTTTCCCAGAGGTGAAATCCAAACTGCTCTCGGCCTATGAGTTGGGAAACCCAGAGTGATGCACACGTGGGGGTCAGCTAAGAGACAAGGCATTCGGGGGTCGGGAGGGGGTGGTATGGCAGGGCATGGGCCGCAGCTGCTGGAAGGGAACGTGGGCCAGATCACCTGGGCCCAGATGGGACCACCTCGCGTGCCAAGGGAACGCGTTTAAACTGGATCCACTTGGCGAGGGGGAGGCTTGTTAGCGAGGGAGTGGAACAGGACGAGAACACTGGGAGGAATTCCTCGGGCTGTGGCTGAAAGGGTCTGCAGGGGTGATGGCAGGAGACTCTGACAGATGACTGCAGGTGGCTGATGAGACGAAGGCTGGTTTCGAGAGTGGCGGGCAGGCGAGAGGAGGTGGAAATGGTGTCACGGAGGACTGGGTGTGTTTTTTTTTTTTTTTGGCTTTTTGGGTCACACCCAGTGATGCTCAGGGCTTGCTACTGATTCTGCACTCAGGAATTACTCCTGGCAGTGCCCGGGGGACTATATGGGATGCTGGGGATCGAACCTGAGTTGGCTGCGTGCAAGGCAAATGCCCTCCCTGCTGTACTATTGCTCCAGCCCCTGGGTGTGATCTATCTACCTACCTACCTACCTATCTATCTATCTATCTATCTATCTATCTATCTATCTATCTATCTATCTATCTATCTATCTAATCTATCTATCATCACTGTCATCCCATTGTTTGTTGATTTACTCGAGTGGGCACCAGTAATGTCTCTGTTACACTCAATCTTGAGATATTAGCAGCCTCTCCTTACTCGTCTTTTCCAATGATTAGAGGCTCTTTCAGGGTCAGGGGAAAGAGACCTGTCGTTACTGTTTTTGGCATATCAAATATGCCACGGGGAGCTTGCCAGGCTCTGCCGTGCGGGCAGGATACTCTCAGTAGCTTGCCGGGCTCTCCGAGAAGTATGTATATATCTTTCACTGTATTTGGGATATGAATACGCCATGGGGAACTTGCAAGGCTCTCCCAGCGGGCAATAGACTCTTGGTAGCTTGTCAGGTTCTCCAAGAGGGAGAACAAGGCTACTAGATGCTTCTGGGAGCTTGGTCTTATAGTCTCTGGATGTTGGTCATTGGTGGGATTACACAGCGCTGCGGGCAGTTTGTGGGTGTGGCTGCCAAGCTACTGGAAAATGGGGGGTCTGGGTGGAGAAGACCCAGTCCCAATCCGAGCAGGCTTAGAGATACATATGTGTGTGTGGGCATATATATATATATATATATACACATATATTATTAGTTTTTTATGAAAGAGCGACCTGGAGATTATTTATGGGACAGAAGATTTCAGAACTTCACTGGAATGCACAGCTTCATGGACCGCTGCTTGAACGGTGATATTTCAATCTACAGGCTTTCCAGGAATGTCACCGTCCCTAACACAAGAAATAATCGTTGTCTGGGCTGGAGCAATAGCACAGCGGGTAGGGCGTTTGCCTTGCACGCGGTTGACCCGGGTTCGATTCCCAGCATCCTAAATGGTCCCCTGAGCACTGCCAGGAGTAATTCCTGAGTGCATGAGCCAGGAGTAACCCCTGTGCATCGCCAGGTGTGACCCAAAAAGAAAAAGAAAAAGAAAGAATTGTTGTCATCCAAAACTACATTGGGGCTTCCGTATTCTGGCAGGAGAGCTCGGCCTCCAACTTTGACGCCGGGTGGATCTCTCCATCCTCCCCTTTAGAGTCCGAACCATCGGCAGCGGCCGTAGCTTGCAACGCCTTTCCTTGAGATTCCTCAGGAAGCGTAACGCCTCCTTCAGCTGCACCTTTCAACTGACACGCGGGCCAAGAATGGGAGAAATGTTCTAAATGCCTGTCCAGCTCTGCCACCGACTGCCACCTCCTGGACCTCACACATGCGCCGCCGAACGGAGGGACCCGTGGGGGCAATTTTGATATGAAGGGCCAGGATGGAGAAGAGGCACATTCCCACCCCGCAGAAAGTGGGGGTCTGCCGAGCGGTGGAGCAGAACATCCAAAGTCAAGAAGGAGAGCTAGGGGCTGGAGCAACAGCAAGGAGGGCGTTAGCCTTGCACGTGGCCAACCTAGGTTCAATTCCCAGCAATCCATATGGTCCCCCGAGCACTGCCAGGAGTAATTCCTGAGTGCAGAGCCAGGAGTAACCCCTAAGCATCGCCGGGTGTGACCCAAAAAGCAAAAATAAATAAATAAATAAATAAAAGAAGGAGAGCTAGAGGAAAGACAGGGAGAGGACGCCCCCTTCCTTGCAGTTAACGCCCCTTGAAACATGCTCTCAGGCAATCCCCTGTGAGCGATGAGCACTGTCCCGTCTTCCCGGGCGGGGCTCAGGGGGCACTCGATGAGGCAAGGCAGCTCGGACCCAGAGGCAGAGCTCTGTCCTGGCGACGGCCATCGGCCGGGCTGAGGGCGCTCGAAGCTTCCTGGAGCATCACTTCGAAAGAATCAGTTAAACCGCATTTCCAAGAAGCCCCTTACAAGAACAGATTCAAAGCAGATCTGAGCTAAGAAGCAACTGTCAAACAAACCACGGGAGAAAACGAAACAAAAATCCCCAAATCGAAAATCGAAGGGGCCTCTCTCAGTCAATCAGCTCGGGCGCCTCAAAACCCCGCACCCCGGAACTTGCAGCCAGCCCGAAGAGGGAGACATGTTCTGGCGCCTGTGGGGATTCCTGGGGTGGGGGGTGTGAGAGATGAGTCCACAGAGGCCAGCAAGGACAGACGCGGAGACCCTGCACCAGGGGCGCGGTCGTCTGCACAGTCGCAGTGATGAAATGAAAGAGGGAACCTTTGTTTTACACGATGCTTACCGGTGAGTGGACAAAAAGGTTCTCATTTCGGGGGCTGGAGCAATAGCATAGTGGGGAGGGCTTTTGCCTTGAATGTGGCCGACCCGGGTTCGATTCCCAGCATCCTATAGGGTCCCCTGAACACCGCCAGGAGTAATTTCTGAGTGCATGAGCCAGGAGTCACCCATGTGCATCGCCGGGTGTGACCCCAAAAGAAAAAAAAAAGTTCTCATTTTGGCAGAACAGGGGTACGGGTGGGGGGGATGACGGGATGCTGGTGTGAGTGCAAAGGGAGAACGGAGAGAAAAACACCCCCTCACCGCCCCCCACTCCCCGAAACACACAGCCCTCCAGCTGAGTTCTGGTCAGCATTGCACTATGGGAACTGGAGACATAGCGCAGTGCCTTGCACGTGGCTGACCAGGTTTTTACTCCTGCCGTGTGTCTCTGGTCCCCTCACACACGGCAGGAGTAACCCCTGAGCATCCTCGGGCTGTGGCCCCCAAACCAACAACAACAACAACAACAACAACAACAATCCCAGCTGAACTCCATTTCATTCTGCGCGGAAACCTGAGCAAGCCTTTCTTCCCCCCGTGCCAGCCTTGTAGGTGGAGTTGGGAGCAAAGGTCGGTGGGCACCTTGGGGGGCATTTCCAGACACGCTGGGGGCTTTCTGAGTTGACTGTGTATCGAGAGCACAGATGCTCGAGTCAAGGATTATTGGTGACCCTGACGGGCCAGGAGGCTTTGGTTGGATGGCGTTTTGAAAGCGTCTCCCAGAAGGCTTTCACGGAGCGCGCGCGGGACCTGAAATAATATTTATGCTTTTCATTATAGCACCTCCAAGCCCCTCCAGCTCGCGCTGGTCTGCACAGCCCTTCTCGCACCCCGGCTCATTCCAGCTCCCACTTCGACTCCGCGGGCTCCATAAACAGACTTGGCCGGCCTGCGTCCTTCTGCGGAGCGGAAAGGAATGCAAGGTCATTAAAACTCCTTCCACATGCTCCGCTCTCCCTGGCTTTAACCCTTCCCTGGCCGCCTCGCCCTCTTTCTGGATCTCAGGCCGTCTTTGTCTTTGTGACCGAGTCTGTGGCATGGCCCCTGTGCGCGGAGCCGCGCCTGGAGTTGGCGCGTCCCCGGTGGCTGGCCCCGGAGTGTCGGGGGTGGGGATGAGTCTGTGGGCCGGGATGTGGCAACTGCCACGTTCCTGGAGAAGTTTCCAGCTGCTTGGTTTGGGAGAGGGGCTGGACCAGCGCCTGGGGGATGCTCCGGCTCCCCACAGTTCTCTCCACAGAGTCTCTCTCCCTTTCCCGGGGGGTATTTAGCTCCTTCTTGAAAGAGGGATGCTCTTCCACTCACGCAGGACAAGCAAGGACCCCCCGGATTACGACCCCAAGCTGGAGAGTGTGCAGAGTTAGTCTCCGGCGTCAGAAATGAATCCAAGCGTTCTCCCTGACGACACGGTGTCAGGGGTCCCCTCCCCATGCCCGTCAGGACCCGTTTCTTTTTTATTCTTTTTCTTTTTTTGCTTTTGGGTCCCACCCGGTGATGCTCAGGGGCTACTCCTGGCTCTGCACTCAGGGATCACTCCTGGCGGTGCTTGGGGGACCCTATGGGATGCCGGGGATCAAACCCAGGTTGGCTGCGTGCAAGACAAACGCCCTCCCCGCTGTGCTATCGCTCTGCCCCCAGGACTCATTTCTTGAGCAGGACTCTGAGTTCATTCTTGACACAAGTGCGTGCTCTGGCACTTCTCTCGGGCTCTTGTCATCTCCCATAGCGATCGTGTAGGGCCACCCTCCCCTTCACACGCACATCAGTCACAGAAAGTTCGGCAAGCAATGCACATGTCACCAACGAAAGACCCGAGACAAGAGTGAAGGTGGCACTGGGGACGGGGTGGGGGTCCCCGCCACAGCTCACACGCCCAGTGTGAAATGTCTCTGGGTCCCGACAAAACCGCGGGGAGCGGCAGAGTCTGCAACCCTATCCCGAAAGCCTTTCCAGCACATTCCAGTGAAATGTGCTGCGGGAAGGACCTGCCACGCATCCCCAAGTGGGAACAGGCATTTGGAGAAGGTGGACCTGGCTTCTGGGGTATCCAACACGTTCTGCACTACCTCAACCGGCATGAGTCACTTTAATTAATCACTGGGGAACAAGGGGCACCTTGTGGGTGGCTGTCCTGGGGTGCTGTCCACCCTTGGCCATGCTTTTAGAATTAGGCTGGAACCGCTCCCCGGAGGCACCTAGAAAAAAGTCTGCAGAGAAGTCCCCCACCTCCCCGCCAAAGCAGCCTGCCTGGAGGGTCCCCTGCCCCCGCCCTCCCGTGTGCGTGAACTCTGGGTTCCCGAGCCAGACTCTGCGCCTCTGACCGTGGCCCCGTCCGGGGCGGCCGCCTGCCTGTCGTAAACTTGGAGTTTCTTTGTGCCGCTGGTACCTGGAATGTGTAAGCGACGGAGCAGCTGCCGCTGGTCAATAGACAAAGGCTTACAGTGTGTCTGAGTCCCGGCCCACGGGCGCCTTTCGACTCCTTAAGCAGTTCCATATGGAGCGGTGCGTGGCGGGCAGCAAAAAAAAACGCCAACTCCGAGGGGCCGCTGGGCTGTGTGCACCTCGGGCTGCAGCCGTCCCGACCACCGGGCACAGCGGCTCTGCCCATCAGCAGAAGCCCCCAAAATCGAAGCCCCCTCCCCCAGGCCCCCTTTGAACGTTTTAACTGGTTTGGGAGGAACAACGCGATTTCCCATCCCAAAGCGTTGGGGAAAGCGGCAGGGTGAAGGGGGTGGAATTCAGAGGGAGCTCTCTGACTCGAGGGTAGGTTGTCCCGCTGTCGGAGTGAAAAAGCCGCACATCAGCACGACATGGGGCTGAGTTGTCTGCTGTGTCGCAGGCCCCCATACTTCTGGACACTTCGGGAATGCTTGAGACGGCTTGAGATGGCTTCCCCTGCCGCGACCATCAGATGGCTTAAAAATATAAGCCTGGTTTTAGAAGGCCAGTAGATGGGTTTTTACATACACAGTAAGAACAGAAGAGGCTGGAGCAAGAGCACAGCGGGGAGGGCATTGGCCTTGCTGTGAACATGGCTGACCCGGGTTCGATTCCCAGCATCCCATAGGATTCCCTGAGCACCACCACGGGTAATTCCTGAGTGCAGAGCCAGGAGTAACCCCTGTGCATCGCCGGGTGTGACCCAAAAAGAGAAAGAAAAAAAAGAAAAAGAAAAGAAAACAAAAACCAGAAAACTACAGTTGCCGGTATTGCAGTTTAAAAAAACAAACACAAAAGAGGTTATTTAAAAGAATATTTTTGGCAGTGAGGTAATAGAGGGCGCAAGGCATCTGCTTCGCGTGTGGCCTGTCCTGGTTCAATAATCCGGCGCTGCCAATGGTCCCCTGAGCACCGTCAGGTGAGGCCCCAGCCCCTGCCAAATAAAATAAAACAACCCTCGAAGCAGAGCAGTCATCCAAACAGGTAGAAAAAAACCCTTTCCTGGATGTGACCGGTTACAAGTCCGACCGAGGTGATTAATCTCCCGCCTTCCCTGCCGCCTGTGCTTTCTCCACACTCGAGCCCCCCCTGGCTTCTGGGCTTGACCTTGGACATCAGGTTTCAATTGCAGTGCCCGGGCCGAACCTGTGAGGTCCCACTCCAGACAGCTAGCAGGCTCTGTCTCCCAGGGCCGTGCCTCACTGGGGCCCGACGCTTCATCGCGGCGCTGTGTACACTCTAGTCTGTATTTTTCTTGAGAAGGTGAAAGCCAGGCCAATTTGCAACAGGTCTTCTGCCTTCCCCCCTTTGAATTAACTGTACCAGTCCACACCGCTCAGAGGCTCCTCCAGGAAGTACTGCTTCGTGGGCTGCTGATTTACCGCTGGCCCTGCGTGCGGGGTGAGGCAGCAGTCTGAAGGAGGAGGCGCTCCCAGGACGCCCAGGAAAGTTGTGAAAAGATAAATGAAAACAGAACAAGAGAGCGAAAATGTTCTTGGATGATCTAGTTCTACCGAGTGCGTTCTGAACTGCATCTCTAAGTGATGTCTAAGTCGAGTGCATTCTGAACTGCATCTCTAAGTGATGTCTAAGTCGAGTGCATTCTGAACTGCATCTCTAAGTGATGTCTAAGTCGGGTGCATTCTGAACTGCATCTCTAAGTGGTGTCTAAGTCGAGTGCATTCTGAACTGCATCTCTATAGTGGTGTCTAAGTCGAGTGCATTCTGAACTGCATCTCTAAGTGATGTCTAAGTCTCTCACCTCCCCTGGAAACGTTCTCACGAGGAAGCGCCGGCAGCCCCGGGCCAAGCAACCTGCAAGTGGTTTGCGTAAGACCGAGAGGGCAGTGTGAAAGACACGCAGGGTTTGCCGGGAGGGAGGGCCTCGGAGCCCGCAGGTCCTGCTGTCTGGCCTGACTCTGCGGCGTCTCACTTTTGCTTCCACTTCCCCGCCCAGTGCTCCTGGTCACACAGCGGCCACTGGCCCGGCCCCAAACTCCCGATCTGGCGCTTACCCACTGTGGCTATAACATCCTCACATCCTACCACCCTTTGGGGAGTCCAGAAGACAGCTATGAAAACAAGACGGACTTGGAGACAGACGGTTCCCACAGGCTCCGGGGCCTTCCCCCAAGGCCTGGAGAACAAAGTAGAAAATCAGTTTGGAAAGGAAACTGGGGACAAAGGCTACTTTAGCTCTTGGACAGGCAGCCACGGTGGTCGCCTGAAACTGTATTTTCGTGGCATGTCCATATATCCCATCATTTGGAGCAACGGCCTAGGCCAGGCCCAGGTTCTGTAATTTTTTTTAAACAAAGCTATTTATTTATTTATTTATTTATTTATTTATTTATTTATTTATTTATTGCTTGCTTGCTTTTGGGTCACACCCAGCGATGCACAGAGGTTACTCCTGACTCATGCACTTAGGAATTATTCCTGGCGGTGCTTGGGGGACCCTCTGGGGTGCTGGAAATCGATCCCGGGTTGACTGTGTGCAAGGCAAACGCCCTCCCTGCTGTGCTATTGCTTCAGCCCCTGTCATTGGTCTTTAAGGCACGGAGGTGACAAGCTCTGAGGACAGAAGTGAGCCTAGCAGAACCAGATTTAACTCAGCACACCGGAGAACTTAGAACCTTTTTTCTTTTTTAAAGCTGGGATACCAACAGTTTTCTAACAGGGTTAGAAGTTTGTGTGTTTTCAGACTGCAGCGTTATCATGCCACACCCCCCATCAAAGTGCTAATTTCCCTCCAGCACCTTCTGAAGGGCCCTTCCCTGGCCGGCCCTCTTCCCTCCAATGCTGCGGGCAGAATCTAAGGGTTTGTTTTCATTGGACACGGTCCGTTCCCTCACTTTGTTTCTTTACATGCCACATATGCGTGAGATCAGCTGGTATGTCTTTCTCCTTCTGCCTTCTTTCACTTAACCCCCACCGGCTCCATCCATGTTGGTCGAGAGAGGCAAAGATCTCATCTTTTCTTACAGCTGAGTTGTATTCCATAGAAACTGACCTCTTTGCTTTTTAAATCCACTCATCTGTCATGACACTGCAACGGACACAGGTATGTCAATCTATTTTCTACCTAACGTTTTGTGTCCTTTTGGGAGAGATGCCGAGGAGTTTCATCAGATGGTAGTGCTGTTTTCCGTGTTTGGACCCAGACAATAGACCCACCAACAGTGAAGGAGGGTAGGGAGATCCCTTTTTCTCCACACCCCACCCGGACTTCTGCTCATATAAATTTCTGATATAGGCCGTTCTCACTGGCATGAAACATCTCATTTGATGTTTTGAGTTGCATTTCCCGATAGTCATTGATGAACACTTTTCATCTGCCTGCTGCCCATCTGTATGTCTTCTTTGGGGAAGTGTCTGTCTGCTCTTCTCCCTGTTCCTTTTTCTTTTTTTCTTTTTTAATGGATTGTTTCTGCTATTCAGTTTATGAGGGGGCGGGAGCGGTAGCACAGCAGGTAGGGCGTTCACCTTGCACGTGGCCGACCCGGGTTCGATTCCTCCGCCCCTCTCGGAGAGCCCGGCAAGCTACCGAGCGTATCTCCCCCGAACTGCAGAGCCTGGCAAGCTATCCATGGTGTATTCGATATGCCAAAAATAGTCACGACAAGTCTCACAATAGAGACGTTACTAGTGCCCACTCCAGCAAATCGATGAGCAACAGGATGACAGTGACAGTTTTTGAGGGTGTTATATATTTTGAATATTAGTCACTTGTCAGATTTTTTGCATGCAGGTTTTTCTCTCACTCACTGAGGTGTTAAAGAATCAGCCATAATTTCTTTGCAAGTACAGAAACTTTTGAGTCGTGTGTTGTCCCATTCATTTGCTTTTGTTTTCTTTTTTGGAGGAAGAGGTTTTGCTTCCTCCAATTTTATGCTCTCAACTTCTTTGTCATAAATTAACTGTCCATGTGTGAAAATTTTACTTCTAAGCGCTCCATTCTACTCCATTAGTCTGCTTTTATTCCAGTACCATACTGTTCGGATTAGTACAGCTTTAGGGCATAGTTGGAGTTGGGAATGTGACTCCTACCTCTCCCTTCATTCTTAGAACTGCTTTGGCTCCTGGAAGATTCATGGTTCCATATACATTTTTTTAAAACTTTTTTATTGAATCACTGTGAGATGGACCATTACAAATCTATTCCTGATTGGATTTTTGTCAATACAGTGTTCCAACACCCTCCATATAAATTTGAGTAGTATTTATTCCATGTCCTTGAAGAATGTCATTGAATTTTGATAGGGACTGCATTAAGTCTGTGTGATACTTTAGGTTGGATAGTCATTTTAACCACATTCACTTTTTTCTATCCATGAGCACTGGATGTTTTCCATTTCTCTGAGTCATCTATTTAACTGTGACACCATTCTTGATGCGTAAGTCCCTGACCTCCACTGTTGATTTCCAGTGACTTGATATCTTTTTCACACAACTATAAATGGGGCTGCTTTTTAGATTTAATTTTTCTTCTAAATTGTTGTTTGCATCTAGAAATTCAGCAGACTTTTGTGTACTGATCTTGTCATCTGCCGCCAAAGAAGTTTATTGTTTTCGATGGGGTTTGGGGTGGAGTCTCTAGGTTTTTTTTTTATGTGAATTGTCCTGTCAGTACAAATAGTGATCAATTAACTTCTTTTTTTTTCTTTTTGGGTCACACCTGGCGATGCACAGGGGTTACTTTTGGCTCTGCATTCAGGAATCACTCCTGGTGGTGCTCGGGGGACCCTATGGGATGCTGAGAATCAAACCTCGGTCGGCTGAATGCAAGGCAAACGCCCTAACCACTGTGCTATCACTCCAGCCCCTTTAACTTCTTTTTGAGTTTGAATTCCTATAATTTATTTCTCTTGCCTAATTGCCAATGTTATGAATAATATTGCACAGCAGAGCCTGGCAAGCTCCCCGTGGCTTACTCAATATGCCAAAAACAGTAACAACGACAGTCCTCATTCCCCTGATCCTGAAAGAGTCCCCAGTACGCCATCAGGCTACACTAGCATGTGACAGGAACGAATGGAGACATTACTGGCGCCCGCTCGAGCAAGTCGATGAACAACGGATGACAATGATATAGTGATACAGTGATGGATAATATTGGTGAGAATGGGCTTCTTTGCCCATTAGTAGAGAAAGTAGAGAAAGGCTTTCAGTTTTTACTGTTGAGTATGATGTTAACTGTGGGCCTTGTTTTATACAGCTTTTACTCTACTTAGGTAAGTTCTACCTTCGCAGCATTGTGATCTGAGAAGATACTTGATTTTATTTCAATCTTAATGACTTTCCTGACACTTAATTTGTGTCTCTGCACATGGTCTATCCTGGAAAATGTTCTACGTGCACAGGAGAAGAATGTGTATTCAGCTTTTGTTGAATGGAGAATCCTGGACACGTCTACTTAGCGCTGCTCTTCCAACTCCTCATTCACAGAACTGCTGCTTTCTTACTGATTTTATCTCTGACAACTGGGCTTAGAATGCAGGTTATACCTGAGTTCGTGTATGTGGCTCTTTTTTAGTACTGTGCCGTGTAATTTTTATTTGTTACAAGCAACTGGTCATAATATACTGATATGAATTAAACATAATTGGTGTGTCCTTAGAAGTAGGACAGTAAAATTGTTGCCGTCAAACTTTTCAGGAAAAAAAAACCTGCTATAGAAGACTCTGTTATTATTTCTCTAAAAGATCATTTCTCAACTGACTTGTGATATTATTTGAACTTTAAGGGCTGGAGTGATAGTACAGTGGGTAGGGCGTTTGCCCTGCATGCAGCCGACCCGGGTTCAATTCCCAGCATCCTATATGGTCCCCTGAGCACCGCCAGGAGTAATTCCTGAGTGCATGAGCCAGGAGTAACCCCTGTGCATCACTGGGTATGACCCAAAAACGAAAAAAAACTTTAGCCAAGTAGTTATCAAAAGAATCAAGCCAGACCATACGATTTAGGTATCTTATCCTTACTTCTTTAACAGTAACTGTGGAAAGTAGATCCTGTATAATATCCATCCACTGATGGATATCAAGGAGGATACTCTGGTATTTGCAGTGTGTCATCTTTACCTTAGAAAAGGAAAGGTGACTGACTTTATATCCAAGGGGACAGGCTCAAAAGCAACTTCCCCGGCACAAATAATATGCCACAGTTTTTAGCCAGTGAAAATAATAAAATTAACATTTAGCCTACCTGACCATTTATTATCCTTCTTCCAATCTAGCCATCATCTACGTGTATAAAAAAAAGTATTTTTCCTTTGATCTCTGGGAGACATGGCATCTAGCTTTTTAACATCTACATTAACACCACAACAGGAGTGTACTGTGTCCTACCCTGCTTTATTCTAAGTGAATTCACACCTTTCAGAGGAGGGACCCAACCGGGAAATACCACGGGGAAAGCAGTTATGTCATTGATGTTTTCTTTTCTACATCTTCTAATTAGGTAATTGCCACTTCTAAGGAAAAATGGTGACCTGGGAGACACACATTTTAATCATCCAGAAAGTAGCAGAGAGAAAAAGAAAAGCGAACGTGAGTAGCTTCCACACCGCAACGGGAGTTAAACCGAGGCCGCTCGAAAGCACTTACATTATTGATCATGAGGTGCATGATCGTCTTTGGGATGAGGTCTCGGATGCACTTATTGATGATCGACATGTAGGAGTCTACAAGGTTGCGAATGGTCTCAACTTGCCTCTCCAACTGGGGGTCCATGGAAAAGTTTTCTGCCTGGCCATTCTCATCATTTTCTGTCTAGGAGAGAGGAAAGGAACACATGATCTCACATTCACTCAGAAGGGGAAAAAAACAATTCCCAGATTGGCTTGGATGATCTAGTTCTACCGAGTGTATTCTGAACTGCATCTCTAAATGGCTGTTTATTTATCTTCTTGCAGAGCCATAAATTTTCTTTCTGAAAAGAGAGCCAAACCAGGCAGTTACTATTCTCCTATCTGCCCCATGCTAGGCAAAGCAAGTCTCTGGATTCTGCCTGGATGTTGCGAGGGAGAATCAGATAAACATCCACCTAACGACGTACCTCTCGAGAACAATTTCGTCTTCAGCTATTTGCAAATCGGCCAAAGAACTGTATCCAAACACATGATGCAGATGTGCAAGCCTCTGGGAGGAGTCTCCAGAGATTCTATAGATTAGAAATAACCTTTGGTATTCTTCAACTCCCAAATCGCCTCTGGACTGGATCAGGCCAGATTTTAAAACTGAAGCTCTTAGGGCCTGGTCTGAAGCCAAACTAAGAGATAGAGAGGAGAATTCATTTTTCCAGGCACTTGCTGGAATTTGTTATGTACATTCATGCTTCTGTCATCACCACCCGAGGCTGGCTCCATTGTGAAAAACTTACCATTTTAACTTCCAACTTGTTATTCTTTGAATAAAACAGAACACATCTAGGCACAAAGAATTTATTTGTGCAACATGGGGGAAGCATCTGGTTCCTATACAATGGGATTTGAGTTAATTAATTTTGGCTTACCCACCAGGGGCAGGGCTGAACTGGCATCTTCATCATTATGGGCTGACCTATTGGCGTTGCACTGAAATCAATTTAGAACAAATGCTTGCCATGTCAAGTCGGGTTGAACGGTCTCAGCCCCAGAACTTGATACAAATATTGTTTGGTGGGTGCTCTGGCTATTTTCTAGCATTTGGAAAGGCTTAATTACCAACACAAGGGGAGGGAAAAAGAAGGAAGGAAGGAAAAAGGAACGGGGAGATAATTTATTGCCTCTAATGTGAACGCGGAGTACTTTTCTTGGGAAACGTACACACTTTGATCTGCCAGGTCTTCCATCATCGACTCAGCTCCAGGCTTAGGAACTCAGGGCAAAAGCGTCTAAGTATGTCTGTACGTGACAGGCTTTTCTAAAACCCGTGTGCATGTGTGCAAAGTGTGCCTGAGGGCCACGAAAGCAACAGTAACCCGGAGAGAAATTGGTTCTAATCATGCACTTTGGCTGTGGTTCCTTGGAAATCTCCAACGCTCTGCAAGAAGATGAAATCACCGGGGCTTTACTCTAAAACTCGAGTTTCTCTAATCCCGAGAGGAAGATCTCACCCCCCCACCCCCGCCCACCACCCCACCCAGGGTGTTCCAGGGGCGGTTCAAGGATGTTTGAGTGGGGGAGGATGGAACAGGAGGGCAGACTGGAAATGTCACAGGTACGTTATTCTCTGAATGCCGTTTCTTTTTTTTTTTTTTTTGCTTTTTGGGTCACACCCGACAATGCACAGGGGTGACTCCTGGCTCTGCACTCAGGAATTACCCCTGGCAGTGCTCAGGGGACCATATGGGATGCTGGGAATTGAATCCGGGTCGGCCCGAGTGCAAGGCAAACGCCCTCCCCGCTGTGCTATCGCTCCAACCCCCGAATGCCGTTTCTTGCAGAAAAAGACCTCTCGGTCACCAGGAGAAAAGCCTTGTTTTTCATTTTCACTATGAACCTGTGGGGCGGGCTTTCTGGGACGGCGACTAAGCGGGTCCCAGAAAGCCCAGCGAGAGTGGAGGCCACCAGGAGATGCGGCGTGACGCGTCTGTTGGCTACGATGGGGACAAACCCCGCAGCTCCCCGCTCTGCTTCCAGGCCATCAAAACCTCCGCAGATGCCCCCTGAGTCCTGATGCTAAGAACCAGGGTGCCATGGCGCTCCCAGAGCATTCTGCCAGGAAGCGACGAGCCCAGGTTCGAGTTCAGGCTCGAGCCACACCCTAGTGGGTTATTTTTTGTTTGTTTGTTTGGCTTTTGGGTCACACCCAGCAATGCTCAGGGGTTCCTTCTGGCTCTGCACTCAGGAATCACTCCTGGCAGTGCTCGGGGTACCCTCTATGGGATGCTGGGGATCGAACCTGGGTCGGCCGCATGCAAGGCAAACACCCTCTCCGTTGTGCTATCGCTCCGGCCCCCACCCTGGTGGCTTAACGGGGCTGCAGCTCAGATTTGTCACCTTCTAAACAGACACCTGAGGGTCTGGGAGTCACTTAGCTCAGAGGGTTGGTATTCTGAGCTAAATGACTTGTTAAGAGGAATGCAGGAAAACACTGAGCCTTTTTTTTTTTCTGCTTTTTGGGTCACACCCAGCGATGCTCAGGGGTTACTCCTGGCTTTACACTCAGGAATTGCTCCTGGCAGTGCTTGGGGGACCATATGGGATGCCGGGGATCGAACCCGGGTCGGCCGTGTGCAAGGCAAATGCCCTACCCACTGTGCTATCGCTCCGGCCCCAACACTGAGCCTTTCTAATGCACACAAACAAATTCAGAAAACAAATACCAAGTGCTATTGAGCATAACAGAAGGGTCCAGTGGCAGCAGTGGGCACAAACACACTCCCTGCCTCTCTTGGGCACACTGCAAGCCGGTCCGGCTGCTGGGCACTGGACACTCTCAGGCCCTGTTCTGAGAGAGGAGATTCCCAGCCAACACAGTTTGAGAGGGGCCCCTACAGAACCAGTCAAGACGCCAGGGCGGAAGTCAGTTCAACATATGTTTTTTTTTTCTTTATGGGTCACACCCGGCAATGCACAGGGGTTTTCCTGGCTCTGCACTCAGGAATCACTCTTGGCGGCGCTCAGGGGACCCGATGGGATGCCGGGGATCGAATCTGGGTTGGCAGCATGCAAGGCAAACGCCCTCCTCGCTGTGCTATCGCTCCAGCCTTGGTTCAATCCTTGTTAAGAGAAATGAAGGGGAACACTGAGCCTTTCTAATGCACACAAACAAATTCAGAAAACATAACAAGACAGTCTATAATATACAACTCTGCTTTACACAGAAAACAGTCACAAAGCATTTCCGGGTAGATGCAATTAAAATAGGGATACTTATTAAAAAATAAAATGAGCCTAGAGAGAAAAGCCAAATAAGTAGTATTTATTAGAAAGCCCTCCCAGGATAGGAGAGTTAAAAATAATACCACTGGCCACCTTGTCATACAAAAAAATACCAGTTTCCCCATTTTGCACTACTCGCAATATTTTAGTTTTGCCTTGTGTTTGCCTATCAACATAGTATAAGGACCGCCCCCCCTTCTAAAACCTGATAGAAATAATCCAGGTAGAAGCGTGAATGGAGAACCTGGAAAGATTTAATTTTCAACATTAAAAAACAGAACAGGGGCTGGAGCGATAGCACAGTGGGGAGGGCATTTGCCTTGCACACGGCCGACCCGGGTTTGATCCCCAGCATCCCATAGGGTCCCCCGAGCACTGCCAGGAGTGATTCCTGAGTGCAGAGCCAGGAGTATCCCCTGTGCATCGCCAGGCCACAATCCCAAAGCAACAATTCCCAACTAGCCCAGCAGAACCATTTGAAAATCTCTCTGGCGTTTGGGGACCCTAAGAGACACACGCTCCCAGGGAAACCCCCCTGGTGCTGATAGTACCGTGGGTCAGCCAGGGAGTCCAAGAGTTCAGAGCACAAACTCCAAGTCTTCTCTGAGTTTAGAAAGAAAGAAGGGGCGACTGTCCCTCCTGATCTGTGGGGGACGAATGAGGCCCTGCACATAGATGGGACTCGCTCTTCGGCTGAGTAACTGCACAGAGTAACTGCATCGAGTAACTGCACCGAGTAACTGCACCGCGCAAACCCTCCCTTCCACTAACCACATTCCTCCTTGTGCCACCCCGAGTCTTTCCTCTTTGTTTAAATTACAGGACTGCAAGAGGATTCTTTGTAGTCTGGGCACTAAAGTGACAGCTGTTCGTCATTATCCTCATCAAGGGAATGTAAAATAAAAATAGTCATTTGTCTCTGATCTTGGAGGCAAAAAAGGAAAGGGGGGGAAAAAGGATGGTCTGCGAACATTTAACCTTTAATGGGCAGGTTCACTAATGCTGTTTACAAAATGTGGATAATAGTGTGGAGAAGAGCTTTCTTCTGAGGACCAGAAGGCCCGGCCTTGTTTTCTCCCAGGCCTCTGGAGGGATCGGCATGTGATTCAAACAATGAGGAAACGGCCAGTCATTGTTGAGACTGTTTACAAGTATCCCTGCAGTGACAGAACAGGCTGCTGGGCTGAAATTCTCTCTCTTGACCCCCCACATGCCATGACAGGGCAGGGCGTGAGACAGGCAAATGCGAGACTGAGACTGTTTCTGCCTCCCGGAGGCCTCGGTAGACTTCACGAGTTGGGTGAGACCTGGGGGGCGGGATGGGGGGGTGGGTAGGGATTATTTTATCTTAGCCTATAGGAAAAAAAGCCAATCGGAGGCATTTCCTGGGGGCCACCTCTGTCCACGGCCAGGGATGAGAGGAAGGAAGGAAGTCTCACTACTGACAAGTGCCAGAGGTCCTGATTGAGATCTGGCGGGGTTCAGATGGACAGACTGTTCATTTCACCTGAAGCATCATTTTTCTTCCTTCCTTCCTTCCTTCCTTCCTTCCTTCCTTCCTTCCTTCCTTCCTTCCTTCCTTCCTTCCTTCCTTCCTTCCTTCCTTTCTCTTTCTTTTCTTTCTCTTTCCTTTCTTTCCTTTCTCTTTCTCTCTCTCCCTTACTTCCTTTCCTTCTCTTTTTCTTTCTTCCTCTCTCTCCCTCCCTTTCTTTTCTTTCTTTCTCTCTTCCTTCTTTCTTTCTTCCTTTCTTTCTCTCTCTCCCTCCCTTTCTTTCTTTCTGTTTCTTTTTCTTTCATTCTTTCTCTCTTTCTCTTTCTTTCTCTCTCTCCCTCCCATTCTTTCTTTCTGTTTCTTTTCTCTCTTTCTTCCTTCCTTTCTTCCTTCCTTTCTTTCTTTCTTTCTTTCTTTCTTTCTTTCTTTCTTTCTTTCTTTCTTTCTTTCTTTCTTTCTTTCTTTCTTTCTTTCTTTCTTTCTTCCTTTCTCTCTCTCTTTCTCTTTCTCTTTCTTTCCTTTCTTTCTCTCTCTCCCTCCCTTTCTTTTCTCTCTTTCTTCTTTCTTTCTTCCTTTCTTTCTTTCCTTTCACTTTCTTTCTCTCTCCCCTCCCTTTCTTTTTTCTCCTTCCTTCCTTCCTTTCTTTCTTTCTTTCTTTCTTTCTTTCTTTCTTTCTTTCTTTCTTTCTTTCTTTCTTTCTTTCTTTCTTTCTTTTCTTATGAATCACTGTCAGATACAGTTACAGACTTACAAACTTTCTTTTTTCTTTTTTTTTTTTTGCTTTTTGGTTCACATCCGGTGATGCACAGGAATTACTCCTAGCTCTGCACTCAGGAATTACTCCTGGCGGTGCTCGGGGGAATCATAGGATGCTGGGAATCGAACTTGTGCCGGTTGCATGCAGGGCAAACGCCCTACCCGCTGTGCTATCCAGCCCTCAGTTACAGACTTACAAACTTTCATGATTACATTTCAGTCATACAATGATCGAGTACCCATCCATCCACCAGTGCCCATTCTCCACCACCAATGCTCCCGGTATCCCTCCCACCACCCCCACCCCACCCCCACAACGTTTCCTGGTAGGTAGATATCATTATGATTACTCTACTTTGCATTTTGTAGACAGGACACCCAAGTCCACAAAACATGGATGCCACTTCCTTCAAGTTGCTTAGTTGATGAGCATGACTGGGGGAGGGGTGGGGGCAGCAGCTCACCTAGGGGGCAGATGCAGAGGCACCCACTAAACTACCCACTTTTCCGTTTCTGCTCAGAGCTGGGTGGATGGCGCCTCAGCAATGCGTCAGAACCAAACACGGCTGCCTCTCTTCACTCGGAGGTCACTGGGCTGTCAAGACAGGTATGGAGCGAAGAAAAATGCCCCTGCTGGCCTCCCTGCCTAGGAGGGTAGACAAAGATACCACTGGACAGTCCCTGTGTGTCCCTGGCAACTCCCAAAGTAGAGCTCGGGGCACCCACAGCGACTCCCAACAATTCTCGAACGACAGTTCATCCAATGCTCAGGCCTGAGTTGTGATGCTGCTTGGGGCTGTCACTGCTGGGGCCCCCCAGGGCCGCCCCCAGTGATGCTTTGGTGGTGGTGGGGCATCTGGTGCTGGGATCAAACCGGGCTTGGGCATGCGTGCATGCAGACACCATAGCCTGGACCATGTCCCCGCCCCCCAGCCTATGATATTTATTTATTTATTTATTTATTTATTTATTTATTTATTTATTTATTTATTTATTTATTTGTCCCACCCGGCAATGCTCAGAGCCGACTCCTGGCTCTGCACTCAGGAATTACTCCTGGCGGTGCTCGGGGGACCCTATGGGATGCCGGAGATTGAACCAGGGTCGGCAGCATGCAAGGCAAATACCCTCCCTGCTGGACTATCGCTCTGGTCCCATTTTTATTTATTTACTTTTTTAATGCATTACTATGCCTGGTCTCAGCTGATCCTCCAGAGAATCTGCCCAGTGGAAGTTGCAGGGAAGGGAGGGAGAATCAGAGACTATGAAGCTCTGCCCTCTTTGCTTCGGACCCCTGGGCAGGCCGGTGCCCCCTGGGCACTCGTGTTTCCCTCTAACCGAGCGGCACTGACTCATATTCTTGCCATAAATGGCTGTTGTGTGGAGTAAACACATCCCATAATAAGTCATAAATATTAGCCATCATCACTCTTTTTATTATTTTTTCCAGAAAGAAGAAATTTGAGCCCAGAGATGGGAGGGCTGTGTTGAGACAGAATCCCCACTGAACCGGACCCTCGCATTCCTTCCGTGTGAGGCTTCACCCCTCTCCTCAGCAGTACCTTGGGGACACTTGTAGTGAGACAAGGCAGAAAGAGAGAGATTCATCAGAGAGCTCAAGCGTTTTTTTTTGGTTTTATTTTTTCCTTACCCTCGGTAGAGATCCAGAGACTATAAAACAAAGCTCCCGGAAGCACGCGGCCACATTTGCGGCCGCACAACCGCTTATTGTCTAGTTCTCCCTCTCGGAGAACCCGGCAAGCTACCGAGAGTATCCTGCCCACACGGCAGAGTCTGGCAAGCTCCCCGTGGAGCATTCGATATGCCAAAACCAGTAACAATGATGGGTCTCACTCCCCTGACCCTGAAAGAGCCTCCAATGTGGCACCGTTGGGAAGGATGAGTTAAGGTGAGGCTGCTAAAATCTCAGGGCTAGGACGGATGGAGACGTTACTGGTGCCCACTTGAGCAAATCGATGAACAACAAGTGCTACAGTGATACAGTGATACCCTTGGCAGGTGATGAAGAATACAGTGCCCAAACATTTCGAGGAATCAAAGATATGGCTTGTCCCCCCCCCCCAAAAAAAAGCAAACAGAATGCAAGGCCCATTTCTAGCAGCTGGCAGGAGCAAGCAAGTGAGGTTCCTTTTGATAATTTATTTAGCTAAAGATACCTCAAATATTATCCTTTGGCTAATAAAAGTCTCTTGCCCACATGCCTGGCTGTCTTCCCCGGGGCCCCCTGGAGGGGATGGGATCCAACTTCCCTCCCCACCCCGAGAAGAGCTCCTGGCGGCCGAAGACCACCGGAACCTAGCCATAGCTATACTGGAGGCCCCTCTCCACACATTCAGACAGGCCTCATGCATGAAGGTACCGGCAGAGGAACCCAGGTGTGTGTAATCCCATCAACAGCCAACATCCAGAGAGAGACTTAAAAGCAAGATCTCAGAAGTGTGATATCTTTAGCCTACTTCTCCCTCTGGGAGAAACTGGCAATCTTCTGAGTTTCCTGCCCACATGGGACAGCCTTGCAAGCTTCCCATGGTGTATTCATATGCAAAATCCAGTAACAAGCTGGATCCCATTCCCCTGACCCTGAAGAGCCCCCAGTGCAACATTGTTAGGAGGGCCGAGTCGAGATGGACTACTAAGATCCCAGGGAAAGGACGAAGTGAGATGTTACTGAGCCCGCCCGAGAAATCGGTGATTAACAGGATTTCGTGATTCGTGAATAAAATAATTACCCTCTGGACATAAGTAACATGGGACTGAGCCCAGGCCGCTTGCTCGGTCAGCTGGGCCCCTTCTTTAAGCAAACTGAAGCTCACCTCCACCCCACCCCATGGCACCCAAGTCTGCTAGTATCCCTTAGGTCATTCCAGCACTCCTGGGGGGCTGGCAGGGAGGAGGGGATCGCCCCCTCTGGGAAAGGCGGGCTCAGCGGGTGAAGGTTCTGCTGAGACCAGAAAGCAGGATGACGCCAAATCCCAAAATACTGCAGGAGAAAAGAGGGTCTGAATTGATCAGGGAAGGAAGTTTCTGGATTTCCAGATCCGAATGTGATCTCAGCGACTTCTCACGTGCCCGCGCTGACTTGCAGGGTGCTCAGCATCTAGGGGAGAAGCCGCCACCCTTCCTCCCAGCCAGCGTCTCCTGAGCAGGCTGCAGAGAACTTTCTGGGCCGACATAAGCCCGAGGAGGCCCGGTGCAGGAAGGGAGTGCAGGGCACCCTGCAAATACCATCCAAGGGCTGACCCCCACCCCGGCAGATCCCCAGGGGGCACTGGGGGAGGGCTTGGCGCTTGGGCTCCCCCGGGCAGAAGCAGGCCCTACCTCGCCTTCTCATTCATAAATCTGGCTCTGAGGGTTTGGACATGGCGCTTCTTGCCAGCACCACCTTCGGGGACTAATGAGTTCCAGGAGTTAATAACCTGCTGCGTGCGGGGATTTCCTTTCACGGGCCCCCAGCTAGCTGGCCGAGAGAGCCCTCCTTGTCCTGAGAAGAAAGGGGCGGGGGGGCTAGTGGGCTGGGACGGGCGGGGTGGGCAGAGACGGAGCTGGGAGGGAGGCGAGGGGCGGGGGGGGGACCTCAGATCGCCCGAACCCCATTGCAGAGGGGGGCTTTATGGCACAAATGTGCTGGGGGGTTGGTGATTCGAGAGCGGGGGTGGGGGACGGAGCCCACAGGACAATGGCCCCATTGTTCGGGGGTCCGTGTTGCTGACAAGGAGAACTGGGAAGTTTAGCAGATATCAGAAACACAGAGAGCCGGCGAGCGTGTCTGGCAGGAAAATGAAACACATTTGGGTTTCTCGGGTGCGAGGACAGAGACATTCCAGGGGAAAGCCCGGAGTCCGGGGGCGCTCACAGGGCCCAGGACGGGCAGGGAAAGAAAAGGCCTCAGACGCTTCTTCTCTCGAGCAACAGCAAAGGGACACACAGCCTCACCCCTGTAGCTTCTCTCTGAGCTCCCACAACTTTGCTTGTGTCCCTGTCACTCAAATGCCAAGTGAGTTATTTACCGTGTCTGGCGTGGCAGTGCCCTTTTAGGTACGCAGAGCACCCCCGTCCCCAAAGCCCGGGGTGGAAACGGCGCAGGAAAGCACAGCCTCTGTGCTTAGACTCCGAGTAGAGTGCTCACCGTGCTCCTAGGTCACGGCGGGTGGGAGCGGACTTCAGGAAAGCCCGTTTTTTTTAGCGGGAAATGGGGCAAAGGTTATGTGGCCCAGGAACCCCACCCCGGGGAGCCTGGCGAAGGGCAGGCGAGGCTCGTAAAACTGCTCATGAAACGCCCCTGTTGTGCAGCAAAAGCAAACAAGTGACCTCAAGGAAAAGAGCCACAGGAATCGTTGGGGGAAGGTTTCCGTGAGAGCCCGTGAAAACGGCCCTCCGTGATGGTAAGAAGTACCCACCCCCGCTCCTACAAACGCCCACACTCCAACCATTTTAAAATACTTTCCTTGCAAGGTTGTGACCTTCTGCCAAGAGCTACTTTGTGTGTGTGTGTGTATGTGTGTGTGTGTGTGTTGGTCTGAATAGAGCAAAAAGTCAAAAGTCCCCCTCTCCCTCCCGCGAGTGCATGCGGGCGTACACACACACACACACACACACACACACACACACACACACACACACACACACACACACACACACACACTGAGCCTGCCCTGAATTTTTTTTTCCTCTTTGGGTCACACCCGGCGATGCTCAGGGCTGACTCCTGGCTCTGCACTCAGGAATTACTCCTGGCGGTGCTCGGGGGACCCTATGGGATGCCGGGGATTGAACTGGGGTTGGCCGCGTGCAAGGCAAACACGGGTGCTATTGCTCCAGCCCCTGTCCTGAATTTTTAGAACAGAATAAGAGGTTCACTCTCGACTTCCACCCTTAAGTCCCTTCGGAAACTGAGCAAATCTGCAAGCTCAGAGGTCTTAGGAAGCCCCAAGCCCAGGCCATGAAGATGTGGGGCTGGCCGTGCGTGTCGCACGCAGCTGGGACATGGGACAGCTCTTTTCTGCATTCTGTCTCTCAGGGAGGTGTGTGTGTGTGTGGGGGGGGAGAGATGGCAGAGTGAGGGACGTCGCGTGATCGGGAGAAGGCCCCGGAGCTGACTTTGGGCGAGGCAGGGAGTGAGTCCCGGAGTGATGCAGACGGGCTGGCTGACCCAGGCCTGGCTGGGCTCGAGGGCCACCAGCCAACACCAGCACGGCAGCCTCACACAGGGAGCTGCGGGGCTGGAGGCTGATGGAGTGCGGAGGGGGGCACGGGGGTGTCCAGACACCCAACTGATGTGGTGAGTCAGGGCCGCGCTGCCCTGGGCGGGCGGTCTGAGTCACAGGAAGGGCCTGGTGCTTCTCTCCCGAGCCCAGAGCCGGACACCGGGGAGGTGGGGGGTGGGGGCCCAGCAGTGGGGCTTGTGGTGTGAATTCACACCCGCTCCCCCCCAGTCTGTGGCTTTCCCGGCACCGCTGCTTCCACGGGTCGGTCCCCCGTTGGGGCCGCGGGCGGAGTCCGCGGGAAGATGGACACGCTGCCCGCGCTGTTTATTTGAAGTCGAAGGGAGCGCCAATGGCAGGATTCTCCGCGCGCTGGTATTTATTTTATCTTCAGAGCCGGCGTCTGGAGCTCGTTTGGGAGAAGCAATGCATCAAACGGAGAGGTTCCTTCTCAAAGCGTGGCTGAGCGCAGCAGGCTCCCTGCCAAGCCGGGCTCTGCCCTTTCAGCGGGGCCTCTGCGGTCGGTCGTGGCAAGGGGCGGAGGGGGGAGGAAGGGGAGGGCGTTCGCTTGGGGAGGGGGCTGAGAGGCGCTGGGAGCCTGGGCGAAAATCAAAACACAGCGCGATTTCACACAGGGAAACCAAACCTCACATCCTGGGAGATGGCCTAGACGTTAGATAAACACGTGTTGGCAACAAGGACTTCAGCTCGGCGGAGTTCGCTCTGCAGAGGGTATTTCCTAATTCACCCGGCTCTAAACAGAATCATCTGCTGCCCTGCCCCCGCCCGGCCCCTGATATATCTGATTCAGGAACAAGGCTTTCTTTTGCTTTAGCAGATTTTGAAAATCAGCAGTATTCTTTCCACAGCCGGTTTACATTTTTTTACCTACACACACACACACACACACACACACACACACACACACATGCACTCGCACGCACATTCTTGCACAAGTGAGCAAGATTTAAAGCCTCTCATTTTTTATTCTTGAAGCCCCCCAAAGGGAAACTGTTATTTGCCTGCCAAGAAATACAGCCATTCATTATTATTTTTTTTCCCCTCATTCTTTCTCCCTGTGTATCCTCCCCACAGGATTAAAAGGACTCTGGGATGTAGGGTAGGGAGGTAGAGGAAGAGCGAGGGTAGTGGGAGGGAGAGGAAGATGGCATTTTAATGGCCTGGGCCCTGCTGATTCAACACAGTGGGGTCCTTCAGCCCCAAACTGCTTCCTTCCTCTGGGCCCGGCACTTGGCCCTGTGATTGCCTCTGGGACAGGCCAGGGAGAGGGGAGGGAAGCTAACAGCCCTTCTGAGAGGGTGTCGAGGAACAGAGGGGCCCAGCAAAACATCGGGACCTGTCTGACCTGAACGGCGCATTGTAATAACTGTCTTCTAAAAAGATGTCAGAACGCACAGAAAGAATTCCTATTATTTTCCATCCAGGATTCTCAAATGCTGACATCTTAAACACCACACGCGCGCGCACACACACATACACACACACACACACACACACACAGAGTTCTTTGAGAGACGGACTCTCCGTTTTGATTATCTGCCGCATTCTCATTACCAACGCTCTTCATTCGAGGGCAAGACATCCACGTGGAGGAAAATTTCTCTCGGTGAAGGGGACCTGGTGTCCATCTGCCCAGCCCCTCAGGATGTGAACTTTGACCTCTTGGTGAAGATGTTGCCATCTGACTTCTAACTCCCTAACCCCCAATCAAATTTCTCCTCCTCTCCCCTTGGAAAAAATAAGCGTTTTCAGGGTGTCATATTGAAACTTGATGCAAATATCCTCTTTTTTTCGCATGGTGCCTTCAACTAATTATGCAGTGCCCAGTGGTGACCCTTGAGAGAAACTTGGCCTGCCCTTTTGCAAAGAATGCCTTCCTAGTCCTCTCCTGTCTTCTCTCCTACATGTATTAATCAGAATTACTTTCTAAGGGCAGGTTTTCCCTTTCCCATCACCGAATCATTTGTCAAACCATTGTCAGGGGGCTGGAGCGACAGCGCAGTGAGTAGGGTATTTGCCTTGCACCCGTCCGACCTGGGTTTGATTCCCAGCATCCCATATGATGCCCTGAGCACCGTCAGGAGTAATTCCCGAGTGCATGAGCCGGGAGTAACCCCTGTGCAACGCTGAGTGTGACCCAAAAAGCAGGTCAGGTATGCAGGAGAGCAATTAGCTCTGGGGACCGGAGACACAGTCAGACTACTAGTTTGCTCAGGAAAGTGAAACTTGGACAAGCAAATGTCCTATGACCGTGTCTCAACATTCCTCGTGTTTCATGAATCAAAAAGTGACCCAACAAGATTGAAAACATCTACGAGTTTAAGTCAATTAGATACACAATAAACCGTTTAGTATTTGTGGAGAAATAAAACTCTGTGCTCACATGGCTTTTCATGACCAAATATTACTGTTATTGTTGTAGTGTCTGCCTTGGCTGAGAATAACCTCAGTGTTGACCAATTTCCTTGGCCATGTTCCTTGTGAATCATTTTCCTTCTGCCAAAAATTACCTCTTTAAAGAGCTCTTTCTGTGGGCAAAGATTGGTGGTAAATGTCTTGCTCTGGTTGTCTAAGTGTCTTTATGGAGTCCTCACTTTAACGTTTGATCGGGTGACACAGTTCTGGGCAAAGTGTTTTTCTTCTTTGTACTACGAGGGTTATTTCTGGTTTGCCTGAGTGTACTGAAGAAACCTTCATTCCTGTTCCCAAGGAGGGCAACTCCCTCTTTGTCATCTGGATCGGTGTATCAGAGGCCTTGTGACTTCCTCGTTCTGCGATTTCACCCACTGAATATCTGCGTACTGTTGGCTTCCCCTCAGGACTTAGCGCCACTCTGGAAAAACAAGTTAGTGATTCCGCTTCTTTACCAAAGGATGAGATGGAAACAAGGCTTTCCCGACTGTGCCCAATGTCCCCTTTCATTGTCGGGATGGCTCCATCATTTAGAGCCCCCCTGCTGCGTGGAGGAGCGGACTGGTGGCAGCTCCCAAGAGCCACTTTTGGGGCCCGTTCTGCATTTACTGCTTGGCCACCCTGTGAGGTCAGAACTGGCCCTGGCAGGGGTGGGGGCACCACGACATGGAAACTGGCAAGTGGCCGCTGATCTGAGCTTTTTCCTCTGCCCCGTGAGCTCATTCTTAAGCCTTGATCAGCCCACCACTGTAAACACAAGCCGTTTTGCTTAGTCTCTCGTTGGCTGTTTAATTTCTCCGTGAAGTTCTGATTTCAATAATTGCAGCTTGCATGTTTGGAGGTCCTGCTTGGCTCTTTTGCAGCGTCATGGATTAAGCCCTCGTGCATGCCTCCCCCGACCAGTAAGCCACAGCTTTGAAATTGTGCATGGTCTTTATTTTATTTTTTAACCACCCAGCCCTTCTTCAAGCTTACAATTCGCTTTTGTTTCGTGGAGTAATTTTTTTTTTTTAACACAGTCCAAACTCCTTTCTCCTGTTCGTTGTTGTCTCGACTTCCCTGCAGTGTTGAGGCGGGTTGACATGCAGTGGCCTCTCTTTGTAGGTCTGGTGCTAGGGTCTGGGTTTTCTGAGTATACTTATAATTCTTTTTCTTCTCTCTCTCTCTCTCTCTCTCTCTCTCTCTCTCTCTCTCTCTTTTTATTGAATCACCGTGAGATACAGTTACAAAGCTTTCATGTTTGAGCTTCAGGCATGCAATGATCGAACACCTATCCCTCCGCCAGTGCACATTCTCCACCACTAATGTCCCCAGTATCCCCCTCCCCCCTTTCCAACCCTCCCCTCACCTCCAAGGCAGACAGTTTCCCCCATACTCTCCTTCTACTTTGGGACATTTTGGTTTGCAATACAGATACTGAGAGGTTATCACATTTGGTCCTTTATTTACTTTCAGCACACATCTCCCATCCCGAGCGATCCCTCCAACCATCATTGACCTAGTGATCCCTTCTCTATTCCAGCCGCCTTCTCCCACAGCTCATGAGACAGGCTTCCAACTATGGGGCAATATTTCCTGGCCCTCTGTGTCTACTGTCCTTGGGTGTCAGTCTCATATTGTTTTATTTTTGTGATTTTGGGGTCATACCCAGCGATGCACAGGGGTTACTCCTGGCTCTGCACTCAGTAATTAGTCCTGGCAGTGCTCAGGGGGCCATGTGGGATGCTGGGAATCGAACCTGGGTTCGTCACATGCAAGGCAAATGCCCTCCCCTCTATGCTATAGCTCCAGCCCTTATTATTTTATATTCCACAAATGAGTGCAGTCATTCTATGTCTTTCCCTCTCTTTCTGACTCATTTCACTTAGCATGATATGCTCCATGTCCATCCACTTAGAAGCAAATTTCATGACTTCATCTCTCCTAGGGCTGGAGCGATAGCACAGCGGGTAGGGCGTTTGCCTTGCATGCGGCTGACCCTGGTTTGAGTCCTCCGTCCCTCTCGGAGAGCCCAGCAAGCTACTGAGAGTATCCTGTCCACATGGCAGAGCCTGGCAAGCTATCAGTGGTGTATTAGATACGCCAAAAACAGTAACAACAAGTCTCACAAAGGAGATGTTACTGGTGCCCACTTGAGCAAATCCACGAACAATGGGACAAGAGTGTTACATCTCTCCTAACAGCTGCATAGTATTCCGTTGTGTAGATGTACCAGAGTTTCTTTAACCAGTCCTCTGTTCTCGGATACTCAGGTTCTTTCCATATTCTGGCTATTGTGAACTGGCTGCAGTGAATGTACAGATGCAGGTGTCATTTCTACTGTGCTTTTTTGCACCCTTGGGATTATGTCTTCTTTCTTTCTTTCTTTCTTTCTTTCTTTCTTTCTTTCTTTCTTTCTTTCTTTCTTTCTTTCTTTCTTTCTTTCTTTCTTTCTTTCTTTCTTTCTTTCTCTCTTTCTCTCTTTCTTTCTTTTCCTTCTCTTTCTCGCTTTCTCTCTTTTTCTTTCTCTTTCTCTCTTTTTCTTTCTCTTTCTCTCTTTTCTTTCTCTCTTTCTTTCTTTCTTTCTTTCTTTCTTTCTTTCTTTCTTTCTTTCTTTCTTTCTTTCTTTCTTTCTTTCTTTCTCTCTTTCTTTCTCTCTTTCTTTCTTTTCCTTCTCTTTCTCGCTTTCTCTCTTTTTCTTTCTCTTTCTCTCTTTTTCTTTCTCTTTCTCTCTTTTCTTTCTCTCTTTCTTTCTTTCTTTCTTTCTTTCTTTCTTTCTTTCTTTCTTTCTTTCTTTCTTTCTTTCTTTCTTTCTTTCTTTCTTTCTTTCTTTCTTTCTTTCTTTCTTTCTTTCTTTCCACACCTAGCAATGCACTCAGAAATTACTCCTGGCAGTGCTCAGGGGACCATATGGGATGCTGGGAATCGAACCTGGGTCGACCGCGTGCAAGGCAAACGCCCTACCTGCTGTGCTACCGCTCCAGCCTTATATTTATGTTTCTAAAGTAGAAACGGAGCCCTGTTATGTAGGAGACGTGACGTCTGACGCTGTCAAAGAGAATTTTTCTGCCCTCCCACCTAGAACCCAGGTAGACATAAGGAGTTTTCCTCTTCTGCTCTCTTTCCCAGTGGGAAGACTTTGCAGTGCTCAAGAGGGTCCTGTGGCTGCTCCTGAGTGCTGTTATCAGCTTTGAGCCATGTGCAAACCAGGCCTGAGCCGTGACCCTCTGAGCTATTTCTGTGGTCCTCCTTTGGGGTCTTGGTTTCAAATCCTGCCGTGTTGTGACTGCGGAACCCAGAGTTCTTGGACATGATTCTGGCCAAGGCTCCTAGGACCCTCTTTAGCTCCCAAGGGTTCCTCCTCCTTCCTCATCTCTCCGAGGAGCTACGCTGGGAATGCCAGAGAATAGTTCTCACACTGTGCTCAGGATTTCTCGCTATCTGGGGGGCCAGACAATTAGCCAAGAGTCCTGGTTAAAATGAGCAATCTACTTGGAGCTTTTGACCACCTTTGTGGTCTGGGTTTGCTCGCTTCCACATTTCAGAAACTCACAGACAGAAAGATGCATTGTTTTTCCTGCCATCTCGGGAGAAGGGCTGGCACTGAAATTCAGCCTGCTGAACCCCAAGATCAAATCAGTCAGGAAAACCAGAATATTCCAACCTTTGCTGTTGGGGGTAAGGGACAGTCCAACAGACCTAGAACCTTCTGCAGCCATGCTAGCCCAGTCATGCCTACCCCCATTGTGCAGGTCTCTGGGGGGTCTCCCCCAGGGGGTCGTGCTACAGAGATTAAGGTAGCATCTTTGCTTCACAGAGGTTCTGCCACACCCACCTCGGTTCCCAGGGCTCGCCTGCTCTTTGTCTGTCTAGTCCCCATGAGCCCTGACTCGAGAAGAAAAATATAAAATGTGTCTTGTGACTAGAGCAATAGCACAGCAGGTAGAGCACTGGCCTTGCACGTGGCCGACCCGGGTTCGATTCCCAGCATCCCAGATGGTCCCCTGAGCACCGCCAGAAGTAATTCCTGAGTGCATAAGCCAGGAGAAACCCCTGAGCATCGCAGGGTGTGACCTAAACAGCAAAAAAAAAAAAAAAAATTAAAAAAGTGTCTCATGGCAAATATCAGGATGTGACAGCCTGAGTGCCTGTTCGGGGTCCGAGGAGAGTGTCAGCATCAGGAGCCCTTTTGAGCAACAGATGTGCCCCCCTTGAAGACACCAAGTTTGGAGACGCGCTCCTAAGGCCTCCAGAGACAAATTATCCACAAACTCACGAGGCCGGAGACCCAGAGAATCGTCCCGCTTGCAGGGATATGGGTTGCGATGGTTCAGGGTTCAAAAGCACGCACTCCTGGAGTAAGTGGGCAATGCAGGGGCATCCAGCAGGACCCAGCCTGACACCCCTGGCATGGCTGCTCTCTCTGAGCAGGACACCGGGCATCCGGAGGATGGATGCTCGGCCACCACAGTCCATCAGCAGGGCTCCAGGCCTCTTGTGAAGCCCGGGGGCGGGGGGCGGGTGTTGTGCCCCTTTCAGGCTGGGTAACAATGCGGGCAGCTCGGGGGCTGGCATCTTCCATCTCACCATTCACCCTCAGCTGCCAGAAGTGGGGAAGTCTGAGCACCAGGACTACAGCTCGGCAGCTCTCCCTGCCCCCTCTTGCTAACGGGCAGTCTACACTCGAGTGCGAGTGTAGACAGTCTACATGAGAGAAAAACTCCCTGCTCCTGTGACGTGCCATGAAGGACGTGCCCGCACACGCTGACCCTAGACACGTCCCGCCCTTCAGCGGGCGGAAGCGCTGAGAAACGGTGTCTGGGATCCTGGTCACTTGGAAACGGCCAAACCTGTCTTCTTAAACACACCCGCAAATGCCTGAGCCGAGATTTGCCCTATCAAGTTGCAGCCTGGAGAGTTTTTCGGAGTGGATGGTTGGGGCTAAAAACGCTCTCAGAGGCTGTAGAGCATCCGCAGACTAATATTTTAGGGTGTCCCAGGCGCCGGGCCAGGGGGCGGTTTTGAATAGGCTACATTCTTGTTGCTGAACACTCTTAACAAACCAACCCTGGTGTTCCTGACATTCGAGTCGGAACGGATCTTTGGAGAAAGTCATGGACCACTCTGCCACTGAATATTTGGAACCCGCTTGTTCCCGTTTCCCGTTTTCTCTGGGCACTGGGTGTTTGATTAGATCTCATGCTCCGGGCTCAGAGGAGAGTCCAACTTCTGGAACTAGAACCTGGAGGCAGAAAGACAATTTAGAAAGTGTGGCAGGAAGTCTGGGGGCCCAGGAGAGGCTAGATGGTCAACACTTGATAGATTCCTGGCGGAGATCTCCTTTGTGGAGCACTAAATATATGAGTCAGGGGAACGACCAACAGCACAGGTCTGCCCAAAAACAACAGAATGTTTATACGGTTCTCCAGGGCTTCCAACTTTCCCAGGAGGGTGATAATTTAAAGTATGTCACTGGATGCAAGTGAATTTCAGCCATAAGAAGGAAAAGGAGGTGAATAGCGCTTTTGTCTTGGGGAGACTTGGAATTCCAGACAGGCTCCTTTCTGGATAATTCTATTTAGCTGGCCAACAATTTCTGATGTTGTTTCAGTTGGGAATGATGGAATGAGATTCCGGATTCCCACATTCTGAACCGGCCAGCCAGGTTACGCGACACTGCCCACAACTGGCAGGTGAAGAGATGCGTTTCCTACCGATACCAAGTGATCTCATGAATCACGTCTTCTGGAAAAAGAGAGCAAATCCTCTTTCACAAAGTAAGTTCACTGTAAGGATGAAACTTGCCTTCTCCGGTTGAAGCTCTAGCATGCTCCAAGACACTGAGATTCTAGAAGATCCTCAGATGTTTTCCTGTGAAGCAAAGTTCTTCCAATAATTTTTCTCTGAAGCAAACACTTCCTTTATTTTCCTCTCCAGTTACACCAGGAGGGCTAAGCCATCTTCCAAGTGCCACCGACACAAATAATTAAGCCGCAAAGAAAGATGGTAGGCAGAAGGGAAAAACAATTCATCTTTCTCTGGATTTGTCAACATACTAAATAACTGACAGTCATTGATAGGAATATTCCAAAAATAAAGGTACATGCTTAGGATATGAAAGGAAGGGTTTGAGACATGTGAGTTAATGGGGGCTGGAGCCATAGTTCACTGGGGAGAGTGTGTGCCTTGCACACGGCTGACCCAGGTCAATTCCCAGCATCCTGTACGGTACCACCCTGAGCACTTGCAGGAGTGACCCTTGAGTGCAGAGCCATGAATAAACTCTGAGCATCATCAGGTGTGACCCAAAAAGAAAAATAAAATGTGAGTTACTTTATGACACTCTTGCTGTCCTTGAAAGTCCTGGAAAAGAATGCCACGGCAACTGCCACCAATCCTGTAGATGGTCCCTGTTTCCTGTAGGGGGGTGATACCAACGCCACGACGCAGTGAGGTATATGCATGTGCTTGAATGATTCAGGGGTTGGGGCATCAGTGGGGGTGGGTTTTTCCCCTCAAAGGGAGGTGATAGGCCGTGTCTGGGAGCCTTTGACATGGAAGAACACTCTCGAATGGCTACTACTGATTACTTCTTTGGGGGAACATGATAATGATCAATTGAATGGTAACATGTTCTGCTGGTCAGGTTTATCGATTCTGCACCAACTAAATGGGATTTTAAAAGCTCTAGCAGCTCGCCTGGCTCCTAATTGAGGCCCTGGACAACGTCATCATCCTTCTCACCTCTTGTACATACTTTAGCGTTACTGACATGTTCACATGTTGAACAGGTCACTACTAGGTTCTTTCCACTTCAAATTCCCCCCACCCCCGCAATGAATGGGTTCCTTGAGTCTGCTGTTTTCAACATTACATGCGAGTCATGAATTTGCTATAGTACACTGGAAAGAATACGAGGATAGAAATGAGCAGAGAGGGGCCAGAGCAATAGCACAGCAGGTAGGGCATTTGCCTTGCATGCGGCCAACCCGGGTTCAATCCCCGGCATCCTATAGGGTCCCCCAAGCACCGCCAGGAGTAATTCCTGAGTGCAAAGCCAGAAGTAACCCCTGTGCATCACTGGGTGTGACCCAAAAAGCAAAAAATAAATAAATAAATAAATAAATAAAATAAATGAGCAGAGAGTGGGGCCAGAGAAATGACAGCACAGCAGGTAGGGAACTTGCCTTACACATGGCCCACCCAGGTTCGATCCCCAGGATCCCCTCTGGCCCCCAGAGCATCACCAGGAGCAATTCCTGAGCGCACAACCAGGAGTAACTCCTGAGAATTACTGGGTGTGGCCCCCAGACCAAAAACCAATCAAACAACAACAAAAAGAAGATGAACCTCAGCTCTACCGTATAGCCAATAGAACTTACAGGCTGCCAATTGAGCTCTTTTGTGAGATAGCCCTACAGAGACATACACTCGGCGTGACCTTCACTCGCATGGCTCATCCCTGCATACTTATGGAACCCGGGTGTGACCCTTGTGTGGGTTGTTTGCTCGAGTCCCGTGTGGAAAGAAATCTACAATGTCAATCCGGTCTGCAATGAATGGTCATTTAGGAAGTTTCCAGGTCTTGGCTCTGAGAAAACACTACAAAATCCTCTCTCTCCAGATCTTCCAGCTCGTTAAATCTTTGTCCAGTGATGCCCCTTTGGCTTCACTGCACGCTGTTTTCCATCTCGGTGACGGAAGGGCACTTCTAGAGGTTACTTGTCCCCAATCTATTTGACCTCTCGGGTTCGATGACCACGTACATCTCTCTTTGATTCTCTGAGCACATTAGGTATTTCGTTTTGACACTGCATCCTCCGGCTCTCTCTGGGGTCTCCTCGCTAGGGGCCGATGTCACTGTCTGGTCCTCCTCTGTGTCTCCAGACATGCTTGCTCCCCTCCACCGCTTGTTTTCTGCTCCCTAAAGAGGGGGGCATGGCTCCTTTGCCTGGCAACGCTCTTCAGGGGACTGCCTGAAGGCCTGGAGCCGAGGAGGAGGTGGGGGGGCGGGAACTTGCATATTTCATTTTCCCCAGAAAGGGTTTGTGTCCTAAGTAAATGATGGTTGGAGGGATCGCTTGGGATGGGAGATGTATGCTGAAAGTAGATAAAGGGCCAAAGATGATGGCCTCTTAGTATCTGTATTGCAAATCACAACGCCCCAAATTAGAGAGAGAGTAAGAAGGAATGTGCCTGTCACAGAGGCAGTGGGTGGTGGGAGGGCCACTGAGAACAATGGTGGTGGAAAATGTGCACTGGTGGAGGGACGGGTGCTCGATCATTCTATGACTGAACCTTAATCATGAAACTTTGTAACTGCATCACACAGTGATCCAATAAAAAAAATTTAAAAAAAAAAAGAAAAGAACGGGTTTGTGGTGGCTTCGGCAGGTTTTACTGGGGTACTACTATCACTGTGTCACTGTCATCTCGTTATTCATCTATTTGCTCGAGCGGGCACCAGTAACGTCTCCATTGTGAGACTTTGCTGTTACTATTTTTGGCATATCGAATACACCACGGGGAGCTTGCCAGGCTCTGCCGTGCAGAGTGTGAGCGTGTGTGCGTGGGGGGGGGGGTACTACTAACCCAGGAAAATGGAATTCTGTCGTTGAAGATTCCACACCCATGGGCGAGTGAGAATTCACCCCTTCTTCTGAGCATCAAGTCAGAGGAGACAGACTCACTGGTGGCTCTTCCTTCTGGATCGGGCCCTCTTTCCTGGCCACCATCTGTGTGTTCTCCTGGGCTGCCCGGTCAGACTCCTTAGAACTGGACATCCTATGTCCTGGGATGTGTGATGTTCTTTCTAAAAGTTATGGATGGCCCTGGGAACATGTCTTATCTGCTCCCGAATTCTCTTAGGCCAAAGTCCAAACTCTTGCCCAGGGCACAATGACCCAGCGGCATCTGTCTGGCCTCCCCACCTCTGTCCCTCTCCACACAAACTTTGAGCAGCCTGAACTTTTGGCCTTTGGTTCCCCAGAATGCTCCTTTCTCTGATGTTTAATGGAGTCTCCCTCTCTGTCCAGGTCCCCCTTCTCCTGGCCTGCTTCTCGATCCTTACTCCTGACCCTTTAAAATGCGTCTTAGGAGATTTCAGGACCTATGTTCTTTCCAGTCAGGAAAAAAAAAAAGTGACGTTAATCACTGTCCCAATGAAACTGTCCTCCTGTCGCCTGCCACAACGCTTATATCTGATAAATGAGGTCCTTGCCACCTCTCCCCCTAGACCAGGAGCCAGGACGTTTGATGGGGAGAATGGTTCTAACGGTTAATCACGTGTGTGTGTGTGTGGGTGTGTGGTTGAGCTTATTTGCGCTTTACAATTATGCAGAATTTTTTGGGTTTCCATCAGCAAGGAAACTGAAAACTAACTTTCCATTCACCCGACCCTATGTATTTGGGAAGGCCTGACACACTACAATGCCACCCCGGCTGGCCTGGGAAGCAAATTAATAGGAGGAACAGTGGTTAGTTTACTTAGGAAACCTCTAACTCACGGTTGTCTGCGAACTGTTTGGCTTTCTGACATTATTTTCTGCAGCAGAATCTTATTCCCCTTTCTGGGTGAGGGAACTCAAATGAGAAAGCGAGAGATAGCCAAAAAAAAAAAAAAAGAGCAAGAGAGAGAGTTTCTGGAAAACAAACTATTTTCCCCTGAAGCTCGATGAAACTAAAGCATGTTGGGGTGCTTGATTCTTTTCTCTGAAGCAAGAAAGATCACGAGGAGACAGCAGAGTTTGTGGGCTAATCCGCCCCACCTTCTAGAGAGGGAATTCTTGTGCCCTCCCCAGACACAAGTATATTTTATTTGCCAAACTCCAGGCACATCTGATTTGCAGAGGAGGCGACACACGTTCGCTTTCATCAACAATGGAATAAAACCGCCATTTACCCGGGAAGTACTCCGAGAGCTCTGGGTATCATTATACTTGGCGGGCTCTCACTAAAAGGATGCCAAAGTCTTCGGCAGACAATCGCTGTGATGTGTTTACACGTATCCACTCCTGAGCGCGCGCACACACATTCAGACGACGGGGATTCGAATTCCAACAGCCACTTTGCTCCCCACATGTAAAACCGCCAGCCGTTCACGCCTGGAAGTCATTCCCGGTTTTGTTTCCCGTCAGAGCCGGGTCCCATCCTAACAGGGCTGGGGGAAAGGAAAACGCACGGCAGAGTAGAGCCAGCAGGCGGGGGGCCCCCGCGCTCTGCCTGTAGGTCAGCCCCTGGCGCCATCAGTTCGTGCTTGGAGTCAAAAGTGGTGGAAGGAGGTAATTAGCAGGGGCCTCTCGACCACTCTGCTGGCAGAGCGAGGTGGGAAGGCGGGCAGTCACCACCCAGAGCTGGTGGGAAGGCGGGCAGTCACCACCCAGCTGGGGTGACTGCCCGGGAGCCAGTGTCAATGAGGAGGGACACCCCTCGGGAGATGCGCTTTAAGGTGACAGGAGGGACAGCAAGAGCTCTCGGAAACTTTGCATCTTTGGGGGGGGAGGGCGACGGTCACATGACCCGGGCAGAGCAAACAACAGCCAGTTCGGCTGCAAAGGGGGGCAGGAGCCCCCAGCCCCTGGATTCCAGCAGAAAACAAGACCAAGGCCGAAAGACACTTTGCCAGCGCCCTGAAACTAACAGGGATTGTGTGGGTCACACTGGGTGGGGGCGTTGGCGGCCTCTGGGTCCTGCCCGGCCAGGCCCTTCGTTTCTTAAACTTGAACTTGACACATAGAGGGGGGGGGACCGGCGGCGGGAGCTTCTGCTCAGGCAGCGCCCCCCCCCGCCCCCGGGCAGGAGGGGAGGGAGGTGAAGGGGGTCGGGGGTCCAAATGGACCAGCTGAAGGAAAGTTTAGATTTTAGAAAAACAAGCACTTGGGCCGTGACTCACGGGGAAAGAATTCTGCCGCTTTCTTCAGGGAAACCCCAGTAAATAACATGTTTAATAAAACCGAGCTGGGGCTGTTCTCAGCCCGCAGGCTACACCTTAGGCCAACAAAGGGAGCAGCTTTCTGAACCCCCCAGGCAGCAAAAAAAAAAAAGAGTTCTGGGCCTGCCTTAGCGGGCGGGCAGGATATTTTCTTTATGGGGGTGGGCGGTCTGCTTTTTCTTACAGGGTAGACGGCTTTTTCCGTTCTATGGCTTTCTCGACCCTCACTGCCCTCCCAGGATCTGAAACTCAAAACCGCCCATCATTAAAAAAAAAAAAAAAAAAAAAAAAAAAAGGAGGCCGGCTCGGTGGAATGTTCCCGGCTTTGTCCCTAGGAGAGCGAGCGAGCTGGTCGCTCTCTGTGTGAGGAAGTGACAGGCAAAGCCTGAGCAATGAATGAAAAGTTCGCGGCCTGCGCCCGGTTACTGGAATATGGTGTAAATCACACGCTTTCAAACCGATCTGGAGTTGGACTCCTTGATTTTCCCTCCCCCCGCCGGACCCCTCCCCACCTTGTGTGGGGCTTAACCCGCATAATCTATAACAGTTTCTGTTCCTCGCTTCCTAATTAGCAAAAGCTTGTGGAATGTTGTTGTTTTTTGGTCTCTAGGAACATCGTGGGCGGGGGGGGGGGGGGAAGGGGGCTGAACAAAATAAAACCTGTGTCTAAATGATTAAAGCAGGTCCCATCTCTGGGACTGGGGATGGTCACAGGCTCCGCTTCCCCGGCCCCCGCCCGACCTCGTGGCGCAGTCTAATCAGCGCGTCTCTCGATTATTTTATGTTAATTAAAAATCTGGTTCGTCTTGGAGGTTAACGTATACATGTGTGCCCGGCTTCAAAGCCCTCCCAAATTGCCGGCTGGCCTCCCTTGCCGTGGGCAGCCCGAGCGGTGAGGGAACTGACCACATTAAACCCCAAATCAAGGTTCTTACCATGGGGGCCTTTAGAAAAAACGACTTCTCTTTTAAGCCCACTTGAGAAAAATCCATTTTGCAGGTTTCTGAAAGAATGTCCCGTTTTAAAGCGCTTGCTGAGGGTCCTCAAAAAAAAAAAAAAAAAGGCCAAGGAGTGTGGGGGGCTTGGAGGGGGGGCGGTAGGGGAAGAGTGAAAGGCCAGGAACAAAGGCGTGAGATCTTGCCAGAACCCAGCCAGCCAGCAGCCCGAGAGGCCGAGACACAGAACGAGGACAGACCCGTGCACCGTGGGGCAGGAGTGGCCATGGGCACTGCTGGGGGCATTTCCGCTTGTTCGCTTAAAGAAGGGAGATTTCCAGCCGCGCAACGTATTCTCTGCGTAGGAGGGGGTCAGCCACCGACATCTCAGAGCCTTGGCTCCAACCCCCGAGAGATACACCATGGGCGTTTCCTGACCTGCCTCATGGGCCCTGTTTAGTCCGTCCTTCATAGGTGGGTCCCGGTCCCACACTCAGCTGCCAACACAGTTTCCAGTGCCCGGAACTTTCCAGAGCTTCTGGACAGGACCAAGACCTTCCCTGAGAGAGCAGGGGAGTGGGGAGCAGAGATAGCAGGGTGGAGGGAGCAGAGAGAGCAGGAGAGTGGGGAGAGTAGAGAGCAGGGGTGCAGGGAGCAGAGAGTGTGCAGGGATGCAGGGAGCAGAGAGTGCAGGGGTGTGAGGAGCAGAGAGCAGAGGTGCAAGGAGCAGAGAGTGTGCAGGGGTTCGGGAAGCAGAGCGCAGGAAGTGCAGGGAGCAGAAAGTGCAGGGGCACAGGGAGCAGACAGAGCAGGGGCTCTGGGAGCAGAGAGTGCAAGGGTGCTGAGAGCAGAGAGAGCAGGGGTGCAGGAGGCAGAGAGAGCAGGGAGTGGGAAACAGAGAGCAGGGGAGCTGGAGCAGAGAGCAGGGGCGCAGGGAACAGAGAGCAGGGGTGCAGGGAGCAGAGAGAGCAGGGGTGCAGGGAGCAGAGAGAGCAGGGGCGCAGGGAGCAGAGAGAGCAGGGGTGCGGGGAGCAAAGAGAGCAGGGGTGCACCATCAAAAAATGGGGCGAAGAAATGAACAGAAACTTTACCAAGGAAGAAATACGAATGGCCAAAAGGCACATGAAGAAGTGCTCTGCATCACTAATCATCAGAGAGATGCAGATCAAAACAACCATGAGATACCACCTCACACCACAGAGACTAGCACACATCCAAAAGAACAAAAGCAACCGCTGTTGGAGAGGATGTGGGGAGAAAGGGACCCTTCTTCACTGCTGGTGGGAATGCCGACTGGTTCAGCCCTTCTGGAAAACAATTTGGACGATTCTCAAAAAATTAGATATTGAATTCCCATTTGACCCAGCAATACCACTGCTGGGAATATATCCCAGAGAGGCAAAAAAGTACAATCGAAACAACATCTGCACATGTATTTTCATCGCAGCACTGTTTACAATAGCCAGAATCTGGAAAAAACCCGAATGCCCCAAAACGGATGACTGGTTGAGGAAACTTTGGTACATCTATACAATGGAATACTATGCAGCTGTTAGAAAAAAGGAAGTCAAGAATTTTGTAGTTAAGTGGATGGGCATGAAAAGTTTCATGCTGAGTGAAATGAGTCAGAAAGAGAGAGACAGACATAGAAAGATTGCACTCATCTATGGTATATAGAATAACAGAGTGGGAGACTAATACCCAAGAACTGTAGAAATAAGTACCAGGAGGTTGACCCCATGGCTTCGAGGCTGGCCTCACGTTCCGGGGAAAGGTCAACTCAGAGAAGCGATCACCAACTACATTGTAGTCGAAGGCCATGTGGGGGAAGGGAGTTGCGGGCTGAATGAGGGCTAGAGACTGAGCACAGCGGCCACTCAACACCTTTATTGCAAACCACAACAGCTAATTAGAGAGAGAGAACAGAAGGGAATGCCCTGCCACAGTGGCAGGGTGGGGTGGGGGGGAGATGGGATTGGGGAGGGTGGGAGGGACGCTAGGTTTACGGGTGGTGGAGAATGGGCACTGGTGAAGGAATGGGTTCCCGAACTTTGTATGAGGGAAGTATAAGCACAAAAGTGTATAAATCTGTAACTGTACCCTCACGGTGATTCTCTAATTAAAAATAAATAAATTATTAAAAAAAAAATTCCAAAAAAAAAAAAAGCCAAGCCACTTAACATTTTTATCTGTCCTTATGCATGAAATACATATTAAAATTCATATTGTAAAAAAAAAAAAGAGAGCAGGGGTGCAGGAGGCAGAGAGAGCAGGGGAGCCAGAGCAGAGAGCAGGGGCACAGGGAGCAGAGAGCAGGGGTGCAGGGAGCAGAGAGCAGGGGTGCAGGGAGCAGAGAGAGCAGGGCAGCGGGGAGCAGAGAGCAGGGGTGCAGGGAGCAGAGAGAGCAAGGCAGCGGGGAGCAGAGAGCAGGGGAGTGGGGAGCAGAGAGCAGGAGTGTCTGCCTGCACTGCTACCCCAAGTGAGCCCCCCAGGGCGGTGGCTGGAGTGCAGAGCTGCATCTTCCATCCCTCACACCTGCTCCATGGGCTTGACTGTATGCGATGAAGCCACGTGATGTACAGCCACAGGTGGGTCGGTGGGGATGGGGAAGAAGGCTGGCACCCCGGCAGCCTCCACCTGCCCATGGGGAAAGCGAGGCAGGCACAGGAAGGCTCGGGAAGCAGTGGGCCTTGACAGCAGTGAAGACAGACCGCATGACCATCTCACCCAGCCTGGCACAACCCCGTTTCCGGCCCTGCAGTCAGAGCGGCTATCCGGAGGAGGTCAGCCTTCTACCCTCCTTCCTTCCCCCGCACCCCTGAGCTTTGTTTTCTATCTAGAACCTCCTGGGCTCAGCGGGAAAGCCCCCTGGGGTGGGGGGGGGAGCAGATGCAGCCAGGAGGTATTAGAGCAAAGCCAATGACAACGATTGACTGGAGCCCCCCTTAACTAGGAAGCCACAAAATAAGCTTTGGACTATTTGGTTCACGCTCACTCTCCCTCAGGGTAGTCCCGGGGCTCATCCAGAAAAGCGCCCCAGGGCCTTCCAGAGTTCCCCAGTATGGACGGACAAAGTGCTCCCGCCCTGCATTTCCTCTGCAGCTGATAGCCCTGAATTCCGGGGGCACCCCCTGGAACTCGGGACGGCTCTCCTGCCTGCATTCATTTCTGCCTTGCTTCTCCCATCACGACGGTCATTGCTTGACTTGGTGACAAACGTTTTCTCACTCCCTCTCTGGTTCCAGGTCTGAGGGCGGGGAAGGGTGGCGGCGGGGGGTTGGGGGCTGGTTCCAGTCCAACGGGACACATTGCAGCATGGCACAGACTTGACCAACACACAAACCTCGGTCAAAGTGGCACCGCCTGCTCCCCGTTTTGCGCTCAAAGCCCAAACACTACTTTTACACTAGCCAGTGCCCCGGCCGTGCAATGCAGTTCATCCTGGTGAGCCAACCGAAATGGGGATGCACTCCCAGCACTGGAGCTACTCAGGACACTGCAACCTACTCCCCACTGCAGGGTACAGTTCAGCCTTGTGGACCTTCCTGCAGAGAACAGAGCAGCCTAAAGCGGAGCCAGGTCATCTGACTCAACTGGATTTTATAATGACGCATTATAATATGATGCGTTAGTTGAGCAACTACCTTCCCCGGGACCATATGAAAGTGAGAAACAGAATGCTCTAATTCAAAAATCAAACAAAGCATTCTACTGAACGCCTATCACTTTAGTGCCATTAGAAAGTCGAAAACGGGGCTGGAGTGATAGCACAGCAGGAAGGGCGTTTGCCTGGCATGTGGCCCACCTGGGTTCGATTCCCAGCATCCCATATGGTCTCCCAAGCACCGCCAGGAGTAATCCCTGAGTGCAGAGCCAGAAGTAACCCCTGAGCATTGCCAGGTGTGACCCAAAAAGAAAAATACAAAAAAAGTTGAAAACCCCGTGGTCGGGTTATGGTGGGGGGGTGTCTGTCTGTGTTTAGGAGATCCTTGCATTTGTTATAGGGCCGTAACACACCCAGCTCTTTTTTTTTTTTTTTTTGCTTTTTGGGTCACACCCGGCAATGCACAGGGGTTACTCCTGGTTCATGCACTCAGGAATTACTCCTGGCGGTGCTCAGAGGATCATATGGGATGCTGGGAATCAAACCCGGGTCGGCCGAGTGCAAGGCAAACGCCCTCCCCGCTGTGCTATCACGCCAGCCCCAACACCCAGCTCTTCTGAGTAAGGGCCTGTGAGGAATTACGACTCCCTGCTCTTTGATGGGGGCAGACTGATATTGAGGTGCTCCCCACCCCTTCTTCCGTGCAGTTCATTGCAAAGGGAACTCTTCGCATGATTTGGAACGCACAATTGCTAACAGTTTGTCTAAGACCTGGCTTCTGTTACAGGTCGAGCAACTGTGTCATATTTAAAGGAAATCAAAGTTTCCAAAAGTGCTTGCTCCTGGTCGGGGGACTCCCTCCCCGAAGGCCAAGGGGAGCAGCCGTTTCTGCCTTGGGTGTAGAGCATGGGTTCTCAACCTATTTCCAACTGCAGTTCCCTTCCGACCTTGTTCCCTTTCTGGACCCCTGACTAACCAGGGGGACCCCTAGTCTCAAACCACACTCCCTCCATGAAACAATTTTCACCTGGGCCCCATTGAAATATCCTGGGAGGCCCACAAGCGGACTATAAGACCCCTGGTTGAGAAATGCTGGTCCAGAGATGCGGCCCTTTAAGAGAGCGCCCTGGTTAAAAATCTTGACTGACAGACAATGCATTGCTCACATTGGTGAGGAAAGTTCCCTTTTCTGATAATCCATAAGTTTAATTGTTGGACCGCACGGAGAGGGGAGAACGGTGGCATTTAGGTTGGAAGCACTAGAACAGTATTCCTTGATAAATACTTTGATTTTAATCGTACCTTCCTGAGTCTATTTTCACATCTCTTGTGTTAATTCTCAAATGGAGCAATAGTGCCACTTTTTCTCTTCCTGTTTCCATGGAATTCCAATTTGGACACGGGCTTTTAGTGGAAGCACATACAAGCGACGCCGATTTTTATAAAAATGGGGCTTCTTGTACTTAATGAAAGACATGTGTGCCCAGAGAGGGCTGGCGAAGGCCACCCTTTTTGGCACCCACACTCCTTGACCTCAAGCTCTTTGCTTGGGTACATGAGTCCAAAACCGTTCCTGCTCTTGTCCTACATTATGAGGCGGACCAGCAGCCACTGGGAAAGGGGTATTTCTCACGTGCAGGAGATGGTGCAGTCTGAGTGCCAAAAGCCACTGGGCTACCTCAAGGAAGGGCACGGGTTCAAGCCTTCAGAGACCAACTTTTCCTACTGGGGGGCTCTGGCACACATTTTCCTTGCTAGCCAACTCCAGGTTTAATAACTGGACACTGCTGGCACAAACAATCGGAAGTTCTGAGTGCAGGGGCTTCCCTGCATGTCACACCGTCAACGCTACTCCTGGTGAGTGCCCCAGCCCGACAAACCATGGGCCCCCTCCCCCCGTGCCCTGGGAGCAAGACCCCGCTGAGTGAAGACCTCTGCCACGTGGGTTACAGTCTCTCTTTCCAGTTTCTCACTTGAGGGGATGGTTGCAAGGACAGGAGGGTTTCAACATGTGGATTCTTTTCAAAAAGATGGAGGTGGGGCTGGAGTGATAGCATAGCGGGTAGGGCGTTTGCCTTGCGCGCGGTCAAGCCGGGTTCAATCCCCAGCATCCCATATGATCCCCCAAGCACCGCCAGGAGTAACCCCTGAGCATCGCTGGGTGTGACCCAAAAAGCAAAAAAAAAGAAAAGAAATCATGGTACCTCAATAAAAATGTTTAAAAAAAAAAAGATGGAGGTGACTGCCATCGAGGCAGGCAGGGGTGGGAGTGGTTTGGGGGGGGACTGGGAGGGAACCTGGGGACACTGGTGCTGGGAAATTACACTGGTGGGTGGGTGGGTGTTGGAACACTGTATGACTCAAACCCACTCATGAACAGCTTTGTAATGCTCTATCTCACGGTGATTCGATGAAAATAAAAAATAAGAAAAAACTTCTCTTTGGGGAGTGAAGTGATAGTACCGGGGTTAAGGCACTTGCCTTGCATGTGGTTGATCCCCATTTGATCCCCAAATACACTTAATCCTATGAGCACCACCAGGAATGATGCCTAAATATGGAGCCAGGAGTAAGTCCTGAACACTTTTGGGTGTGCACCCCCACCTCGCAAATAACCAATCCTCCCCCCAAAAATCAAAAACCCCCAAAATTCTATTTTGCTCTTTGCAACCAATTATCCCTTTAAAATTGTATTACACTTGAAGCTTTGTAAATTCTTCTCTTTAAAGCCATGTGACCTAAATAAGAGTATTTATAAGACTAGTGTTTAACTACTTCTAAAAGAAGTATTACAATATCCCAAACAGAATTTGCTTTCAATAAACACGTGATCAATGATATTATTTTATGATCAGCATCATGCTATTGTTATATGGTGTTGGCTTTAAAGTTTCATCCTATTATACAATTTGATACCCCTAAATAACACAAGCCCTTTCTATTTTAGCAATTTCAGTAGTGTTACAGCACATCAGGGAGGGCGTTTGCCTTGCACCCGGCCGACCCAGGTTCAATTCTTCTGTCCCTCTTGGAGAGCCTGGCAAGCTACCGAGAGTATCCCACCCGCATGGCAGAGCCTGGCAAGCTCCCCGAGGCATATTCGATATGCCAAAAACAGTAACAAGTCTCACAATGCAGACGTTACTGGTGCCTGCTCGAGCAAATAGATGAGCAACAGGATGACAGTGATAGTGACAGTATCTTAGTCACCCAAAGCAAATGCCATCGGCAAAGCAATTTCAAAGCATTTAATACTTCTTGCTTCTTTTTTTTTTTTTTTTTTTTTTTTTTTTTTTTGCTTTTTGGGACACACCCAGCGATGCTCAGAGGTTACTCCTGGCTTTGCACTCAGGAACTACTCCTGGCGGTGCTTGGGGGACCATATGGGATGCCGGGGATCGAACCCTGGTCGGCCGCGTGCAAGGCAAACGCTCTACCCGCTGTGTTATCGCTCCGGCCCCAATACTTCTTGCTTCTTGTTGGACTGGTCAACCTGTACTTGATCCGTGCCCCACCTTACTTAAGGAGACCCCTTATTGCCCCCCACTTTGGAAGTCCTACACATTCCTCACAAGTTTCAAAATAAGGCCTGTCATTCCCATGTACTGTAGCAGCACTGTAGCACTGTTGTCCCGTTGTTCATCAATTTGCTCAAGCGGGCACCAGTAACGTCTCCATTGTGAGACTTGTTACTGTGTTTGGCATATCCAATACGCCACAGGGAGCTTGCCAGGCTCTGCCATGTGGGTCCCTATACAATTCATGATTATTGGTGAAACTGAACTCCCCTCCCACCACCCCCACTTAACTATCAGTCTTTTATTTATTAAGGTTTTTTGGCCTTAGTGTCTTTTGATTTCTCCAGCTTCTTTTTCCCCCAAATAGGCAGGTACTTTGTTTTGTTTCAAATGAACTGAATACAAATCCTATCTTTAGGATATGATAGCACAGTGGGTAGGCCGTTTGCCTTGCACGTGGCCAACCCAGGTTCGATTCCTCCGCCCCTCTCAGAGAGCCCGGCAAGCTACCGAGAGTACCCCGCCCGCACAGCAGAGCCTGGCAAGTTCCCTGTGGCGTATTTGATATGCCAAAAACAGTCACAACAAGTCTCACAATGGAGTCGTTACTGGTGCCCGCTCGAGCAAATCAATAAACAACGGGACAACAGTGCTATAGTGCTAAGCCCTTTATAGTCATAGATATTTTGTTATAGATATTTTGCCAGTTTGCCACTTAACTCTTGCTGTTTTTTGTCCCCCATACAAAACTTTATATTTATATGTGCTTTAACATTACATTTTATTTTTTTTTGGGGGGGGGCACACCTGGTAATGCTTAGGATTACTCCTGGCTCTGCAATCAGGAATCCCTTCTGGTGGTGCTCAGAGGACTATATGAGATGTCAGGGATCAAATCCGGGTCAGCCGTGTGCAAGACATCTCCAGCCTCTAACATTATATTTTCTACTTTTGAATTCATTAAATTACTTCAGTTATTGAGTTTTTTTTTTCTTTTGGGGTCAGACCCGGTGATGCACAGAGGTTAACTCCTGGCTCTGCACTCAGGAATCACTCCTGGCGGTGCTTGGGGGACCATGTGGGATGCTGGGAATCAAACTGGGGTCGGCTGCGTGCATGGCAAATACCCTACCCGCTGTGCTATCGCTCCAGCCCAATTATTGAGTTATTTCATTATGTCTTCTATAGTTTTCTCTACATTCCATTTTAAATTAAAATAATAATTTGATTAAAAATTCCATTTAATCTTCCTGTGTATAATATTAGTTCATTTCTTATCCTCTGTTTTATTTTTGTAGTTCTAAAAGCCTGTAAGCATAAGTACTGATTCCCATCTCAGACCATTTTCAAATTCTTTTTCTCTTTCCTACAGTTTGCTCCATTTTGCCAGCTTTCTGTAGCTTATTAGCTATCCAGTACTTACATATCTTTTAAACATACACACTTATGCTTGGACTCAACTGGATTTCTTTCATCAATCACACCCGTCTCACTTTGGAAGGGAGAAGGATTTTAAATTCCTACCGCCCGGGCTGTCTATGATTACACTCTCCTTCCTGATAAGGACAGTGAGTTCAATTAACCCAGACAACGAGCGTCTGCTTTTTGACAAAAAGCTTCTGTAAAGGCCCCCACTTCCAAATGAGACATCCCAACTCCCCAGATCACACCAGCTCAGGGCCTATTTTCAAAGCGGAGGGACCGAGAGACGCTTTCATTTGGGGGTGATGGGGCACCAGTTCCTCTCAAAAAAAAATATCTTCAAGCCATTGAAAGCAAGCAGCCGAGGCTACCGGGGGTGGAGACGGGGCGTCGGGCGATGAAGTAAGGCATTTTTCTCCAAATTCACTGGCGGAGTGTTGTTCCACTGTGCACGCAGCAGAGGAAACACGAACAGAGGCGAGCCAAGGCCTGTCAGCGCGCCCAGCCCATCACCCACTCCGCTGGCTTCTTCTCAGTGTCAGCTTGGCAGGGTCACTGCGTATGGGGACACGATGCAGAGGCCAGCTCGCTTCTCCAGACGTTTCTGCCTCCAATGGGACTGTCCTTTCCGTCAGCTGACTAAGAATAAAGTTGAGGGGTGCAAAAACCAGGCCTTTGTATGGCTCTTTAAGACTGGGTTAGGGGGCTGGAGTAATAGCACAGCGGGTAGGGCGTTTGCCTTGCACGCGGCCGACCTGGGTTCGATTCCCAGCATCCCATATGGTCCCCTGAGCACCGCCAGGAGTAATTCCTGAGTGCAGATCCAGGAGTAACCCCTGTGCATCGCCAGGTGTGACCCAAAAAGCAAAACAAAAAAAACCAAGACTGGGTTGGGCTGGGAGATGGTGCAGGGAGTTAGGGGGCAAGCTAGACACTCTCCTTAGCTTGGACCAACGGTCTCCCGAGCACTGCCCAGTGTGACCCTGAAGGCCTGACACCATTGTGGGTTTCCCCAGCACCGCGGGGCCAGAACCACAGCCTCGGGCCCGTGCACTGAACCCCCAGCCTCAATGGCTGGAATTTGCTGGTGGGGTGCCCTGGACCCCTGTACATAGTCTCTTACTTCATAGCCCACCCCCCAAAAAATAACAAAACTGAATTGCTTAAGAAAATTCGAAAGGATCGCATGTCTTTCTCTCCTAGAAGGGAGTAACATGACGCTCGCCATAACCGTACCAGGCTGTCTCACTTGGGGCACCCTGGAGGGGGGGCAGGTGAGACCCCTCCCCGCCCCAAAGGACCCAGCCCTGGCAGGCAAAAACTTCCAGGACCCATGCCCACGGCCATTCTCCACACGCTCGGGCGGAGGCTCACCCATGAGTGAATCCCTGGAAAAACTCATATATATATATATATATATATATATATATATGTATATATATAGCACACAAGGCTCAACTTTTAACAACATGTAAGTGATCTCTTATAGAAGGGCTTAATGGCTCCTGGCTGAAATACAACAATCTCCACATTCTTTCCTCTAAGGATGCTTTTTTTTTTGTAGCATTTTCAGCGGTTTTTTTTTTTTCATAACAAACAATACAAAATATATTATTTCGGTCTGCTCTGGGGCAGGGGTTCGGGTTCGGGATGGAAAACATGCAAAATGCGGTGGTGGGAAGGTGTCATGGGGGTGGGATTGGAGCTTGGATATTACAAGTAATCAAATATTGTGAACTACTTTATAAAATTTAAAAATTCTTAAAAAAAAAAAAAGAAGAAAGAAAATTTAGAGGTGCCTTGGTCGTGATGACAGGAACGGGACAGTGATTTTTACACATGCACATCAACTGGGATCACAGGTGGAGACCAGGGAGCTTTTGTCCTTGGCACTTTCTCCACGTTACTTGGGGGTCACGCAGAAGTGAACCCCGCGCACTCTCCTTTGAGAAATGCATGTGCACAGCTTCTCTAAGGAAACCGAAAAACACATTTCATTATTCAAAGAAAAAAAAAAATGAGGAACTCTGGCCCAGCTGACGGTACCTCAGCTGCTTAGAATGTTCTGGCTTTCAGGCACATGCACGTTTGTTCTATTTATTTATTTATTTATTTATTTACTTATTTATGTGTTTTTCTGGCCACACCTGGCGCTGCTCAGGGCTTACTCTTGGCTCGGCACTTAGGGATAATTCCTGGCGGTGCTCAGGCAGCCAAATGGGGTGCCAGGAACTGGGCACAGGCTGGCCTCCTGCCGGCCTTACCCTCTGTACTACCACTTCAGCCCCTGTGCGCATGCGTTAGAGACGCAGAGAGCAAAATTCAGTTCACGATCCTGCACCGGGGACCCTTTCCCCACCAAGACAGCGAGAGGACGTGAGCGTGGACGGGGGCGCTGGGGCCTGACTGCAGTCTCCTGACCCAGGGTGGGACTCCAGGAACCGAAAGTTTGCAATGAGGCATGAGATCATGAATGTGGATTTCCTCTTCTGGACCCTGCAGTGCAACATATTTCGGTGACTCTGATTTGGCACGCTCCATCTTTGCAAACAATTCCTAGAATCCTGCAGACCACCCAAATAAGAATTGTGGGGAATAACTACTTTTCCCAAAACTCGAGGCTCATAATGTCCGCTTGTCCTGCCAGATGTGCCGAGGGCCACTAGGGAAGGCAGTTTGGAAACGCTGTAAAAACAGGTGCTGAAACCTGAGTCTCGTTCCTTCCTGTCACCTTCGATGCTAGAACCTTCCGATATATACACAATGGTTGCAGCTTACCTAATTAGGAATCAACAGGTAAATTCCTGAATGTTTTAAAATTCTGTTTAGGGGCTGGAGCAATAGCACAGCGGGTAGGGCGTTTGCCTTGCACGCGGCCGACCTGGGTTCAATTCCCAGCATCCCATAGGGTCCCCTGAGCACCGCCAGGAGCAATTCCTGAGTGCAGAGCCAGAAATAACCCCTGTGCATCGCCAGATGTGACCCAAAAAAGCAAAAAATAAATAAATAAATGAAATTAAAATAAAATAAAATTCTGTTTAACAGGGATGGAGGAACTTGCCTTTTTGGATCCAGTTTGATTCCTGGCACCTCATAGGGTCCTCACCAAACACTGCCAGGTGTGATCCCTGAACACAGAGCTAGTCAGCCCCGAGCACTGCCAGCTGTGGCCCCCAAACAAAATTAAATAAAAAACGGAAGTGCAATAAATCTGTCACTGTCATCCCGTTGCTCATTGATTTGCTCAAGTGGACACCAGTAACATCTCCACGTGAGACTTGCTGTTAAATAGATAAATCAAATTCTGTTTAAGTGTGTTTGGTTCTGTTTCTCCTTTTCAATCTCGCTAGTCAAGGAAATCAACTTCTGGGGGTCAGGGTCTAGAAAACCTAAAAATCCCCTTAGTTTGTAAAAGAGCCAGTGGCCGGGAATCTCTCTTTCAAAGGCAACAGAAGATTCATAAGGGAAGAGATTAAATATGGCTTTTCCTTGCACAAGTTGAATTTTTTTTTTTTTTTGCTTTTTGGGGCACACCCGGCAATGCACAGGGGTTACCTCCTGGCTTTGCACTCAGGAGTTACTCCTGGCGGTGCTCAGGGGACCATATGGGATGCTGGGAATTGAACCCAGGTCGGCCGCGTGCAAAGCAAACGCCCTACCCGCTGTGCTATTGCTCCAGCCCCACAAGTTGAAATTTTGGGAAGCATGCATTCATTCAAAAAGACCTGGAATCTTTTTGGTTTCCACTTTTTTTTTTTGTTTTCTACATGATCATTGTTAAAAAATTTAAGAGCTTCTCCTGCAGGATTTTACTCCTCTTTCCCCCTACTTCTTTTGATCTGCCTCATTTCACTCTAGCACTGTAGCACTGTTGTCCTGTTGTTCATCGATTTTCTCGAGCCGGCACCAATAATGTCTCCATGGTGAGACTTGTTACTGTGTTTGGCATATCGAATACGCCATGGGGAGCTTGCCAGGCTCTGCCGTGAAGGTGGGATACTCTCAGTAGCTTGCAGGGCTCTCCGAGAGGGATGGAGGAATCGAACCCAGGTCGGCTTCGTGCAAGGCAAACGCCCTGCCTGCTGTGCTATCACTCCAGCCCATCATAGATTCACATTCAGGAAATAGTAGCATTGTCATCCTGTCGTTCATCGATTTGCTCAAGCGGGCACCAGTAACGTCTCCATGGTGACACTTGTTGTCACTGTTTTTGGCATATCAGATACACCATGGGGAGCTTGCCAGGCTCTGCCGTGAGGGCAGAATACTCTCGGTAGCTTGCCGGGCTCTCCAAGAAGGATGGAGGAATACAATCCAGGTTGGCCTTGTGCAAGACAAACGCCCTACCCACTGTGCTATCGCTCCAGCCTCCTCATTTCACATTAAAAAAAAAAAGTAACAAAAACTCCTAGTAAAAAAGGCTTAATTACAAATTTGAAAGTCTACTAAATTTCTAGAAAGGTCTAAAAAGAGTGTATGGAGGGTATTAAGTTAAAGAAGGGAATTAAACATCTCTCTAGAAGAAAAACAGGGAGATTATGGTTTTGGCCTGGAGGTTTCCTTCAGAGACAGCATTTGAATTTACATTTATTCAACAAACAAATTATTATATTCAAACAAATCAAATCAGGTCTATAGAGCACCTCCCTATCCTGTGTATACTGGGTCACAGAACCAGCATCAAATCAGGAGGGCCTCGACTTCACTGTTCCTAATTACAGCCCTGGTGTGGAATGCAGGGTCCCCCAGAAATCCCTCCAAGAGACAGACTCTGTCCTAAGCCATCCAGGGAAGCGTGAAGCCAGCAGGAAACGGTTTTCCAAGGGAAAATGAATCCTGGGCCCAGAGGAGAAGTTTCCTTGAGCAGCTTCGAGCTCATAAAATGAAGATTTGCTTTGGAAAAGGAAAACAGCAAATCCTGGGATTGCTTGCGGGGAGGAATGTGGGCCTGGGGTGCTGGGTTCCATCTGACGCCCAGTGACACCCACCCGTGTAAACCGGAAGGCGTGCACACACAACGTGTTTTCTGGAAGCTTGGGCGCTGGGCTCCCAAAGTCTCAGCATAATCTAAGATGGGTGGGGTACATGGATGTCGCACTCGTGGAAAACAAGTACACGGATGGATCTTCTGTGTGTGTGTGTGTGTGTGTGTGTGTGTGTGTGTGTGTGTGTGTGTGTGTCAGGGGCAGAGGGAGAGCGAGGGGGAGAGAAGAGAGCAAACACACCTATTCTGCTTATCTTTAAAGAAACACACCAATTGAGCAGTCTTGAGTCTGGTGAGGATCAGGCACCATAAAACGCCGCTCACTAAATAAGCAATTAGGCAGCAATGAGTCGCCTCTTACAGCTGGCTCCCATACACGGCAGGCATGGAGTCAGGTATGTTGCCTTGGGGACGACTCAGCACAAGCAGTGCCGTGTGAGAGGGGAAAAACGAAGCTCACAGTCTCCTTTGAAGACTCCAGATCTATACTCTGGAGACGGCACAGCTTGGATTCCAGTGTTTTCCATTTCTTCTGAAATTCTAAGCTCAAGCAAAATCGCCTGCAGATGTGCCGTGTGATTGGAGGCAGCTTCGCCTGCCAGATATCCGGGCCAGGGTAATGATCATATTGGAAAAGTATTAGCACTGCGCGTTTTCACTCTGTTAACTATCACTTACTCAGAGCGCAATGAACAACTGAGGCATGGTAATACAAATATATACACTTACACGTATACACACACACGCGTGCACGCACACATATCAATGTATATCAGTTCCTCCCAAGTAACTGCTTTTCAGTTAAAAATCAAAACAGTGCTTGTTTCCCCCCATAATTCTAGGACTAAAGCACCCCCTGAACCCCTCAGCCTCCATAGCGCTGTTGCAAGTGTCTGCACTGCAGATGGTGCGGCCGGGGGGCTTGGAGACCCAGAGGGTCTTCTGATCAGCCTAGAGGGGCCTTAATGAGCAACAGTTTTGAACTGAGTTTTATTGCGGAACATATTGTAACTATTTGGGAATCGGTCACACTGAACTTGAACCTTGGGGTACACATATGTAGGGGGTGGGGGGGTGGGGAGCCTATGGGCCACTAAGCAAGATGTAACAAATGCTCGCCGGCTCCTGCCATGGCCAAGTATTTGCTGGGGGGAATTTTCCAGATGCCTGTGCGTCCTCAGTGACTCACTGGGGGAGAGAGGGGGTGTCCTAAAGAGTTCTCCAGCGGTGCAAGGCTTGGCACCTCGCAGGCACACGAGCAGCTGGCTCCCTCCTCTCTGCCACCAGCGGGCTCCTACAGCGTGCTCCAAAGCAGCTTGCGCGCGGGGCGGGGGCGGTTTAGCACAGAGAATTCTAGAAAGATGCTCAGGATTTGGAGGAAGCCGGCTCAGACGCACTGAGCACTCAGTAATGGGAACCCAATCTATGTCATAAGATCCCAAACACCCAGTTCTACCTCCCGTCCGCCTCTTTTGGCGAAGAGCACTGATTAGAAAGAGTCTTTAGTGAGTTAACTGCAAAGTGTATGGGGCAAATAAAAAAAAAAAAAGAGTCTCCCCTGTGTGGGAGAATTTTTTTTTTCCTTGACGCTTCCCCCCTCTCTCTCTGAGAAGGTGAGCTGTGGGTAAGGGGGCTTCGCCCTGGTCTCCTGCACACACGCCCCCTCCCCTCTGCGTTTCTGGGGCTGGAACGGGGCTGTGCGTTCTGATCGGGGCCCCTGAGCAAGCCGTTCCCACAAAATGTAAATTTATAAAGTGGCATTCTTTCAGAGCCCGCCGGCCCTGCCAGCGTCCTCCCTCACGGCGCATTCTGCCCACTCCCTCCCCCCCACCGCCAGATCGCCCACATTTGTTTTACATTCTATATGTATAGCTCATGAATAGCAGTTCTGATGAGTCCCAGCTGGCCGGGCTGTGCGGGCCGACCCTTCTGTAACGGATTCCTCGCAGTTCCTGTTGTCTTCCAGAAGGGCCGTTTCAAGTGCCCCACTTGATAGGGCGAAGAAAAGAACAACAAATCACCGTGGCAAAGCTCAGCCCGGCTCACCCCCTCCCCCCCCCCCCGAGACAGATCTGCTCGGGGTGGGGGGCTCGCTCCAGAGAGAAGGGGCGCTGATCTCTCGGAAGAGTTGCATTAAAAGGCCCAACCGCCCAAGGAACGGCGAAAACTACTTGCGGGTCGGGGACGCCGCCAAGGCCATCATCCTCGCTGTGTGCCACCAGTTTTCCCAAACCCACCAGCAGTACAGCCCCCCACCCCAACCCCAGACCCCCACACCCTCCCGCTCCCACCAGCTGGAACACATCAAGAGCACAAAAGCCCAGTCCCACGACGACTCCACCCCTTGCCCTCTGTTTCAAGGCCCCTTCAAAGCCAGCGCCCTGGTCTCTGCCCATCTCAGCCGCAACGCCGGCCGCTCTCCACCGAGTCCAGGGACCGGGCCGGGTAACCGCGTGGTTGACCCTTCAAGTCTCCACAGCTTGAGTCCTCGGCACCCCTTTCCCTCAAATACCCACCTCGGGGGATGGCCCGGGAGCCCCGCCCGGAAGAACGTCATTTTCCCTTCCAGGTCAAACGCCAGGAGCCCTCCTGGCCCCCACCCCGCGCCCATCCCGACCTCTGCACCCCAAGCCCACACGGAAGCCGTTTCAGCATGCACAGACACACTCAGGCCGCAGGCGCATGCAGGAGTTGGGGGTGGGGGCAGACGCACTGAGAACTTACTCTGTTGCTCCCCTGTGCGTGGAGCCGCGGGAGAGAGGGGGCGGGGGGGGGGGAAGAAGAAATAGGTTAACCGTTAATTTATCTTTCGCGCTCATGCAAAACACAAAACAAGTCACTAGACTCTTCCTTGACACACCCTCCAGAGGCACGAGGTGCCCTGAGCACTTGACTTTAATTTTTTTGGGGGGGTCACACCCTCGATGCTCAGGGGTTACTCCTGGCTCTGCACTCAGGAATCACTCCTGGCAGTGCTCAGGGGACCCTATGGGATGCCGGGAATCGAACCCTGGAGGGTTCCGCTGCATGCAAGGCAAACACCCTCCCCACTGTGCTATTGTTCCACTTAACTTTAAAGCAAAGCAGGCAGCAGAGAATGGGGACAGGGGAGGCCCTTTCTCTTTACTCAGAATCCGGGGAGGAGGGACTGCCAAAGCAGTTCCTGAGTACAGAGCCAGGAGTAACCCCTGAGCATCGTCGGGTGTGACCCAAAAAGCCAAAACAGAATCCAGGGAGTACAGGAATTTGGGGGCACTGGGAGGGAGTGAACTGGGAGCGCGTCAGCTCACCCGGCCCCGACGGTGCCTCTTTCTGCGTGCCCAGCGTGGGCATTTCTCACGTCTTGGGTGCAGAGAGAGCAAAGGACAGGGTGGTTGTGGGGAGACAGAGTGGCCGAGGCAGGACACCCTCGGCCAGGACCACTCCTTTATTTCTGTGCCCTGGGGCAGGGGCGGGATACCAGGACCCAGGGGCACCCACGACACATTCTGGAAAGCGGGTCCGGAAAGGCGACTCACGGGAGCGAGCGTCTGGCGAGAGAGGCGGGAGAGAGCAGCCAGTGCCGGCAGCCGGGGCCGTCCTCCCCCTGCTCGCTGGAACCCTGGGGCTGTGATTTATATCTAACAATTGAACTCACATCTGGCTGCAGAAAGTAAAGGGAGTGATTCATGACTCCCGGGCAGCCGAGTCCTCACGGGGGTGGGGGTGGGGCGGGGGGCCCTAGACAGGGAGGGAACAGGGCTCCCTCTTCCCCTGGGGACCAGGGAGGAATTCCTCCCTGAACTGTTAGGAAAGTGTATACAGACGTGAGTGTGTGTGTGAGTACAGATGTGTATGCATGTGTGTGTATGTGTGTGGTACGTACAGGCATGTGTATGTGCATGCGTATGTGTGTGTGCGTTTGTGTGCACGTGCATACAGATGTGTGCATGCACATGTGTGTGCACATGCATGTGTGTGCATGTGTCTACATATAGATGTGCGTGTGTGTGCATGCAGACGTGTGCGTGCATGTGTGTGCATACAGGTGTGCATGCATGTGCGTGCACATATGTCCACGTGCATACAGATATGCATGCATGTGTGTGCACATATGTCCACGTGCATACAGATGTGCGTGCATGTGTATGCACATGTGTGCATCAGACGTGTGTGCGTGAGCACGTGTGTGCATGTCTGTGTGTGTGCGTGTGGGGGGGGAGGGCATGAATCACAGGCTGGAGTCCCAGGCTGAGCTGAGACCAGCTTTAAATGAGGGCACGGAACAGCGAGGGCCCGGAGCCGAGGTAGGAGCTGCAGTGTGCAGGGGAAAGCGTGGCGTGGGATGAGGCTGGGGAACATGTCTTGCCCAGACACCTCACAACCATCTTTCACAGAGACAAGGATGAAGCTTCTGGAAAAAAAAAAAAATGAAGCTTCTGGAGTTGCCACAAGAGGACCCTGAAGGAAAAGCAGGAGGGGATTTTTCTGGCAAAGAACAGGGCCGTAAGGCCCCCGACTGGGAAGTTTCTCGGGGTGCAGAGGTGCTGTGGAGAACAATGGGAGCCCGGCCCCCTGGGGCAGCGTGATGCTGCTGCAGCCCCGCCAGGTGGGCTTCCTGGCATTCCATGGCACAGGGTCTGCTGTTCCAAATCCATTTCAGGAGCCCAGGCCGGGGCTTCTGAGCCCTGGGGCCAGCGGGTTCTGCTGGCGGTGACAAGCATGGCGCCACAGAGCCAAGGGAGCTCTTGTCACCGCACGGGAGACACCCACGCAGGAGAGGGCCAGATGGGTTCCCCCAAGGGTGGCTGGGTCCCCCAAGTCACTTTCCCACCAGGCTCTGAGCTGGGCAGCGCTGTCCTCGCAGGGGCCTCTGTGGTGGACAAGGCAAGTGAGGGCCTCACAGATGCTCTGCTGTTGGGGCCCCGTGTCCAGCCTCGTCTCCCAGGGGTGCTCCTTGCCCGTGACGGGCCTGGGAGTTGGGGGCTCCTCTTCCCCAGGCCATCGTCCCCGCGCTTCCACAGAGGAAAGCTCGGAGTTACCGCTCTCCCAGAGGGTCCCCTCAAACGCCCCTGCTCTTTGATATTTTAGCCCAGAACTGTCCCAGGGAGGTGGTGGGGGGGTTTCCTTCCTCCGAATAAGGCACACCCTAGAGTGTGGGGGCCCTAGGGCCCCACCCACTGGACACCAGCTTGGAATGGCCCCTAAGCTGTGTCCCCAGCAGGCCCCCACTGGTGAAGACACACACAGCAATGGTGGGCACCTCCTGAACCCCCTGCCCCCTGCTGCCTCCTCACGGCAGACGCCTACATCTGTAATCACAGTGCCTTAAACCAAACTCATCGGCCTGGTGCAGTTCAGAACTCTCAGCCCCTGAGCTTGCCCGCCTGGTTCAGGACCCCCAAAAGTCCAGGACCCCACCCAGGATTCTGCCTGGCTCTTAGGCAGCCCCTCGGCCTCTCCCTGCACCTCGCCATGCTAGAATGACTCAGCTACTTGGATTCCTCCCTTGCCTAAAGTTATTCTTCTTGCAAATAAACTGTGCGTTCAAAAACAAACCCCAAAACACGCTTATCTCAAACACCGTCATTTCTTTCCATTTGGGTTCATCAGCTCTTCATGTCAAATGTCACTGGAAACGATTTCCAAATAGATTTGGAATCAAACATTTTGGGAACTAATTATTCACGTAGGTTTTTTTTTTTTTTCTTCCCCTGTCGAAACAGAGAGAAAGCAAAACGTTTGGAGTCTGAACTCTTATCGGTGGCCAGTGTAGCAGTGTAGATCCCCTCCATGAGGAGAGAGGTGACACACTGCTGATTTCGGGCTTGCTGATACAAAAGCCTAACAACCCACCTCCATGTCTAAACATCTGCTTAGAGAGACCCTCTGTCCCTGGGCTCGTCTTACTTCTGCACCAAATCTTTCTGAACGAGCCCAAAGGACAGAGGGGTCCCTCCCCAGCCAAGAGCGCCCATGCAGTGGACAGCTGGATCCAGGATCCCAACAACGCCACTTCCCACACTCCGGTGGCCAGCTCCGTCCCTCAGAGCCAGGTGACCGGGCACCACCTGCTGAACTCCGAGGGACAGAAGCAATGCAAATATTGTCTAGGAGGGAAGCAGAGAAAGCAATGTTCCTGGCCCGCAGCCAAGTTTAATTTCCTGTTCTGTCTCTGGTATGCAGTTGGAAAAAATAAAAATCAAGTCCAACTCTTTGTCTCTATCTTCCAGGCAACTATACCAAATATGTGTTTATAAACAAGTCAAAATAATGTGAAAATAATCAAAACAGATTGTATAGGACATATCTAGATTTGCTTAACACTGAGCAATTCTGATGAAAAAAAAAAAAAACAACCTAAGAACAGCCGAAAATATTTCATTGAGCAGCTTCTTGGTATGGCATTGACAGAACCAAGAAAACTCAGATTCTATAAACAGTTCCCTTGGGATGGGTCACGCCGCTTTCCCAAGACACTTCTCTTTACGAGAGATGTATAACAGACTCTTTAAAAAGAAACTTATCTGGTGCTCTTGAAATAAGTTTGATTTATAAAACTGACTTAAGAGAACACTTTCACTGCAACATCACATCACATTGCATGGAAGGAAAAGGTATGGATAAATGTGTGTATGCACGTTGCTTTTGTATGTATCATGCATATTTAGAAGTCATAAGCAGTGTAAAGTAAGTACCTTCGACCTCATGGAGCCGGTCAGTGCATTAGCACACCTCGAACTTGTTAAAGAAGTGCTGGCACAAAAATGCTTGTCACAAAAGGATGCACAAAATAGCTGCGGATAATTTTTTAAGCACAGATTAAAAACAATGAGGAACAAAAGGCTATTTTCTGGAGGCTTCTCTACTGGACGCTTTCTCTGCAGTACCTCAGTTATTCCTCTCGACCACCCTGGACACACAGGCCGCCCCTCACCGTGGCCAGCCCCAAATTCCTCCAGCAAGAAAGCTTCCATCTTCGTTGCTGACAGACCTGCTCTGAGACCTCTCACTGCCTCATGGCCTGCAACAGAGACCCCTGACAGTGCGCTGAGCAGCCAGCCAGCCTGGCTGTCCCCTCCCAATGCTGCTGAGAGCTTTTCAGGGCTCCTGGCACCTTGGGGACTCTTCCCCGGACTCTCCTCCCTCTGGGAGCCCACCCAAAGGGCATTTCTTCCGGGGGGCTTCCCTGACTCCCTTGGACAAGCCAAGCTGGCCAGCCAGGCATGACCACTACCAGTCCCGGTAAGCTGCTTTGCATTTCCCATCACACGTGTCACACGCTCACCTGTGCAGTGCGATCACACAGCTACTCGATCCCTTGGGGCCTGTCTGTTCCTTGGAGTCACTGGTACCTTTGGCATCATGGGGACACTTTCTGGGAGGAAGTGTGCACCCCTGGGGGCATTTGTGGGGACTAATAAAAGACCACTCTGGCGAGCACTTTCTTGGCAGAGGGATGGGTGGGGAGGCCCCCCCCCAGCTGTGTTCACAATCAGCCGTGGAGAGTAGATGTGACATAAGGGACTTCTCAGTGTCCCCAGCGCCGTCCAGTCACCCGGACACACACATGCATGTCCCACAGGAGGGACAAGGACACAGTGAGGTGTAACTCGGGTGGACCAGGGCCCCGCCTGGAAGTTAGCCAGATGAGTGAGGGCTGGGGTGAGGGTAAGGGGTCTCTGCATGAACCAAAGTAACGGCAATGACATCGCCTGGCCACAAAGCCTCCACCCTTTACGCGGGGGGCTCCAAGGCCAGCAGGTCTGAAACACCCTCGGTTGCCACCCGAGTGACAATTCCCACACTGTACCCCACTTTCTAGAGGCCCAGCTGGAGCGGAAAGGATGCATCTGTGCAAGATCAGCCCCAGTAGCAGTTCGAGAACTCAACAAGTGTCGTGAAGGCCAGGTCGGACTAAACATCCAGGCCACCTCAGGGGTTTAGTGCAGGGAGCAGTGGAGGTCAAAGGTCATGGGAGATGTAGAGAGAGTGGTCAGGCCGTGCTAACCCTTCCAGGCCCGCCTCAGGACCTGTTTCAAGGAGGCTGCTGAATCACACGTGCGCACGGGCCAGCGGGACTCGGGGTTTCAGTCCGGACAAGCCTGGGTAACATCACACTTCCCAAAGAACACGAAAAGAAGGTCTGTTTATGAACTTGAATGAGAAAAGTGTCTCCCAGGCCCTTGAGGTATATTAATAAAGATAAGTGGGAACAGCAACAGAATATATTTTCTGTTCTTTCGCACTCAGGATGACATGAAGCAGAGTTTGAATACAGATGTAATTCTGGATCCAATGAACGCAGGCATAAAGAATGGGCAGGGGTTTTTGGAGAAATAAGTCAGTTTTAAAAGAATCTGCAAAATCAGCGGTATGAGATTATAGGGAGGATTTTACAAACTGCTTGTGTGAACATTTGAACAACTGAGAAACAGGATATAAAGGCAAGTAAAACCTTGAAACAAAGAAACCTTCTTTTCGCTCTAAGATTGCAGTAGAGCATGCCTTATGGTTGCAGGGGGAATTTTCTTTAAGACAGACATTGATTAAATTCTTAAAACCCAGTGGAGGAAAAAAGACATATCAGGAAAGTATCAGTTAAAATGGTGCCAAATTAACGAAGCCAAAAAGAGGAGTTGCTCCAGCATATATTATGTATAATTGCGCTTTCTAAAACGCGGTGGATCATTTAAAAGTAAGAGCTAAGTCCAACTTACTGTGGATTTATCGGGATAGACCCCGGCTCTCAGCAGTGACGCTTTCCAGCTGTCCACGTCCTCTTGGGAGTCACATGCCAGTTCTAGGAAGCGATAGTCTTTGTATACATTCCTAGAGGTTCAAAAAGAGAAAACACAGAAAAAAACACACCATGCATTTAGTGTGAACCAAATTCACAGGATTTTATGTCCCTGCAGACAGGGATGAGACAAAGGAAGTATTCTCTAAGAGATACAGGCAAAGACAAAAGCGAATCACTGGAATGGAAATAAATAGCAACGCTCACTTTCCAAGACCCTCCTGGTTAGAGACTTCAGGGTCGTTTATGCTGCTCGGCGGTGAGGAGTGAAGGAAATGTCAAACAGGACACGGAGGCCAATGACCCACAGGGACATGTTCTGAGGATAAATGGAGACTCGCTCTGGCCGTGTAATTAGACCTCGCTTGGGAAATGGTTTTTACAAGTGTAGATAGCTCACAAAACCTTCAAATGCAAGGCAGACCTAAAATAAATGCTGGACGAAGAAGGAGTATGCTTCTGAGTGTAAAAGGAGAGAACTTGAACTAGGAATGAACAGTGTGGGATGCCCCAGGGGGTGTTTTACGGCGTGAATGACACTGTGATTTTATACTTACTTTCCTAACCATAAAGTAATAACGAAAGATGCCACACATGCCATCCCACACCATGCAATTACTCCAAAAATCGGGAACTAGATAAAACAAAGAAGATGGGGTGCATATGCTGCCTGAGCCCCTGTGTATTTTATGTGTGCTGCTTGCGCCTGCGTGGCCAAGCACATACAGTGCCTGAGCACATGTGTCGCCCGCATCTCCCCTCCTGAGATGTGTACTTTTATGCTTTCCTATCTAATGCCGGGGTATGTGTAGGGGCTCTCTCCACCGTTGGAGAAGCCTGAGTTTTCTCTTGAGCGCCTTACTCTGTCTCTCTTACTCCTCATTCTGCCACTTTTCTCTTCCTCCTTCCCTTCAAAAATCCTCCAAATAAAATCTGTTTCTTTTGGGGCTGGAGCAATAGCAGAGCGGGTAGGGCGTTTGCCTTGCACGCGGCCCGACCCTGGTTCGATTCCCAGCATCCCATAGGGTCTCCCGAGCACCGCCAGGAGTGAGTCCTGAGTGATTGAGCCAGGAGTAACCCCTGAGCATCGCCGGGTGTGACCCAAAAACCAATAAAATAAAATAAAATAAAATCTGTTTTACTTGAGAGAGAGAGAGAGAGAGAGAGAGAGAGAGAGAGAGAGAGAGAGAGAAGAGAGAGAAGGTGGAGGGCTCAGCTGCTTCATAGATTCCTTATTTTCTTCCTCTTTCATACTATAATACAACTTTACAAGGTTGAGGTTTTATGTGAACATGGTGACTTTTTTTTACTGATTATTACAATTTATGGTCATCTACAGATGATACTACAGCTTTATAAGCATCTAATTAAAAAGGCATATTGCTCATTCACAAAAGATAACACAAGTCTTTCTCATGTGAGATAATTAAGTAACTTACTTGCTCCTGGTGCAATAAATGCATGACCGAGTATTTCTAGCCATCAACTTTTGTTACTTTCACTATCCTTTTCTGAGGGAAGATTCTAGTGAAAGAATTACAGGGTCAAAATTCTGACCCTCTGGGGAGAGGGAATTTGCGCCACGCTCTGTGATGCTCGGGAGCTATTCTGGCTCTGTACTCTGAGGTGAGTCCTGGCAGCGCCGGGGATTTGAATTGGGCTTGACAGCACACAAGGCAATAGGCTTAACCCCTGTACTTTTTCATCAACCCCCATCTTCAAAGACCCCAATCTACCACCCCCCATCTTTCTTTCCGGGAAAGGCGATCCAGCACAGATGGACCCGAGCCATGTCCAAGGTTAAATCCCTTGTCCTGTTGTCTTCTGGGTGCCCCGACATCTCCCTGTCCCAGACGGCTCACAGGTCTGCTCTGGGTCTTCGAAGTCTGGCACCTTCTCCATTCATTCATTCATTCATTCATTCATTCATTCATTCATTCATTCATTCATTCATTCTCCATTGGTATGAGTTACACAGTCGTGCTTTTTTTTTTTTTCAGGGATGGGGGCACTTTCTGGTTCTGAACTCTGGAGTGGGGATAAAAGAGGGACCAGAATGCAACAGCCCCTGGGGAGAGTGAGCCTCAGTGACTGCAGCTGAGCTTAGCTCCCTTGAGGCAGGAGAAAGGTTTCCTCTGGGGTCTCCCCAACAGGCTTCTGAGCGCCCCTGTGTCTCAAGGGAGCAGCCTGCTGAAGCCTGTCCAGCAGCTGGACATGTGTCCCAATCAAGAGAGGACACAAAAAGCCACGTGAGCGGAGGGCAGGGAGGAGAAACCAGTGGGAACTGCCCTCCACAAGAACAACAATGACACAAAGCTGAGGGCTCACGGAGCTGGGGAGAATCCGCAGTAGGACCCGAACCCAAACAGCCTCCCCGGGGGTCTGGAGCTAAAAAAATCAGCTTTGGGATTTAAAATCCCGCTGTCGAGAGCAGAGCAAGTAGATCCCAAGAGTTGGCAGAAGTAGAAAAATCAGAGAGAACAAAGACCCAGGGCACCCAACCCGTAAGCAGCAGGACTTCCTGGAAGAGAAAAGGACTATGGGAAGAGGAAGTGATTCTGAAAGAGACGCAGGCTTCTGGAATGATCCTTGTCTGTGCGCTGGGGAGTGAAGTTCTGGGGACAGTGAACGGTCAAAGGTGCACTGACTGGAGGCAGTCAGTGACAAAGGACATGGTGGAGGGTGTGCAAATGACATGTCCCCGCTGAGGACAGCAGGTCAGCTGTCCCCCGGCTCCTGCTGACCACCTCCGTCCCCCACCCCACCCCTACTCCATGCAGAGCCTGCGCAAGCAAATTCAGGCAGACAGAGGGTGACTCGGGAGAGCTGTCGGGGTTCAAGGACAAGCCAAGAGGCCCACGGGGGGTGAGGCTGAGGCATAGCACAGTGGAACAGAAATTTCTTTTTTTTTTTTTTTAATTTTTTAATTTTTTTTAAATTTATTTATTTTTAATTAGAGAATCACCGTGAGGGTACAGTTACAGATTTATACACTTTTGTGCTTATACTTCCCTCATACAAAGTTTGGGAACCCATCCCTTCACCAGTGCCCATTCTCCACCACCCGTAAACCCAGTGTCCCTCCCACCCTCCCCAATCCCATCTCCCCCCCACCCCACCCTGCCACTGTGGCAAGGCATTCCCTTCTGTTTTCTCTCTCTGATTAGCTGTTGTGGTTTGCAATAAAGGTGTTGAGTGGCCGCTGTGCTCAGTCTCTAGCCCTCATTCAGCCCGCAACTCCCTTCCCCCACATGGCCTTCGACTACAATGTAGTTGGTGATCGCTTCTCTGAGTTGACCTTTCCCCGGAACGTGAGGCCAGCCTCGAAGCCAAGGAGTCAACCTCCTGGTACTTATTTCTACAGTTCTTGGGTGTTAGTCTCCCACTCTGTTATTCTATATACCATAGATGAGTGCAATCTTTCTATGTCTGTCTCTCTCTTTCTGACTCATTTCACTCAGCATGAAACTTTTCATGCCCATCCACTTAACTACAAAATTCTTGACCTCCTTTTTTCTAACAGCTGCAGAGTATTCCATTGTATAGATGTACCAAAGTTTCCTCAACCAGTCATCCGTTCTGGGGCATTCGGGTTTTTTCCAGATTCTGGCTATTGTAAACAGTGCTGCGATGAACATACATGTGCAGATGTTGTTTCGATTGTACTTTTTTGCCTCTCTGGGATATATTCCCAGCAGTGTGGAACAGAAATTTCTATGCATGCGTGAGGTCCTGGGTTCGAGTCCCAGGGCCCCAAATGAACAGAAACGGAAAAGGAAACAGAAAACGGATGGGAGAGATTAACCAGGGAGTCAAGTGTCGCATGTGAGATCGACCCCCTTCAGATCCTGACACGGCATCATTCCCCTGAAGATAAAGGTTCTCCCATCACAAACAAGGAGGGATTTCTGAAGTCAGAGGCTCAAAAAGAAAAACTTAAGGGGCAGGAGGTAGTACAGTGGTTAGGGAACTCGCCTCGTTTGTTTACTCGGCTCAGGTTTGAGTAAAGCATTACATGGTCCCCCAAAACAGCTCTGGAGGCCCCCAAATATCTTCAGGTGCTGAACCAATGACCTGGTTGACTAAGAACTGGGTGGGTGGCCATGCAGGGTGGCGGGGTGGTAGCCGGACCTCCTGAATGCTACTTTAGGAGACTTCCTCATCTCCCAGAAGCAGGAACTGAAGAAACATATTCCTAGATAACTCTTGAACTACAGAGAAACCAACCCCTAAATTACAAATTATTTAGAAAGCATAAGAAAAATAAACATTTCATATCCCACCAATGGAGATCGGCAAAGACTATGGGAAAGTGTATGGCCTTCAATATGTTTACCATTTAGGGAAAAAAAGAAAAAAACTCCATATTCATCTCCAGGAATTATAAGATGATGATTAAAAAAAAAACCCAAATGAGCCAAGAAGAGGGGAATTAACATAGATTAAAGCTAAAACTCATGAAACAGGAAATACAAAATAACATAAAGAATAAACACAAGCACACATTTCCCCCCGCCCCCACCCTAGCAACGATAGTCTACTTGGAATTCTAATGAAGAAAACAAAAGCATGTAAAATCACACATAAGAAAGGAGAGGATAGGGGCTGGAGTGATAGCACAGCGGGGGTAGGGCATTTGCCTTGCACGCGTCCGACCTGGGTTCCATTCCCAGCATCCCATAGGGTCCCCCAAGCACTGCCAGGAGTAATTCCTGAGTGCAGAGCCAGGAGGAACCCCTGAGCATCGGCAGGTACGACCCAAAAAGCAAAAAAAAAAAAAAAGAAAGAAAGAAAGAAATAGAAAAAAAAAATTCAAGTCATTTTTTTCTATTTTGTAAAAAAGCCTATATGCAATCCCAAGACAAAACTGAGACCAGATAGGAAGTTAATAATATCCTAGAAAGTACAAATGACCAAAATTAACTCAGAGAGAACTGGAAAAATCTAAGTGGCTTTTACAAAACCCTTCTAAAATTAATGAAAGACTTTAGTTCAAAGACTAATAGAAAGTACAGGACAAATAGACAAAATCAAGGGCTTTTATCACAATGATCAATAACTTGGAAGTGAAAAGTGCTCTCCAGATCAGGAGAAAGACTATAAAATACATAGGAAAGAAAGCAATTTTGAAGAGATTCCTTTCAGCCACTTTATTTCATGTCAGCTGCTAACCCATCTGTAAATACTGAATTGGGATATTATTGTTATTATTATTATTATTATTATTGCTTTTGGGGTCACACCCGGCGATGCACAGGGGTTACTCCTGGCTCTACATTCAGGAATTACCCCGGCGGTGCTCAGGGGACCCTATGGGATGCTGGGAATCGAATCCGGGTCAGCCATGTGCAAGGCAAACGCCCTACCCACTGTACTATCGCTCCAGCCCCGACTTGGGATTCTATTTATGAATTATTACTTCATAGGCAAAGGAGGGCAAGAGACATGTCGAATTATCTGCCATTGTAACGGAGAAATAATCTCACTCAATCTGTATCACAACAAAGGCATTTATAGAGTTGCTGTGCAGATAAATTCTATACTTTCCCGAGCCCTAATAATAGGTCTAATAATAGAGTTAGTAATACATGATACAACTTGTCCTGCCTGTTTTTGACATATGTATTGCATGAATGAATGGACAATGGCATAAACTTGGACTCTGCTTTTTTTTTTTTTTTTTTTTTTTGCTTTTTGGGTCATACCCAGTATTACACAGGGGTTACTCCTGGCTCATGCACTCAGGAATTACTTCTTGTGGTGCTGGGGGAACCATACGGGATGCTGGGAATTCAACCCGGATTGGCCATGTGCAAGGCAAATGCCCTTCCTGCTGTGCTATTGCTCCAGCCCCTCTGCTTATTTTTGACCACATCCTTAACTTGCTAAGACATACATGGTTTGAAGGGACCAATTACAAGTAGGATGAGTTATCTTAGCAGAGACTGGGGGAAATATTGAAAGGAAATGTGTTCACCAAAGATGAAAATTCACTGTTGGAAAATTTGAAAGGTTACATCTTTGCTAGGGAGTGAGAAGGAATGGGGTTTTGTGATGGGGTCAAATGCATCGTGTGGACGCTCAAGGCCGCTCTCCACACACTTGGGCCGAGCCTCACATATGAGTGAACATATTCCTGGACCACAGCATCATAAGACACTCCCTACCCATCCTCCATAATTACCACATTTGATGGCATTCAGATAGTAGGCAACAAATCGTAGATACATATATATATGCATATATACATATTTTCATATATATATATATATATATACCAAAGCTCACATCACCCAAACTTTAATAACATGTTAGTGATATCCTATAGAATGTCTTCTTTTGTTGTTGTTTTTTTATTTTGGCTTTTTGGGTCACACTTGGCGATGCTCAGGGGTTACTCCTGGCTCTGCACTCAGGAATCACCTCTGGCAGTGCTCAGGGGACCATATGGGATGCTGGGAATCGAACCCGGGTCGGCCGTGTGCAAGGCAAACGCCCTCCCCGCTGTGCTATTGCTCCAGCCCCCCTATAGAATGTCTTAATGGCTCCTGCCAAAATAGAACAATCTTCACACTGTTTCCTATATGAACACTTTTTTGTAAGCATGTTCAGCAGTTCTTCATAACAGACAATACAAAATATATTCTTTCAGTTGTATTTTGGGACAGGGCTTGGGGCTTGGGATGGAAACATCCTGAATTTGGTGGTGGGAAGGTGTAATGGTGGTGGGATTGGTGTTTGAATATTAAATGTAATCAAATATTGTGAACTTATAAAATCACTGTCACTGTCACTGTCATCACGTTGCTCACCAATTTGCTTGAGCAGGCACCAGTAACGTCTCCATGGTGAGACTTGTTGTGACTGTTTTTGGCATATCGAATATGCCACGGGGAGCTTGCCAGGCTCTGCCATGCGGGAGAGATACTCTCGGTAGCTTGCCGGGCTCTTCGAGAGGGGCGGAGGAATCGAACCAGGGTCAGCCTCATGCAAGGCGAATGCCCTACCCACCCTACCCGCTGTGCTATTGCTTTAGCCCAACTTATAAAGTAAAAAAAATAATAATTTTAAAAACCAAATGCATTGTGTGGAATGAACTAATTCCCTCTCTCCTACGGCTTTCCACTACTACCTCTTAGAGGTTGACCAGAGGTATTCCGTGGGTGCCGTGTTGAGTTTCTTTAAGCTGAGAAGGTCTGATTGTGCCAAGGTTGGGCAGAGGTGACAGGGCTCTTGGCCAGCTAGAAAAATGGGGTCCAGACTTTCCACATTTGTTGAGCAGAGCTGAAGAATTCCACTCTGGCCCATTCTCCCTGACCTTTCTCCAGAGTATTTTCTTTCAGGGATTCTCGCATGGAAAAATCTTGACACCCCCCCCGCCTCCCCCCCCGCTCCAAGGATAGCCAAAATTCTTAAGAGGGAAAATAACGATCAGGTTGAAACTTTAGAAGGGGGTCAAAGGCTTCTGGTGGCTTCGGCGGCTTCCTCTCCGCCCAGTTTTGAAGCTTCATCTTCGCCTGTGTCTAGACATGCAGGGAGAGTTGGAAGCGGGTCTGAAGCCTGGGCCGTGCTGATTTCCTTACTGGAAGACTCGGCTCTGCGGAGGCCGCTTCCCCCACTCCCAGCCTCTGTCCACAGGCGGAGTGAGACCCATAACCCGCCATCCCTGGGACCGAGCGCTCTGCTTTGTTTAGTCTATTTCGCTTGCGATCATGCAGACACGAGCTTCTGAGTGATTTCACGCGAAAATCAGGCTGAACTACGTGCCTTACCACTGGGGGATAAGGGAAAAAAAAAAGTCACCTCCTTGTTCAAAGTGAGCCTGAAAAATTCTGCTGCTGAGGGCAGAAGGGTCTCCGTCGTGATGCAAAGCCAGGAAGAACCTCCGTGTGGAGCCCCCGTTTTTGACCGTTTCATTTTCCTTCACTCACATCCTCAGAGTTTTCACGTTTGAGTGTTAAAAACAAAGATGTTTGGAGATTCCTGTCGATGACAGAACTTTGCAGCTCTGAGGCAGATCTCAGGTCCTCAGGGAAGACTTCCCACCACCCTTGCCCCCCCGGCCCGAGCCCCCTCCCCCAAGACGTTTCCAGAGAACTCCTAGCTGCCTTCTTGCCCTCCTGAAATTTTCTCAATTTTAAGAGGCTTTCCTGAAAATGAGATGCCCCATCCCACGTCCGGGTGCAAGGAAAAAGTTGGATGGAATTTTTTTTGCCTGCTTTCTGGATGTAAACTTTGACTAATGCCAGTAAAATGCTGACGAGTACAATAAAAGCCACAGACAGCTGTGCAAATCCAGGTGGTGTCATCTCTCATCTTTGATGCCGTTGGAAAGGAATCTCAGCATGCTGATGTATATAATGGGGATAATAACAGTATCTTGAATTTCAATGACAGGTCTCTCTCGGGTCTCGGCCATAAGACTTAAATAAGGGGCCGGAGCGATAGCACAGCAGGTAGGGCATTTGCACGAGACCGACCTGGGTTCGATTCCCAGCATCCCATATGGTCCCCTGAGCACCACCAGGGGTAATTCCTGAGTGCAGAGCCAGGAACCCCTGTGCATTGCTCAGTGTGACCCCCCAAAAAAATTTAAAAAAAAGAGTTAACCATAAATCCATTGCATTTGCCGTACTAGTGATCGTGGCCAAATGCATTCACTGTGCATGCAGCAAGAGCTGAGGGACCCTGCATCTCTGAGCCACCAACCACAGCACCATGTCGCGTCGGTCTCCACCACTATGATGCTCATTGCAGGGGTGGTAAACAAGTTGAGGGACAATGTTCGATTCTAATTCGACAAGCTTACACACAATGGCTAAGAGCGCAGAGAGGCAGGGGACCATTAAAAATGTGAAAAATCTCACAGTGAGAAAATTAGTTAACATCAAACTCTTCCTCACAGTCAGACGCTAAGCGGATCTGCTTGCACAGGGATCAAGAAGGTGTCTACAGAAAAAAAAAATGGAATCAACGGGAGCAATTTGATGGGGGGGAAACCCCCATCTCCCAACTTCCTCAAGGGAATTGGCACCTTCACTTCTCGGCCTTCACTGTCCCATGAAGAGGAAAACTAGCTGATTTGAGGAGCTGGAGCGATAGCACAGCGGGTAAGGCGTTTGCCTTGCACTCGGCCGACCCGGGTTCAATCCCCGGCATCCCATATGGTCCTCCAAGCACCGCCAGGAGTAACTCCTGAGTGCAAAGCCAGGAGTAACCCCTGAGCATCACTGGGTGTGACCCCAAAAGCAAAACAAAACAAAACTAGCTGATTTGATGCTGTTTTGCAAAAGATGAAATAATGTGTGCGGGCGGGGCACATTCCACATTCTGGAACTCTCTGGTTCCAGAATGTTCTGGTGCCTTCTGCTCTGCCGAAGAAGCCCTGTGGTTACTCAGCTGGGGCTTTGCTGACTTAGCCGGAAGTGTTAGCCAGACATTCGGCTACAGACCTCAGTCCTTTGTTCCCTGACCTATCTGTGGGTTTCCTGCGCTTCTGAAAAACAGCAACAAGTCGGAACTCGTGGGTGAGGGGTAAAGCGGGGGGTCGAGAAGACGGGGGGAATCTGTGGGGCTACACTCCCTCCAACCCCTGCCCCCCAAATACCAAACAGAGAGGAGAATGTGTCTCTGGCTCTGGAGGGGAGGATGAGAGAGAAGGCCACGGGAAGGATGCAGCCTGCGGTCTTGGGGGTAGCAGTCAGGGGTGGGCAGCCCTAGAGGCGGTGGGGGAGGGGCGCATGTGCATTTGCTTTAGTCTAATAACGCTCGTTAGCTCGTGGAGAATTTTTCCCACCGGAGGCCCAGCCAAACAGCCACCGGTCATGCGTCTACTTGGGCACAAGGCAGCGCAGGCCAATTAGCCAATGTTCCAATGTCACTAAAGGCAGCCGCTGTCGCAATGCAAGTGGCATTTAGCCCACAGCCAGGAGAGCCTTTCACAAAGAATAAAAGGCTGGCCGGGTGGAGGAGGCCGCGGGAGAGCCACAATTATTTTCATTCCGGCTCATTTATTAGGTCAGAAGAGGCTGTGGGCAGGATCTGCTTAAGCTCAGCACTTCTGAAAGCCGAGCACTAAATATAGAGCGTGTGGCCGGCCCCGCCGGGGAAAGAAGCCTCCGGCTCCCAGGCTGCGTGTCCCCTGGAACATTTGTCAGAGCTGAGAATTGCAGGGTAGGGAGCTTTCATTGGGGTTAACGAGTAAGGAGCTGTAATTCATTTTTTAAGAGTTTAAATGAATATGCCTCGGAGGAAACCGTCCGCCGGGGAGGAAGCTCTCGTCCCCGACCAGGAGAGGGGCAGAGTGACCAATTGGTTCACGGGACCTCCCAAGCCTCCCAAACCTAGAGTCTGGGGTCTTGGTGGGGACTTGTGACCTGAACTTTCCAGAAACCCTGGAACTTTCCGGAAATCCCACGGAACATGTGGGATGAAGGGTGCCCCTAGCAGCCAGGTTCCTTATACGCGATGCCCTGTGAAATCTGCCCGCCCTCCCTTCCTTTATTTCTCTTCCCCTTCTTCTTCTCCCCCTCTCTCCCGCTCCCTTTCTCTCCCTCTTTCTCGAGTCACACGGTGCCAGGGATCAAACTCAGGGCTTCATGCCGCAGACATGCGCTCTGCCTCTGGAGCTGTTTCCCCCGTTATTTGGAAACGGTGCCCCTCTGAGATCACTATTCTATAGCAGAGTTGGTACCTGGAGCTCACTGGACGGCTTTGAGAATCTCGACCACCTGTCTCGGTGGGGAGAACCTGCCAAGTCGAGACCTCATGACCCTCACTGGGCCCTCCAGGGATGTTACATGTGGGGAAGTTATCTGTTGTGGGGAAGCCACAAAAAAGGGGTCAGGGGAATGACGGGGAGCACGCCCTCCCCCGTGGCGTTAGCAGAGATGGTCAAAAGGACCCTTCAAAAAATCAAAATCGAGGGGCTGGAGCGATAGCACAGCGGGTAGGGCGTTTGCCTTGCACGCGGCCAACCCGTGTTCGAATCCCAGCATCCCATATGGTCCTCTGAGCACCGCCAGGGGTAATTCCTGAGTGCATGAGCCAAGGAATGACCCCTGTGCAATGCCGGGTGTGACTCAAAAAAAAAGCAAAAAATCAAAATCGAGTTGGAAAAAGCCAACCTGCTCTCCCAAGATACCCGGTGACGCTCCGGGTCACCTTTGGGCAGATGGTGAGGACAACCATGATGATGATGCTGAAGGGATAGGCTGGCTCGCAGGCCAAGACCTGAGCTCCTACTGGCAAGTTTTCCTGCTCAGACCCAGAGCTAGACTCAACACCTCCCCTGGGCGTCTTTTCTCTACTTCAGCTGGTCCCTAAGGATGTAACACTTTGGGAGTTGGTAGACATATGAACAATCTCAATCTCTCTCTCTCTCTCTCTCTCTCTCTCTCTCTCTCTCTCTCTCACACACACACACACACACACACACACACACACACACTCTCTCTCTCTCTCACACACACACACACCCCACACACAGACATCTGGTTGATTCCAGTAAGTTTCATCATTTTTCACAATTACTCAAAAGGCTGAGAGTAATTCATAATCCAGATAAAGGAAACCTTTACAAAGCGCCCCGTGGTTTTTGTTAAAAAATAGTTGTTTAAAAAAATGTCCACTACAAGGGCGCTTTCGACCTGACAGCTGCTCGGGAGAACAATGATTTCACGTCTCAAGACTGTCTTTAGGATTGAGATGTCTTCCAGGAAAACTCAGCGGCTAGAGAGATGGCTGCACTTCTCTTTCTTTCACATTCTGCTGGGTTTAATTTCCATGGGGGTGAGAGAAGATATATAACAGGGAGCACAGGAGTGTGTGCAGGAGAGAACAAAAACTATTGCCAAACAAGCAGCTGCCTGTTTTTAACCTCAAGGAAAAACACAAAGGCAGCCCCAAGGCCCTCTTTAGCTTCGGGAACCGAGAACATGACATGTTTCAGTGAAATTTACCGCTTTCCTTGCTAAACTTAGAGGATGACTCCCCCTAAAATCTTCATGAGATTGAGGTCAGCTTGGTTTGCTATGGAAATGGAAAGGAAAAAATTCTGAGGCATCCAGAGAGAGGTTTGAGCAGAGCGCCTTTGGGGAAGGCGAGACGGTCTGCCCCTGATGGTGACTCTGCCCAGTTTTGGGGTCCCCTGAGAAGATGGGGCGGTTCATCGGTGACGGAGAGCGGCTGGGGAGGGTGAGGGGCTGGCGTAAAATGTGCCAAAGTCGACAAAGCGCTGCTAGCGGCACTATGGGGTCCCTGGTCTCTGAGCCACTGCCAGGAGAACTTCTGGTAATTCCGGCAAAACTCTCTGAGCCCAGTGGGGCTGGAGCAATAGCACAGCAGGGAGGGCATTTGCCTTGCATGCAACAGACCCCAGTTCAATCCCCAGCATCCCATAGGGTCCCCCAAGCACCGTCAGGAGTAATTCCTGAGTGCAGAGGCAGGAGTAACTCCCTGAGTATTGCTGGATGTGACCCAAAAAGGAAAAATAAATTCCCTGAGCCCAGAACCACCAGCACGGTTCTGCAGCAGTAAGTGCGCAGGGCTAGCTCACACCGTTCCTGCCGAGCAGTCTTAATTTCCTCCAAGAGTCCCGGTCTAGGGCTTCAAATCTCACAAAGTGGCTAGGCTGAGCTAGCCAGGAGCGACCCCGGACTCCCCAGGCATTTTGGGGGCTAGTCCTTATGAAAGAAATGAACTTTCGTGGTGAAAAATGCATCGTCTCGTAATGCAATGACGCAAATGCTCTGAAGACGCTTGGCCTTCTAAGAGGAAGGGATTTCATCCTCCAACGAAGGCCACGGGAGGTGCTTTTTCAATCTTGACTCATTAATTATCACTTCCAGGACTGTCTCCGGCTTTACCGTTCCTTTTCCTGCAACGGCCTACCACCCCTTTGTGGGAAAACAAAACAAAACAAAACAAAACAAAAACCCTCTCATCCTTCCCCTCTCCCTTCCGCCCCAGGAATCTACCCTCTTTAAAAAAGCAGAAAGTGCCCCAGTTGCAACAGACGTTACTACCACCCCCTGGATCATTCCAGTGTCCCCTACCCCCACCCCAATCGGACGGAAGGACCGTCCCAGACTATTCAACGATTCATATGATCTTGCCCACACACAGGATCTCGTCCACACAGGATGGCAGCCACCCAAGCATCCCCCACACGCCAGAGACCCTTCCTTCCACTAGGCTGAGGCTACTGAGACCCCTGATCGTTCACTTACTGTGCTGAGCCCAATCCCCAGAGTCCTAAAAAAGATGTGGCTCACTTCCCTCACTTCCCTCTCAACGCGCGCAACATCTCGAAGTCCCCACATGGCCACCAGTGATGTCATTTCCCTGCTGTCACCGGAATCCCCTGAAACCCTCTGAACATGAGCATCGACACGACCTCAGACGTGTCGGAGGTCAAGGAAGGAAAAGGACCTCAATCCCCTACATCCCAGTGGGGTTCCTGATCAGAGACTGAGGTCCCAGGGCCTCTGGGACAGAGTTGGACAGGGACCGAGGGGGTCATCCATATTAGTGGTGAGTGGACGCCTGTCCGGAGTCACAGCTGCCTCTGCACATGCGCCTCTCAGCCTCGGTTTGTGGGCAGCACCCCACTTCCTTCTAGGTGCTTGGCTCTTTGAAGATTTCCCTCGCTGTCACCCACCTTCTCGAGCATCCTGGCTGATAAAAGGGCCAGAGCCTCGAAGGGCGGGAGCCAGGATGCGGGGAATTCCACGGCTGTTTCAGATTAGATTCTAGGGGCTGAGCGGGAGGGGAGCCGAGCGGCATGTTGCTAAAATAAATCCATCAACATGGCCCCAAATGGGTTTGACATTCCCCCGCCTTCTCTTCTTACTCTGGGTTGGCAGACAAGTGGGGGCCGACGGAGGGAAGGAAACGTGCAGAATTCTACGTGAGCAGCTGGGGCACCCCTGGGCTCTTCAAGGCCGAGAGGAGGAGGCGTGGGCAGAGTCCAGCGGTAAGTGTCCCAAAGTCACATTCTGACATGGAAACTGCAAAATGACGCCATTGGTCAGGGCTGATGAGCTCGGGGCTCCGGATCCCAGATTTCCCAAGGCCCTTGCAACACGGGAACCAGTTTTGTCACAATATGAGTCTGTTTCTGTTCACCTTTGTTCCATGACGGTGCAGAGGACTTTTCTGACAGCTGTATTACACGGAATGCCATGGACTCGGTGACATTCGAGAACTTTCACAGCTATACTTATGTGAGTTTCCAGAGACCACCTGCTGTTCTCAGGGGGTTCTGTGTTCTTGGTTGCTCTGTTCATTTTCAGCTGTGATCACCTTTATCATCTCATTAGGAGCCAGTAAAGCCTTCTCGGAAGCACCTTAAGATCCCCAAGCCTCTGTGAGACTCCACAGGGTGTCACTGACACTGTGACTTTAGCATGCTGTCCTTTAGAGAATTATCTAAGATGTGCTCCTTTTCCTAAAATACAATAAAGCATGCTGGCTTTCATGATGCTTGAGGATGACTCGCTGACTTCAAAGAAGATGCTGCTAGAAGATTCTGTTTCTCAGCTTTCGGTCACTGGGGAGACCAACGTGTAGCTACCACATGTCCACTGTGTCTCAAAAACAGTGGGGGACCCTGTCCCATCCCCCAGGGCATGACTCTGACAAGGAAGCAATCTGATGCTGCAGACACAAATCCATACGCGTGGGAAGGCCTATCCCTTGGTTTTGTGGATGCTACCAGAGACTGAGGCCATGGGCCCTTTGGAATCACATGGCGGAGCCAGCTAGGTCACGGATCATTCGAACGAAGCAAGAGGAAAAAAAAAAAAGCTGTGGAATTCTAAATACGGACACAGCGATTCCTTGAAAGCCAATTGCTGTCTGCTGGAGGTGCTCAAGGCAGGAATGAAAGGCACACGCAGCATCCTGTGGGGCGAGCCGTGGTGTGGCAAAGATGGGATAAGGGAAGACACAGCCACAGTCTCCCTGTTGACACTGCTTGGTGCTCATCTGCAAATACCAGTGGTGCCGAAATGGCCCCACAGAGAATGCTCAGAATGTCACGGTCTCTCTTGCAGCCAATGTGTGACCATTTGCACCAATGATGCAGTCCCAAGCATCACTGAACCATCCCTGGGAAGTGCTCAGAGCCGAGTGCAAAGCACCGATCTCCCCCTCGGGGTGCCCCATTCCACCCAGTGAAGCCATCAGAGGGTCAGCTCTGTGGAATCCCGAGCACAGGGGTATCTAGGTTACTGTTCTGTTCCCCAGGGTGACGGCCACAAACACAGGGGGCACTGCATGCCTGTCCCCAGCCCAGCGCGTATGCAAGTGCAGTTCCACGCTCAAATGTCTGATTTTTCACGGGGTTTCGTGTTTCCTGGAAACCCTGACTGGTCGTCAATCTACAGTTACACAAACTTGAGCTTTGGGCTGAAATGTTTCCCCCAAAATAACTGTGGGACCGGGGAGATATCTTGGAGGGCTGGAAGCGCAGGCTTGGCACACAGGGGCCCTAGTGGCATGCCCTGCACACAAGTGGCCCCAAGCAGTGAGCCAGAAGTAGCCACTGAGTGTGGCCAGGTGTGGCGCAAAATCAGAAAAGGAGAGAAGTTGAAAAGCTTGTCACTTAAAGGAAGACAACTGGGAGTACTTGGGCAGATGATAAAAGTCAGCCATAGCATTTTGGAAGCCTCGGAGGAGGTCACTGGTGTGAGCCAACAGATCTTAAAACACCGTATAATGGAACGTGTAAATACTGTGAAGAGCTGGGCAAAGCACTTATCCAACGTTTTCCAAACGACAAGCATAGAGTGCAGCAAAACTGCTCCAAAATCAAAGAACCATTGCAAGAACTCGTTAAGTCAATAGGCTAATTTCACAGGATAGGAAAAGTTTGCTGATCTGATCACAGATTCCACACGACAAACGCACTTTTTTGGGACACTCACTTGTCACGTTTTGGTGAGGTATCAAAGGGGAAGCCATCATTATCTGAAAAGGCAATTAAAATACTTTCCCTTTTCCAACTACGTATGTGTGTGAGGCCAAATTTCCTTCATATACTTCAACCAAAACAACATATTGCAACAGATTGGAAGCAGAAACAGATATGAGACTCCAGCTGTCTTCCATTAAACCAGACATTAAAGAGATCTGCAAAATGGCAACAATAACAAAAAAAATGCCACTCTTCTCACTGATATTTTAAAACACAGTTTCCCACAAAGCGTACTATTTTTGTTAATACAAAGCATTATTTTTAAATCATTTTATAAATGAACATTTCTTTTCACCCCTCATTTTTAGGTTTTAACAATGGGTGCAATCAGTGGCCGAGAAATGATTAACAACCAGCTTTCAGAGGGGGGGAAAAAGCCGCAGTCAGAAGTATTTGCCAATTTCCATGGTATAAATACTCTAGTTTCAGCCAAGTTCCAGCAACAATGTGAAGTCAACCAGCTCGCTAAATTTCCCCAATAATCCACACAAGCCAAAGGGTTTTGTTGAAGGCGTGCACCATTGTTGAGAGTGGATAGGGGTCCTCAGACTAAAAAAGCTGTGCCCACAGCTCTGATGTGTCCAATTTCTCAGCCCGCAGTGAAACCCTCCGAGCACAGCGCTATTTTGACCACCGGTGCACGGAGAGGGGGACCTGGCCTCCATCTGTTTTCTGAGGCGTGCCCTGCCTCGAGCACGCCAACGGGTGGGGGCTCCCCTAGCTCATGCCTGCCCCCCCACCAGTGGCCTCCAAGGAAGCACGAGGTCTGAGGGAAGATCTGGACGGAGCACAGACAGGGGCTGTGGCTGAAGACTCAAAAACTGCTCTTGGCTCAGGCCCGTAAAACGTTTCTCCCATTCTAAGAGACAAACCAGAACATGAGGGAGCACGCGTGCGCGCACGCACACTCACACATGCACACACACACACAAACGTGCAAACGCACTCATGGACTCACATGTCCACACAGGCACTCACATGCACACACACACACACACACACACACACATTCTCTCACACACAGAGGGAAGGGAAAAGACCCTCTCCCGTGAGGCCATGCACATATTTCCTCCATGAACCCGGGCATCTGTTTGGAATTAGCCGCCCTGGTTGACTAATAGCTCCTACCCAGCCTGGTGCCACGTCCGTGCCCTTCACCCAGCCTGTGTGCTAGTTAAAATTAATTGCATGTGCCAGGGAACCGTTTTCCTCTGAGAGCGGCCGACGGGAGCCAAGTCTATCACTTACACGCACGGTCTATAATTAGAGTCTGCACACGAGTTTCTCACACAGGTAGACTAAGGACCTGCTTTATGTGACTGGGGCCCCTGGGAAATCCACAGAGGGAAGGTAACCGGTTACACATGCCCTGTGCGGTGGCCCAATTTCTGGTGGCAAAGGCGGGGTAAAAGGTTGCGTTGAGGGACTGGAGTGATCACACAGCGGGGAGGGTGTTTGCCTTGCACGCAGCCAACCCGGGTTCGATTTCCTGCATCCCCTAGGGTCCCCCGAGCACCACCAGGAGTGATTCCTGAGTCCAGAGCCAGGAGGAACCCCTGAGCATCATCGGGTGCGACCCAAAGGGCAAAAAACAAAAGTTTAGGTCGAGGTCTCATATTCTGTGGGGCCCACCTGGAGGGAGCTAACAAGGCGGTGACTTTTGCTTGGATTCCTAGAACTGAACTTGGGCTCTTCTGGGGCTCCTGCCTCCTTCCCAAGTTGGGGGTCCGCGCGGTCACAGTCTTTGGGCTCTTGCTTTCCTATTTGACAGCAGTTTCCTCTCATGGTGCAGAGTGCTTCTGTAGTCTTGTCCAGGTCTCCTCCAAAACCCCGACAATTCTCAGAGCCTGTGACATTTTGATCATGGTGACAGACCCTGGTGCTGCCATGTGTGGTTTTTGTGACTTCGTGAAATAAATCCTACTTTCTTTCCATAGATATGCATTAAGACCTGGAGAGTGTCCATCAGTGGATTTTCAACTAAATGGCAGGTTTTCCTAGTCACCAAACTAGTACAACAAAGCACGTGTGATCCAGAGCATCCAATGTGATCTCCAAGCTTGAGCCACTGGTGGGACACAGGTGCCGGGGTGTCTCGCCTGTTCAATCCCTCTGCACCCCCCACAAGCAGGCTGAAAACTGAGCACTGTGCCTGTCGAGAGGAGTGGGGGGTGCATGAAGACCCCAGGTCATCTCCATGCTGTAGAAGTTAGCACTGTAGCACTGCCATCCCATTGTTCATCGATTTGCTCGAGCGGGCACCAGTAACGTCTCCATCGTGAGACTTGTTGTGACTGTGTTTGGCATATAGAATACTCCACGGGGAGTTTGCCAGGCTCTGTGATGTGGGTGGGATACTCTTGGTAGGTTTCCGGGCTCTCCGAGAGGGGCGGAGGAATCGAACCCGGGTCGGCTGCATGCAAGGCAAACGCCCTCCCCACTGTGCTACGGCTCCAGCCCGCTGTAGAAGTTAATGCACCCAACTTGCTGCAACTCAGTCCTTACCCAAAACAGTTTCTCAACCCGGTTTTCACATACAGCTCCCTGGGGGGGCACGGGGGGGGGACAGAGGTAGAAATCACAGAAATGGGGAACCACGACATGAGATGAGGGGGCCAACCTGTAGGACGGGGGCGAACGGGGTGTGCAGAGGAAGAAGACGAGGTTGGAAAAGGATCATGGCAGGAAAAAGATGGAAACTCTGTCTTGGAAACAAAGGCCCAAACCGAGTTGATATCCCGAGTGCGTATCTTTAAAGGAGCTGGTCGGCTTTTTATTTCTTAAGTGAATTTTCCCACCCAAATGAGGGACACTGTTTTCCTGCTAAAACCACCCCAATTCTAAAGACTTCGGATTCTTGGTGCAGAGTCGGGGTGGGGGTGTCTCTTCTTGGCCAGGCCAGGGAGCACCCCCCCCCCCGGCCACAGGAAGGCTGTAGCTGGGCCCCCAAGCAGGGCCGCAAGGGCGCCTGCGCCGGGCTCATTAAGGAGCACAGCTGGGGCGGTTTTATGGCTCCCCAAGTGGAAGCACTGGTCGGCCCAAGGCCCAGTGTCTGTCTGGAGTCGGGTAGTGGGGGGCGGGGGGGCGGAGGGGGGAGCCCGGCGGCAAATGCTTGTTCTGGGAAGTAGGTGGGGAGCAGGCAGTGTGTTTGTTCTGAAATCCTAGAAGAAAAGTAAACTTGCTGGGAAGGACATAATTTCTTTCTGTGCTTGAACTTTCCCTAGCTGAGTGGGGCTCATTCATCAAGGCGGGGAGACGCGGGCCCCGGGGCACGCCGACCTCGACGGCGCGGCCCAAACACCGGGCAGGCGGGTGCGGCTGGGAGCCGACGGTGCGCCTGCAAGTTTCAGACCTTGGGAAGGAAGCGTCCCAGGCGAAACTGCTGGCTCTAGCCTCGTCATCCCTTTAAGACAGGCAGGCCCCAGGAGTGCAGGGCCTAGGGCCCCCAGTGGGAAAAAAAAGTGGGGGTGGGGGCTGGAGCAATAGCACAGCGATAGGGCGTTTGCCTTGCACGCGGCCAAGCCAGGTTCGAATCCCAGCATCCCATAGGGTCCCCTGAGCACCGCCAGGAGTAATTCCTGAGTGCAGAGCCAGGAGGAACCCCTGTGCATTGCAGGGTGTGACCCAAAAAGCAAAAAAAAAAAAAAAGTCGGGATGCTGGATTTTCCATAGGGCCATTCGGGAATGCTGAAAAAGCACCCCTCTCGCCACTCCTCTCCCTCGGAGGAGGCAGCCGCCCCCGTCCGAGTACAACATCAAACTCCTGCTGCACTTCAGAGTTTAGTGGGGAAGGCAGCAAGAGGAGAATTGCAGTGGATTGCTTCAAGCCACAGGCATCTCGTACCCAGGCCATTGCGCCGGCATTTCATGAGAATTTATCTGAGCTGTGAAATCGATTGTCACAGGCTCGGTGCACGGAACTCTTACCAAATCATATTTGGTTTCGGGCTCCGCGCGCTCAGTGAATTAAAGACATCAATGGGGCAGACAAGGGGCGTTTTCGCCGACCCTCCCCTCCGAAAACAGCTTCTCTCCTTTGGATCTGCGGAGGATTTCCTAAGGATGCTGCTTCTGGCCCCAGAGTCATCACTTCCCCTGGCAGGGAACCTGGCGGGGGCTGGATGGAGCCAGGCAGGACTGGCCGCCTCTGATGAGAAATGCCATGGCAGCCAGAGGCTGGAGGAACAAAGGGAGCATTTTCTGACTCACAGGTCTGGGTTTAAGAGGTCTCGAGAGACAAGGGGCATCATGCTGTATTGCTGACCATCACCTCCAATCCCGCTCAGCTGGGCGAGCACGGCCCCCGTGCTGAGCGTTTCACAGAGGATAACTGTCCACACATCTCTCTGACCCAGGTGGACTTGGCAGGTCAGGGGAGGGCCAGAGGGCCAGAAACCTCGGGTCTGAGAGTTTTGCCTCCTATCTCTCCATTTCCCTCATCTTTGAAGCTCCGCAGGCAGCAGAAAGCTGCAATTTGGATTCTTCGCTAGAGTCAAATTTGAAGCAAAAATTTCGAAAGCCAGGCGATCTACCACATACTTATGAATAACAAGATTTGAGGACAAGATTGTGAATTTATTCTAAAACATCTACTTGTCTTTTTTTTTTTTTTCTTAAGAACTATGCCAGGGGCTGGAGCAATAGCGCAGCCGGTAGGGCATTTGCCTTGCACGCGGCCCACCTGGGTTCGATTTCCAGCATCTCATAGGGTCCCCTGAGCACTGCCAGGAATTATTCCTGAGTGCAGAGCCAGTAGTAACCCCTGTGCATTGCCGGGTGTGACCCAAAAAAGAAGAACAACAAAGAAGAGGACTCTGCCAATAAACTCTCTACTCAGTTCAAACAAAACCCATTCACAGCGTTTGCCTTTAACTGAGGCCCACCCCAGATTCTTATTTTTAATAAAAGATCTATTGATGTGCGCAATCTATTTTCTCGACAAGTCTTGACCTCTCTTCCCATTTTCAGCCCATTTTGATCAGAGGCTTCTGGAGCTTAACTATAAAACGCCTTACATTGGCAACTGGAATTATTTCTATGTTCTATATTCCAGAGCATATGTCTGTCCCTCCCTCCCTCCCTCCGTGTATCCTCTTGAGTTCGCATGACAGCAGGTGATGTATTAGGTACCAGGAAGAAAAGACCAAACAGACAGACGTGGAAAGGACTAACACTAGAGACGGATGTTAATAACATGATTCGATCGGATTTCTTTAGAGATCACTCTGTTAAAAGCAGAAAGAGGTACAAGGTGTTAGAATGTCGACTTAACTCCTACCGTGACTAAAACATACAGCCCTAGTATTCCTCATGGCAATACCTCTCACTGCTGATTGATACCAGTTGATTTCTGTGCTCCCCTGGTCCATTCATGCATCCAATGTCATGTGGGTTAGATCTAACAGAGGTAGCTTTTTTAATACTAAGAGTAAAGAATAGGCAACACCAAGCCTTCCTCTCTTTTTTAATTTTTTTGGCTTTTGGGGTCACACCCGGCAATACTCAGAGGTTACTCCTGGCTCTGCACTCAGGAATGACTCCTGGAAGTGCTCAGGGGACCAGATGGGATGCCAGGGATCAAACCCAGGTTGGCTGTGTGCAAGGAAAATGCCTTCTCCACTGTGCTATCACTCCGGCCCCACCAAGCCTTTCTATCATGACTTAAGTACCAGAAAGTTCACCGAGAGTGACACAGAGCTTCCTTCTCAAGCCAACGATTTAGAAGGTAAGAGAAACACCTCCACACAGAAAGATCACTCCCCAACTCCCATTGCACGGAAAGATGCAGGACAACACACAGTCCTCAAAAAGACTGGTCTCAGCTGGAAGCCTGCCTCATGAGCGGAGGGGAGAAGGCAGCTGGACTAGAGAAGGGGTCACTAAGAAAATGAAAGTTGGAGGAATCGGTCGGGATGTGAGATGTGTGTTGAAAGTAGATAACAGACCAAACATGATAACCTCTCAGTATGTGTACTGCAAACCATAATGCCCAAAAGCAGAGAGGGTGTATGGGGGAATACTGTCTGCTGTGGAGGCAGGGGGAGGGTGGTAAAGGGGGAGTATACTGGGGACATTGGGGGTGGGGAATGTGCACTGGTGGAGAAATGGGTGTTTGATCATTGTGTGATTGTAACCCAAACAGGAAAGCTTGTAACTATCTCGCGGTGATTCAGTAAAATAATAATAATAATAATAATAATAATAATAATAATAATAACAATAATAGTAAAAAGACTGGTCCCTCCACCAGATCTTCATCTGACAAAGGAAAAAAAATCTCCTCTCAGAATGGTCAAGCGAAACAATTCTCACTTGCTCTGTGGGGCTGGCAGAAATTCCTTAAACATGCTTCCCACAAGTGTGGGGGGGGGGGCGAGAGCAAATGAAATCCCTTCTCCAGGTGTCCAGTTTATGTTACTGACACCGGCTTAATTGTGTTCCCGTCCCCACACAATGCTCCATTTCCCAGCACCCAGCACCACATGCCCGGGCCCAGGTGGGTTTGTAATAAACGCGCACGGGCCCCTGCCGGCCTGCTCACAGAAGACGGATTGCTTCCCTTCCAATAAAGATCTGACTGCACCCCACACCTACGGGGGCCTGGCCCTGCCGACGACGACGAGGCCCAGCCTGTGCCTTGGCCCCGGGCTGGCGTATGTGTTGAGTTCAGCGCTTGCCCGGAACCCAGCAAGGCGTGCCTTGAGTCTAGAAACCTCGACGTAAAGGTGGATGAACGGGAAACCTGGCTTGGGCGCCGGGCCAGGGCACGGCGCTGGTCAAGGAGAAGAAAGGGCCATTCTTCCCGGCGCGCCCACTCGCTATCGGGGGGAGGGGACGGCCCCGACATTTATTATGTGTCAGCGATGAGGTGGAGTGGGGCCCCGTCCGAGCCGCCTTCTGAGGGGAAGGTGGAGGGGGTGGGGGGGGGCCTGTCGCCCCCGCTGGGGAATGTTGATAAGCCACCACAAAAGCAGCAGCCTGGCAGAATGAAGGCCTTATTTTGAGAGAAAACAGAACCAGACCACCCCAGGGCGGTCCAGGGGGCTCTGGACGTCACAGGTGGCTGTGCGACAACGCCCCAGACAGTCCCAGATCTCTGCTGGCTACCAGGCCCTGACGTGCCTGTGACCAAATGGGCCTTAGCATGACCTGGGAGGGCCCAGGGCTGCCTGGGGTGAGGACACAAGCGGGGCCGTTATCCAGCCCTGCCCCCACCCGACCAAACAGGGCAAGCCTCACGGAAGCCAGGGGGAGCGGACCCGGGGGGAGGCGGGGGGTGGGGGGAACGTTCCAGGCGCTGGTGTAGACCTAGCCAGACAGGTTTTGGAGTGGTTTGGGTTCAATTTTCAAAACGCCACGCAGTGCTGTGGATGTAAGGATATGCAAGGACAAACTGGGGGAGGGGGGTGGAATCTTCACTCCAACCTCCCCGGATCTAAGCTGAGCGCCCGAAAAGGCTCAGAGGAGGAGCAGCGGATGTAGAGTCTTAACTGGAGATTTTTGGGGGGCTCGATCGAGTCGAGCTGGAGAACGGGGCTCCCCGCCAGCGCCGTGTCACTGCCCCAAGCAATGACCCCTCCCCTTTATAAAACACGTCCTCTCCCCTAACACGTGTTTAGAGGGGCTCATAGGAACCAGTGAACTCACCGGCCCTGTCCCCACACCCTCTGGCTGGAACTTCACAGCCAGAGAGTTGCAGTGGGGGTGGGGGGACAGCAGAGACCCCGCGGCCGGGATGACCAGCCCCATGTCCTGCTTCGCCAAGGAGCCCCGTGGACATGTGTAAGATCTCACAGTAGAGCAGACACTAAACGTCTCTTTGTTGCTGCTGCTCGGGGTATGTGTGGGGAGGGTGGGGGGGGCGCACAGTAGGGCGGATACACCAGTTAAAATCTTAGGTGGAGGGGCTGGAGCAATAGCACAGTGGGGAGGGCATTTGCCTTGCAAACCCAGGGCCGACCCGGGTTCGATCCCCGGCATCCCATAGGGTCCCCCAAGCACCGCCAGAGGTAATTCCTGAGTGCAGAGCCAGGAGTAACCCCTGAGCATCACTGGGTGTGACCCAAAAAGCAAAAAAAAAAAAAAATCTTAGTGGAACCCCCATTCCGGGCCTCAGATCTCAACCTGGGCATCAGAAAAAGCTCAGAACCTGGGTAGTGCGCCGGACATGCCCGGTGATCTTGGAGGTCCCCCAGAACCTTCTGGCCTGAGCTTTGTAGTCTGAGTCAGTGGCAAGGTGTGCCCAGGAGAGCTGCCCTGCAAGCTTCACTGTATCTCTTACTGTGTCCAAACAAAAATAACTACAGGTGGGGCAGGAGCAATAGCACAGCGGGGAGGGCGTTTGCCTTGCATGCGCCGACCCAGGTTCGATCCCCGGCGTCCCATATGGTCGTCCAAGCACTGCCAGGGGTAATTCCTGAGTGCAAAGCCAGGAGTAACCCCTGAGCATCGCTGGGTGTGACCCAAAAAGCCAATAAATAAATAAATAAAGGAGAAAAACACCTTAAGTGGCATTCTGCCCGTGGGCCGTCAGGAAGGGCTTCCTTAGGTTGCTTTTGCTTCAGACCAGGTGAAGCTTGGCCCGAAGGGCAAGGTGGAGAGATGTAAATAGGGGCGTGGGGGGGCAAAATCCAAGAGAAGCAATAGTAGCAGAAACCAGAGCTGGGATTCACAAATGAGGGGCAAGGAAGGAAGAATGCCTGAGATGGGAGAGACGAGAGATTGAATAAACATGGAGTGACTGAATAAATGCAGCCCGAGAGCACCGAACGCGGGCAGTGAGAGAAAGCTGTCCGGAGAGCCCGCAAACACATATCCCTCATGTGCGGGGGTAGTTCTTGAAAGAGAATAGCTTCCTTTCTTGAAAGATCTTGTCTCGGGGAGGAAAAAAGAAGGAAAGCCATAAACTGAGCCATGGAAGCGATGCAAATAGTGGACAGAATATCCCTTAAGGAGAGCTGGTGGGGTTACACAACGCATATGGCTTTTTATTTTATTTTATTTTTTGCTTTTTGGGTCACACCTGGTGATGCACAGGGGTTATTCCTGGCTCTGCACTCAGGAATCACTCCTGGCGGTGCTCAGGGGACCCTATGGGATGCTGAGAATCGAACCCGGGTTGTCAGCGTGCAAGGCAAACACCCTCCCAGCTGTGCTATCGCTCCAGGCCCGCATATGGTGTTTTAGATGCATGGTTTCCCCTCTACAACGTCACTAGGGAGTGAGCCCATAAGCCTCTTGGAAACATCATAAGGAGGTTCGTTTCTCTAGGTATAGCCTTGCCTTTGAAATGAGTTGCTTCCTGCCTACAGAGGGTGACCAGCAAATGAAGCGACATCGCCACCACCTCCTGCTTCGGGAGACTCGTTCCACTCGTTCCACTCAGCACAAGCCAGACCGGATGAGCACCCACCTCGGAGAGGCCAGTTATGCGGTGGCCACATCTCTGCGCTGCCGCTGGCAGCCAGTGCATGAGTCACTGTGGAATCCATTCCAGTGATCTGGTCAAGTGTTACCAGCCGCATGAAAACCGATTCACCCCACACCTGAAATTTCCCCACTGTCCTCCCTTTTGTAAATTTACCAGTCACTGTCACTGTTATCCCGTTGCGCATCAATTTGTTTGAGCGGGCACCAGTAACGTCTCTCGTTGTGAGACTTTTTTTTCTTTTTGGGTCACACCTGGCGATGCACAGGGGTTACTCCTGGCTCTGCACTCAAAAATTACCCTTGGCAGTGCTCAGGGGACCATATGGGATGCTGGGATTCAAACCTGAGTTGGCCGCATGCAAGGCAAACACCCTACCCGCTGTGCTATCGCTCCAGCCCCAAGACTTGTTGTTACTGTTTTTGGCATATCTAATACACCACGGGTAGCTAGCCAGGCTCTGCCGTGCGGGCGAGATACTCTCAGTAGCTTACCGGGCTCTCCGAGAGGGGTGGAGGAATCAACTCGGGTCGGCTTCATGAAAGGTGAATGCCCTACCGCTGAGCTATCACTCCAGACCAAACTCACCAGTACAAATCTCTATTTATTAAATAGATTGAAAACTGGCCAAATGTCCACCATATATCCCAAACTTCCCACCAATGCTGGATGATTTTATAGGCAAATTCTACCAAACATCAATAGTTAAATCTCTTTTTCATACAAAGTGTTGCAAAGGACACTAAGAACTTATTCCCACTGCCACTGATAAGCCTTGCAAAAGCTGGACACAAAATTTTGGCAAGAAGTCCATGAAATAGCTGGAAGACTGCTTCATGAGCAGAGGGGAGAAGGCAGATGGAATAGAGAAGGGATCACTAAGAAAATGATGGCTGGAGGAACCAGTTGGGATGAGAGATGTATGCTGGAAGTAGATAATGGAACAAACATGATGACCTCTCAGTGTCTGTGTTGCAAGCCATGATGTCCAAAAGTAGAGAGAGAGTATGGGGAATATTGTCTGCCATGGAGGCAGGGGAAGGGTGGAAAGGGGGGATATACCCTAGATATTGGGGGTGGGGAATGTGCACTGGTGGAGGGATGGGTGTTTGATCATTGTGAGATTGTAACCCAAACATGAAAGCTTGTAACTATCTCACGGTGATTCAATAAAATAAAATTTAAAAAGTCCATGAAAAAGGACAGTTGCAGGCCAACTTCTCCTGTGAAACACAGATGCAAACTGCTAGCCAGGAATGAGTAATAAATATAAATGCATCATGGTTTACCCGGGCCCAGTCCCAGGATAGTCAGAGGATGGTTTGACATCAGAAGTTCAACTCATGGATTTCACTCCAAGAATGGATAAGAAATAAAGCAAAATCATGCAATAGTCTACGGAGAGGCAGAAAAAGCATTTGGGGGGGGGGGAGGGGAATTAGCTGGCATCTGTGATTAAAAACAAAAAGCAGAACCTTCAATAACAGAAGACAGGAGGATCTTCTTTCTCGGAGAGCAGGTGCCCATGAGATAACATTGAGCTATCCAGCTCTGAAATAATTCTCCTTAAAAATCAGAAGCAAGGGGCCGGAGCAATAGTCCAGCAGGGAGGGCATTTGCTTTGCAAGCGACCAGCCTGGGTTCAATCCCCAGCGTCCCACAGGGTTCCATGAGCACCACCGGGAGTAATTCCTGAGTGTAGAGCCAGGAAGAAGCCCTGAGCATTGCTGGGTGTGACTCAAAAAGCCAAGTAAATAAACAAATAGATAAATAAGCCATTTTTGAAAAATCAGAAGCAAGACAAGGACGCCCAATTATATCGGAGTTCCTACCCAGTACAAAAATAGCCGGCACTCCTAAATCACTTCAGGAAGAGACAACGGTCAGCTCGTTGTGGACCAGACCTCTGAGGAGCCAGGGAGATCTCTCGGGAACGCTGAGCGTCCAATGCCCAGGAAAGCGTCCGACCACCCGAAGACTGAGGTCTTCGCAAGCCCGTGGCTTTCTGATTTTGGTGTCCTTCCTCCCTCGGAGTGCCCACAGCTGCACTTCATCTGTGAGAATGCGCCACGGATGTCTCACTCGTGGCTCGGACCCAAACCCTCTGACCACTGGAACTCTGCAGGCTGACAGGGAGGCACCGTGAGTCTGACCCCGGGGGCTGGAGAGCCCCAGACTTAGGTGGCCGCCAGCCCCCTTTCCAGGAAGGAAAAAGTCACATGGTGGCGGCCCCCTGGGAATCCACCTTGTTTAAGGGAGCAGACAGAAGGTGGGTCCCGCCCTCGCCTGCAGCACCCCGCAGCTGCCCCTTGCCACCCCTCGTGCTTCCAGCGCCCCCTGGGGGCAGGCTTGCTTGCCCACTGTGGGAAAGAGTGCGGTGGCCAGGGCTGGGCGCTCCCCTCTGAGGCTGGCCCCACTGTCCACAGGTACAGAGCTGAGCATGCGCAGCCGTTGTCCCAGGACCTACCCGCCCCTTTCTCCATTCTCCATCACATTGGGGGGGGGTCTCCGGCACCCGAAGCCTTTGACACAGCTCCCCGTTTGGGGCTCGGTGGAGGGGCTGCATGGTGTGGTCTCCTGGGCTCGCCTGGTGCCTCGCTCTGGTGGCTGGCCTGAGTGTGTCTGTGCAGTGAGTCACTGGGAGCCGCTGTCGGGAACGGGGATGGGTGGGGGGAGCGTTGGCGGGGAGAAGGCTGCCCTAACCCTCTGGCGATGGTGACTCACTGGGGGATTGACCCTGGGCCAGTCCTTGAACCTAATCAAGGCGCAGCACTGCTTGGTGCTAAATAAAGATGAAAGGCCTGGAGAGGCAGGACCGGAGTCCCGCCACCTAGTGACTCAGCCTCTTAATCACGGGCTCCCAGAAATTAATTCGCTTTTTCCTACGACATTTCCATCTGGGGAGGAAAAAAAAAAGAAAAGTCTCCTCGATTGCCCTTTCCTGGGAAGCCCTCACCAGGGCGCTGTCCGTCGCCCTCCTCTCCACTGTCCACTGCGCTTCTCGCGGGGTTCTGGGAGCCCCGACGCCGACGCCCCGGGACTCCAGACTCCTCAGCCCCGCCTAACGCTTGGGATGGGCGGTGAGACAGCAGAAGGGAAGCGGGGACGGCAAATGCAAGAGGGGAAGCAGGAAGAGCAGACTCGGACCACCACGCCTGGGTCCTGAGATACGCGCGTGACACCGTCTGGACCGAGTCCACGAACCCCTAAGGCAAGGCAAACCACACTGGTCCCATCTTCGAACACTCAGACGACGGTCAAGAAAACCCAGGCAGGGGCTGCAGCGATAACACAGCGGGGAGGGCGTTTGTCTTGCACGTGGCCGACCCGGGTTCGATCCCCAACTTCCCATAGGGTCCCCCGAGCACTGCCAGGAGTCATTCCTGAGTGCAGTGCTAAGAGGAACCCCTGAGTATCGCTGGATGTGACCCAAAAAGAACAAAAGAAAGAAAAAAGGAAACCCAGGCAGGGGGCTGGAGTCATAGCACAGCCGGGAGGGCGTTTGCCTTGCATGTGGCTGACCCGGGTTCGATCCCCAGCATCCCATAGGGTCCCCCGAGCACTGCCAGGAGTAATTCCTGAGTGTAGAGTCAAGAGTAACCCCCTGAGCATCACCAGGTGTGACCCCCCCCCAAAAAAAAAAGAATCCATGCAGCGGGCCAGAGAGGCAGGATGGGATGAAGGCGCGTGCGTGCCTCGCTCACGGGTTGACCATGCTCCACCCCCGGTACTGCCTGGTCCTCAGGATAGCTTCAGGCGCAGCCCTGGAGTGATCGGGGTGGTCCCTGGCCCCATGGGGCCTGAGCAGCACCATTTCCACCACGGCTCTCGCATGGAACTACCAATTGGCCAGGAATCGCCAGGAGAGGCTCCTGAGCACTGCTGGGGAACCACTCCCCAAAGCCCAAAACCCCAAAACTAGACAGTGAGCGGGGGCTGGGTTCTGAGTACCTGTGACCAGATTTGTGTGTTTCTGGCTAATTCTGTTCACCAAGGTAAGAATTTTTTGTCTGGGGCTGGAGCGATAGCACAGCGGGGAGGGCGTTAGCCTTGCATGCGGTCGACGTGGGTTCGATTCCCAGCATCCCAGAGGGTCCCCTGATCACTGCCAGGAGTGATTCCTGAGTGCAGAGCCAGGAGTAACCCCTGAGCATCACCGGGTGCGACCAAAAAAGCAAACATATATATAGATAGATAGATAGATAGATAGATAGATAGATAGATAGATAGATAGATAGATATAGATATATAGATATATATCGATGTATATCTATATATATTTTGTTTGTTTGATGTAAAACAGATTTTATTTGGAGGGGCTTGAAGGTGAGGAGAGAGGGGGAAATCAGAGAGAGCGATGTGCTCAAAGGAGAACGGGGGCTTTTCCAAGGGCAGAGAGAGCCCCTACACACACCCCATTGTTGGCTATGGAAGCACCAAAGTCCACATCGCAAGAGAGGAAATGTGGGTGACACATGAGCTCAGCCAGGTGGGCACAAGCAGCACACGGGCTCACTGCATATGCGCCCCGACGTAAGAATTGAAGCCTCCCGTGACATGTACCCTGCCTGGAAACCGTAGCTGAGCTCCTTCTAAGGCTTGGAGCTGTAACGCCAGGGCTACCTGGCTCCCATCCTTGGAGTCCTTAGACGCGGAACACCCAAACGTAGTTGAAAAGCCGTGTGATGTGGGCGCTTGCGAGGAAAGTGGGCTTTAAGCTAGTAACTGGATAGGCGCCTGCGTTTTAATCCTGTGAATTCATAACCCACGGCGGAGGCTCCAGATGCGAAACTCAGGGAAACTGGAGCGTTAATGGATTTCAAGGTGGGGTCCAGGAAATTTTGCAGTGGATATAACTGCTGGAACCAATCGGCGGGGAGGGGAGGGGGGAAATTCAAGGAAAGGTGCCAATGAGATATCTGGGTGTATGCTTTGTCTGTGGGGAACTGGGTTGGACTCATGGCCCAGACCAGGAGTAACCTGTGAACAGAACCAGGTATAACCCAAACACCCAGAGTTAAAAAAAAAAAAAAATTAGGGGCCGGAGCGATAGCACAGCGGGTAGGGCGTCTGCCTTGCACTCGGCCGACCCGGGTTCAATCCCCGGCATCCCCTATGGTCCCCCAAGCACTGCCAGGAGTAATTCCTGAGTGCAAAGCCAGGAGTAACCCGAGCATCGCTGGGTGTGAACCAAAAAGAAAAAAAAATTAAAACCCACCAATAAAATGCAGGCAAACCACCAAGGCGGGATCGCTTTCCAGTGCTCACCTCTGCTCTGTGTTAAAGAGGGCAAATATATGCTTGCTAGACATGAAGCTCTTCTCCACATCTCGGACTTTCAGGTTATCCAAGGGCAGCATATACTTCTTCTCCTTTTCCTAGAGAGAGAGAGAGAGAGAGAGAGAGAGAGAGAGAGAGAGAGAGAGAGAGGGAGGGTGTCAACTTCAACAAAGCACCTTGAGGCATGCCCTCGGCGACACACCGCCTGAACTGGCCACCAGCAAGTGACAACAGTGCTCTGATACTATCACACACGAGGTGGGTCCCAGAGGCCCGGAGGGCACCGGCGACCCGGAGGAGCAGCCGTGGAGGAAGAAATCGCTGGTGGCAGGGGCAGAAATCGCTGGTGACGCTGGCGTGGCTGGGGGCAGAGGGGGAGGGAAAACAAAGGGGGGGCAGCAACTGGGAGAACACATGCCCCCCCCATCCTTCCCTCCCTGTTAGATGTTTTTGATGCTAGCTTGATATTAAGAATTTAGCCATCTGTTAATATTTAACAAAAATGTTCTGGTCCTAATTCAATGAGAAATGCCAGATGGATTTCATTTCATGTTTTTTTTTTTTTTTTTTTTTTTGCAGCCTAAGCAGTTTTGATAGCCAGTGCTGGCAGGGCACAGGGGTGGGGACGTGGGGGGTTGGGGGTGCGGCATGAGGGCCCCAGGATGAAATCTCCGGGCACTGTGTCCAGAAAGGACATCTCTCACTGGGGTCTAGAAGAGGGTCCACAAACGAGGGGGGGGAGAATAAAAAGGGAAAAATGATTTTTAGGGGGGGAAAAAAAGCCCATCAGATATGGACTGATAGTAACTAGTACAGATGTTCTTTGAAAACAACAGTTTTGGGGGGCTTGGGGTACAGGCAGCCCGGGGTAACTCTTGGTGTTCCCTGACCAACCGGGCTGAAGCTTCAACGCTCCCGCCTGGCAAGGCCAGCTCAAACCCCGAAGTGTTGTCCAGCTGCTCGGACACCTCCGGGGCAGTCCAGGGTCAGAGAGGGGCGAGGCATGTGCCTTCCTGTGCAGGCAAGGAACACACCCCTGGCCCCGGAGCTCACTCCCCTGCCCGGAAGTGTGTGATTCTTTTTTTTAAAGTTTTTTATTTTTTGGTTCACACTCAGCGATGCACAGGGCTGACTCCTGGCTCTGCACTCAGGAATTACTCCTGGCGGTGCTCGGGGAACTGTATGGGATGCTGGGAATCGAACCCGGGTCGTTTACGTGCAAGGCAAACGCCCTACCCGCTGTGCTATCGCTCAGCCCCAAGTGTGTGATTTTTTTTTTTAAATTTTTTAATTTTTGGGTTCACATTCAGCGATGCACAGGGCTGACTCCTGGCTCTGCACTGAGGAATTACTCCTGGCGGTGCTCAAGGCACCCTAGGGGATGCTGAGAATCGAACCCAGTTGGCTGCATGCAAGGCCAACACCCTCCCCGCTGTGCTATTGCTCCAGCCCCCAAGTGTGTGATTCTTTAGTTCAATCCTGGACCCTGGGGAGGGGAGTCTGGAAGTGGGGCGGGCTGGAAAACAAAGGAGATGCGCGGCCATTGGAACGACGATGCTTTCCGGAGCTCACCCTGGGGACCCGGGAGCAGAGTCCTGGAGAAGGAGCGGGGTGCAAGTTGAGGCCGAGGGCTCCCCCGAAGTTAAGACTACTGAGGCATGACTAGGGCTTCAGCAACTAACTTTGCGGGGTGCTGGAGGCATGCCCCCCATAGAAGAGAGGAGAGCACACCTCTTTGTTCCTGCAGCCTGAGAATGTGGGGGCCGGCTCAGAATAGGGGTCTGAACTTTCTGCGTCAGGCCCTGCTGCTCTCTGCAGGCGAGACGAGCTTTGGTTGTGGCTGTCTGGCTTCCAAAATCTTGTTTTGTTTTCTTCCATTTGGGGGCCACGTCCAGTGGGGCTCTGCTCCCAGCAGCGCTGGAAGGGCCCGGTCCCAGGCCGGCCCCATGTGAGGCCTGGGTTCAACGCCGTGCTGTCAACCTGGCCCAGTGATTGAAATCAATCCCCAGGAAATGAGGGAGAAAGAGAGAATGCCACGACTGAAAGGGCCCAGGAAAGAACCACATGACTGGCTGTGTTGGAAGGCAGCAACATCAGAGAGAACTTTCTAGAAGCTTGGGGGAGAAAAAAAAAAACACCTCAGTGGCAGTGGGAGAACTCTCAGGATAAACACCAAGAAGCAAAGCACTGGGGAGAAGATTCCAAAGGCTCTTGTAGAAAAATGAATCATCTTTGAGCAAACATCAGGGTCTCTCTCTGCTTCCCTTTATAAAACAACAACAACAAAACTGACTGACATCATTAGCTGACAACAGTAAACAGCATCTCAGGATTTTAGCTTAACACCTCTCTTGCATAAATCATGTTTGGTTTGTTTTCTGTTTTTGTTCTTTGGCCTCCCAAAATTGAGCCCAGGAGATTGAACTTGGGTCGTCCACGTGCTCATGCTCGCCTACTGAGCTCTGTCCCCAGCCCAAATACCAGGGCAGTATAAATGGCATGTCACAACACGTGAGCAGACCGAGTATCATGTGGAGTCTGACTTGTTTGGAACAGTTGTCAAACCTTTTGAGACAGAATTCTAAGAGGCCAGCCCTTAGGTTGAATGAATGGCGATCCGATGTACACTAAAAAGAAAACGCTGGTGACCCAGGAACGCTTTGAATGTTTTTCAGTGCCCTACATTTAAGCAGCTGGTTGGTTGCTTGTTTTTAATGTACCGTCCCACTCATCCTTCTGAAATGATGGATTCGCCTTTTAATGGGAAATCTGCATTTCATTGTAAAGATGGAACAGCATGTCCTTGGCAAATTCTCCAGAGCGCGGGATCCCTTTTGGGCTGCATTCTTTAGCATATAGTGAAGACCAAAAAGCAAGTTTACGTCAGATGTTAGACACTGGAGAAATACACACAGATGCAAAGAGGGGAACAAGAAAAATGCAGTTTGGCTTCCAAAGCCCTGAATGTCACTTATCCACGCGTTCTGGGAACATATTGCTAAACTACTTTATAGAGGAGAGTTTAGAAAAGAAAGAGAAGACGGATTTGTTTAAAGCTGGAAGTTCAATGGAGAGGTAGATGAGACAGCAACTCTAACCCATAAAATGTCATGGCCAGTTCTAGAATCCTCAGTGCTTTAAGGGAAAGAGTGGTGCGCTACTTAGGAACATCTGAAAATATATGGAAATCGCTAAAATAAACCCGAAAGAGTCGAGGAGGAAGAAGGATATCCAAAAACACAATTTTCAAAAGAGCGAGTCTGGGGTACCAGCTTCACGGAGACGTTGACCATTTCATCTTATTGATCCGTATCGATCTCCCATGAGGTGGTCACCAGCTGAGGTGACCGCTGAGCGTGTCCAGCGTAGCTCGTGATGCTGCGGTGAGCTTTGGGTGTGAAAGCCACACCCAAGGCCCCAGACCAAGTATAAGAAAAAGCAAGTAATAAAGGCCACAGCTAACATCTGATTCAACGGTGGAAAACTGGAAAGTTTTTCCTTTAAAATCTGGAACCAGAAAGATAGGGAGAGGGGGCTGGAGAGATAGCACAGCGGGTAGGGTGTCTGCCTTGCACACGGCCGACCCGGGTTCGATTCCCAGCATCCCATATGGTCCCCTGAGCACCGCCAGGAGTAATTCCTGAGTGCAAAGCCAGGAGTAACCCCTGAGAATTGCCGGGTGTGATCCCCAAAAAGAAAAATAAAAGAAAGATAGGAAGATGGCTCAAGACACCAGTGCCTGGCATACACGAGGCCCCAAGTTCCACCCCAGAACCATACGTGTCCCTCCCCAGCACTGCGGGGAGTAGTTTCCTGGACGCTGGCACTGCTTGGAATTGCCGCAGCCCCCTGCCCCCCAAGCTGGAGCAAGAAGGACGTGCATTTTCACCGCCATTTTCCAACAGAGCTTTGCCTGGCCAGAGAAATCAGGCAAGAGGACATGCCAGGAATGCAAGTTGGAAAAGAAGAAGAAATAAATCCAGCACTATCTGCAGGTGGCACTATAGTAACCGTCACTGTCACTGTCATCCCGTTGTTCATCGATTTGTTTGAGCGGGCACCAGTAACATCTCTCATTGAGAGACTTATTGTTACTGTTTTTGGCATATCCAATAGTAACCGTAGCCTGATTTAAAAGGTATGGGGGGGGGGGCTGGAGCGATAGCACAGCGGGGAGGGCGTTTGCCTTGCACACGGCCAACACAGGTTTGATTCCCAGCATCCCATAGGGTCCCCTGAGCACCGCCAGGAGTAATTCCTGAGTGCAGAGCCAGGAGTAACCCCTGTGCATCGCCAGGTGTGACCCAAAAAGCAAAAATAAAATAAAATAAAAGGTATGGGGTTGGGTGTCATCCTGAGCAAACACTTCTCCAGAGACAAACAAACGGATGGTCCTTGGATGGGGGTGGGGACGGCGGGGGAGGATGTTGATTATCACTTTTGTATGGGAACTGTAAACCAACATCTCAGTGAGTTAACACCACACCTGTGCGAGGCACCTGGATGGAAAAGACCAGAAACAAGTGTCGGTGAGGAGGTGGAGGAAAAGGAGGCCCTGGGCACGGTTGGTCGGAAGGCAAGCTGTTGCAGCTACTATGAAAAACTGTCTGGAGATTCCTCAGAAGATAAAAATGTGAAGTCCGTGGGATCCAGCAGTATCACACCCAGACATCTGTCCAAAGTCTACAAAAACACTCGTCTGAAAGAGTGTTTCACCCCCCACTTGTCACTCGCAAGAGCCAGGCTATGGGAGTCATCCAGATGACTGTCCACAGAGGAGGGACGAAGGAACGGGGGCTGTGGACCCCATAGGGCATGATGCTGCTGTTAGACACGGAAATGATGCCCCAAGGGAGGAAATGGACGGACCGTGGAGTGACTGCTCACAGAAGGATCCGGAAGCCAGAGACAGTTCCCGGATGTTTTGACTCATCTGCAGAATATGAATGACTCAAACAAAGCAACTTGCAATAAACAACAAGACGAACTCCTGGACTCAGTGAAAACTATGGTGGGCACCAGAGGGAAAGGGGACAGTATAAGGATAACATTGGTTTGTCGTTTCTCCCTGACCGCAGGGAGCTTAGGTTTAGTGAGATACACCCATCACAGTGCTCCCGAGTCACTCCCTTTCCTGTGTGTTTATCTTGAACCTCTTCTCTGTGCTCTGCTTCCCCAGTCGATCAATCACCTTTATCCCCAAATAAGACTCTGTTGACTTGTAAAGTCAGATCCTTCTAAGAAATCTCTGATTTTGTGTTTATAAGTGAAATATTGCTTTTCTCCTTCCCTTGTGTTCTTTGCATAGTTTACTTCAGAGCAATGTCCTTTTTATATAGACACAGGAAGATAGTTAATGCTATGCTTTTGTAACTTGGGAGCTAATTGACTCCGAATAATACTCACTCCTGGGCATCTGTTTCCTCGACTTAAGCCTCAGTTGCCCTAAATTCCTAGCACTCCAAAAGCAGGCTCCCGACAAGGGACTGGATGGACCCAGGGCAAGTGGTGAGCCACCCTGGCATGGAAACAGGCCAGGCCAAGAGCCATAATACACTGTAGCACTGTTGTCCCGTTGTTCATTGATTTGCTCAAGCGGGCACCAGTAACGGCTCCATTGTGAGACTTGTTGTTACTGTTTTTGGCATATCAAATACACCACAGGGAGCTTGCCAGGCTCTGCCGTGCAGGCAGGATACTCTCGGTAGCTTGCTGGGCTCTCCAAGAGGGACGGAGGAATCCAACCCGGGTCGGCTGCATGCAAGGCAAACACCCTACCCATTGTGCTATTGCTCCAGTCCAAAAATATCCTTATGTCCATATATTTATATATCTATATCTTCAATTTACTGAAGTGACATTGGTTTCCAGGAATAATACTTGACTGTAAGTTAAGAGCCATAATACTTAACTATAAGTTAAGAGCATGGTCATGGACAAATTCTGTCATGATCCAAAGAGTAACGACTGGATTGGGACCCTTCTAGGGTTAGGAAAGACTAATCTGGCCGATCACTGTAGCCTGGGATCTATAGCGAGATGTCCCCAGGAGAGCCACCCTACAAGCTTAATGGATCTCTTACTGTGTCCATACAAAATGACTAGTGTTACTAAGAAGTAGAATTAAGATGAATGTTTAAATGGTTGTTTGACGAAGGAAAGGAGAAACACACCCCTAGATGGTATGCTACCCTTGAGGGGATCTCCTAAAGAACAAGTGGCAACTGATCACCAACCAGCCTGGCAGCCCTGTTCCCTCCTTCATGCATCTGTGGGTGGCAGCTGCAGGCCGAGATGAGGAAGCGGCTCTTGGCCACTGAACGCACAAGGCGGGCAAGGGAGACCACCGCCACCGCAGCCGCCACCACTTATTTATCTTTTGATTACACAGAATGGGGTGGACTTTTTTGGTGGTGGGATAGCACTGGAACTTTGGCAGAGCGGTGACCATCACCCCCACAGGCAGGGGCATGAAGCTGAACCCCTGAAGTTTCATATAATGCTATAAACCAATGAGAAACCGATGGGGGGGGGACATGACATTAAAAACCCAGGGAGAGTGGGGCTGGAGCAATAGCACAGCAGGGAGGGCGTTTGCCTTGCATGTGGCCAACCCGGGTTCGATTTCCAACATCCCACATGGTCCCCAGAACATGGCCAGGGGTAATTCCTGAGTGCAGAGCCAGGAGGAACCCCTGTGCATCGACAGGTATGACCTCCCCCCCCAAAAAAACCATAAATAAATAAATAAAGACCCAGGGAGCCTTCAATCAAGTTCTATTTGGTTCTTCGATCATTTTCTAATGCTTCAGACTGTTCTGGTATCACAATGGGATTCTTCACCCCTCGCTCTTATTTGTCTTGATTACCCCAAGTTTCCCTGCATGCTGGGGTGCAACTGAGTCCTAGAATTGCTGGCCAACTGCCCGCCAACTCGTTAGAGCCCTGTGGGTGACAATACAAGACCCAGGAGTGGGAGGCGCTGCTCACCCAACCAAGTTCAGGAGTCGTGTGTCACGGGCCGCAATGGCTGGGGGTGTCTGCAAGGAAATGCCCCCAAAGCAAACAGAAGTGGATGACTCTGGAGGGGAGGAGAACTGGGGTCCAGTCCCAGCTCCGCACTCTGGTGGCATCATGCACCCCCCCTCAACCTGAGTCCCCAAAAGATGGGCAGGTGTGCAGGCAGGCCCTGGGCTTTCCCACATATGGTCCTGCCACGGGGGTGCCCCCAAGTGTGTCAGCAGGAGCTGGGGGGCTGGAGGCCCGAGGGCTCCCACCCACTGTCACCAAACCACCTTCCATTTGCATTTACTCTCCAGAATGGCATTTCACGGCACACTGAGACTCCCTTGGGGTTCGGATGCTTAAGAACAATGGGAGGAGGGCAGGAAAGAGGGAGAGAGGTAAGTCGGAAACCCACAAAAGCAGCTGAGAGCTGAGGGGGCTCCCCAGAGCTTTCTGCTCTCGCTGTAGAATGGATCTGGGCCCCAGAAGGCATGGGAATGTGCTGGGACAGGGGACCCCTGGATCCGGAGAGGATTTTCACGTCGCTCAACGTCAGTCAGAAAGTCTCTCTTGCCAACATGTGGCGGGCGAATTTTTTTTCTGGCTTGCCTCGGGTCAGTTTTCCCGGCAGCCCCCTCTTCATCGCAGTGCTGATTCCAGCCTTAATCCCCTCCTCTCCCTCTCTCTGGTGGTCAAAGGACCTGGTTCCCTTTGAAGTCAAACACATGTGGTATGGCCCGGCCTGACTTCCTGCGGGGCGGTTTCCATTGGATTCCGACGGGGGTGAAAGTGAATGGAGCGGCCCAGAGTCCCAGGGAATAAAAACTCGCTCGACAGAGCACCCTGAGATTCCCAGAGACTGCAGGGGTGGGGGTTGGGGGGTTTCCACCAGCACCCAGATGGCACAAGGCATGTGTGGAGATAAGTGTTACATTTCCACCCTCCAGGATGGGGAAGTTAGAGCCATGTGAAATCAGCCGTGGCATAAAGCTGAAGGTTCTGGAAGGCTGGACAGCAGAAGTAAGGGGAGAAGGGGTTTCTGGTACAGAGAATGCCCAGTAGAGAAGTCGTGACCTCCACGAGCAGTATGGTAGTTGGCGCCCACGGATGCTTTAGGTCCACTGCACTAGAATATTCTGGAATCATGGGGCTGGAGTGATAGCACAGTGGGGAGGGCGTTTGCCTTGCACGCGGCCGACCCGGGTTCGATTCCCAGCATCCCATAGGGTCCCCTGAGCACCACCAGGAGTGATTCCTGAGTGCAGAGCCAGGAGTAACCCCTGTGCATCGCCGGGTGTGACCCAAAAAGCAAAAAAAAAAAATGAAAACGACCCAGGGAGGCGACACCTGAGGAGACTCCCTGTGAGGGAAAAAGTGGAGGCGACACTCAGGGACAAAGTCAACAACAGGGTGAGAGGGCTCTGGACTCCAAGGGACCATGATGATAGGTTGGATTTCTGGACGCCGAAGAGCATTGGACACCGAAAAGCAACAGGGTGCAGGGGGGTGGTGGGGAGAGCACTCCTGTGTGAGACCATGTTGAGGAGAGTCAGATTTGAATGAATGCAAATGGCAGTAGGTCTGATGGATGGAAAGATAGAGTGGGTAGTGGCACCATGTCAAGTACAGGAATTCAAGAGTGTTCTACTGACAGGGGCCAGGGAAGGCTGACCGTTGGTAAGCAAATGCAAAAGACAAAAGAACACGAATACATCCTTTCCTAGATGTTGGCTATAAAGAGGGAGTGGTGTCTTCTGGGATCTCTGGCCAGTGGAGCGATAGCACAGCAAGTAGGGTGTTTGCCTTGCACGCAGCCGATTCAGGTTCAACTCCTCTGTCCGTCTCGGAGGGCCCGGCAAGCTACCGAGAGTATCCCTCCCGCACAGCAGGACCTGGCAAGCTACCGGTGGCATATTCGATATGCCAAAAACAGTCACAAGTCTCACAATGGAGACTTTACTGGTGCCCGCTCGAGCACATCGATGAACAATGGGATGACAGTGCTACCGTGCAGTGCTACAGTGCTTTTTGGGTCACACCTGGTGATGCACGGGGGTTACTCCTGGCTCTGCATTCAGGAATTACGCCTGGTGGTGCTTGGGGGACCCTATGGGATGCTGGGAATCAAACCTGGGTCCGCTGCGTGCAAGGCAAACGCCCTCCCCACTGTGCTATCGCTCCAGCCCCGCCAGTGGTATTTTCCTTCTGTCACATGCCTGAATGTTTAGAACTCTGTTACTGTTCTATTTAGTTCAAGTGGTTGCCTGTTGGCTCCTTGGCGCCATTGCCAATAATGCGATTCAACAAAACCAACCCCAAAATATGGCTTTGTTTCCCCCTTTTTAAACACAGCCGAGCCTCAACTCAAACCAAGACCCAGTTTTTCCTTCTTATGTGGGAGACAAGTGTGAGGAATTGCCTGGCCACTGGTGGAATCATTCAGGGGACCCTCCTAAGGAATGGCCTTCCCATCTCCTTAGCCAGCCGCCAAGCCCTGGCTCTTCTTAGCTTCCTCCTTGCCAGCCTTGGGGCCGTCACCACCTCTCTGCTCTGCTCTCACTTCTTCACTGTGGACGCAAGGCCAGCCACAACGGGCTGAGGTGTGTGGCTTTGCAGTGTCTCCCCCAAGGGGCTCCCTGCTACACACCACCAGAGGACACCACCAAACCCAGAAGGCTCCCGAGCACTGTCCACCCACTTTGGCCTGCGTTCCTAACACCACCTCCACTTCCGCTTCCATTTCATCAGCCCCGAGAAGCCGAGACTTCCCAGACACCTCTCCCGCTCCAGTCTGCTCCAGAAAGCTCTGAATAGAGACAGAGTTGGGGGGGTGCCAGCACAGCTCACTCTGCGTGGGTGGGCCCCGGCCTTAGCTGCGTTCTCTCGGGGTCTCCTCTCACACCCCATCACCTCCTACACACACCGAGGTAGTTCTCTCATTCGCAACCTCTCTGCTCCCTCCCCACGGCGCCCTGTGTCCCCAGCCCCCAGGGTGACATTTTCGTGCCATCTTCAAACTCCACTATCGCACGTACCAAGAGGCGAGTCTCACTGCCAGAAGGGAAATATTGAGGCAGACTTGGCTTCTCCTGAGCACAATGCAAGGTCAACACCAACCTCAATTTCTTTGGGTGGTGGGAAAATGGGAAAGACATCTAATGTTGCACAACTGTGCAGCTTTTTCTTTTCTTTCTTTTTATGCTTAATTTATTAATTTTTAATTATTTTTTAATAAGAATTTTATTTTATTGAGTCACCATGTGGAAAATTACAATGCTTTCAGGCTTAAGTCTCAGTTATACAATGCTGAAACAACCATCCCTTCACCAGTGCCCATATCCCACCACCAAAAAAAAAAAAAAAACCACACAGTACACCTCCCATCCCGCCCCCCCATCCCCCCGCCTTGTAACTGATAAGTTTCACTTTACTTTCTGTTTACTTTGGTTACATTCAATATTTCAACACAAACCTCACTATTACTGTTAGGAGTACCCCACTAGAGTCAGACCTGTTGTGAAGACATATGAGGTTTTGGATTTCTGTACTTTAGCAACTAAGTCCAGGGAGATTTCTTCCAGATATTGGATCATTGCAAGTTTGTAAACCCCATTTGTGGTCGTCATAATATGGTGGTCACCACGCCCTTCGTCCCCAGAAAGGAAGAGGTGAGAGAGAGAAATACCTTTCCCCTCCTGGGCGGGCACGAGGCCGCGGCTTATTTCTCAGGCTGGAGACATTCTGCGAGGAGCTGCCCATGCCGAAAGTAGTTTAGCTGAGTGAGTCTGGATTCATGCTCGTGCAGCTGCGGAGAGCATGAATGTGCGGCCCCCGGGATCACATCTCGGCGGCAGGAGGGGCCGGTGCCACCCCGTGCAGCTTTTTCTTTATACAGCAGACAGGGCGTTTGCCTTGCACGCAGCTGACCTGGGTTCGATTCCTCTGTCCCTCTCGGAGAGCCCAGCAAGCTCCCGAGAGTATCCCGCCCGCACGGCAGAGCCTGGCAAGCTCCCCGTGGCGTATTCCATATGCCAAAAAAAAAAAAAAAGTAACACCTAACGTATGTGTCTCACACACACACACACACACACACACACACACACACACACACACACAGAAGCCGTGCTGTGGAAGTTATACTGGAATCTTCCACGAGAGCCCTACCTTTAACTGGGAGCCCAGTTACCCTGAGACTCTGGATGGTGTCCAGACTATGCATATGCGACTCCCTTTGTGTCCTAACAAAGGACAAGTGTCCAAGTGTCCTGGAGCTGACTGGACAACGGGAAATACACCGGCACCTGTACCTTTGCACCCAGCACCCATCTGTCCCTTCTGTTTCTCCTTCTGCTGCCCCAGGTACAAACTAACAGTATGGTTAGAGGTAACTGAGAGCAAAAGATGCCAGGTTTTCCCTCTCTTCAGGACTAGGACGTGTGGGACTGCAGTGAACTGGCCAGCATCAGGAGCAGAGGCACCGACTCCTGCCTTCCACTAACAGTGCCCAGCTGTATAAAAATAAAAAGAAAGGGCGCGCAGGCGGCGAGGCAATCAAAGGAAGGAAGAAGGCCAAACTGGTTGCTCGATCGGTTTATTTCATGTCCATCTCCATTCTCCTCTGATTCTCCTCCTGCTTCTTTCTCCCCCATCCTACTTCATTCTCTCTCTCTCTGCCTCTCTCCCGGCTCTCGGTCTCTCTCTCGATCTGTGGATCTGGCCCCCGTGGATCTGGCCTCCATGGATCTCGCCCCGTGGATCTGGCTCCGTGGATCTGGCCCCGTGGATCTGGCCCCCAACCCACTCTTACCGCCTAGTTAAAATGTCCACAGCATGAGGGGGTTGGGGCATACACATAGGTGTGGTCAGCAATAGGGTAAGGTTTTTTTCCCTCAGGGGATGCTTCTCCTAGGACTTAATTCTCTTTCAGCAGGAGGATCCACCCAAGGGCAGAGTCCCATGAATGTGTTTCTCTTCTCCTCAGCCAGCAAACATATAAGAATTCATAATATTAATTATTTTGTATGGACACAATAAGAGATGCATTAAAGCTTATAGAATTGCTCTCCTGGGGCCATCTCAATCTCAGACTACAGTGCTCAGGCCAGATCAGTCTTTCCTATCCCTGGCAGGGTCCCAGTCTCATAATTACTATTGGATCATGACAGCATTTGTCTATGATCAAGCTCTTAACTTATAGTTAAGAATTAGGCACTTTGGCCAGGCCCATCTCGATGCCAGGGTAGCACCTAACTCACCGCTTGCCCTGGATCCTTCCCGTCTCACGTCGGGGACCCTACTTTGGGGTGCTAGGAACTGAGGGCAACTGAGGCTTAAGTGGAGAAAGCAGATGCCCAGAAGGGAATAATATTTGAGGCCAATTAAGTCTTAAGTTATAAAAACATAATATTGTCTTCTTGTGTCTATACAAAAAAGACATAGCTTTAAAGTAAATTATTCAAAAGGCATAAAGAGGAGAGAAAGGCAATGTTATAATATTCAGTGTCCTAGGAAGTTCTGACCTTACCAATTAACAGAGTTTGATTAAGGGAAGAGCAGATAAACTGGTACAAATGGTTACAGATAAACAAAGGAATGGGAGTGACTCGGGAGCACTTTGATGGATGTGACTGATAAACCTAAGCTCCTAGTGGCAAGGGGGAAAGGACAAACCAATGATATCCAACACCCAGCGAGAGCCCAACTGGTGGGCAGCGACCACTGGGGGAGGAATGGCACGCTCTCACCCTCCTGAGCGCTGGCCAATTGTGTTGGGGTGGTGGTTGCGTTTTGTTTTTGTTTTGTTTTTAAAGCTTTTAGTGCATTCCAGTTGGCTTTATTTAATTTGGCCTTTCAGTTTCCTGAGTCTGCTCTGGGAAACGTTAGCCTTGCTTGGCAACTTTTGGGGGGCTTCTTTTTTTTTTTTCTTTTTGGGTCACACCCGGCAATGCACAGGGGTTACTCCTGGCTCTGCACTCAGGAATTATCCCTGGTGGTGCTCAGGGGACCATATGGGATGCTGGGAATTGAATCCAGGTCGGCCGCGTGCAAGGCAAACGCCCTACCCGCTGTACTATCGCTCCAGCCCCTTGGGGGGCTTCTTGAGCCACAAATACCACGCTTCATGGAGACGAGGGCTTGGAAACACCGTAAGTTAATGTCATCTGCTCTGGGTGCGTGTGCCACTCTGTGTCTCCTAAGGGTGCTGCACATTTGAGGTACAGATCTGTGTGTGGCGTGGACATTGGGGCCTAGCAGGGGACCACAAATGCACCCAGTGCTTGTCACCAAGAATTCAGGTTCAGGGCTGGAGCAATAGCACAGTGGGTAGGGCGTTTGCCTTGCACGTGGCCGACCCGGGTTCGATTCCCAGCATCCCATACGGTCCCCTGAGCACCGCCAGGAGTGATTCCTGAGTGCAGAGCCAGGAGTAGCCCCTGTGCATCGCCAGGTATGACCCAAAAAGCTAAAAAAAAAAAAAAAAAAGAATTTCCACAAGGGCCTGATCCCTAGCACAGCGGGGAGGGCATTGGCCTTGCACGTTCAGAACCCCAGGTTCGATCCCCAGTGTTCTATAGGGTCCCCTGAGCACTGCCAGGGTAATTCCTGAGTGCAGAGCCAGGAGTGACCCCTGGGCATCACCGGGTGTGACCCAAAAAAGAGAAAAATAAAAGAACTCAAGTTCACCCTTCAAAGAGAGTTACCATTTGGTGGTGGGAGGGTGTAATGGTGGTGGGATTGGTGTTTGAATAGTGAATGCAATCAAACATTGTGAACTAACTTATAAAAGTAAAAAATTAAAAAAAAAAAGAGTTACCAGATGTTCACGTCTCCCGGGAGCGTGATTATCTGGCCAGTTGGGAAAGCCAATGAGCTTCCAGCTACCGCTGGAGGCTGAAGCAGATGTGGCCCTTTCCCAGTTGACTTGGAAACAATCATACCCCACAAACACAGGAAGCACCAAAGGCTCTGAAGATGGGGAGATGGGGTGGGGGAATGCCTGTGAATGGGGAGAAGCTGTTTGCACCCAGCCTGACTCAAAGGAGAGGCCCATTTTTCTGCCACGCTACTTCCCAATCCACAGTAGACCTTCGGCGACGGCTCCACGGGCAAAGGTGTGCATCACTTAAGAACTCCTGAACTCCCGACAACCGGCTCCGTGAATCACCTTCAGGAAACATTTGCCCAGCGACAGGGGCCGGCCTCAGCTGCTGTCTGACTTGGAACTGATTAATACCGGGCGCAGATTAACCTTCCAACTCTGAGCCATGCAAACAGGAATTGGAAATCTCATCAGCAAGGCCCCTTCTCTCCTTCCCTGGCTGAGTCCAGTGCTTTCCCGGCACTTTCCTTGTTCAGATTCATCAGATTTTTTTTTTGCTCTCCAACATTCCAAGAGGCCTGGGACAGCTCTGTTGCCACCATTAGTGTGTGGTAGGGATAAAAACCGAGCCACTGCCTGTACGAGTTTGCTCCTCTTGAAGAGGGCTACAGGACCTGAGTGACTTCAATGATCCCAACTATGCAAAAGCCGTACTTCCCGTTGGCAATCCCAGCCCCCCATCCTGGGGCGCACACACACACACACACACACACACACACACACAATTCCATCCCTTCGCCCTAACTGCCAACCACCCTGCCCCCATTCCGTTAACTTTTTACTTCCTAGCTACTTCCTGAAAACTCACTTCGTCCCCTGGATTCTCTGATCTTACTTCAGCCTCTGCGAGCAGGACACCAGAACACAAACTCCAGATACAGCCACCAACGCCCCCCCGCAACTTGGCACTTCCGCTCTCCACAGACCCAGGGTTCCTGTCTCCACTCGCCCCATCAATTCAAACAACAGCTGAACTAGACCGTGTAGGTCAAACTCGGGTGGATGACTTTCCCCAGGTCTATTCTGACCGCGGGATATCGAAAAAGACTATAATAACAGGGAAGCATTTTTTAGCTGTTTGCTATTTTGCGATTTGGGAAAAGTAAAGGGAGACAAAAAAAAAAAAAAAACCCAAAACACTTTCATACAAGTAATCAATTTCACCGCTGCGGAGCTTTCTGCAAAACGCATTAGGGGTTCAAGCCTGTGGCCACGATCCTGGACTCTGGGTTCTTTCCCAGACTCTAAGACTCTTTCCAGACGCCCAGGAGGAGTTTTAGGATGACAGAGCACTTGCTCTGGGCCTTAAAAATTGCAGAGGGAAAACTCTAGAAGGTTCCTTTTCAGCTCGATTTTGTTTCTGAGCTCAGTTGTCTAGGTTATGGAAAACACTAGTAACTTTCTCAAGAAAATTCTCTCTCCACCCCTGCCCTGCCCCCACCTCATCTGAAGTCTTCATTTGTTAATCAAGATCTTGGTTCAGCAATAAAGTTACTTCGCTTTCTAAGCGTCCTTACTGTACAGTGCCAGAAAGCAAATGATAATGTTGTTTCACTTAAAGGAGATGGTTAGGGGCTGGAGCGATAGCACAGCGGGGAGGGCGTTTGCCTTGCACGCGGCCGACCCGGGTTCAAATCCCAGCATCCCATATGGTCCCCTGAGCATGGCCAGGGGTAATTCCTGAGTGCAGAGCCAGGAGTAACCCCTGTGCATCGCCAGGTGTGACCCAAAAAGCAAAAAAAAAAAAAAAGGAGATGGTTAAATTCAGGGACTTTTGCAAGTAATCTTCAAGCAAAATTTCTTTCTGTCTCATGTTCAGCTTCAAACTATTCTGCGTGGCTTTTACTGTGGCCAGACATGAAATCTGAGCACGGAAACTGTCACCATTTATAGCATAAAGGGCACGCTGATGTATGTGTAAGAGCCTTTCTTCTTCCTCAAAGGCATAACTCTCTCCTTGCTCCATATTTTCTGCATCCTATAAATCTAATTCCTCTCATAAACAAAATAAATGAATAGGAGAGAATATTTTCCCCTTTCTTTACTTTCCTAGGATGGCTCTGTCTCCCGATTGATTTTCTGATTGGTTTAGAATAATTTTATAATTCTGGATTGTGGACAACCTTGCTCTTTATCCTCTCTATTTTTTTTTTTTGGATCATTCCCACAGAGCTGCAAGCAAGCATGGGGTGGTAGAATGTCATTTCCCTGAAGTCTCCCTGAGTCTCATAGCTCTTTGTTTGGAACCTACAAAGGCTAAGGAAGACCCACCGACTTCTTGATTATAAGTAAACTGAGTTTGATACCACTCATGGGTGGGGGAGTTTAGAGGAAGTCCTCAGGATGTTGGAAGCATCTTAATGATTAGCCTTTGGTTGGGCCCAAGGTTTGGTAATCACTATCACGGTAGGGTAGGGTGGGAATTGATGCCCAAGAAAGGAAGAGAAAGGGGGATCTAAACGTGGAAAGGACTGAAGTGTGGAAATGGAGACGGAACAGGTCCAAGGTCTGCAGGTCACCATACTGGGAGTCCCAATTTGTCATCTCAATCTTATACTCTCTTCTTTCTGAACGGAAATAGCACATCTGTTTGGATCCATTGGTGCCCTATGGCTGCAACCCCATCCCACCCCCCAACAGCAAAAATTTAAACAACAACAACAAAAATTTAAAATATGGGTGCCAATTTTAAATTTCAAAATACGTTCACAAAGGCCGATGCGTTATGACATTTCCTCGACAAGCCTCAATTACTAAAGAACATAGAGAGGCAGCACATAGGGGGTTGGTCAGCATGTGCCTCGCCCTGGGTGGAGTTTCATCACACAAGGATCTTTTTTCTGACACTCAGACCTCCGTTTGGAGAAAAAATAAAAATACTTTAGGGGAAAACACTCAGACTGTGACATTCGTGGGCTCGGAGTACTCTGAGGAAGGCAGATACAACTGTGTAGATGGCACACATCGAGAAAGACCCAGGAGTCCTTCAAGGTTCCTTGTACTCACCCATGTTAAATTGATTATTACTAGACGTGTATATAATGGCAGGACCATGGTAGGAAGCCTCTGACTCGACGATATCCATGATGGCTTTTTGTTTGTTTGTTTGCTTGCTTTTTTGGGTCACGCCCGGCAATGCACAGAGGTTCCTCCTGGCTCTGCACTCAGGAACTACTACAGGTGGTGCTCAAGGGACCCTATGGGATGCTGGGAATTGAACCTGGGTTGGCCACATACAAGGCAAATGCCCTCCCCGCTGTGCTATTGCTCCAGCCCCCACACATCCACAATCTTAATGACCATCAAGAACACAATGCATGGCTCTAACCCGCCCTGGGTGACGAGGCTAGAAGCAAGCTGGCTGTGAGAGGCCCCCCCGCATGAATCACTAGCTCGGCAGCCCAAGTTGCTGGAGCACCCCTGGGAACACCGGGTCCTCTGTCATTTCAGATACCTGGGGGTCAGTGAGCAGAAGAACGTGACCGGTTCTCTGAGAAATCACCTAAGCAAGCAACTTCCTTGGGAAACAGGGGCACGGGCCTTCATCCTCACAAACCCCCAATGTGGAGTGAGGTGCTGGGAGACCCCAGGCAAACGTGAGGGGTCACCGGAGCCCATCGAGACAGCTCACAGTTACATGAAGCCGTGTGTCCTCCCAACCGGCTAGCTCACGCGAGCAGTTGCAGCACCAACTGGCCTGGTCAGCGGGATGCTGACATTGGGTGTCTTGGTCCAAAACAGTCTGAGCCTGGGGGGAAAGTCACTAAGGGTCACCTGCCATCCAGGCCCACCACCAACGGGGAAGATGGGCAGCAACAGGGAGACTTTGGGGCTGGAAGAGTGCTCGGCCTTCTAGAAACATCGGGAGCTTTACGCTCACATCATATCCCCTTCAAGAGTGGGGGTGGGGTGGGCTTGGGGAGCACGACCCTTCCACTGTACCCCCTAGAAAAACATAAACCCGGACGCTGCCCCTGATCTGGGCTTGGCAACCCCCCCTCCAAAGGGGTCCCCAAGAAGAGAAGGCCAGTGGCATCAGCTTGTAGTAAAAGTGCCGGAAGATGATGGCCGTCCGCCTGTATGCTGAAGCCCCTCCCTGCTCAGTTCCCGGGTCCCCCGCTGCCTTTCAGGGCACATCCTCCACATTCTTGGGGACTGGGCAGCGGCACTTCCCTGAGCTCTCGGGCACTTGGAGGGAATTTTGATGGGACACGCAAAGAGCGCCAGAAGCTAGGAGGCCCCACTGCCCCGGGGGGCTCCCAGGAGCGGCCTCATCTCTCCTCCTGTGTCCCAGAAAGCGACAGAAAATGCCCTGCCTCCCGACTTCCCACAGTGACGGCTGACAAACCACATTTGGTTCCTTGAGATCCCACATTTTCCTTTCCACCTTGCAAAATGTGTTCTGTGCAGTGGAGCTGCCTGGAAAACGGTGCAAGATGTAACCAAGCCCGTCCCAGCGGACCACGTGGGACTGAATCCCTCAGATTCCACCCACTCCCCAGCTAAAAAAATTAAAAAGAGGGGTTCTCGCACATTACTTTAAAAGCTTGTTATGATAATGGAACTGATCGATAAACCTTTTCCACGTTGTTTGTATTTTCCATTTTGCAAGAGCCATAAACTTGATTAAATCGCTCTCTCGTCTTTCTTATCTCTGTGAAGTCATGCTTGCCAAACATTTCCAGTGGAACCCCACAAAATGGCTAAACAATGACAACAGGGTAGAAGAATGGTTTCTGGGAGCCCGAGCGCGCGCACACGCACACACACACATACCCAGAAGTGCACCATTCCCTCCTATTGCGGCCAAGAAGAAATTCCGCCAGGGCATACAGCAAATCTGCAGGAAACTACTTAGTAGCACTCTGAGGCCACTTGGTGCAGACAAAACCTGCACTGTGTGAAGGGGACAGGGACATGCAGGGCTGAGGGGCTTACTAGATGCTCTGTGCCCTGGGCAAGTGCATCCCAACTTTCCTTCCCCTTTCGTTTTACTTTTCCAGAGTTCAAAAAGAAAAAAAAAACAAACTGGGGCTGGAGCAATAGCACAGCGGGGAGGGCGTTGGCCTTGCATGCGGCCGACCCGGGTTCGATCCCCAGCACCCCATATGGTCCCCTGAGCACCACCAGGGGTAATTCCTGAGTGCAGAGCCAGGAATAACCCCTGAGCATCACCGGGTGTGACCCAAAAAGAAAAATAATACTTTTCCAGAGCTAGGGCAAAACAAAGCTCTGGAGAAAACCACGCAGTTACGTGGACTTGCTATTATTTTATTTTTTGAGGAACCGATTCTTGGCATTTCAGGAGAAAGCGGGTCTTATTTTAAGGCTCGATTCTCAAGATGCGTCGTGATACTTGGAAGCAGTCCACAGAGCGTCTTGTGTGGAGCTCCCAGGCCTTCACTTTCTCATCACCTAACAGTGCCGCGTGATCAACAAACGCTCTGCACCCAGGATTCTATCCAGGCTGTGCTTTATCCACGGTGCCAAGCATCTAGGACAACTTTTGTTTGTCTCTTTACCTCCTCTGATTGTTTTTGAACAAGAAAAGAAGGAAGGAAGGAAGGAAGGAAGGAAGGAAGGAAGGAAGGAAGGAAGGAAGGAAGGAAGGAAGGAAGGAAGGAAGGAAGGAAGGGAGAAAGGGAGGAAGGGAGGGAGGACGGAAGGAAGGAAGGAAGGAAGGAAGGAAGGAAGGAAGGAAGGAAGGAAGGAAGGAAGGAAGGAAGGAAGGAAGGAAGGAAGGAAGGAAGGAAGGAAGGAAGGAAGGAAAAAGACTCTTTCTCATCTTCCTCTCGGAGCCAAACTCCGTTTCCCATCTATGAAACCTTCTCACTTTACACCAGTTAATGTTACATAGTTGGAAACAACCCCTAACAGGAGAAAATCAACATTCCCTGACCCCTTAAACAGTATCTTCAAACAACGTGCACAAACTCGGCAGAGGGAGCACCCAAGAACAGTCTGATTCATTAGCTCCCAATGCACTTTTTATTTTTATTTAAAAAAAAAAAAAAGAGGAAAAAGGATCCTCAGAACACACATGAGTGTGACTGGCCCCTCTCTGCCTATTTGGTTTCAGGCCGAGACCGCAAGAGCTTTCAGATCACCCCAGTTTATTTTTGAAAAAAAAAAAAAAAATTCCTGCTTTCAGACAGGATGTGGGGGAGGAGTCGGAGGGTGATGTTTTACACATGCATGTCTGGCCGCCCGCCAGCCCGTTCCCTTCCACATTCCCCGGTTGTTTTCATTGTGCTCCCTGCGTTGGCATTCATAAATTTGTGAGACTAATTGTGTGTCAGCTGTCTGCAGGCCCAGGGAGCCACACACTCGCGCGCTTTAGAAAGGAGAGCGCGGCCGTGGGCTTCTTTTTGGTCTAAAACCAAAAAGGCACCTCGAGAAAGCCGAGTGCCACGTGGACGAAGGGCCCGGCTGTTCCCTGGGGGGGGTCTTCAGGCGGGGGTGGTTGGCAGCCGTCGGGCTCCTTGTCTTGCGGGGCTCAGGTGGAAGGGGGTGTCGCAGTCAACACAAGCCCACGATTCGAATCACCTTGGCTCCAAGAATGGACTCAGGGGCGAGATGGCGGGTGCGGGGTGGGGGGCCGCGGAGGGAGCAGAGCGCGGAGGGTGCTTGCCTGGAGTGCAGCCAACCTGGGTTCGAGCCCAGGCACCACCCAGGAACCCCCAAGCCCCACGAGGAGTGATCCCTGAGCGCAGAAGCTGGGAGTCAGAACTGAGCACAGCCAGGCAACCCAACACCAGTACCCCCAGCAGCAAAATGGCTGGAGGGTCGTTGCTGGTTCAACCTGTGTTCTCAGGGTGTTGCTCTCCAGCTGGCGTTGCCCGGGTGGCCGTGTCCCTCCCCAGGTCACCCCCAGTGCGTCGTCCTCACTGCGGCAGTATCAGAGAGGGGGCGGTTAGGGCACTGGCCAGGGACACTACCAGTTAGGCCCGTGGACCAGCCCTGCCAGCCCCCCACCCTCGCCAGTTGGGGATACAGCAAGAAGAGGGGGCGCCTCTGGTCCCGGGTGCAGGTCCTCCCCAGACACTACGTCTGTGCATGCCTCAGTCTCGCTCTTCCACACCCCCCCCCCCCCCGCCCCGCATCCTGTGCAGTGAAGTTCTGCTCTTTCTAAGTCATTCATCGGTGGGGGTCTGGTGCGCCAAGCCCACCCTTCCCCACACAGGGAGCCCCACGTGGCCTCACGGCCTGAGTCTCCACTTTTGGGCGACAGCCCCCACCGGAAATAGAGTCAGGACACGCCCCCACCCACCCACACACACACACAGGGGTTGGGTTAGAGGGTTCAGGTCACACTGGTGGACAGTGAAAGCCATTTCAAAGGCGGACCCCCAGTCAAGTCAGGCTAGTTGGCTGAAACCTTGCAGGACGCACTGTCACTGTCACTGTCACTGTCATCCCTTGCTCATCAATTTGTTCGAGCGGGCACCAGTAACGTCGCTCATTGAGAGACTTATTGTTACTGACCCACACAGTGGGGAAATGAACTGCCCGGATGGGGGTGCCTTCCCCACCAACCAGCACCCAGCACCTGCACAGCGACCCCACCCCCACCCCTTACCCCTGAGAGGTCCAGGTTCGTGTGCAGTGTAAGGAACGCTTTCAGGGGAAAGTCACGGGGTGGGCGGTGTACAGGGACCAGGGGTACCAAGGAGGTGCAAACCAGATCACAGCACCCCCCGAGAGAAAGGAAGTGTCCTGTGTGAGGAGGGGCTCCCAAGCAGCACTCAGGAGTCTCGGAGGGGGGGAGGGGAACCCCACCACTAGCTGATGGCTCAGGGTGTGGTGCTGGTCAGGTCCTGTGGAGCTATGGGGCTCCTGCAGGGGGGCTGAGGGTCCTCAAGACCACACCTGGCAGTGCTCAGGGGACCCTGTGGTGCCCAGAGTCAGACCCAGTTTAGGCAAAGGGTAGGCAAGTGTGCTAACCATTGTACTACCTCCCAGCCCCAAAGGGAAAGCTCTTCTTGTTTGTTGGGTTGTGGTGTTTGTTGGGGGGGCCATAATCAGGGGTGCTCAGGGTTTATTCCCAGCTCTGCGCTCAGGGATCACTGCTGGCGGGGCTCAAGGAAGCCCATGGAATACCGGGGATCGAACCTGGGTTGGGCACGTACAAGGTAAGCGCCTTACCCACTCTGCTTTCTCTCTGGTGCCCCTTAAAGGGCAAATTCCCAAGAGACCAAGAGACCCGGCTGTCTCTTCCCAAGGACACTTGCTATCTGATGGGAAGTCTGAAGTAAACCCAACTACCATCTGGCCCTGCCCCACCCGACCCCCCATGCTCAGACTGCGTCTCTGTGCAAATCCTCTTTACGTAGGATGATGTGAAGCTGGCTGGAGATAAAAAAAAAAAAATCACACACCCTCCCTCGGGCTCCACTTCCTTTCCTGTGAAGTAAGGAGCAGGGCCCCTTGGCATTGTAGGGGGAAGGCGAGAGCTTGAGGCACGCACGTTCCCGGGAATCCGTGAGGTGGGCAGTGCCAAGGAGAGACTTCACAAGCACTGTGAGGCATCCACACCCTCCTCTCGCAGAAAGCCCCGAGTTTATTCTTTACGCCCAGGAGATGAACCGGCCTCAGGACCACCTGGCACTACTTCCCAAGAGTCAGTGTTCACCCAAACGGATGATGCCAGCCTGGGGACACTACAATGATGGGGTGGGTAGTCACCTCAACGCCACTAGTGGAAACTGTTTGCTGCAAGCAGGGAGGGTGGTGAGTAGTGGGGGGATTTTCCCCCCTAAAATAAGTTCCGGAGCATCCGTCTTAGACCAACGAGAACCGGTGTCCAACGTCCCTCAGAGGGAGTCCTTGTCCCAAGCCCAAGCAGGTGAGAGAGCTTCTTAAACAAAATGCAAACTAGGATGCAAAAAACAAGCAGACTTCTGGTAAGACCAATCAGATTGTTCAAAGCAGCAAACTTCCGGGAAGGAAAGGCAATATTATTGCACAACAAGCAAATTTCACTGGGGACACGAGCATATTCATAGAGACAATGACTGAAACTCATGGCAGCTATCAAACGAGCGTCTATCAAACCAACCTTGGTGTTCTGCAGATTCAAATCCCTGTCACATACAGCCCAGGCCAAAGAGCTAACCAGTCTCTCGGCACCTTTTGCCTCCTTACACATAGGAAGATCAGGGCACTTCCTGGTAAGCTTTGCCTCCTTACACATAGGAAGATCAGGGCACTTCCTGGTGAGCTTTGCCTCCTCACACATAGGAAGATCAGGGCACTTCCTGGTGAGCTTTGCCTCCTCACACATAGGAAGATCAGGGCACTCCTGATGAGCTTTGCCTCCTCACACATAGGAAGATCAGGGCACTTCCTGATGAGCTTTGCCTCCTCACACATAGGAAGATCAGGGCACTTCCTGGTGCGCTTTGCCTCCTCACACACAGGAAGATCAGGGCACTTCCTGGTGCGCTTTGCCTCCTCACACACAGGAAGATCAGGGCACTTCCTGGTGAGCTTTCCCTCCTCACACACAGGAAGATCAGGGCACTTCCTGGTGAGCTTTCCCTCCTCACACAGGAAGATCAGGGAACTTCCTGGTGCGCTTTCCCTCCTCACACACAGGAAGATCAGGGCACTTCCTGATGCGCTTTGCCTCCTCACACACAGGAAGGTCTTGGCACTTCCTGGTGCGCTTTGCCTCCTCACACACAGGAAGGTCAGGGCACTTCCTGGTGCGCTTTGCCTCCTCACACACAGGAAGGTCAGGGCACTTCCTGGTGCGCTTTGCCTCCTCACACACAGGAAGGTCAGGGCACTTCCTGGTGCGCTTTGCCTCCTCACACACAGGAAGGTCAGGGCACTTCCTGGTGCGCTTTGCCTCCTCACACACAGGAAGGTCAGGGCACTTCCTGGTGCGCTTTGCCTCCTCACACACAGCAAGATCAGGGCACTTCCTGGTGAGCTTTGCCTCCTTACACACAGGAAGATCAGGAAGATCCGGGCACTTCCTGATGCGCTTTGCCTCCTTACACATAGGAAGATCAGAGCACTTCCTGATGAGCTTTCCCTCCTCACACATAGGAAGATCAGGGCACTTCCTGATGAGCTTTGCCTCCTCACACACAGGAAGATCAGGGCACTTCCTGGTGAGCTTTGCCTCCTCACACATAGGAAGATCAGGGCACTCCTGATGAGCTTTGCCTCCTCACACATAGGAAGATCAGGGCACTTCCTGATGAGCTTTGCCTCCTCACACATAGGAAGATCAGGGCACTTCCTGGTGCGCTTTGCCTCCTCACACACAGGAAGATCAGGGCACTTCCTGGTGCGCTTTCCCTCCTCACACACAGGAAGATCAGGGCACTTCCTGGTGCGCTTTCCCTCCTCACACACAGGAAGATCAGGGCACTTCCTGGTGAGCTTTCCCTCCTCACACAGGAAGATCAGGGAACTTCCTGGTGCGCTTTCCCTCCTCACACACAGGAAGATCAGGGCACTTCCTGATGCGCTTTGCCTCCTCACACACAGGAAGGTCTTGGCACTTCCTGGTGCGCTTTGCCTCCTCACACACAGGAAGGTCAGGGCACTTCCTGGTGCGCTTTGCCTCCTCACACACAGGAAGGTCAGGGCACTTCCTGGTGCGCTTTGCCTCCTCACACACAGGAAGGTCAGGGCACTTCCTGGTGAGCTTTGCCTCCTCACACACAGGAAGGTCAGGGCACTTCCTGGTGCGCTTTGCCTCCTCACACACAGCAAGATCAGGGCACTTCCTGGTGAGCTTTGCCTCCTTACACACAGGAAGATCAGGAAGATCCGGGCACTTCCTGATGCGCTTTGCCTCCTTACACATAGGAAGATCAGAGCACTTCCTGATGAGCTTTCCCTCCTCACACATAGGAAGATCAGGGCACTTCCTGATGAGCTTTGCCTCCTCACACACAGGAAGATCAGGGCACTTCCTGGTGAGCTTTGCCTCTTTACACACAGGAAGATCATGGCACTTCCTGATGAGCTGATGGGGAAGAGCAAGACAGGAAGAAATTTTTCTGACACCCAGCACTTCCTGATTTGGAAGGAATTATTGAACCTACCAATGGATGGTGGTGAAGGAAAATGGAAACAGCACCCAGGGCACATAAAGGGCTGCTGGCACCATTCAAACACTAAAGGCATCTCCCTGACCTCCGCTCCCTGTAGGTGGGGGGTGGGGGAGGGAGGGAGGAGTCAGAAATGGCTCTTTTTTCTCCCAAGAAAGTGGGGTGAGGGAAATGGCTCTGGATGTCAAGGAGTGGAAACATCAGGGGTGCAGCCACGCTGCCTGCCCCTTCCTGCGGGCTCACTCCTGGGTGGGCAGAAGCAGGGGCACGTGCAGCAGACTGCAAGCAGGCTGTAGAATGGGGCCGGGCCACCCCACAGCACCCACATCTGCACGGCGGCCTCTTGTCCAGAGCCGGACTGAGCTCCTCCCTCGGAGACGCAGCCGGGCTCAGACAGGAAGCAGATACTTTGGGCCAAGGCCCGTCTCTCGGGAAGCCCCTACACTTCCAGCCCGCGACGTGGAGAAGCGCCAGGGCTGGGACTGCTCCTGAGCCAGCCTAATCGCTCGGGCCCCCCGTGGGGATCCGACGCCTTGGCCAGGCTCCAGAGGGCTGTTCTCAATCAGGCGATTGTCTTGATAATATAACCGGGGCCCCGTTTAAAGCCCTGACCGCAGGAGCCTTCGTTTAAAACAAGCGTTCAATCTTCTGGACAGAGAGACGTGGCCGGGAAGAAAGGATGGGCCACGGGGAAGGAGCGAAACCGGGACTTCCTCCTGGTACACGGTTTGTGTGGTCTACACTATGAGACCCGAAACGCCGCGCACAGGCCTCCTGGACAATAATCAGCGAAGGCTTTCCCGCGTCCATGCAGCAGCCACCTTGCACCCAGCCACCTGGGTCAGCGTTGACGTCCCATACCTGTTAAGACCTTAAGGACAACTTTGTTCTATTCCTGCAACTCTGCAGGCTGGGCTGGTGCTCAGGGAGACAGTGGGACAAGCATGCAACTGAAGAGCCTAACTGGGCCGGAGCGGTAGCACAGCGGGGAGGGCGTGTGCCTTGCACGCAGCTGACCCAGGCTCAATCCCCGGCATCCCATAGGGTCCCCCGAGCACCGCCAGGAGTAAATCCTGAGTGCAGAGCCAGGAGTCAGCCCTGAGCATCACTGGGTGTGACCCACCCCACCAAACAGCCTAATTACCCTGGGAGATGGCACATTTGAGTAACCCAACGAGTGTTGGGCTGAGACCACCACACGGCACAGGATGCAAGTGTACTCAGAGCACGGAAGCCAGAGCCTCGAGTCTGGTGGAAAGGTCCAGGGCTGGACATGAAGGACTCCCCCAACTCTCTTACTCTGGTTCCTAGTACAAGCACCAGTTCCAGGCCTGGCAAAGGCAAGTGATGAAAGTCTCTAGGATGAATAGACTCTAGGCAATGTGGATAGGTCAGGAATTCTAAGTTCCAGGGTCAGAGCAATATGACAGCGGGTGGGGCATTTGCCTTGGACACGGCTGACCCAGGTTCGATTCCCAGCATCCCATAGGGTCCCCCAAGCACCGCCAGAGATAACCCCAGAACGCAGAGCCAGGAGTGACCCCTGAGCATCCCCGGGTGTGACCCAAAAAAAGCAAATAAAAGAAATCCTAAGTTCCGATTTCGAAACAACTAAATGCTGGCTATCAAGTGGGACACAAACACTTAGCGTGAACTGTAAGAACCAGGGGCCGAGGGAAGGGCTGCTAACGGCAGGGAGTTCCGGGCTGTCTGCTTTAATGGGGTGAAGCACGAATGATCTCTGGGGCTGTGGAAAGCTCTAGGAAGCTGTGAGACTTCAGCTGAAGACCTGCAGATACACCCTACTGGAAAGTGGCAACCAAATTATTGATAACAGGCACTGTAGCACTGTCGTCTCGCTGTTCATCGATTTGCTCGAGCGGGCACCAGTAATGTATCCATGGTGAGACTTGTTGTGACTGTTTTTGGCATATCGAATACGCCACAGGATGACTTAGTAGAGTTATGAAATAAGAAATAAAGAAATAAAAAGAAGGTGGCAGCCTCCCTCAGGCAACCTGCATGGAGAATAACCAGGAATCCCTCTTATGGGTTTTCAACTCTGAATCTTGAACTGTACCCTCTACGTCACAGGAAGTCACTAGAAGTTTCTGAGCAGTGTCTTCCATTTTTGGTCCACATTGCCCCGCACCCCCATTAAATAAGAGGAATAGCTTTACTCCCTAATAGACTTGCACTTGCTCCTCTGTGTTTGCCCTAAAACACATCATCTGGGGATTTCCTTTGCAACTTGGTGCTGAGTTCACTAGAGGCCTTCCTGTCACCCAATCCAGCTGTGATCTGGGAGACTGGGTCTAGTCAGGACTGGTGAGGCCTGGGGCGCATGCACACGCACACACACACACAACCACACTGGCTGTGACTGCTTCTCTGGCAGGCAGGGAGCAAACAATCAATCAAGGAATATGGATCTGGAGCCACCTGAACCCCAGCCTGAGGGTATCAACTCCTGCGCCTGAGGGTACAGCCACGTGGGTGCTGAGAGGAAGCACAGGGTGAAGATGGGGTGCAGGAGCCCCAGCTGTGCTCCTCAGGCAGTGTGGGGTTTCCCAGGCCCTGCGGAGCTGGACATTTCCCGGGCCACGCTGGATGTGCTTAGGGACCTCCCATGGCTGCATCCTGCAATGCTCAGGCGACCGCAGGGTGCCTGAGAGACAAGTGCCAGAACCCCTATAAGCCTCTCCCGCCCCTCCCTCTACTCTCCACACTGCCACGGTCCCCAAGGTGGGAGGCTGTGGGAGAAAGTGACCAGCCCGGCAGCCTTCCAGGAGGAGTTGCTGCGGTTTGGGAGAGCGGAGAGGGGGTGGGTGGGAAGCCAGCAGCACGCACCCCTGCTTTACATCTTCCCCTGGGCCTGGCATCTCATGGCCAAGTTCATTGCCGCCCCCACCCCCACCCCATGGACAAATCACTCTCACAGGTTCCTTCTTCTTGGTGGCTGGGGCAGGGTGAGACGCAAAATTGGGGGTGAGGGATTTGGCTAGAGGGGGGCCGCCTTGGGTCTGAAGGCATCGAGACCTCAGCCCCTTGGGGGAAGGAGCCTCGCAGGGTCCTGCACCCCAGGGCTTGGGGGTGAAGCCCCAGAAAATGAGGTGCTACTTTGCTCTTCTTTGCCACGATTCCACCTTCAGAGGCTGTGAGTGTGGGCGGGGGGGACCTGGATCGCTGTGTCTAACCCTCTGCTTGTCACCCCAGTAGCAGCGCCCCAGGGGACACTGCCTGTCAGCGACAGCTGCACTGCACTGTGTCATAGCAGAGCAAGGCCTTGAAACCAAACGCTCAGGCCCTGCCCCGTGCCCTGGCCGGGAGAGAAGGCAGGGCCAGCAGGGGAGTCAATAATGGTGTCTTGGTGGATGCCACTTAGTCCGGGGGGCAGGCAGAGTCACCCCGTGGTCTGGGGGAGGAAGCAGGATTCGGCCAGGATGGCGTGTGTGAGGCACGTGACTCTGGCAAAGCGACACAGGTCTTGGTTCTCCAAACACCATCGGCCACTACTTGGTCCCCCAGACACGGTCTCCCCAACAATGGGATGGGGGGGGGCGCAGGCGGTGGGGGGACTAGATTGAGACAGACTACATTCCAGGCTAAAACAGAGCAAAATTATTCTGGGAAATCTTGTTCTGTTTTCCTTTCCTTTTTTTTTTTTTTTTTCACTTTTCAGGAAGAATTAAGATGGACGTGAAAGAAGTTGTTCATTTCCAAACCAAACTGAAGCTGTTTTCAAAAAGCTTGTTTCATCATACTTTTAAACGGGCAGGACGTTGAAATAATTCGCATATATACGAATGTAAAAAGGTAGTCAAGGAGAAATGATCTTTCCCGCCTTGATGGAGGGATTTTTCTTTTTTTTAAAAAGCGAGACAAATCTATTCGAAAGTTCCCCGGCCTCTGTCTTTGGTCTGCTCTGCATGTTTGTTTGTGTTTCTGAGGACCTATCACCATGACAACATCTTCCTGAAGCCCCTAACATTAACCAGCAGGTCAGGATCCAGTGCCAAGAGTTTGGAAAGCAGCCCTGCGTGGAAGCTTTGGCCCAAAGTGATTTTTTTTTCTTTTTTGGAAACTTAACGAAGAGACGAATTTCTCTCAGGGAAATCTCAAAGCTGATAGTCAAACAACAGCAGGGCTATGACATGACGTTAGGTGGGAAATGCTTTCCTTCTAGAAAAAGGCTGTGCAGAGCATCAAAAGCTGAGATCCTGGGCAACAAATCGTGCAATCCTTTTCAATCAAAATAAAGCACCACCTCTGCTTCTTAGCATGAGAGAAACTTGACCAGCATAAGGCCATGCCCGGGATATATTTGCTGAACCAACGCTATGGAGGACATTAAAAGGAAAAAACACATTCATGAAACATTAGAGACGGGCAGAACTCACTTTCCAAATACACTTGAGCCAAAATCTTTCCAAGGAGAGTCATGCCTTTTGGAAATGGCTGAAAGACAGGGGGGGAGAGGAAGTGGGGGGGTTGGGGGGCCCTGGTAGGTCAGTCATCACTGCCCCCAAGAAACTTGCTCTTTGGTCAGTGGAAGCTTCTGGCACCATCTACCCTCATTTATTCTGCTTGCTTTCCCTCAAAAATCAAGCTCGCAGACCACCCCCCTTACATTTATTTGATGATCCCCTTTATTTTGAGTTGATTTTAGGTTGCCTTCCATGCACATGGGTGAAGGGACACCTTCTCTCTTAAACCCCTGAACTTCACCCTGTATCACAGGAATGGGGCCCCATCAAGCTTCTCGTGCCTGGCTTGAGACATGGATGTTAAAGCGGACCATAGCTCCTTCAGTAAATATGACTAATGCCAAATGGACGGGAGCATCATTCTGGATGTATATATGCAAATATATGTGAATACATATTTATATACAAATATACATATAGATGATCTATGTGTGGATGATCCGTCTTCCCTTTGCCCTGTTCCAGAAACAATTGATTTCATTCATCCCCCTTATTATTTCAAGCTAGTGGTGTGGTGAACTCCTTTGTTTTCATTTTTCCTATGAGTCCTAAACTGCTGAAGTCCTAAGCTGTGAACCAGGCCAGGCTGGTCATCAGGTTTGGATTCATTCTCTGCAGTTCTGAACTATGCAGAGCGTTCCTCCCAGATTGCATTCTACTTTATATTCTGTTGCTTGAGCGACCAATGCCACTTTGATTTGGAGGAGACAGGAAGCATAACCTTGCCACCTAATGTACTGCCATCCAATGGCGCGGGAGACACGGGACAGAGTTTAAAGCACTTCCTTGCGTGCAGTTCACCCTGCTTCGATCACCACTAGGAGTGAGCCTAGGCACAGAGCCAGGAGAAGCCCCTGCACACCGCCAGGTGTAGGCTCAACCTGCACACCCCCCCCCACCACCACCACCACCAAAGACTGGTGAACTACTTGGAAATCACACAAAATCGCTGCTAAAAGTTACAGTGAAAACAGCTCTCTGCCGCCAGAGTCAAATAACTATTTGTCTTTAACAAATAGTCTGCTTGGGCCGATTAGTAGGGTAATGCCCTGTTATGATTTTTAGAAAGTAATTTACATTTCACAGCACCCCCAGGCCTATAACTGCAGACAGCCCCTTAGGGAAAAGCTATTATGGGCATTACTGATTACTCTACAACATATTTCACAGACGCACTGAGGAAACTCATCCGCAGGGAACAGCCATGTTGCCAAATTCCTACTGGGAGGGGAACAAGGAGACAGAGGCCAGGGCCCACTGGGCCGTGCCACTGACGAGCACACACCATTCTTTATCTCCCAAGGTATGTCCTGCAACTCACTGTGAGTTCGGCATCCCACTCACTTCTGGAAGGCAAGGAAATGTGACTGCCCACATCCCTAGCTTCTGGGGGTTTGTCAGCTTCGGGTTGAATGTTTATTAAAGGAAAACACAATTGGAATGACTGGCCCTTGGAATTCCAATGTTCACTTTTTTCCCAAAAAATTGACAATCCTCTTCCTCTTGATCGGGTTTACTCTTTTTGCCCGCCAACTTCGTAGCTTGAGGCTGTCAGCAGGTCCCTACGCAGAGAACTAAGAGGTAATTTCGAGGATGCTTTCAGAATCTTGGGAAGTAAAAATATATATATATATATATATATATATATATATATATATATATATATATTCGCCCCTTCTTTTTCCCAGGCGCTTCACCTACACATCTTTTTGTTTAGTTTTCTTATCAGCTAACCAGCTGTGGTTAACTCCTCCTCTCTCCAGAATCCTCGATCAAAAACTAAATCTAAACGCCCCCCAACCCCCCGCCCCCATCAAGACTTTCCTCTTCTGACTCTTGATTTCTGCCTTCCAATGAGACTTTTGGTTCAGTCTCTCCTGGAGTGTTCACTGTGTCCTCCTGTCAGTAGGGAACAAAATCATTCATCCACGCCACAGCGGGGCTCAGGCTGCGGGGTTCCACTCAGGGGCTCCCCTCTTAAAGGGTCGAGGGAGGGATTAGATTTCACAAACCCCCAAAGACGGGGACGATCAGGGTTTTACAAACTTAAGCCCTTTGGCCATCCGCTGTAGCTTTCAGACCGCTTGTTTATCTGCTTCCTGCGAGCACAGGACGCAGGGCAGAGATGGAAACCACATTTCTTTACGTCGTGGATTTCATGTGGTTTCCACATTTTTTCCCTCCCAGCAGTCACTTCCCGGCAGACATTCATCTGAGACATTCCTCCCGGGGCGGTTTGTCCGAGAGCATCTGGTGCATTCCGGGGCCCCATCTCAGCTCGCCCCAGAGCTCGCTCTTGTGCTGCCTCCACGCTCCAGCACCTATGTGGCAACTCCCTCGGTGAGTTTGTGCCCCGGTAAAGGAAAACGCTGGCACGATCGCCTGGGAAAGTAGCTCCCAGGGACCCGCAGGCTGATCAATACGAATCTTTTGGTTTGATTCCCTGCAAGGGTCCATCACATCATCTGCAGAGACCAGGAATCCCTCGGGAAGCTCAGAATCAAGCAAGAAAAAATGTGCCGTGTGGCCAGAATGAGCCGGGGAGAGAGCAGAGGAGGGAAGGAGGCAGGAGATAAACTTCGCATGCTGTCCCCAGTACCACAGAAGAACCCGAGCTAGTGGTGACGTTTGTGGCTTTGACAGACACAGCCGCTGCAGCTTCTCCACCACTGAGCTTCCCAAGGGCCTCCACAAACTGTCCTTAGGTCACTTCTGGTCCGCCTCTTCCGCCCCTGCTCCCTGCCCCTCCACTCCTTGATAAGCTCCGTTTTGTAACCCCAGGCCAAGGGTCTGTCATTGTTTTCTACTCTGGATTCCCTTGGCTTGCTTCTCTCTAGGTCACAGATGGATGGGCTCTTTCCAGCTTATGTCCTTTTTCTGATTTGTTTTGCTTAACATAATGCTCTCTGGTTTTATCGAAGTTGCGAAGAACTGCAAAATTTCATCTTCTCTCTCTCTCTTTTTTTCTTTTTTTGTCTTTTTGGGCCCCACCTGGTGATTCTTAGGGGATACTCTTGGCTCTGCACTCAGGAATTACTCCTGGCGGTGCTTGGGGGACCCTATGGGATGTCAGGGATTGAACTCAGGCCACAGTACGCCCTACCCACGTACTATCGCTCCGTCTCCTCATCTTTTTAAAGCTGCATAGTATTCCAATGTCCATTGTCTGTGTGTGTGTGTGTGTGTGTGTGTGTGTGTGTGTGTGTGTACACACACACACATGAGACTGCTTCTTTCTCCACTTTGTGTTTGGACATTTTGGTTGTTTCCATATCCAGGCTATTGTTCTACATGCTACAATGAACATAGGTGTACACGTATATTTCCCCCCCCCCCCCCCGCTTTGGGAGGTAGATGCCAAGGAAAAGAATTTCTGAATCTTATGTAAGCTCTAATCTTACTTCTTGGAGACATCTCACACAGTTCTCCATAGAGTCCAAATATGACAACAATCCCTAGCAGTCACAAAGGAGAGTGACACCCCTGCCACCATTGGCTGCTCCTACTTTTAACATATACCATGCTCCCTGATAGGAGATAACATCCCATCATCATTTTAATTTGCACTTCCCCAAGAATAAGTCACAATAAACTTATTTTCAAATGCTTATTGGTTGTCCAATATCCTCTTGGGGGAAATGTCAGTTTTCAATGTGACCTTTTCAAATCATTTCCGCCACCAAGAACCTAAGGAAAACATTACAATTTTTTACTGAAATTCTGAATTGCATCACTGAAATTCTCCCATATTGACTGTGCAGGAGATGTGTAGTTGCTGCGGGAGCATTATTTCAAGTGGGAAAATTTGATACATACATTCAGAAATTCCTACACAAACAAAATAACCTAGACAAATGCATTGAAAATGAGAGAGCAGAGGAACGCACCTGGAGGGGAACTCATCTAAATGAATCTCAATCTAAAACTCACAGTCTAAGCAAAATTGCACAGTAATGACATAGGGCTGACATTAATGAATTGCGCCTCCCTCCCCTCCCCCGGCCAGCGCCATCGACACTGAGTGACCAGCACCAATTTTTTTTCATGATCAGGATGCAAAGACGGAATGAATATTAAGGCTGATTTAGAGAAACAGGACAAAATAATTTGGGGGCAAATTGATTCCCACTAGTTTTCTTGCTCTTGGTTAAATGTTGAGAGAGAGAGAGAGAGAGAGAGAGAGACTCAATTTTCCAAACATCAACCAACTAAAATAGAATAAAAATTTCAAGGTCCAGAATCATGAAAAAAGAAAGAAAAAATTTCATCTTCCCAAACTGCTTCTCTGCATCCTCAAAAAGCTCAAAGACCCCTTTTATCACTGAGTCAGACATTTGCTTTCTCTGTTCAAAAAGCCTAACGAAGGCAAAAAAAAAAAAAAACCCTATGAAGTTCTTGTGGTTCTTTAGTGAATGGCCAAAGGTTCTCAAAATATAAGCAAAGAGTTCAGAGGCTAAAACATATATTCTGAACCAGGTAGCACTGGATGCCAGCCCCTTCAGGACTTTTTTATGGGGCTCAGATCTCTTAAGAGAGAGAGGGAACCTCTGAAAACCTATATTACCTCTCCAGCAAAACAAGCCCATATTTCAAATGTACCCTAACCCATCCCAGGCAATAAAACCCAAGACTTTCTTTCTTTAAAAACCCCAGGTGAAATGGAAGTTGAACAAAAACCGTTCCAGAAGAAAACATTTCATGACAAGGCAGGCGGCTGGGAGAGAGCCAATTGTTCCCGAATAAAATGGACTCAGTGATTGTGGGTTTTCAAGGTAGCCAGGCGCCATTCCACCGGGAGAGGAAGAAGCCTCTCTTACTCTTTCCTGGAGTGCAGGCCTTGTTTGTACACCGGAGGCCCGGGTTCAAGCCCTGGTACCTTGTGGTCCCCTGAGCATGATCAGGAGCAACCCTCAAACACAAAGCAGACACCAAGAAACTCTGAACGTGGTTCAAAAACCTCCCACCTGTCTCCCACCAGGCTACACCCCTGCAAAGGAAAAGCTTCTGAGTTCATGTGTGACAGGAGCACAGCTGTTCTTTCTGTAGTGCTCGTGCGTATATCCCTTTAAAATGCTGACGCCGTCAAAGGACATTGGGAGTCAATACTCAATATGCTTAGGGCCCCAGTACACCGTGTGCCTTTATCCAGGTGAGCCCTCGCACCCCCTGAAGACTGGTGGGAGTGTGGGACTCCAAGGCAGTTTCCAGCGTGTGCCATCAAATGATGCTCACCAGCTTCACTGGGGCAGGGGAGGGGTCTTCCGAAAGCTAAACTGACTGCATTTCCAGCACTCTAACACCCCCCTTGCACACACAACCCCAACCAGAGACTGGGTGCCCATTCCCCACCCCATTCTCTTATCTCACCTTCCAGGAAGCCCAGACGGGGCTTCCAATCTGCTTGGCATTATAAATCCCAGATTTACCTCTCTGCCATAGGGATTCAAGCAAGCCAGAGCTTTTGGGCTCTGTGTGCAGCTGGCATGGAATACAGAAATGACTGCTGTCTGCGCCCAGGGCTGGTAAAAGTCAAAGCTGGAAGGTGAGGGCCAGAGCCATAGTACAGAGGGGAGGGCATTTGCCTTGCATGAGGCCGACCCAGGTTCGATCCCTGGCATCCCACACGGCCCCCCAAGCAACGCCAGGAGTGATTCCTGAGTTCATGAGCCAGGAATAACCCCTGAGCATCACTGGGTATGACCCAAAAAAGCTGGAGGTTGATCTTTTACACACACACACACACACACACACACACACACCACACACACACAGGTTTGTGGAAGGAATGTTCATAAACAATGACAAGTGCTGCATGGGGATGAAAGCTGATTTCTAAACAAACACATGTGGGGTGCAGGGCCTGGAGACAGGCAGGACCCACGGGTGCACGTGGATGGCTGCCTGAAGATCAGCTCGCTACTCTCACGGCCCTGAGCAGCCGACCGTTGAGAGACTGCAAAGGGGCTTGCGTTGAGTGGGGGGACAGAGGGATTCATGGAATTGCTTTGCCCAGAGTCAGAGGACAATCCCTTAACCCTTCCGGGTCCTCTTCCCTTTCAGTGTTGGGGACTGTGGGGGGGGTCCCCAAGCTTAAAACACACTTCCTTTTGGAGCCAATGAAGAAAGGAGAAAAGCTGCAGTGCCACGAGCCACCTGGACCTTGGGGGCCTGATGCATAGAAAATTCCGGGGAGGGGCTGGAGCGATAGCATAGTGGGTAGGGCGTTTGCCTTGCACTCGGCCGACCCGGGTTCGAATTCCAGCATCCCATATGGTTCCCTAAGCACCGCCAGGAGTAATTCCTGAGTGCAAAGCCAGGAGTAACCCCTGTGCATCGCCGGGTGTGACCCAAAGAGAAAAAAAAAAGAGAAAATTCTGGGGATAAGAACTGTGTCACCTCCAAACACACACACACGGAGCACGAATCCACGCAGTATGACGCCAACCACCAACCCCATCTGGCATAGGACCATCTTCCCTAATTTGCAATGAACTGAGGTCAAGGAGATTTCTATCTCCTAGGAAAGGAGAAAACAGGCCAAGAGGAAACACCGAGACCTGGTGAGATCCTGCTTTTCACACCAGATTGTTCGCCCCGATAGCTGCACAGGAAGCTTCCCGAAGATTAGAGAGCCAAAAATAAGCCCGGAAGCCAGCCCCCCTGTCCACACGTCTGTCAGAGTGGGCAGAGTGCGTCGGCACCCAGCTGTAGTCTACACATGGACCGTCGCACCCTGCTTCCCACCAAAGATGCTGCCACTGCTTGCTGGCGGAGGGCTAACCGGATGTCACGTACATACAATCACCTCTGCAGCAAAGGGCGGGAAACACCTCTCTAAGGCTCCTCTCTGCTTGCTGCTGTTGTCTCTCTAGTGGGGAAGCCAATCCGGTGAGGGGAGAACCAGGACAGGTGGCATTTTGATGCCCATCCAACAAGCGGGAGCCGGACTCTGAGGGGAGGGAAATGCAAGCGGGGTGAGAATCGCACAGCCAGGATGGATGGCCCGTCAGCCTGTTTCTGACTGTGCACCGGGTGCCCGCTGAGCTCTGCCACTCTCTGAAACCTCCCAAAGGGCACGTGGACCTCGACTGCATCTTTAGTTGAAGGGGAAGGGTGATGATGTCGACCCGGTAATACACGCGATGTGAAAGGATTCCGCAGGGCGTAAAGAAACTATGGAATGAGCATGAGAATGGCCAAGAGGTGTGTGGCCCTGGATTTTGGAAAGCAGGAAAGGATTAGGAGGCTCGCAGGGGAAATCATGAAGCTGTATGTTATATTGAACTTTTATTTATTTATTTATTTTTGCTTTTTGGGTCACAGCCAGCGATGCACACGGGTCACAGCCAGCGATGCACACGGGTCACTCCTGGCTCATGCACTCAGGAATTAACTCCTGGTGGTACTCAGGGGACCATATGGGATGCTGGGAAATGAACCCGGATCAGCCTCATGCAAGGCAAACGCCTTCCCCACTGTGCTATTGCTCCAGCCCTATGTTGAACCCTTGGAATGTCATTCCATGTGCACCTCTTGTAACAAAAGCACAATGCAAAGGTTAGGCTTTACGGTTGCTCGGTGAAGGCTGTAAGGCTGCAAGTCACAAAACACTGGAAACCAGAGGAAGAAGGTTCCTAAGGACCTAGAAATAAACGAAGCTCAGAACCTGGTTTCAGTACGACAAATCCTGGGGCTGGAGCGATAGCACAGCGGGTAGGATGTTTGCCTTGCATGCAGCCAACCTGGGTTCGATTCTCAGCATCCTGTAGGGTCCCACAAGCACCACCAGGAATGCTTCCTGAGGGCAGAGCCAGGAGTAACCCCTGCGCATCGCCGGGTGTGACCCAAAAAGAAAAAAAATACGACAAGCTCTAAAGTCATAAACATGTGCCCAGGGAATGATCACCAACCAGAGAAGTATTTCTTTTTCCGTGATCTGTTAACATAGAACCAAATGTGCCACCCCCAGACCATCCATGGGGTCCCCCATAATGACACGAGCTGGTAATTCCTTTTCAAATAAGCAAGTTCAATGCTGCTAGTTCTCAAAGATTCTCTTGAATCTTCTGGCAGTCTCGAAAGCAGCGCACAGCTCATGAACCCAACTTTACAGACGCAGGAAGAAAATCCTCAGGCAACTTTTACATGAATGGCAAGGATTTTCCACAAGGCCTGGCCGAGATTTTAGGCTGAACTTGATCACAGATCAGCAGTTCTAACATTGTTTGAGCTCATTCTAGATGAAGATCTGAGTCTCTTAATCTTTATCCCTGTAACTAGCACGGGAGTGGGCAAGAATAAATATTTATTAAATTACTTCCAGGGGTAGGGGGTAGGTAGCTTTAAAATAGCTGGGTTTACTGGATGCCCAGTGAGATGGGTGCATGCATGCTAAGGGGTCCCCAAATTTTCAGAGTTGCTGCTGCTGCAAATCACTGCTTCAAAGCCCATAAAGGTACATGTACATTTAAGTCCTTAAATAAAATAAAATACTATGAAATCCCCTACCAAGAAAGAAGCGGTCGCCTCTAATTGAGAACATCTAGCTATTCAAGCAAAGACGAATTGATGGAGCAATGGCATCAGGACCCCACAACTATCTGTCTCACCCCAAATTTCTGAGTGCTAACAACAAAAAGAGGGACAGGGGAAGACTTGGACTGTTTGTGGGAGAAACAGACTCACTCCAGGAATGCTGGCATCCCACCGGCTCCTCTAGGATGATGTGAGAATAATAGACACTCGAGTGGACGGAGGCGGCATCCACACGGGATGGGACTGTGAGGTCACACTTCGTGACGCAATGCCCAGCACTGCGCATGCGGGCTTGGGAGAGAAGATGGGATTGAGTGATCTGGGCTGGTACTAGTACCAAGGGACTCTCTGGCCACAATTTTGGCCGCTGAAGGTGGTCTTACGGAGAAGAGCAGTTTCTCTGAGTGATGTCTGCTGCGTTTCCCTTTGTTCCAGCCTCAACTGCTGGACGATTCTTTTTTTTTTTCTCTCAATCTAATTTCATCTTTCCCTCTCCTTACCCTCCAGCCCACTGGAACGTGTAATAACATCTGAACCCTTGAGTGGCTCCTTCACTCAAGGGACACTGTCTCCTGAATGGTGGCGGCTTGAAGGTGCTTCTCGAAGCTGTTTGAACAGACAACTTGATGGATTTGAAAGTGGGACACTCCTGCTTCTGCAAAGCGCTACAGAAGAGGCAGCAGGGGGTGGGGGTGTCGGTGGGGGTTCTGTTTCGGCTCTAATTCTTGCAAGAATGCTGAGTTCCCAGTGTTGGGTGGGGGGCTCAAATTAGATGTGGAGAGCTACCTAGGAACTTTCTCACATTTTGATGTCTGGAAGGGCAATTAATCAAGCCCCTCCTTTGGGGCCACTCGACTTTAATCAGGATTCTGCAGCGGGAAAGCCAGAGAGCTCTACATCCCCAAACTGGCCCCCAGTCCATATAATTGGAAATAGCAGCACCAGGGGAGCAGGAAAGTCGAGGACGGTGGGCTGAGAGGTTGCTTAAAATCTCCGGGCAAGCAAGCAGGGTTTGGCAAAAACGCATCCGATCTCATTCACGGAGGCTAGAGCTACACCCAAGTCCAGGAAGCTGTGAGCAAAGCGGGGAGGGCTCAGTCGGGAAGGGGGAGCAAGCCAAGCTAGACCGAACGACGTGGCTCTCTCTCCCGGGGGGCCATCTGTGCAGAGACCCGGCGGTGATCTCGCGGGGGGAAGTGGGAGATCCCAGTGTCCGCATTTCTGTGGGTCAAGCTCTGTGCCGGCCCCGCGCTCCGAGCAGCCCCAACCAAAACGTTAAGGGGGGGTGGGGAGGAGGGGGGGAGAGCTAGGGCCGGCCGCATGTGGGACTCATTACTCATGGAGAGGCTGGCCATGACAAAGAACATTTCTCCAGACTTTTCATGGGGGCTTCACTTTCAGGAAGTTGCTATAATTACTGTTCAAGACTAGAGCAGCCTGCAAGCCGCTGACAGATCCAACGGAGAAGGAGGAGGAGGAGGAGGAGGAGGAGGAGGAGGAGGAGGAGGAGGAGGAGGAGGAGGAGAGGGAGGGGTGGGGGTGGGGGGCAGCAGGAGGAGGGAAAAAAATGAACTTATCTGGCCCTTTTGACCAGTGAAAGAGCAAAAAAAGGACCCAGGAAGGCTCACAAAAGTTTTCCCAAGGAACCCAAGCTTCAGGGTCCCCCCCATTCTGTCTCCTCTCGCCTCTCCCCTGCATCTGCACATCCCTCACACAGCCCCAGTGCAGCCGGCTGCCCTGTGCGCCTCCTCTGCGGCCGGCCCCAACAGAACTGTACATCTCAACTCTCTCTCTCTCTCTCTCTCTCTCTCTCTCTTATTTTTTTTACAGCTTTTCCATACTGGGGCCCACTTCCTGCCCAGTTGAGGAAAAAAATCTGGCCTGGAGATGAAATGACTGCTTACCATTACACTCCAACATCTGGTACCATTTTATGCGCAGACCCATGTCTGAGCGCGGGCCATTCGCGCGTCTCCCCAGCGGCACCGCGCATACCCCGAGCTCCCCAGGGTGACATCATCCCATATATGGATGGCCTCTCCAGCCCAGCCCTCCCCCTTTTCCTGGCCCTAAATTCATTGCCAGTTCCCCCGGCTGCAGCAAATGTGCCACGTCAGGACTGGAAATCACAGCCCCGGAGTGGGACGCAGGCCGGGGAGGCAGGACCAAGCGGGGAGAGCCGCCGCCGCGGGCGCGCCCGGGGTTGCTCCAGAGGAGGCGCGCGTGGCCGGACCGGGTGGCCCCATGGAAGCTTCTGGAGATCCTGCTCCGTCGGCCCAGTGTTCAGACTACCTGTTCAGGACAGTGCCGTTGTACAGTAGTCTGCACATTGGTTAGACTGGGCAAGGCCGAGCAACGCCACGGAACGCCGGGGACCACGGTGGCCCTGTCCACGAAGACGCGGGGGCTTCCTTTTCCAGTCTCACCCCCCACCCGTGTTTCTCTCCGCAGGTTTTGTGCCCTGGGCACCGGGGAGCCCCCCTCCTGCACGGCGACACCAGCCGGGAGAGGTCGGCGCCTGGCAGGACCTGAGGGTAAGGCCTGGGCCACTGGCGCGGCCGGGCTGGGCAGCCCGGGGGCAGAGCGGGCTGGGGAGGGGGGCTTAGGGCGTGCAGGGGTGTTCTGAGACGGACCCCGAGCAGGCTCCGGGCACTTAGGAATAACGCAGAGCTGCTCAGCCCGAGCCGGGCCGGGCTTGAATGAGGGTTCGAGGATACGCATTCTTGTGCCGCCCCCAAAGGAATAATGCTTGCTGGGTTTGGGTTTGGTTTTCCGTTTGTTTCTTTGGGGACCCCCCCAACCCCTTTAATGCTATTTCAGCAAAGAGGGCTTTGCTGAAAATGTGCTTCTCTAATTGGAAGACCGGGAAGCACGGTTTCTAACAATCAAAGAAGAGGCAGCCCATTTTTTTTTTTTTTTTTGCCCGGCAGACCATGCTCAGAAAAGAGTGCCAACTCAGAACTCAGTCAGAAACGGGGAAGCGGCATCTCTGCAGGCCATTTTTGAGGATGCTGGGGACGGTCGCTAATTGCTATGGGGCTGGTGATCTATGGGGCTTCTCTATCGCACGGCATTTTAAGATGATAAGGTGCTTTGTCTAGAAACCCGGCTGATAAAAGAGGAATTTGTAAACGAAGGCAAAGTTTGCTTTGGTCAACTTCCAGCTGTCCTGGAGGTGAAGGCGGCAGGCAGGAGAGGGGGAGTGTGTGTGTGTAGGGGGGGGGGAACCCTGGGACTGAATGAAATCCCAATGGAGAGCCTTAGAAACTGAGTCTGAGGCACAATCGGACCCAGCCAAACTTCAGAAGTGGGTGCCTTCTAGAAAGTTCTGGAAATACGGGCACTGCTTCACCCCTAAATTCTGGCCATCTCATTGAGATCTCTACCCAAACAAGTTTGTAGAACAAAATTATATAAGCTTTGGTGGAAATGAATGGAAACTTTTAGTCCTGTAAATTCTTTCAAGGAACACATGCTTCTGAACAAGGCTTTTTCCCAATTATGTATTTTGCACAATCCAAAAGTGGTCGCCAGCTCTCTTGTGGTAAAATATTTTATCCAAAAAGGTTCCCAAGGTATCTGTTGTCAAAAAAAGTTTGTTCTGAAAAATGACCCTTTGATCGTCCTAAATTTTAAAAATATGTAAGGTTTCTCTTCTATTTATTTTTTTTTTTAGCTAAGGTGTAGAAAAGAAGAAATTTAGCTATTTTCACCCCTCAGATTATAAAGTCTAATTTTTAAATTGCGATAATAATGTTATTTTTTGAAAAATAAGTAAAAATGTATATCACTTCTTTCTACGGATTAGAAAACTAAAAACACTACTACATAACTTTAAGGAGAATGTTTTTTAAAATAAATAAATTTGTGTAAAATGATACATAGTTACTAAAGGAGAAAACTTTTTCAATACTTGGCAATTTTTAAGGTCTCCAATTTTGTTTTGTTTCCCTATAGAAAAATGTTTGCATTTCTCACTTGCTTTCATTTCATGTATATTGAATGTCTCTCTTCATACTAAACAGCCATTTATCTCAAAGAACTAATTGCCACTGGTCCTTCCCCTATTTTCTTTCTGCAAGAAGACAAAGGGACCCGAGCTGTCTTTGGTGTAAGTACGGGAGTTGAAATACAAAAATTCACTTCTATGGGGGGTAGCCATGCCACCCCCCCCCGAAACACACACAAACACAGACAAATGCATGCATGTGCATACACACACACACACACTGCTGGAATCCTGAAAACTCATTTTTGTTGCAAACATCTAACAAAGGAAAAGAAAGAGTTGCTTGTTTTTTTAAGTGGTATGAACGATATTAAAAAGCAAATGGAAAAGTTCCCTTAAGAAACTAGCTAAAGGCAGCCTGGTCAATGATATGTTGGTACGCAGTTCGACACTTATCCAGCCACGTGAAATAGCAACCTATTTCCAGGGTGGCAGAGCAGTGGTTTTCGTTCGCGATCGATTTGTAAAGAGATATGTGAATATTTTAGGGAGCACGGGATCTATTCCAGAGGAAAATAAGCAACCATGAGCATCAGCAAAAACTGCCCTGGATACCATGGTAAGTCCAAGTGTTAACAAGAAACTCTGCACATCCTCAAAAAGACATTCGACTCGGGACACTTTCCAAACAGCAATCCATAAAAACTTGGTTGGTTATTCTTTCGTTGTTTTTTTTTTCCAATTATTTGCTTGAGTGCGTGGATGATTGATAAGCCAGACCAGGTGCCGGGTGACAAGGAAAACTTGGAAGAGTTGGGGCTTAGCGGCAACAGTGTCATTTTTTAATGGGAAGGGAACTGGTCTTTGTCGTCTCTTTAGATTTAGGCACCCGCCCCCCCTCCCCTTACTATTATTTTTTGGTAAAAGTACTAGATCTCAAAATCAAAGGAAGCTTGTTTACAACAGGGACAAAACTTCACACCAATCATTTCTTGCAATTAGTCAATAGATTTAATCTCCTTCCTGTTTGGCCTTCGGCTTTCAGCCCAGATACTGTGTTTATATATATTTTTCAAAGACCAAAATAGACTATCTCCCCCCACAGACCACCCAGGCTCTCTGTGGGAGAGTTTGGTCCTAAAATTCCTAAATGAAACAAAACTCCCCCACCTTCACCCCACACACACATTTTTTTGGGGGGGAGGGGGTGTTAAATCTTATTGCCACTGTAGGAAACAAAAAGGAAATATAACTTGCTGATAAGAAAACATTCTCTCCTCCACAGCATCCATCCTTTCTAACGAGAAGGTGACACTTGCAAACGCTCCGCCAAAGATTTTTCTCTTTAAAGAAACCGTTTTCCTCTTAAAAGAACAAGACGGTCAGACTTTAACCTAGAAGGAGACAGGAACTTCGCGAGTGAAAAAAGAAATTCTCAGGGTCTCTGACCTTTTTACCTTGCTGTGCTAAATCTCTATAGACAGAAATATTTACTCATTTTTGGAAGGACTCTGACCAAAAGAGAACTAAAAGAAAAATGTTTATCAGTTTTGACAAACAGAAATAAGGCAGCAAATTTGAGGAGGATAATTACATCTTCACTTTGAATGTCCTGACTTATCTGATAGTCTGTTTCCTGGACTTCCTTCGTTTTTAAATTTGCTCGAAAGGACTTAGAATCCTTTTCTGGTGTTTTTGTCTTTTCCAAAGATAATTAAATACGTGACAAAGAAAGACGGCACAGTGACCATATTAAAAACTACATGACATGATAATATTGTAAATAGCTGCAGATACAATATTTTATATTTTAGTATCTTAAGTGATATTGAATTAATACTCTATAGTTTGGGAGCTAGAAAAAAGTCGGGTGCTTTTTTCAGTCTTTCATCCTTTATTATAAGCTTAGGATGGACAGGTTCAAAATAACCATGACGTGTGCACAGGCCAAATAATATAAGTATATATATTTTTAAATTATTAGAAACATAAATTGTCCAAGAGTGTTATGAACAATCATTTTCTAGCAAGACTTCTGGAAACCCAGTCACGGTTTTTCACACTCAGACATTCTGGGATATCCTGGCTTAACAGAACTGTTGCTTATCAAAAGCAAGTATGTGAACTCACAAATATTTCTTTTTATTTTTCTAGGTTGCATGCACCATTCTCTTAATTGAGCAGAGTTAACTTGGATCAAATTATTTATGGGAGAAAGGGGGAGAGCTATACAGGATTACAGTAAATTTTAATTTCCACCAATATATTCTTTGTAAGTGAATAACTCTATAAATATTTTCTTTTACATTAAAATGCAGCAACAATCACAAAATAGTTTAAGGATTTCTTTTTGGTTTGTTGGGTTTTTTTTTTTTTACATATTCTGACCTTACAACTATTTAAATAGCAGCCAAGTTTTCTGATGTTTTTGATTCTATCAAGGAAAAAAAAACAAAGAACCTTTTTTCAGAAGTGATGACCAAAAACAGAATCAAATGTGTATTTTCTTAAAATACATGGAAAACTGCACTTATCAACTTTGTAAGACTCTACCAGAACTAATCACTGCCTCCAAGTTCAGACGAATAGAAAACTGTCGTTTTATTCCCCCATCTCAAAAACTATTTTATGTTCTCCATCAAGTTTCTATTTGCTCTTTTTTCAGAAGTTTATTAATTAAAGGTAAATATCAAACTATTTGTTCTCTTTAAAATTCTTTTTTAAAAAAAACTCTCTGAAAACACACTTCTTGGGCTGTGCAAGTTTGATTTGCTTTGGTTTTTAAAAATCCCGCTTGCTGGAATGTTGATGATATGGATATTGCCTTTAGAAGGCCAAGGAGGATTTGTTTAAGAACCTCTATCGATGTGAATTAATCATTTCTATCAAGTTAGGGGGTAGATTTTTTTCTCAAGTCACCAGAATTAAATTTTCTGTCTGCATTTTAAATATCATTAACTCTTTCTTACACAGATTATGAGAAAACTCTCCAAAGGGCCTCGTTTTAATTTGGGGATATGAAATGTAGTTACCTATTTTGAGTGTGAACGGTGTTATTTTGCAACTATCGTACTAACAACATCCAAAGCAGCCCCACCCCCTTGAGACTGAGGGCCCAGCTCTGTAGTAAATTAAGAGGAGAACTTAAGCTAACAACTTCCTGCTTTTCGTTCAGTTTTCACATCCATACTTACAAAAGTTACTTTGGAAAAAAAATTGAGAAATTTAAATAAAGTTCCTATTACTTAAAAGAGTATTGATCAAAAAAAAAATAAACATATTATGCCCCTGGTGAAAAAAATGCCACTACCTAAGCATCAGATACCAAATTCATCCAGTTCATTAATTAATTTGCAAACGGCTGTATTCAATGACTGAGTTAAATGACAAGGTTCTCTCTCCTGGCAAGGCTATGGAGCTTATCTTCAACAAGAAACATGTATAAACATGGTCTTTATCTTTAACTCCAGTCTTCAAAAATAGGCAGTTTTTGTGAAGAGGAAAAACATCTGGTTCAGTTCCTTGGAACTCCACGTGTGGGCAGTAACATGATAAGTTGGATTTCAGGGCAAACCTCGCACTGGACGGTTCTGGTTTATTTATTCATTCTGTTTTCCTCCTTGAAAATTCAATGTGAGTTTTCCTGTCTGGCCCGGGATCCCTGTTAGCACACCGGGCCCCAGTGTCCCGGGGTCGTTTGTGAATAAAAGTTGGAAATCTGACTTGTTTTTAGCCCTGTGATGTTTTAATGTTTAATTGCTATTGTGTGTTTCTCTCCCTGTCCCCTTGGCCCTCCCGAACCGCCCAGTCTGGAAAGCAGACGGAACCCAGCTGCCCGTGAGCCTCGGAGCCCCCCCGCAGCGCCCCGGGCCTGGCTGGACGGAGTTGTCATGTGTCTGCCTGTCTACACTTGCTGTGCAGAACATCCGCTCACCTGTACAGCAGGCACAGACAGGCAGACACACGACAACCCAGCCTGAAGGACACCCAGCCACCGAGAGACATGAGGCCTCGCGCCGTCGAGTCAGCACCGAGAGCGGCAGCCAGAATGAGGGGCGCCGGGCGGGGTGGGGGGGGAGGAGAAGGGGGGGAAGAGCAGTGTGGGGTGGAGGGAGGGGCCCGGATTTTAATGGGTTGAATACTTAACTCGCATGCGTTATCGTTATCATGACTCTTTTGTTTTAGTTCAAATATTGGGTTCTCCTTTCCAAAAAAGTAAAGGGAGTGGTGCCGCTAAGATATAATAAAACCCATTTCTAAAAATCTTCCTGTGCTCCCGAATAGTTCTCTTTCCCCGACTGTGCCGACAACCCTACACACACACACACACACACACACACACACACACACACACACACCCCTTTGCTCTCTGAATTATGACATAACCAATATTACCAAACAAGAGTCGGTATCACCAAACTTGATTGTCTGCTTTTTTTGGCTTCTTGGGTCCCAAAGACCCAAGATGCTCAGGGCTGACTCCTGGCTCTGCACTCAGGAATCACTCCTGGCGGTGCTAGGGGACCAAATGGGATGCTGGGAATTGAACCCGGGTTGGCCGCGTGCAAGGCAAACACCCTACCCACTGTGCAATCAATCCAGCTCCAGTATCACCAAACTTGGGCCCGACGGGCCACCAAGAATCAACGATTCTAGTCATTTGCCAGAAACTTGGTTTCGTTTCTGGCATAATGACTTCTTATGAGAGAGACAGGAGGAAAGAAAGCAGGAAGGGCTGGGTGCCAGAGGAAGCTGCGTTTCAGGCTAGTAAACAAACTGGCTGTTGGAGTCTGGGAAAAACAGTGAAACGGAGTGTCTATTTCCAACAATTTTTGTATCAAAATAATTGCTTCTCCTCTTTGGGAAGGCGGACTGAAGCGCTGTCATTTCCAAACATCCAGACAGACAGAGATGTGGGTCTGTGGCTCACAAGGTATTCCAAGGGTGGACTTGAGAGGTATTTCAGCACGGTCTCTTTTCCATAAAAACTTGCACATTCTTGAGATATTTGGGCAATTTAATTACTTTCCAAGAGTGCAGGAAGGATTAGCGGGCATGTGATATATATTTTGCCCTATCTCCTGAGAAAATGTCAAAACTTCGATTTACACACTGTGAACTGGAGTTAAGCGCATCAAGCTGGCTTTGTGTAGATGAAAGAATGCAGGGTATAAATGGCAAGTAGGGTAAAAGAAGCTGGTCCACTTTGAAATGGTTCCCGAAAACATTTTTGAGCCTGATGCGAGATTCGTGTTCATCTTTCTTAGAAAGATTCTGCTCAAGCCTTGAAAGAATGTGGCACAAGGCTCGCCCAAATTTTATGCTTTCTTAAATTTAACTAAGCATTTCAAATAAATGTCTTGGACTCAAGCAAACTATTTTTTATTCATACTTTAAAAAAAAAAAAAAAGACAAAGTCTTAAGGCTCAGAGCTCCACAAGGTTCAAACATTTCTATAACCTGGGGATATTTTACTGAATCTAATACTCCAGATATTTTAAAAATTAAAAATAAAAATAAAAACAAACCCAAAACCAAGTGAATGGGCCCAATTCTGCAGCAAAATTATGCTTAAGGCTGCATGTCTGCAATTCCGCATCTGGTCCCCTGGCAGCATGCCATCCGCAGAGGCTCTGTGTCATTCTTCAGGCGGGATCAGAAAGGAAAGGAGACTCTATCCTGCCATCAATGGCCCGGGGGAAGCCAGGAGGCCAGCAGAGCCATCCTTAAGGGGGCGATTCAGTACAACGTTCCAAATACTCTCCCCTCCAACAGGTGGCTCATATCTGGGTTGCATCCTTTTTTCTTTCTTTCCTTTTTTTTTTTGCTTTTTGGGTCATACCCGGCGATGCTCAGGGGTTACTCCTGGCTCTGCACTCAGGAATCACTCCTGGCAGTGCTTGGGGGACCCTATGAAATGCTGGGAATCGAACCCGGGTTGGCCTCGTGCAAGGCAAACGCCCTCCCCGCTGTGCTATCGCTCCAGCCCCCCTTTTTCCTTTCTTTGTGGTTGTTGGCTTTGTTTTTTTTTTTTACTCAGTTCTCCTCCCACTCCCCGCCCCCCAAAAAAATTGCTTAAGAGAATGTTATCTATATGTATTTAAATTCACTCAATAAAACGTTTTTCTTTCCTTTAAGGAATTCTTCTCCAGCAAAGAGTAATACAGGGGCTAGAGCAATAGCACAGCAGGTAGGGCGTTTGCCTTGCACATGGCCGACCCGGGTTCGATTCCCAGCATCCCATATGGTCCCCCAAGCACTGCCATGAGTAATTCCTGAGTGCAGAGCCAGGAGTAACCCCTGAGCATCGCCGGGTATGACCCAAAAAGCAAAAAAACAAAGAGTAATACAGTTAGTCGACATACACTTTTGAGTGGAATAAATGATACCGAGAGGAGAGTGGCCTTGTATCTCTAAGTATTTTCAAACGATTTAAAACAGCATTGGCCAGTCTGGCCTGTGGAATAATGCTGTGTAGTTTTCAAATTATACACCTTTGATAGTGCTGGAATGTGCATATGTTTCTAGGGAAGGACCCTACATGAAAATGTAAAAAGGTGGGGGAGAGGGGGTGGGGCTGGAGCGATAGTACAGTGGTAGGGCATTTGCCTTGCACTCGACTGACCTGGGTTCGATCCCCAGCATCCCATAGGGTCCCCCGAGCACTGCCAGGAGTCATTCCTCAGTGCAAAGCCAGGAGTAACCCCTGTGCATCGCCAGCTGTATCCCAAAAAGCAAAAAATGGAAAAGAAAAAAAGAAAATGTTAAATAACGGCCTGAGAATAACCCAGGGGTTAAGTACTCGTCTTGAATGCGCAGAGCCCAGTTAGAGCCCCAGAACCACACATGGTCCCCTGTGAACCACCAGGGGGTGATCCCAGAGTCAAAAGTAATCCCTAAGCACAGCTAGGTGTGGCCCAAACACACACACACACACACACACACACACACACACACACACACACACACCACCCCACCTACCCCACCCCCAAATATAGTGCAGTTTATGTATGTGAAAAAAAAAATACACAACAGTGGTCATCAAGAAATTTAAATAATCACAAAGAGATTGAAGTTTGCTATGTCTTGAGACTTCTTTTTGTTTGTTTAAAAAAAAGTCTTAAGTCAAGAGAACAGTTGGAGAGGCTGGAGTGAGAACAGAGGGGAGCGCGTTTGCCTTACATGCAGCCGACGAGGGTTCAATCCCCAGCATCCCATATGGTGCTCTGAGCACTGCCAGGAGTGATGCCTGAGTGAAGAGCCAGGAGGAACCCCTGAGCATCGCCGGGTGTGAGCCCCCCAAAGACAAAAAACACAAAAAGAGAAGAGTTTGAACAATGTTCAAGCAGGCCAACCTTGTGAGATCCAGCCAGGATTAGCGCAAGCAGGGCGGGGAAGACTGAAGCATTCCCTCTCCTTCCCCATCTGACCACGTGCCCATCCAGAGGGGGAGCCACTGTCCTGTCCATTTCCTGAGGTTCTATCTGTCATCTGTGACCGCTACATAATAAAAACAATACCGAGTAAATATCCCTATAAGGGAATTGCCGCCTCCTCTTATCTCGCTATCCAAACACTTCAACCCACAAAAATGAGGCCTGTAAATTTGTTTTTTTTGAGAGTCCAGAGAATATCCGATCAATGCAGATCCTTCAATAGTGTAAGGTCAGTACGTTTCCAGTGGAAACATTCCTTAAGGATCTGACTTCTGTAGGCTCATTGCTACAGAACAATTCCTACATGACGCAGAATCATTGTGATTGTAAGGTTCATGCTGCACTACAGAAATAGGGCCATTACTGGCCAAGGACTGTTAGGATCTAGTCCCCCCGGCTGGAGCAATAGTACAGTGGGTAAGGTATTTACCGTGCATGCGACCGGGTTCAATCCCCAGCATTCCATATGGTCCACCAAGCACTGTCAGGTGTGATTCCTTAGTGCAGAGCCAGGAGTAACTCTTGAGCACCACCAGGTATGACACCCCCCCACACACACCCCAAAAAAATATACTTGGGGCTGGAGCAATAGCACAGCAGGTAGGGCGTTTGCCTTGCACGTGGCCAACCCGGGTTCGATTCCCAGCATCCCATATGGTCCCCTGAGCACTGCCAGGAGTAATTCCTGAGATGCAGAGCCAGGAGTAACCCCTGAGCATCCAAAAAGCAAAAAAAAAAAAATACTTTAGTATATAGTCCCCTTCCATCAGAGATTTGAACTATCACTTATACATTTAACACTAATAGTAAGAAAATCAAAGCTCGGGGCTGGAGCAATAGCACAGCGGGTAGGGTGTTTGCATTTCATGCAGCCGACCCAGGTTCAAATCCCAGTATCCCATATGGTTCCCTGAGCACCGCCAGGAGTAATTCCTGAGTGCATGAGCCAGGAGTAACCCCTGTGCATTGCCGGGTATGACCCAAAAACCAAAAAAAAAAAAAAAAAGAAAAGAAAAGAAAAAAAAAGAAAATCAAAGCTCTTTTCTCCTTGAATCACTATATCCTATTCATCTGAAACCCTATTTTGAATATATTTTAAACAAAGACCAGTCTCTGGCCTCACCCCGAACACAGCTACTACTCCTTGACTTGGGGGCTACACACCTACAGAATGCCTTGGAGAGGGCTGAAAGCCCAAGGCTTCAGAAGGGGGACCATGCAACCCCTGGCAAAGAGCACAAAGTCATGTGTACGGGAATCCCACTATTTGAGGGAAGAAAGCCTAATCTAGAAGGGCACCCAGGTGTGGGGAAAATTCCTTGGTGATCCTGAACTTTGAGTGTAAAATGATCCATTATTCTCAAGTGGCAGAAAGCCCCAGTCTCAAAAGACCTGGAGGGTAAAAGGCAGAGAAGAGAAAGTCAGGAGATCCCATTGAGATGGAAAGATGCAGGACATGGCCTGGAGTTTGGCCATTCTGGCCACACCTCCCTACTTGTGCATTGAGGTCTGGCCTGGGTCAGCTCAAAGAGTCCAGTGGGCTGGCCTCAGTGCTCACTCTTGGCAGAGGAGCAGGAAGACGCAGGACTCCCCTATAATCCCATGGAGGAAAGGGCACCCAGGGCCTCTCTTGTCTCTGCCAAAGAAGGTACAGGGGCTGGAGCGATAGCACAGTGGGTAGGGCGTTTGCCTTGCACACAGCCAACCCGGTTCGATTCCCAGCATCCCATATGGCCCCCCGAACACCACCAGAAGTAATTCCTGAGTGCATGAGCCAGAAGTAACCCCTGTGCAATGCCAGGTGTGACCCAAAAAGCAAATTAATAAATAAATAAAATAAAGAAGGCACAGATCCTACACCTCCTGTCGCGCAGCATGAAATGACAATATCCATGTAACTTAGATGACACAGGAATCAAAGAAAGATGTGACAGGAGGGATATCCGTGGTTGACATGACACAATTACATGCTTGTTACTTTGTTACATATGATTCTTCATCTCAAAGTAGTCTCTGATTGAGTTATGCATCTGGGATCAATTTACCGTCAATTAATTAGTGATCTATCTTTAACCTTTGGTTTATGAGACTCTTACAAAATTGTTTGGCAGGTGTTTGACAGCTATGGTCCCCTCAGTGTTGGGGAGAGGCTGAGGCTAAGAGACAAAGAACAACTTGTTCTAACACTGGTACGTCCTCCCTCAAAACCAACATACTCCCCCATCCTTCCTACTGCTGCCAGGCGTGAGGTCTAGGGGGTCTTTTGTTCAATTAATATCATCCCCAAGACCAGTGGAAGCCCTTGTTTTTGGTCACAAGACTATTTCCTAAGCAATTTACATTTATTACAAACCTGTCATAAATAAAAGAGCTATATACATTCATGTGGCACAGCATGCTGTTTGTTCTGCGGCCAATGAGATGGTGAGGAAAACATACCATACATTATATAAGACTAACAGAAGGCTGGCTGGCAGAGCATGGGAGAAAATGGGACAAACCTCCCTTATTAAATTATCACCTCAGCAGAATTTCCACTCAAGTCTTGTAGAGGTGTATAAATGTATCTTGGAATAAAGGAATTACTCTATCACTGCCTCGGCACTATCTCCTGGCTCCTGTCTGCCTGACCTAAAAGGTAAGTCTCCGGATGCACTACAGGAATATTTCCCTGGTGCCCACAACAAAATCCAGAAATCCGGGGAGCCTAGTGCAAGCACACAACTCACCAAATACACAAAAGACACGTATTTTAGAGGAAGAGGCTAAATGGAGTGTGGGGGCTGGAGGCTTCCCTCAGAGCATGGGCGCCCTATCAGCTGAACTATGACAGCAAGACCCCTAGAGCATCCAAGGCTCGTTTCTAGTCTGGTTGCACAGGATGGGCGTACAGGGGCAAATACGTGGGGCCTCCTTTGCACCCCACCCTTCTCCTTTCTATCTCCCTCTTCTCCCGGGCCCTTCTAGCCTCAGTTCTCAGTTCACCGGAGGTTGACTGCTGAATCCTAGTTTGGGACAAGGGACAGCACTGTCCCTCCCCTCTGCCCTGGCTGCAGGATCAGGCCTTCAGCTATGCCTCCAGCAAGAGCCCCAGCCAAGGAAAGGGGGGCACTGGCTGGAAGGAATGGAGTGGCCCCACCCCCTAAGTCAGGTCACGTGACCAAAGGTAGGTTTCCTTCCCCCCCCACTCCCTAGCTTCTGCCCAGGCACCTGCACCGTGCACCCCTCTCCATGCACCTGCACCAACACTCCAGCCCCCCACCTGCCTCCTTCCCCTCTGGCCACCCCGACTCTTCCATACCCCCATCCCGTCACGCACATCTGGCCTCCCTGGCAGAGTTGGCTCAAGGATGCCAGGGATCCTGGGACCTTTGTGGGGGCGGGCACAAGAGCTCAAGCAATATGGCCTGCTGACATCTCTGCTTTACCACCAACCTGAGAGGTGAACTTGGGAGCCCAAGAACTCTTTCCAGGGCTCTGCAACAGGGAAACTGAGTCTAGTGAGTGACATTTCCAAAGGTTGGGGCCTCTCTGTTCTTTATCATTTTTAGTTTTTTCATCCAAAAAAGGAGAACGATAGCATCTGATCTGAGGGTTGTAATATGGATGAAGTGGGGTCACATATATGTACAGTAACATGCAGACACACATACAAATATGTATATAAAACACCACTCTCGGAGAGCCCAGCAAGCTACCGAGAGGATCCCGCCAGCACGGCAGAGCCTGGCAAGCTCCCGGTGGCATATTTGATATGCCAAAAACAGTAACAAGTCTCACAATGGAGACGTGACTGGTGCCCGCTCGAGCAAATTGATGAGCAACGGGATGACAGTGCTACAGTGATAAAACACCAGCTATTACTATCACAATTCCTGTGCAGATCTTTTGAGCACAGGATAGTTGGAAATTTTTTCAAAGACCAGGATGTATTTAAATGCACACAAGTGATCAGCTAAGTCCTTGTGAATACACTTATCTAAGAAGCCCTTTCTAGTGGGCTGGAGCAATATACAGTGGGTAGGACCCAGATTTGATCCCCAGTACCCCATATGGTCCCTCAAGCCCCGCCAGGAGTGATTCCTGAGCACAGTCAGGTTAAGTCCTGAGCACTGCCATGTGTACCCCGCTTACCCAGCCCCCCCAACACACACAAAGATCTCTTTGGGTAACTGAGCATAACACAGAACCTCTTACAGATTTTCCAAGTTGGGAGGCCTCTTGGAACTCTTGCGGCTGTGGTCTGGAAACAGCAGAACTCCCCACAGAGAGACAAGGACAGCTAAGCCGCCGGCGCAGGAAAGAACCCATCACGAGTGCCCAGACGCCGACAAGGACTGAAGCGAGTGAAATCTATCTGACACTGAAACTTCCATAAAAGCTGTTCTTGTTTTTTTTTTTTGGGGGGGGGGGTGTTGCTTTTGTTGTTGTTTCTGTTTGCTTTGCTTATTTAGCAGAAGTGTTCCTTGGACATTGCTATAGAATTTCGCTTTCTGCAGAAAAACTTCGCAGCAATCAATCAACTGATCTTCCGATATTTATTCCACACATGCTGAAGCATAAAGTTCTTAGGGCACAGAATGAAGGGTGTTTTTTACAGCCACTGAGAGGCCCTGCCGTGTGACGGTATGATGACAAGGATAGACCAAGAGAAGCTGGCCCTGTCTGCAGAGTGGAGACAGGCCCACCGCCAAGTGGCATTGGTCTCGTGAGCATGGTTCTCTCACGCCTGCATGCCTGTGGCACAAGCTCCCCAAACCCCAGGTCAGAGCCGATCTCGGGGAATGATGGTGCAGGGGCTGGTTCCACCACGGCTGTCCCAGCGCCACTTCTTAGCACTTGCTTCCCTCTGCAAGACGCAGCGGATTTTGTTTTGTTCTGGTGCACTTTTATAGCTATCCAACTTCAACGGAAAGTAAATTGCAGGCCCCAAATTATTAACAGCTCACATGAACCAGAACACCACAATTATCATAATCCAGGCTTACTGTTTTTAAACATAGATCTCAAGTTCTCAAAGACCAGAACTTCTATAAACAGTTACCCAGGACTCACTTGAAGATGAGCAATTTGGACATTAAAAAAAAAAACAAAAAAAAAAAAACCAACACTCATTTGACCCACGTGTCAGAAAAAATAAGCGCTCAAATGTTGCACCAAGCCAGCATTCGTGTCACAAATTTTGCTCTGGAGATGCCCAATCCCCTTGGGTCTTTTTCAACGCAGTATTTAAGGGTGATCGCTCTCACTATACTAGTACCGTGCCAGGGCTACGAAACAGGAAGTTTCCGACTACACCGTCAGGTACACAGACATGTGACTGCACCAGAGGGAGGGAGGACGTTCGAGGGGAATATTGGGGACTTGGAAACTCTGTGGGAAACAAACAAACAAGACCACTGCCCTGTGGAGCCCAGCAAATATCCTAAATGATGCCTGTGTGAAAGAGAAACGGAGGGGCTGGAGCGATAGCACAGCAGGGAGGGCGTTTGCCTTGCACGCGGCTGACCCGGGTTCGAATCCCAGCATCCCATTATGGTCCCCTGAGCACCACCACGAGTAATTCCTGAGTGTAGAACCAGGAGTAACCCCTGTGCATCGCCGGGTGTGACCCAAAAAAAGCAAAAAAAAAAAAAAAAAAAGAAAGAGAAACGGAGCTGGGAAAGCTTTCATCACGGAAACTCCTTCCCAGTCTGCGGCTTACCTCGTCATCCTTATACCAGGACAAGCTCTCAGCCGTCAGGACGAACCAGTACCCCTTCGAGCCTCCTTTCATGATGCCAATGTTGCTGATGGTGAGCCAGCCCTTGCGAATCACCTGCAAGAGAGCACAGGGCGGGGCAGACACGCTTAGTGGGGGGGGGGGGGGGGAGGCGCAGGGGTGCTACGACTGAGCCAAGTCAAGAAAGTGAGGTCCAGCTTGCAAGCTGCACGGCGTGCGCCTCCTCGGAGCGCCACCCCTCTGTCAGGCTGGGCTCTCTCTGCCCAAAGCACAGACCACTGGGGAATCGTCTCTCCCACCCCACCCAGCCGACCAAACAGAAGCCCCCATCTCGGAGGGACGGCTTCAGGCAGCACTGCCGAGACAGACAGGAACGGAAGGGATGGACAGCAGGCTTGAGCCAGGCCTATTTATGGGTCTGTGGCCACCCATGGAACGGGCTGAGCTGACGGCAGGAGCAAGCAGGGCCTCACCAGCCCACTGCCGCTTCTCCCCTTCCCGTCTCATGGCCCATTTGTCGGTCTGGTTTGCATCTCTCTCGGATTTCCACCAGCAACTGGCCACCAAATGGTGAAAAGAGGAAACTCAAGCCAACCAATTAGTTCCTTGTTAACAGCTCCAAATCAAGCAGTTTAAAGAGGGGAAAATGAAACAATAAACTAACATAAAAAGTTGGGAGTTATTTTTCCCTAGAAGTAAACATGGGCGGAAAGTTCCTGGACATCAGTTCTGGGATAATTTTTTCTTCTTTTTTTTTTTTGGATCTAAGGCCCAAAAGCAAAAGCCACAAGAGTAAAAAAAAGACATGAGTGACTATAGACAAACAAAAAACTTCAAAATCTTCTGCACAGCCAAGGTGACTGCCAACAAAATTAAATGACAATGTATTGGATTGGAGAAAATATCTGAAAATACTGTATATGCTAAGGGGCCAACATATTTATAATATGTAAATAATGAATGGACTGGAGCGATAGCACAGTGGGTAGAGGAGTAGGGCGTTTGCCTTGTACGTGGCCAACCCAGGTTCGATTCCTCTGTCCCTCTTGGAGAACCCGGCAAGCTACCAAGAGTATTCCGCCCAAACGGCAGAGCCTGGCAAGCTACCCATGGCATATTCGATATGCCAAAAACAGTAACAAGTCTCACAATGGAGACGTTACTGGTGCGTGCCCGCTTGAGCAAACTGATGAACAATGGGATGACAGTGCTACAGCGCTAAAGAATGAATAAGGGCAATAGCAAAGTTTTTTTTTTTTTTTTGCAATAGCAAAGTTTAAATCTTACTAAAAGAAAAAAAAAGGCACAAGATCTGAAAAGGTATTTTTCAAAAAAACAAAAGCCACAGAGATCGTGAATAGTTACATGAACGGATGAAAGTCTCGACACACTAATCATTAGAGAAACGCAAATGTCACATCAGTTAGAAAGTGACTCTCAAAAAAGAGAAGAATCAATGTGTGGAATGTGTGGACAATACAGGAGCAAGAGGGTCTCTTCTGTGTTGTAGGTGGTGGGAATGGACATTGGCAGAGTATCTCTGGAAAAAATTGAAGATGCCTCAAAAAAACAAGCAACACCAAAACAGAATCCAACATAATACCACATAATCCAACAATTCCATTTCTAGGTACCACAGAGGTACCTGATGGAAGTAACAGATAATTCAGTACAGAACAGATAATAGCACATAATTCAGCAATTCTGCTAGCTGAAAACTGTACTCAGTGCTTATTATTTGCAATGGACAAATAGAGACGATGGACAACCTAAGTGTCCCTTGATGGGGGAGCAGACAAAGAGATAATGGAATATTGATCGGTCACTAGCTTGTGGATGGGGCAGCTCAGAGGAGCTGCAAGAGAAGCAACGAGGGGGCTGGAGTGATAGCACAGCAGGTAAGACGTTTGCCTTCCACACGGCTGACCCGGTTCGATTCCCAGCATCCCATAGGGTTCCCCGAGCACCGCCAGGAGTAATTCCTGAGTGCAGAGCCAGGAGTCAGCCCTGAGCATCGCCAGGTGTGACTTAAGAAAAAAAAAAAAAGGAGAAGCAATGAGATCAGGCTGGGAAGTGGTTCACTGGCCTGTTTCTTTACCTAGAGAAAGACAAACAAAACCCAAATATCTAAGAGCACTGAGTCCAGAAAATGCCAACTGAGGTGAAGGTGTTGAGGCGAGAGCGGCAGTAGAGGCAGTATATAAAGAGCTCAGTATATAAAGAGCCCCCTTGGAAAAAAAATACAGGTGGTGCAGGAGTCATAGTCCAACAGAGAGGGCACATGCCCAACCTGGGTCCTATCCCCAGCATCCCATAGGGTCCCTTGAGCACCGCCAGAGTAATTTCTGAGTGTAGAGCCAGTAGTAACCCCTAAGCATCACCAGATGTGACCCAAAAAGCAAAACAAAACAAACAAAACAAACAACAACAACAACTGTAGCACTGTTGTTTGGTTGTCATCAATTTGCTCCAGCGAGTACCAGTAAAGTCTCCATTGTGAGACATTGTTACTGTTTTGGGCACCACCACCACCATCACCACCACAACAAAACAAAAACAAAAAAAAACAGGGGCCAGTTAGGGCACATGCCTGATAGGCACCTGCCCTGGGTTCGAGTCCTGGCATCCCGTGGTGCTGAGTACCTCTGGGTACAGCCTTCGTAGGCTCCCAGCACTGGCTGAGTGTCCCTGGGTCATCTTCAGATTCGGACCGTTGTACTGAATGACCAACCCAGCTGACTGAAACAAGAATCCCCATAAGGCCCCAGACCTGAGCACCACTTGGGAACACCCAGCCCCCCCCCCAAAGACACAAAAACAAAACAAGTTCGTGACTGCTTCCCCAGTCTCCCCTGAGACCTGTGCTGGGTGAGTGGCCAGTGGTGACTGAGTGTCTGAGGGACCAGGCGTTGTGCCAGGTGGTCCATCCCTACGGCCCTGGGAATGCCCAGCTGTGCTTCCCATCAGTCTGAGGGGGGCGGGGAGAGCACTGTCACATCTCCTGGTGGCCAGGAGGGCGGGGAGGAGCCATGGGTACAAGCCCAGAGGGGAACTCGAAGGAGTCATCCAAGCACGATCACACAAGGGACAGACGCCCAGGAAGTACCACTCCACGTCGGGAAGTGTTAGGACAGGTGGGCACCCTGGCCAGAGGGTGATGGGGTGGCTCTTGTATGGTTTTCGTGTTCTTGGGAAATGGGGCGGGGCTTCCAATCACTGGAAGAGAGGCCAAGTGAGGAAAGGATTGGACTCTTTCTGGCACTTCAAGGGTAATAAAAGCTTCTGCTTACTAAACACTGCAGTCAGGAAGCTCGCCTGGCATGCACCAGGATCTCAGTCCGAACCCCCACACCACAGGGCCCCCCAAGCACTGCTTGATGGCCCCCAGCACGGCATTGCCATGTCTGAGCAATGACCATTTTATCCCAGTTAAGCAAAGATCAGGAAAGATAGGTCCCACAGACATAGAAGGATTGCACTCATTTGTGGGATATCACTGTCACTGTCACTGCCATCCCACTGCTCATCAATTTGTTCAAGCGGGCACCAGTAATGTCTCTCATTGAGAGACTTATTGTTACTGTTTTTGGTATATCCAATACGCATGGGTAGCTTGCCAGGCTCTAACACTCGGGCTCGATACTCTCGGGAAGATAACATAATAGGAGACTGATACCCAAGGACAGTAGAGACAAGGGCTAGGAAGATTGCTCCACGGTTGGCAGCCTGCCTTACAAGCTGGGGAAGAAGGCAGCTGGGACAGAGAAGGGATCACTAAGTCAATGATGGTTGGAGGGCTCACTCGGGCTGGGAGATGTGTGCTGAAAGGGCATAAAGGACCAAGCAGGATGGCCTTTCAGTATCCGTATTGAAAACCAGAATGTCCGTAAGTAGAGAGAGTGAGAGAAACTGTCTTCCACAGAGACAGGGGGTGGGTTTGGGGTGGGGGTGGCGGGAGGGATACTGGGGACACTGATGGTGGAGAATGTGCCCTGGTGGAGGGATGGGTGTTCGATCATTGTACGACTAAAACACGAACATGAAAGTTCTGTAAACATGAAAGTTTCGTAACTGCAGCTCACAGGGATTCAATGAAAAGAAAAAAATAGAGATAGGTCCCAGACGGCCCCCAGCTCAGCAATGCTTCAGAGCACCCCCTAATAAGACCCATCCTACAGCAGAGGGTGTGCAAACAGCACCACCTGCATCATTTCCTGTAATCCTGGAGGGGGCTCGCCCTCTCTGTTCAGGTAAAGCAAAGGCGGGGGGAATTGGGCCCTACCCCTCTGCAGCCCCTCCTCCCACCGGCAGGCCTTCCTCCCAAAGCGTCTGTGATGGCTCGATGCCTTGTGCCCCTCTGACAGAGCACGCTTGAACACCAGACTAAGAATCCACCTGCTGGGTCGACTTTAGGGGGGAGAAACTCCAAACAATAATGGTGAGTTTTTTGTTGAAATATTGAATGTAATCAAAGTAAAGTGAAAGTAAAGTGAAATTTACCAGTTACACAGGCAGGGTGGGGGGCTGGAGAGGTGCGGGGAAGAGGGGGAGGTTTACTGTGATTCTTGGTGGTGAAATATGTGCACTGGTGAAGGGATGGGTGTTTGAGCAATGTATAACTGAGACCTAAACCTGAAAGCTTTGTAACTTTCCACATGGTGATTCAATAAAAGAATAAATTAAAAAATAAAAATAAAAAAGAATCCACCTGCTGGTCTCGTGGCGAAGCCCCAGCCCGTGACCCAGCAGCACACATGCTAAACACGGTTTCTAAGAGCAAAGACTGGAGACGGACTGGTCAGCAGGCAGACCGCGACACTAGCCACGGGCTGAAATTAAGCTGAGCAGGCCCGAGATGAGAAAGCGCTTTGGCCAGGTCCAGGCGGGGCTGGACTTGGGAGCCGGGTGGGCGAGGTTTGCCTCCTACTCCCAACACTCGCTGGCTGAGGGGCCCCGGGGCCACAGGGTAGCAGCAGCTTCCGGGCTCTCCATGTCCCGGGAGACTCAGCGACTCCTCGCAGGGAGCCCAAGTGCCGATAGCACAGCGTGGCTGTTATCTGCCAACAGGCCAGGCGCTGGGACGTCAATGACAACTGGAAGTGGGGGCCAGGCGGAGAGTCACGTACATTTCCTCGCGTCCTGACCATCCTCATGCTGCTCTGAGTCCCAGTGGCCAGCACGCACGGAGGGTCTGGAACAGGTCATTTCCTAACACTCCTGCAGGGAATCTAAGGCAGATGGGCGCCAACCTGGGAGCGGCATGCTTTGACGGCACGACCTCTGGTGGCAGGTGGCTCAGCACTAAATGAACGCCCCTGAGACAAGGGGGACTGGGCTCTGTCTGTGTATAAAGGGAAAGTCAGCTGACTGAAACACATTTGTGTGCCGACTAATAATCTCAAAGTAAGGAGTCCGCCTTTAATAGTCATATCAAATCCGGGGCTGGAGCGATAGCACAGCAGGCAGGGTGTTTGCCTTGCATGCGGCAGACCTGGGTTCGATCCCTGGCATCCCATAGGGTCCCCCAAGCACTGCCACAGGAGTAACCCCTGAGCATCTCTGGGTGTGACCCAAAAAGCAAAAAATAAATAAATAAATAAATAGTCATATCAAATCCCTTCTCTACCGGAAGACACAGCTGCCAAAGTTGATGGTAACTTCCGGGTTTCTCCTGGACTAGAACACTGGGGGAAGTTTCGGAAGTCCAAGGCCTGGCTCTGTGAAACAGTCTCATAAGGAAGCCAAAGGAAGACCCTTCTTTCCACTCTTTTTCTTTTTTCCTTTTTTTTTTTTTTTGCTTTTAGGGTCATACCCAGCGATGCACAGGGGTTACTCCTGGCTCTGCACTCAGGAATTACTCCTGGCGGTGCGGTGCTCAGGGGACCCTATGGGATGCTGGGAATTGAACTCGGGTCGGCTGCATGCAAGGCAAACGCCCTCCCCGCTGTGCTATCGCTCCAGCCCCTCCACTGTTTTTCTTAAACTGCCATCCATGAGCCCCAGGAAAAGCCCTATAGCCGACTTCCTTTGAGCCTCCCTTCTAGAACATTTCCTCAAGCCGCAGCAACTCATAAGGTTGCTGAACTCTCCTGATTGTGGAAAACACAGCCCTGAGGAATTTCTTCCCTCCTCCCTGGAGCCCTGCATTTGTGCAAGGGCCTGCTCAGGTGCCCCCCTCCCCCTCCCCCACCACCACCACACACACACACACACACACACACACACACACACACACACACACACACAGGCCTGCCCACTTCTGCAGAGCTCACTCCCGGGTTGCTGTTTATTCTCAACGCTGACTCACCTAACCCTCGGCAAGACCCAGGCCATTAGCGATGATGAAAATCAGGGCCCGGCGTCCTCCACTCTCTTCCTGTGTATCTTTTCCATGTGCGGGGCTCCCTTTGAAGTGAAGAGGGAGCTCTGCATGTGGAAAAGATTCCAAATGATACAAAGCAGAACGAGAACCAAGTCTGTCATCGGATTCTCACGTTCAAGGACAAAAATACACATGGCGTGGGGCGGGGGGTGCAGTGGGGGAGGGGCGATACCGACTAATTAGCCAGGTCTGAGTAGGATGGGGAATATTTTGTTAAAAAATAATGCAGGGAGGAGCTGGAGAAAGAGAGCACGGGGCTTAAAGTGAATGACTTGCACGTGGCCAACCCCGGTTCCATCTCCAGCACAGACTGGTCCCCGAGCATGGCGGGGGTGGCCTGGGTAAGCCCAGGCACCACAGGGTCCAAGGAGCACCGCATCCTCAGGCCCGTGCATTGAACCGCAGGCCCATTTGGCCAAGAACCAATTAGAGGGACCACCAGGCACCAGGAGTATCACTGGGGCGCCCTCACCACCTTTCAAAACCACTTATTCCGAGGGAGCTGCTCCAGGAAAGAAAAAGCAAGGTCCGGCAAGTCTTCGTCCATTTTTTAGGACATGAGTTAGGGCCCTAGATGTTTCTCTGGCATCAGAGCTCTGGGAAAAGGAGAAGCTGATATAAGGGGTGGGGGGTGGGGAGGGTGGTGTGTGTGTGTGTGTGTGTGTGTGTGTGTGTGTGTGTGTGTGTGTGTGTGTGTGTGTGACCTGCATGGGGCTCAGAGGTATGCAGGACCAGACAGAACCAAGACCCACTAGAGGAATGCTGCCCAGGGGCCAATTGGAGGGGTTAGGGGGCTCAAGGACTGAGCATTTGCACTAAGATCTGAAAAGCATCCAGTGGAGGTGCAGGGTCGGGGGGAGGCAGCACTGGGAAAGCAAACAAGGGTCTCATGCAGGACCTGTCCACAGCGACCAGAAATGGTGCCTGGCCAGTCATTGACACCCTAGAAATTTTGTCTTCCTCCTGCAAGCAATGAGAAGGCTTTGAAGCACTGAAGGCAGGGCTGCAGCAGAAGATCTGCAGCATGAAAAGGTTTCCTTGGTGCAGGGATTAGAGCAGGTAGAAGGGATGGAGGGAAGATCAGAGGGAAGCCAGGGGTCTCGGGTGTGACCACTCGGATGGGAGGGGGAAAGATCAGGCGAGCACACAAGAGGAAAAGTGAATATGAGAAGAGGAATGGGGGGGGGGGGGGAGAGAGAGAGAGAGAGAGAGAGAGAGAGAGAGAGAGAGAGAGAGAGAGAGAGAGAGAAGACTCCCCAGGCTTGTGAATGAAACTAGGCAGACTCTGGAGGGAGAGAGAAGGAGAGGAGAGGAGCAGGGGATAACGATTAGAAGGAGGGGCAGAGAGAGGAAAGGAGAGATGAAGGGGGAGAGAGAGGATTGGAGAACTGTGCTCAGGGAGTATCGAACTCGTAGGTTCCATCTATACAAGTCAATATGTGCCCATGGGGGCTGAAGAAATAGCACAGCGGGTAGGGTGTTTGCCTTGCATGCAGCTGATCCAGGTTCGATTCCCAGCGTCCCATATGGTTCCCTGAGCATCACCGGGGGTAATTCCTGAGTGCAGAGCCAGGAGTAACCCCTGAGCATCGCCGGGTGTGACCCAAAAAGCAAAAAAAAAAAAAAAAAGATGTGCCCATGGAGGACTGGAGTGATGGTCCAACGGAGTAGGGTAATTGTCTTTGCATGTGGTCAACCCATGTTGAACCCCTAGTGCCACATACCATACCCCTGAGCCTTGCCAGACATGATCTCTGAGTACAGAGCTGGGTGTCATCCCTGAGCACCACCAGCTGTGACTCCCAAGCCAAAATGAAACAAAAAAGATGTGCCCACTGAGTGAATAAAGAAGATGGGGTACACTCACAGGATGGACTACTACACAATCCTAAAAAAGATGAGATCCTACCATTGGCAACAACCTGTCCAGGATGGGGCATCGGGCTCCAAGTGACAAGTTGGACAATGAAAGAGATAGGAACCTCGTGACTTTGCTCGTGGGTGGTGAGGAAACCGGTCCAGAGATCTCAATGATACAAACACAAGCTTTCAGACTCTCGGGCCAGGCCTGAATGCCCCGAAACTAACGGCGCGTTACAATGCAAGGTGACTGGACTACACAATCTCCGTTCCAGCCCAGGAACCAAGAAGTCCTGGAGAAGAGTCGGTGGGACGGATAGCTTTGAGAACTGCATGCCATGGCGGACGCTGCGTCTGCAAAGCAACAGTGAGTGATTGAGAAGAGACGAGGACCAGGGCCAGAGCCTTGCGGAGGGTAATCCTGTCAGGCCGGAGTGGCTTAGATAGCCACAAAAGACAATGTGGGTGGCTCCCAGGAGGGGCAAAGAATGGGGAGTACTGACCCCCCAGAAACCAATGGAAGAGAGTCCCAACAAGGCAAAGGGATTGGATAGACCCATGGTATTCGCTGGCCAGGGAATACGGATGTTACTATAGAAAATATTCAGAATGTTTAACAACTGGTACCGCATGCATCTGACCAGTGTGAGGCAGGCTCGGGTCCCCGGGAGAAGGGAAGGGGAGGTTCCATCCCCTCCCCGTCATCCATGTCTGGCTCAAGAGTAGGCAGGGGGGATTCTGTGAGGAGCATCTCTGAGGACACTCGGGCACTGAGGGGAGCACCCAGGACAATCTTCTCATCACCAGGAATGAAGCAGGTTCAACCTCGGAGAGCCTCCCCCAGGCCTTGATCCTGCCACGGGAGGGGAGGTGGAGGGGAAGGGCTTCCATGCTAGTGCTCCTAAAAACGTCAAAAGAAAAAGAAAAGAGGAGGACTGGCTGATGAAGAAACATTCAAGAGTTTGTTTGGAAGATGGGGGTTTGGGCTTTTAAAATGAAGCGACAAATTGAGCCATTATTCTACCGTTAAGAAGAAAGACCAGAACCTAATTGACTTATACCAAAAATAAGTAGGGGGGGGGCGGTGGCGGCATCTGGTCAGGGGAATAAGGAAGGGATTGAGGACAGGATTGCATTGCATGCAGCTGACACTGGTTTGATTCCCAGCACTGCATATGGTCCTCTGAGCACTGCCGGGGGTAGCCCAAAGCACAGTCAGTAGCAGCCCGAGCACTTCTAGGTGAGCCTATCCCTCTCCCCAAAATAGAGGTCACTGCACAATGCTGGTGGTGAGTTGGAGGCAAAGTATGAACACACAGGGAGTTACAAAACCCTCGGGGAGACCATGAAGACCATTTTCAAGCACCAAGCAGCACCCATGGGCTTCGGTGAACTGCACATTTCTCAAGTTCACGATCTGGACTTCGCACTTCCATCGCCGGTTTCAAACACGTGGCAGTTGTGTCTGCTGGGCTCCAGGTTTCCTGGTACGATGAGAACTTGGTCGAAGGCAGGAGCTTGGCAGGAGGGGGCTATGGGGGCGGGAGGACATGTGGGGGATAATCTGCTGGTTATCAGATGTGGCACGGACCTGGGTGAGGGTCTCCTCGAGACAAACCTCACGTGTTCTGTTTTGCTCCCAGGCTGAGAGTTCGAGTGAAGAGTCCCCATCTCAAACAGAGGCGGTATGAGGGAGACAGGGAAATGGCAGGTACAACCATCTGGCCTCTGAGGGTTCATTCTGTGACTCACCCCTGCACTCTGGCCTCCACTCACAGGTTGCTGGCACCCAGGTTCTACACCCAGATGACTCCACTGTCCGAGGCTTCTGGTGAACAGGTCGTGGGCAGTGATGCTGCACATTCATGGTTAGGGGTTGGGGTTGGGGGGCACGGACTGGGTGCGGGTCAAAGTTGAGAAAGGAAGAACGCTCCTATCTCCACGGATCATGGCAGCCGCCAGGATCCAAGGACAAACTCGTGATGGGGAAGTTGGTTCCAATGTTCACCACATTTTGGTCACTTCCGGGGCACAGGACTTGTCTGCTCAGGATCACATTTCTGCACGGGGCACCACCTCTTCCCTAGTGCTCACGGTGAGGTAAGAAACAGAGACAATTCCCTCCGGGCAGGTACGAAAGGAGCAGTCCTTTGAAACCAATCTTCACCCCTTGGCAAAACAAAAATTTTAAGAATCAAAGGGGACGGGCCGGACAGGTAGGAAAGGGGATAAGATGCTTGCCTTGAGCCAGGCCAACCTGGGTTCGAGCCCTCGTGCTGCATATGTTCCCCCAATCCTCACTGGGAGTGATCCCTGAGCCCAGAGCAAGCCTTGAGCACCACCAGGGGTGGCCCCCAAACAAAAGATTCAAAGCAAAGCAGCAGCTTCAACAGAATCTGCAGGTCATCCTTGTCGCTGACATTATGGATCATTTGCATGCATGGCCATAGGCTTCCAGATTGAAAAATCTGTAACCCTTTCATTCAATGGTCCTGGGGTGGGTGGGATGGGGGTGCAGGAGGTGAGGGAGAAGAGGGCCCTGTCACATAGAGACGGAGAAAGTTGGTGGCTGTGGTCCTGGCCATGCTCAGACTGTGTGCAGGCACACGGAAGAGAAAAAGAAACAAACATGCAAAACTTGGGTGAGGAAGGTGCACATTTCCAATGGAACATGGAATGAAGAGCTGGAAATGGCATGGAAGTCAGGAAAAGGATCCCCCGGAAGTGAACACTGGACCTCAGGTAAAAGGGAAAGAAGAATGCAGTGGGTACAGAGAGGAGTCCAGCTGCAACCCTGCAGCAACCCCGCCTGTGCCCGAGATATGCCAGTTCTGGTCAGCACCAGCTGACCGGATGGCAGGCAAGCTGGTGGCGAGAGAAGGGACCAGGAGCAGGAAGGGTGATAGATGTTAGCTTTCGGATTCTGTCCTATAGGTAATGGCGTTTGAACAAGTTCAGAATTTTTCTTCTTCTCTGTTTTTTTTTTTTTTTTGGGGGGGGGCCTATACCCAAACAAAAGAAAACCACAACAGATGTTTCACTTGGTTGTATTTTCAGTATAGCAAATAAATAAATAAAAGATTTTCGGAGCGTGTTCCTAAGTCTCTTAATTGTGGATTTTAATTACCCAGTTTCTTCCTGACCTGCTTAATCAGGGCTAACTGAAAATTGGTTGGAACTCAAAAAAGACTGTGGGAGGAAACTTAATAAAGTAAGGGATGTTACAGATGAAATCCTGATTTTTACTGAAACACTAAAGCGCATCGGAGTCACAGCACCCTTGTTTCTGAGGAGAGGAGCAGGGGCCCTGGTAAGTATCAGTCATCCAGCGCAGCTATTTCACTTAATCCCGCAAACTAGCTGCAGATGTCGGGCTCACACAGCTCGGCCGCACATCTGTAATTTTGAAATGGTGTCATATTTCTAAAACCTGACTTCGTAGGCTCCGGAAACCGGTGACATGAATTATGAACCTCAGGAAGAGGAGAAGTTCGCAAGAGGCCACAAGTGATAGGAGAGAATTCTTGAAGCCACGGCCAAGTGGCTGAGCCCCGTGTGCAGATGAGAGGATCCTGACAGGTTCCTTCCGCCCCTGGAGCTGAGCTGGGCATTTGAAAAGGTTGGGGGGGGGCAGCGAGTGGGGAGAGGGGTCTCAAATAAGAGGAAGTCGTTTAGAGATAGTCACATCTCAAAAACAAATCCTCCTCCTAGTCTTCCCCTCCCCCAGTGCCACAGGAGGTCAGCCGGAAGACCAAGGCTGCTAGAGGAGGAAAAAAGCTTGGGGACACATATGCATCCTAAAAAGGTCCTTCCGGTGTTAGGAAGCGTGCCTTTAGCAGACAGGGGGTAGACACAGGCAAAGGACTCGCCACAGACACTTCCTAACTACAGTTTAGTCCTGCTGGTGCTTTTCCGTGAAAGACACTGATAAAGAAGTCCGCTGACCCTCAAAACTCTGAACACGGACTCCCAGAGCTGAATTCTATTGTTCAGGAGCTGGCCAAAGCTGGCTATTGAAAGGACCGTCCTCAAATGAGCTTCCGGGGTTCACTGTCTTCATCTCTGTACTCTATTCCCTGGCAGTGTCCCAGGACAATAGAGATGGCAGTGTCACCGAGAAGGCACCCACCAGAACCTTCCACCGGGACCTCAGCATGGGAAGGAGCTCGACGGAAGTCAGGACAGAAACTACAGTCAGTTGAGAGAGGAGGCAAGAGCATTGTTACAGCTTCCAGGAGGTTAGATCCGATGGCGAAGCCAAGAAAGGACACACACATCCATCCCGCAGGGGATGAGAGAAATCCCTGAGGTGGGGAATGGTTTGGTAGCTGAGTCAAAGAGATTTCTTGACTCCCGGGACTGGGATGTTCTTTCTCTGTTTACTTAAAACGAGACTGAACAGGACAGAGTTCATCTTCGCTGAGTTTTACTTCTTCCCTGCACTTACATACTTAGGGAATATACTTTAAGCCCATCCAATCTGAGCCCAATCTGTCATGAGAATAAAACTTCTGCAATTAGAGGGCAATCTTGGAAGACCACACAAATTCATCCCCAGGGCAAGTCAGTCTATGGGAGACTTTCTTGCAAAATTCTGGAGAAAAAAAAACAAAAACAAAAACAAAGAGAGGCTGAGCAGCAAACACTAGAACACAAGTTCCAACTGGCCTGCGTCTGAACAATTTGAAGATGCCTGCCCTTTTTTTCAGGGCAGAGCTGGAAGGAAGACTGGAAGGCCATTTGACCCACAGGAGAAATGAAAATATGATGGCTGGTTGGTTGAATGCCTGTTGAATGCCTGTTCTATTTCACACTCTCTTTGCACTTCCATAAAATGAAGCTATCATATCTCACTTCAAAAGACATATCTCTGAAGTCATAGAAAATGTCAGCCGATGTCATATAATTTTAAATTTTAAATATACACAAAGAAGGGGAATTGGGTCAACTTATCAACAGACACAACATAAGCACAGAGAGACGGAATTTTCACCCACCTTTCAGAAGGAAGCGTCATCTACACATGAAATATTATCATACGAGGGGAGGAAAAGACTTAACATCTTATAACAACACAGCATAAAAGGATAGAGATGGAGATCATTAATGAATTTAATTGTTTTAAGGCCCATTAAAATTAGAGAAATAACAAAGCACCCACGGTGTTAAGGATTTCTTTTTTAGAGCATTTTAGGGTTTACTAGTTCAGACTTTCAGTCACAGCAAGTTATTAGCAGTGAAGGGATGGGCCCTTTAGGGATTTTTATTCCAATGATAAAGTGTTATGGACAAGACAACCTAAGTTAAAAAAAAAATTAGTAGCAAGCGCTAGTGGAGTTAATCTGTTAGATACAAACTGTACCCTCGAGGAAGCTAAATGAAAAGCAACAGCAAAGCTTACAGAACTTAGCTCGTACAATTTGCCGTGAAGGCGGAAGATTGGTTCCCTGAAATAGCAAAGAATTATATGTTTTAGTTCAGGAGAAAAAAAAAAAGATTTTAAAATAAAGTCTGTTATTACCTCTTCTCCTTTCAAAACAATGGGAAAAAAATAAAGTCTAGCACAGAGGTTTCCATTTGTTCAATACTTCTACCTCTGAATGTAAAATAAAAACAACCCCGTAAAATCATCATTGCTTTGAGTTGAAAAGAAATAACAGTGCAAATACTCATGATCACCAAAGACATCAAAGAAACAGCAAAGTGTCGGAGTTAATGCCATCTCTGCAGAGCGCTGTTAGTGAGAGACAGTTGGTTCAGCCCCAAAAATAGGTCTTAGGAATTCAGTCTTCATTGAATGACAGGAATTTGGGATGGCAGGGTGGAGCACACCTCTGCCTTCTCTAGGGGCTGTCCCTTCACTGTTACCAAGCTGTGCAAATGTGTGAACTAGAGAGGCCACCAGCTGGCTCATGCAAACCGCCCCCCCCCCCAGTCCCCTCTCCCACCCGGCCTGACCCTTGAACTGACTCACAGGTTCCAGGTTAAATCAAACTAGCAAGCCAAGGAGAGCACAAGGAGTCACATTTGAAAAGCAGAGCAAATAGCAGAAAAGTTACTTGAAAGAAATCAATACGGTTAGCTGCACAAAATAGCAAAAAAAATAATAATAATAATAATTAAAAAAAAGGAAAAGGAAAATGGAAAAAAAAAGCAATTCACTCTGAAAGCATTAAAAGCAAAATCAAAAAGAAAATTCCAGTAAAATTTGCACATGATTAATCTGCATGGAAAACAGTCAATCAAGCCAATAAGTTGATCAAAGCTGCGTGCACGGCCGCCATGGCTTCCTACCTGGTTTCCGATCGTGTTTTTCTTGTGAACTTGGCTGCTCCTCTGCTGAGCACTGCGGGAGGCGAAAGAGAGCAGCGCTGAAGTCTCAGCCCCACACGGTGGTTACCCGAACGCAAAACTGTATGGGACGTGCGCACGGGCACCGAGGCAAGGAATGCGGTCCCTGAGGCAGCCCTGGCGTCCAGCACCCGGGTTCTACTCGCCTCCAGAACCCCAACCAGCTCCACGGACATTCTGCCTGGGAACAGTCGGACTCCCACACTGGCCTGACACAGTCGGGGGCAGCGGGAGCAAGAGTCACTTGGCGGGGGAGTGTGTGTGTGTGTGTGTGTGTGTGTGTTCCTTGCAGATGGGGTGTGCATCCCATGCTCCCTGACACGGCCGGGGGAGCAAGAGTCATTTGGGGTATTTGTGTGTGTGTGTGTGTGTATGTGTGTGTGTGGCCGGGGAGCAAGAGTCATGGTGTGTGTGTGTGTGTGTGTGTGTGTGTGTGTGTGTGTGTGTGTGTGTTCCTTGCAGATGGGGTTTGTGCCCCATGCTCCCTGACACGGCCAGGGGCAGGGGGAGCAAGAGTCATTTGGGGGGGAGGGGTGTGCGTGTGGGGGGCCGGTGGGGGACAGGGGGGAGCAAGAGTCATTTGGGTGGGGGAGTGTGTGTGTGTGTGTTCCTCGAAGAAGGGGTTTGCGCCCCATGCTCCCTGACACGGCCAGGGGAGCAAGAATCATTGTGTGTGTGTGTGTGTGTGTGTGTGTGTGTGTGTGTGTGTGTGTGGCCGGGGGAGCAAGAGTCATGGTGTGTGTGTGTATGTGTGTTCCTCGAAGATGGGGTTTGCGCCCCCTGCTCCCCGATGTCCAGACTGTGCCTTTTGAGCCCTCATGGCAGTTTCTGTCAGGCTCCTCCTTACACGCAGAGGGAGGGCCAGTGTTGCAGAGAAGCTGAGAGGCTTTGCCACGGGGCCCCAAGAGTCTGCCACCCCCCACCCCCCATCAGGCTGGACAGTGGCCTCTGCGAACTCCCAGACTCCACCTCCAGGCCACATCGCTCTCGGCCTTCAGTTCATGGGTTCTGAGGACTTAGCTTTGCCACTTGGGTACCTGGCGGGCAGCTCAGCCTTCGGGGGTCGGCAGGGAACCTTTGAACCTGTCTGCCCCCACAGCTCCCCAGTTGCCTCCCCTGGGGGGCTGCTGGCCAAGGTCCTTGACCCCTTCTGCTCTCGGACCCCGCTATCCAATCATCATCGAGCACAGTGACTCCCACTATCCAATCATCATCGAGCACAGTGACTCCACTGCATCGGCATGTGGGTAAAATCCAGCCCCCTTTTAGAATCTCCTGTTTCTAGGCTATCACACCCCTGCTTGGGGTTCCCTTTCTACGCAGGGAAATTCACCCCTCTTTCTCCCAGCCACCTGCATTTCTGCCATCAAGGGCTCTCTGGTCTCTGCCCCGAGCCCCAGACGTCAGTTCTCACGGCAGAGTGGTCCTCCCCCTGCACCAGGAGATGCCCCCACTGCATTCGGGTCAAAAGTCAAAGTTCTTTCAAGAGTCTCTAGGCACTACTTGGCCGGCCCCCTAGGCCTTCAACCTCACCTGCACCTCCTCTGTGATGAGGGACCACACTGGCCTTTCTGGGACCACCTCAGCTCATGCCCACCTCCAAGTCTTTAATCTACTTGCCTCCTCTGCTTGGAAGACACTCCTTGCCCACTGCTGTTTACTGCGGGACCCCCAACGTGGTCAGTGTGGTCTCCTTTCCATCTTGGCTCAAATTCATCAGGCAGCGAGATTTTCACCTCCAGCAAGGGAAGAGGCAACCCCCCCGCCCCCCATGGCTCCCAGTCCACCTCCTGCCCTTTCCTTCCCTCACTCTACGGCACTCACTTCTTCGGAAGCTTCCAGAGTCCAGTGCCCCTAGCAGGATCCAGGAGCAAAAGGCTTGCTCTGGCTCGGTCACTGTCTAAGCAAGCTCCAGGCATGGGGACGGCTTTCAACGCGCTCTCAAAGATCTGCTTGATCTTTAAAACAGCGCCACATACTCAAATGTGGAAACACACGAAACAGAAATTAAGCGTCCGTTGCAGGGAACGTTCACTGTGGCTGCCGCCCACAACCCGGGAGCCCCAAGAGGTGGGCAGCAGAGCCCACCCCCAGAGCCCCAAGCCCCAGGCCACACGTTGGGGTGCTCTGTGTCTTCGTCGGCAGAGAATGAAGGCGTTCCTTGCGGGAATCCAGGAGCCCGTGTGTCCTCATTCAGCAGCGGACAGAAATCAGGGGTCAGCGAAGGATAGAGAAAAATCCGGCCATCACCGGGGGCCACTATTAGAAGTGATAGGACCTCGGGGTGCAGAAGGAGTTAGCACAGCTCCCCAAAGCTGCCAGTTTTCATCATCTCTATGATGGGAGGAATCAGCTCCTGTACCCCGGAGGGGGAAAAACTGGGTCGGGCTCCTGAAGACACTGCATTTACTTTCATTTTCCAGCTTCTTTCTGCTTTCCTCATTTTTGTTTCTCTTCCTGGCTTTTCTGTAAAAGCGTCATTTCCTTGCCCTTAGGAAATTCCACTCTTCCCCATTGCTTCTTGACATGACCTGGGTCTTCATGAGAGCCTAAGAAGCCTAGGCTGACCTCGACGACCCTGCCACCGGGCATGTCCATACCACACTGCCCGGATTCCACCGAGTTCTAAAACGCTCCTGGTCATGATTCTTGGCTGTGACCCCAAAGAGAAAGGGGGACCTCAATGAGGGTTCTGGGAGTGCCACTCACCTCATGGAGGCCTTACTCCCCCTGTCTGACAAAGGCTAAAGGGAGAAGCAAGCTCTCTGGTGTTGGGTCTCCATGTAGAGGCCCCTTCAGATAAATGGTGACACAAGAACCGCCTCAGCCAACCTAATTACACAGGGATCAGGGACCACAGGTCAGGGTGCAGAGCGAACCTTCTAACTTCACATCTCTGCCGACTCTTCTGCATCAGCCTCAGGAGCACATAGGTCCCCAAAAGGCCAAGGGAGAGTGCAGAGACAGGCTAGACCAGGCTAGACCAGGCTAGACCACGTTTTCTAAAATAGCAAAAGCTTGGGGCTGGAGCCATAGCACAGCGGGTAGGACGTTTGCCTTGCATGCAGCCGACCCAGGTTCAATTCCCAGCATCCCATGTGGTCCTCTGAGCACCACCAGGGGTAATTCCTGGGTGCAGAGCCAGGAGTGACCCCTGTGTATCGCCAGGTGTGACCCAAAAAGCAAAAAAAAAAAAAGTGCATATGCAAGTATGCGCGCGCGCACACACACACACACACACACACACACACACGATCACATCCCCTCGAACAACAGGAAGACCCTGCTTCATCAAGTATAGGAAACCCTGAGGCTCGCAACCCCTGTCCTAGATGGCTCCCTAAATAATGGGGGATGGGGGCAGGGGGGGCGCTCCCAAGGATGCTCTGGACAAACCATAGAAAGGAAGCCCATGTGACAATCAAGCATATCACCTACTTGGCGAAGCCGATGAAGTCCTCGTGGTTGGTGTTGATGTAGGAGACTTGGATGTCGATCAGCAGCAGCACCTGTCCGTCAGAGAGAGACCCTTCAGAGATGCCCCAGAAACAGCCCCAGCACAGAATTCAGTGACCCCAATTTGCCCCCCCCCCACCCCCACCTTTCTGTGCTCCGAACCACCCTGCAGGGAGACGGGAAAGCTGGCCTCCGGGTGGCGGGGGAGGGGCGGGGGGTCTGTCTTGGCTCTGAATTCAGAAATTAAAGACGCCTGTAGGAAGTAGATCTGAGAGTCACCCCATGAAATGCGGTGACAATGACAATGACAATGACAACCTTGCTGCCAAGTCCAGAGCAGGGGAGGGGGCCAGGCAATTCGTGTCTGAGGGTTTGGGGCCCGGGGTGGGAGTCAAGGAGGAGAGCTCAGGGCCTTGCCCTCCCTGGCCCCCACTTCTGGCTTCTTCCCATTGGTCCCAAGGAAGCCTGGGAAGGCGCCCCCCCAACCCTGGGGGACTCTGGCCCCACCTGGTCCTTGGTCTTCCCTTCTCGCTCCCGAATGTGGTTGGCGACAATCCTCTCTGTCTCCTCACAGAGTCGGGGGAAGTTCGCCAGCTGCCGGGACAAACAGGCCTGAGTGTGGCTCTCTGCTGGGCCGCAGCCTCCAGAGCCCTGTTCCCAAGAGCCCCAACGAGGATGCACCATGAGTGAGTTTAGGATGTTCACCCACTTGCTTAAGAGCAGCAGCAGAACAGCTGATTCAAATACACGCTTTCTGGCTGAAGCATCCCTCCCTGGGAAGTGGGTGACAGAGGGCAGTAGGCTCTGGGCAATCCAGAGTTGGTTCCTGCCCGTCCTTCCCACAAGCCTTCCCCTTGGGCAACGCTTCTCCCACCAGCTGGGCTCCCAGTAGGGGAGCCATGAGACCCAGTAGGAAAGACGGCGGGTATGGGCAGATGAGCCCTGGCGGGGCACTTCTGCCACCCGAACTTACTTTTTTGGAACATTTCTTAACAGTGTTGATTAATTCCTGCATGACCAGATCCACACTCTTCAAAGATGGCCCTTTCAGCTTCACAATCTGCTTTTTGACTATTGCTTCGAACGCCATATCTGGAGTAAACAGCCCCGTCCTGCAGAATTGAAAGACTAAGCGACAGCCAAGCTCTTTGAAAAATATTTTGGCCTGCCACTTAAAAGGAAACATTTGTCACCCTTGCTTAAAGGTCACGGTGATCTGTTCTAACCACAGTGCCATCTTACAAAGCAGCTTGATCCCACTACTTTGCAACAAATGCCATTATATCAGTGATCAACATTACCCAAAAATAATTTCCAGAGTGTTTTTACATCCTTTAAACATTTAACCAGATTTTGTCTCATCTCCCTGTTTCCTAACAACATAAATACTTCAATGGAAATGGTGTCCTAAATGGACATTAAGAATAGGCACTTATCTTCTTCATTTTGGTCTGGGCCTTGGTGCTCGATCACACCTGTGGGGCTCTGGGGACCATATGTGGTGCCAGGTATCAAAACTGGGTCAGCTATGTTCAAGGTGAGCTCCCTACCAGCTAGAGTCCCTCGGCCGATCTGTATTTCTTTTTTTTTTCTTTTTGGGTCACACCTAGCGATGCTCAGGGGTTACTCCTGGCTCTGCACTCAGGAATTATTCCTGGCAGTGCTTGAGGGACCATATGGGATGCCGGGGATCGAACCCGGGTCGGGCGCGTGCAAGACAAACGCCCTACCCGCTGAACTATCACTCCAGCTCCCTGATCTGTATTTCTTGAACGCTGAAATGGCCTAGTTCACTTTTCCAGGAGGGAAGGAATTACAGCTGGGGGCCCAGGATGCCTGATCACACTGTGAATCTACAGCAATAACAATCATCCAAAGAGCAAGGACCTTCTGACATGGTCTTGATGAATTCAAATTTGTATCCTAGCAACACTTTTTCTCCTGACATGCAGGAGCTCAGGAAAATAGGAGGTAGGTAAAAACCAGAAATTGACTGAAATGCACTGCTGAGCGTTAGTCATCACATTTGACAAAATGGAGCTGGTGAGGAATTTTAAAACCAAACAACGGTGCTGGCTTTGGTTAAGCAAAAATGTTTTGTGCACAAGAATGTAATGTAATTTGAACATAAAATAAATGCAGTTCCCCTTCATTTATCAGAGAATCATTAAAAAAAAGAGAATTGTGTTCACATCCCAGTTAAGGAGCAGGATGTGAATTGTAAACCCAACATCTTGCGGATTGGACAGGGAATGGAATTAATCAGGAACTCAGAAATCTTGTTAGTTGGGGAGAGTCTGCTGATTCTAAATGCTGCTAGGTAATGGATGTTTGCTCCTTTTGTCTCTGCAAATACTCATTCGCACCAACTATTTGAGCCTCTAAGGCAGATCTGAAAATGAAAGATCCCTGAGTGGACACTCGGGGGTAGCCCTGAGCACTGCTGGGTATGAGCCCCCCCAAAACACAAAAAACAAGAATCTTCCTTCAGAGCTGGTTGCTGTTCGCCTCCCTGGAGTTCCAGCCACACTCTGTGGACAAGAACTTACAGAAGCAGGCAAGGCTGAACCCCAGGAACCCACGCCAAGGGCACAATTTTGCTCGGGCTACTTCCACGGGGTCTTTGTCAGCGGGCAGCTGGCAGGGGAGGGGAAGCACTCGCCTTATGCCGTGGATGTTTTTGATTGCGTAACTGATTTCTCTGCGAAGTTCCTTCTCGTTGAACTCCATCTGCAGGTTCAAGGGAGCTGTCGTTAGGATGCTTGGATCCTCTGGACAACGGACAGGGCTGAAGACTGCAGGCCTGCTTGTTGCCTGATTGCTGAGAGCTGCCTTTCCTAACCTACACCCAGAAGCTCACAACATCGGCTTGTCCCGAGCTGAGTGCAAACACAGCACCTGCAGAGGGTTCTGGGACTCTGAGTCGGGGGCTGTGAACTCTGCCAGAGGGAGGAGAGCCAGGCACGAGTGAAGCCTGCAGCTCACTTAGCTGAAAGGCATCGAACCTCACTCTGCTCCCTGAGCATAGAACGCCACAGGGTGATGGGTAAATAAGAGTGTGGCCCGAGGGGAGGTGACAACTGTCCTTCCTGAGACTAAGACAGACGGGGCTTTCTCCCCTTGCACCTTCAACCATCAAGCTCAGGGCTTTCTCTAGAGAGAAGTTAATACTAGTTTATAGCGCCAGCACAGAAGAGAGAATACCAGAAGACAGATTTCCTGGATGTCCAAGGCCCCTTCTGTGTCTTTGGAAGTGGGAAAAGTGTCTCAGATCTTAAACCTGGGACATGGGGTTCAGGCCCCAAATCCAGGCCTTGAGGGTCTCCAGCCTCTCTAACTGCCCATTTGTTCCTCAGAGCATTGGTGCCACAGAACAATGATGGCTGTGATCCCCGTGCCCTGTGGCATCATGGCTCAGCCTTCACCAGGCCTCCTGCTCCATCTCCAAGCTCCTCTCGCTTCCAGAGTTCTCGCTCATCATCCCTAAGTTAGCTTTGTGCCAGGCTGGGACTCACGGCTGTGAGCTGTGTTTCCATAGCACCAAGAGCCAGAGTTTATCACTTTCCTTAGCACATGCTAATGAAGCTCTCTATTTACCCATCCGCCTCCTCTGCCTGGCCCAGGCACCCATTCTAGAAGTCACCCACAGGACGCGTCACACCGGAAGTTTCCATCCTGGGCACTCCTCTCGTAACTGGTGCATGCATGCACGCCTGGCTCTTCCTCAGTTTCCCTGATGAGAGAGCTGCTCACACCTGCTCACTCGAGGCAAACCACAACCTTGGAAGAGGACTGGAATCTTTCTTGTGCCCCCCGTATCCCACAGGTCCTGCTGCCCCTCCTTCCAGAGTCACCCATGGGACTATTCCTCTCCTCTTCACCAGATACAAAGTTAGGTTTATTTGTAAGGACTTCTCCTTGGCCTCAGTTCTTTCCTCTTTCCCATTCTCTCCAATTTTGCAAGCCTCAGACCCCATCAATAGTGCATCTGGATCTGCCCTAGCTCTGGTCCTACTGCCTCACTCCCCTTTTGGCAGTCCAGCTCCAGAAGATTCTACTAAGATTGTCAGCCAACTCAGTTCAACCACTCCTAAAGCCTTAGCTAGGCCTGGTTCCCATGGTCAGATGTATCCCCGCTGTCCCCAGAAACACGGAAGGGACACTGCCTTGAGCTGCACGCTTGGCCCTCTCCTCCTCATCTGCCCTGAGCCCGAAGAAGGTGATGGGGAAATATTTCTCAATTAGACACCAAAGCAACATTCTGGGAACTCAGTGAGTTGCTTTAGAAGTCATTTAAAATGACACCAGGTCCCATTAAATTAAAAATCAGAGTCGTCAGTATAAGGATCACTCTGAAATGCAAATCCCTGAACACGGGGGCTTCTATTCCAAAGGCCCAGGCAGGCCTCTACCTCCGGGGCAGGTAATATTTTATGAATCATTCAGAGGCACAGACCATGAAGATCTCTGAAAGGAAGTGGTGGGGGAGGGGAGGGGGAAGTTGGTACCAACCTTTACTATTTCGAAAGGAAAGCGTTCATGGAAAATACGATTGATTTTAGCTCCCCCTGAGAGCTCCAGGGTATCTACTTGGTCCCCTGACCCCTCGATTCTCTTCTCAAAATCCACAGCAAATTGCTGAACCATCCTACAGCGGGGTGAGAGAGAGAGAAAATTGAAGGGACCATGAGAAGCTCTGCATTCCCTCCCTTGACAGACTTTTTTCCCGGGGTGTGTGTGCAGTGGCATCTGTTAGCAGACTCAACTCTGCACTTTCTTCTCCACTCTAAGTGGGAATCCTCAAAACCCACATCCCCTGAGATGAAGTTGAGACATTTAATTAGAACACATCTTGCAAATATCCGCCATTCAATGCATTCTGCCCAATCCCATGGCAACTATGAAGTGGCATTTAAAGAACATGTAAATAGGGGCTGGAGCAATAGCACATTAGGGAGGGCGTTTGCCTTGCACGCGGCTGACCCAGGTTCAATTCCCTGCATCCCAGATAGTCCCCTGAGCACCGCCACGAGTAATTCCTGAGTGCAGAGCCAGGAGTAACCCCTGTGCATCACCGGGTGTGACCCAAAAAGATAAATAAATAAATAAATAAATAACATAAATAAAGAATCTTTCTGTTAGCAATGTGGGGGTGGTGGGTGGAGAAGGGTACCACTGAAAGTCCCACACATTAGGGCATTTGCCTTGCATGCGGCCAACCCAGGTTCGATCCCTGGCATCCCATATGATCTCCCAAGCACCGCCAGGAGTAATTCCTGAGTGAAGAAGTGAAGAACTCCTGAGCATCGCTGTGTGTGACCCAAAAAACAAACAAACAAAATCTATTAAAAGTTAAAAAAAGAAAAGAAAGTCCCACATTAACAGCATGAGCAAAAAGGAAGATCAAGGGTCAGAGGTGCCAATGCCAGGACTGAGTTCACAGCCCAGTGCCACCCAGCTACCTGAGTTCTGGGTCAGAGCCTGGTGGCCCCCAAGGCTGAGGAGTGGCACCCACATCACAGCTTGAAATTACAAGATCCTAAGTACAATAACATGGAGAGAAGCTTCTAGGTATCATCTTTTGTACAATACTGAGGACATTCCCCAGAGCTGTGTCTTTGTGTGCAGACCCTAGGACCAATAATAAAACCCACACTTGAGGGGCTGGAGCAATAGTACAGCAAAGAGGGCATTTGTCTTACACACAGCTGACCTGGGTTCGATCCCCAGGATCCCATAGGATCCTGAAGTAACCTCTGAGTATCGCTGGGTGTGACCAAAAAAGCAAAAAAAAAAAAAAAACACAAAAAACAAAACCCACAACTGAGTGACCATTACTGGTCTACTCCCAGACTTAAAAAAGCAAGATATGGGCCACCAGCTCAACTTCCAGTAGGAGGGAAAGAGCAAGAGCTATTCTGTGAGAAAACATGGGTTCCCGGGTCCCCTCCAGACCCTCAGTCACTTCACTGGCTGCCTGTGGCAGCAGAGCTGAGAGACAGGCCACATAGGGGCGGGGGGGGGGAGGGGACAATCTCGGTGGACCCTGCTGGAGAGAGAACTCACTGCAGCAATGCTTTGGTCTTCCGGGTGGGGTCCTCCGGCTTGAAGTTCCTGAAGGCCTCCACCTCGTGCTCGATGGACAGCAGCTGCCCCTGCAGCTTGTTCCGGAAGTTTGGCAGAGTATCTCGGATATGGTTAGTGAGTTGCTGCCAATGAAAGAATCACGGTCGCACCATAGGAGACACCGAAGGGCTCACAGGCCTGACAGAAGCCCGTCCTGAGCGTTTAACCCTGATGGTGGCACACTCCTCCCCTCAGCTGCTTCTCCGGAGCCTCCTGGCTCTCTGCCCTTGAGATCTGTACATCCCGACCTCTGGAACCACCCACTTTGGCACTGCCCCTGTCCCCGGAGAGGCACCTTCTCACCTGATTGAGGACCTTCTGCAGGTGTGGGGTGCCCATGCGGTCAGCGATGTGCCTGTAGGCCGGGTGCGAGAGAAAGAACTTCCTCTCAGCCATCATGGCTGCCTTGATGTCCTTCTTCCCGTCTATGTCCTTCTGGCTCCTGTTCACCACGCCAATGTAGCCTGCAACAGGACACAAGCCAGTGAAGTGGGGGGCGACAAGCTGTGTGGCTGACGAGGCGGGAGCGGGAAACACCTCAAGGCAGGCTGGCCGAGAGAAGCTCCCGCTGAGGGCCTGAGGAGCAGCACTCTGAGGTCCTGGTGTGCAACCAAGACCGCAGGCCGAGGCGGCTTTGACATCAGCAGACAAATGCCACTTGCGTTGTCATTTTCAGGTGGCTGTCCCTCAGCAATTGTGTGTCCTAGCAGGCCCACTCAGAAGAACAGTTACCCCTCCCTTCCATGAAAAGGGACGCTCCACAGAACGCCCAGTCTGAACGCCTCCTGGGCCCCTCAGAAGCCACCCCACCAAGTTGCCATCTCCTCGTCATTGCCCCCCAGTCTGTCCCCAGAGTGCGGTCCACGTGGGGTTCTGGCACGTTACCCCTGCGCAGAGGCAGCAGCTTATTCTCCAGGACATCCCTGGCGTCGGTCCCTTCATCCATCAGATCCAACTTGGTGATGACTCCGATGGTTCGCAGACCTGCATGGCCAACAAGCCAAACATTACACTGCATGCAGGAAGAAATGAGGAGCAGAGACCCCCCCGCATGTCTCCAAGATCTATGACAGCCCACCGTGTTCCCAGTTTTCTCCTCCATTGTGCCCACACATCCCCAGGGTGTCTATGCAGCCCTCACTGAGGCTCTGAGGGTAAATGCTAGTAGTGCCTCTTAACTCTCACAATACTTTTTTTTTTTTTTGCTTTTTGGGTCACACCCGGTGATGCACAGGGGTTACTCCTGGCTCATGCACTCAGGAATAACTCCTGGCAGTGCTCGGGGGACCATATGGGATGCTGGGAATCCAACCCGGGTCGGCCGCGTGCAAGGCAAATACCCTACCCGCTGTGCTATTGCTCCAGCCCCCACACAATACTTTCAGCTTGAAGACTATCGCTACGGTATTTGCTCTACCACACCAACAGAGCAGAGATGGAACGATCAACCTACATCTTAAAATTCAACAGGGCCTGGAGAGATGGAACAGGGAAGAAGCATTTGCCTTCTGTGTAGATAAGCCCAGTTTGATCACAGGTACTGCACGGGTTCCCTAGTCCCACCAGGAGTGACCCTGAGCACAGAGTCAGAAGTAAGCATCGAGCACCACCAGTCTAGTCCCCAAACACAAACAAACAGAAAAATGCATTCATGGGGTTTCTAGTTGCTGGTCCCGAGTGCTAGATGCTGTCCCGAGTGTCGCCATATCTGTACACAGAGAAGGCGAAACTGAGAAACCAGTCACCCTTCTGGAGAGCCAGTAGAGAAATCACAGGAACAACTGCCAGAAAATTTTGAAGAGAGAGGTGACTACAGGATGTCCAGTGGGAATACTTTCTACTTGATTTTTCTGGGAAGCAGAAATTGCCATACACTTCAGTCTCTTCATCCAAGACAATGCAACCACATCACCCAAGTTACAAAGCACCCCTGAGAAGAAGGTGTGACTTTTTCATTGACGTTCCCCACCACCTGCATCCCTCTCCCTCCCAACCCAAAGCAACTGCTCATCCCCCTGAGAAAAAGCACTCCCCCACACCCACCCACCCCCCTACGCAGTCTGGTCTCTTCACCTTTGGGATAATCTCTCTGTGGCTCCAAATACCCTTTCCTTCTCCCTACTCCCTTCTCCTTCCCATCTTCCAAACATCTTTCAAAATACCAAAGTCCTGCAGGGTGAGATCAAGTGTCAGCACCTGCACTGTGCTGGCCTGTTGCCTCTCCCCCACTCCCGGGGCACCCTCTCTTCCAGAGCCAGCACTAGCCCTTACCACCACCTTCCTAGCGGCTCAGAGGGATGCCCAAGCTAGAGCGGAAACCCAACCTATGTAGGCTGCTAGAGGGAAAAAAAAATCAGCATATTGATGCATCTTCCCCTCAGACAAGAACTAAAAGGCTCGGGCCGGAATGATAGTATAGTGGGGAGGGCGTTGACCTGCATGCAACCAACCCGGGTTCGATTCCCCAGCATCCCATAGAGTCCCCTGAGCACCACCAGGAGTTATTCCTGAGTGCAGAGCCAGGAGTCGGCGCTGAGCATCACTGGGTGTGACCCAAAAGCAAAACAAACAAACAAACAACTAAAAGGCCAAGACCAAGCAAGAAACACAGCGTATATTCATCTAGTCACTGTGGTCACTGTGGCCTGAGCGCTTACTAAAGGGTGTGACCCTCACTTCCACTTACAGATGCCACTGGGTCCTCTGTGATGTGCTGGTCCATCTAATTAAGAAATGGGACCCAACCAAACCATGAAGCACGTCGGCGGCGGTTGCCGGAAAAGGAAAACAGAACACTATGTGCACCGAGGGAGCAGCCGCGAGACAAAAGCAGAGAGGAGCGTAAGCGTGTATACAGCAAGATTAAAAACAGGCCCAGGAACCGGGATGTCCTGTTCATGCGTTTATTTTCTCATTTGGGGTTTTGGGTAGTATCTGGGGGGGAGGCAGCGTGGAATCAAGGAGTGTGTAGTAAATGTTCTCCATTTGGAAAAGAGGATGGAATGTTTATTTCCAAAAGTGATTGAGCAAGGACTTTTTTTTTTTTTTTGCTTTTTGGGTCATGCCTTGCGATGCACAGGGGTTACTCCTGGCTTTGCACTCAGGATATACCCCTGGCGGTGCTCAGGGAACCATATGGGATGCTGGGATTTGAACCTAGGTCAGCCGCGTGCAAGGCAAACGCCCTACCCGCTGTGCTATTGCTCCAGCCCCCAAGGACATTTTTTTTAAATCTCTTTTCCCCTCCTATAAATTTTCCATGAAGATAATGTGCTTGTTACTTCCAATAGTTCTAAATAATAGTACAGTTTCCACCTCAGAGTCATTGAGCGGTACCATTGTATGGGGAACTCGATACAATATTGGGTGGAAAAAGTCAACAGTGTGTGTAATAACAGGATAGACTTAAATCCAACTTCTGATAAGAATACTGATGTAAAGAGTCTAAAATACCACAGTCATATGACAGGCAGTGAAAACTGGGGGAGGGGCGGGAAGCAAAGTGAAATTGTAGGATATACATAAGAAATGCAGTTTAAATGCAGGTGTATAAATAGACTAAGAGCCTGGGAAAGATAAACAGAGCAGACACTAATCACAAGAATGGCAGGGTGGCCCCTTTAACAGATTTCCGATCAAGAAATATTACCAGTGATAAAGAGGTATTACCATGATAAATAATTACCAATAAATATTACCACGATAAAGTGATTCATTAATAAAGAAGACAGGCACTGTCACTGTCACCCCATTGCTCATCAATTTGCTTGAGCGAGCACCAGTAACGTCTCCATTGTGAGACTAGTTGTTACTGTTTTTGGCATATCAAATATGCCACAGGGGGCTTGCCAGGCTCTGCCATGCAGGCGAGATACTCTCAGTAGCGTGCTGGGCTCTCTGAGAGGGGCGGAGGAATCAAACCCGGGTGGGCTGCGTGCAAGGCAAACGCCATACCCGCTGTGCTATCGCTCCAGACCAAAGAAGACAGTAGAACTTTAAATATGGAAGTAATCTGATAAGGGATTTTCAAAGCACCTAAGCAAATCTTGACAGAACTAAAGGGAGACCTCGACCACTCTGAATATAGCAGGAACTACCACACTTCTCTCTCCGTAATTGAGGGAACAAGTTAATAGAAAAATCAAGAGGTATCCAAGACTTAAACAACGCCATTAACAATTTTGACCTAATGAACATCTGTAGAATGAACCCCTCGACAGCAGAATATACATTCTCTGCAAGTGCATGCTGGCAATCCATCAAAATGGAACCAAACCTCTATACACTTAAAAGGTATACAGTAATACAGAAATCAGCATCAGAAAACTTTCTAGGGGCTGGAGCGATAGCACAGCGGGGAGGATGTTTGCCTTGCACGTGGCCGACCCGGGTTTGATTTGCAGCATCCCATATGGTTCCCTGAACACCGCCAGGGATGATTCCTGAGTGCAGAGCCAGGAGTGACCCCTGTGCATCGTTGGGTGTGACCCAAAAAGCAAAAAAAGAATAAAAAAGAATAAAAAAGAAAGAAAACTTTCTATAAATGACAAAATACTAGGCAAGTAAGCAACATCCTTCCTAAGGAGCATGCACCGGCCAAAAGGAAGTTTCAGGGAAATTTATAAATATTTTAAACCACATGAAAGCTAAATTACCAAAATTTTTGGTATACAGCTAAATACTGGAAGGAAGAAACTGCAGCTTTGTTTAAATAGTACTGTTAGCAAATTAAAAAGTTGAAAAACAGTGATCTAACCTCCGATCTTGAGGCTCTGGACAGTGAGGGCTGGAGAGAGAGTACAGGGCTGGAGGCGCGAGCATTGCTTGTAGCTGGCCCTGGTTCTATCTCCGGGACCACATGGCAATCAAGCATGGCTGGGTGAAGCCTGGAGATCTCAAACATTACCAGGGTACCCCAGGCAATGTCTGGCACTGCAAGGCTCAAGCAGCATCTCATTCCCAGACCTCACACTGGAGGCCGAGAATCACCAGGAGTGGCCCTGGGGCCCCATAAGCACTGCTTGGGAACGCCCGCCCCCCCCCCCCAAAGTAATAATCTAGACATAGAATCACCAACCTAGTCCAGAGAAAGGGACAATAAGGAAATAACAGAGAGTGGAAATACGTGCAATAGAATACAAATAAACTATGATTAAATGCAAGAACTTTGCAAAGGTCAACACAATTATTGACTCTTATTTGTTGACTCAACATACTGGCAATTCCAGCTGGTGAAACAGGGCAAGAAGAATTCTAATGTATAGGGCAGTAAAAAGAATAAAATTGCCTTTTACTCAGATAGCATGATTATAAATATTTTAATACACTAAAGGCTATTGGAACTAATCAGTATAATATATATTGTAAGATTGTAACATAAAACTAAGTTATACACATCTGTGTACTTGCAATAAAAAATCTGAAAAGAATTTTTAAATACAACTTATAATAGCATCTAAGGACCAGAGATAGTATCATGGGTAAGGCACTTGCCTTGCATGCGGTTGACACAGGTTCAATCCCCAGCCTCCCACAGGGCCTTCAGCATCCCTGAGCCCTTCAAGAGTGATTTCTGAGAAGAAAGCCGGCAGTAACCCCTGAGGACCACCAGGGGAGACCCCAAAGCATCCAAAACAAGCAAAGCATCCAAAAATATCAAATACCTAAGGATGACTATAATGCACAGACACATAAGGAAAAATTCAAATACACATGTATCACTGAATACTATAGTCCACTGCAGAGAAGACAAAATAAATGAAAAAAAAAATATATATATATATATTCATTGATTGGAGCCTTTACTACTGACCAAGTCAATTCAATTCTCTTCTCTCCAAACTGGCCTATAGCATCTTCTTCAATAAAACATACCACAATAAGAGAACTCGCCTACACCTAAACCTTCTGCTAACCTGTACCCACAAGTATTTGTTTATTTGTAAATAAGACAAATCCAGTCACCCTGCTGCGGCCTGTGGACTAATGTGGCTTGCATTGTGGTGTATGCACACAAGCACTCACACTTTCGTAAAGCCACTGCTTTTTGCTCTTGTTCCTGTCATGTACCCATGAGCCTTCACACAAATCCTCAGCACATGCACACACACCGCAATATGCATGTGAACAGATGTGCACAGGTGTGCAGAAACAGAGGAACATGTCCATGCATGAGCACTTACATGTGCCCATGAACATGCCCACAAGACACACACTAATGCACGCTTGCATGTGAGTGACGCACGCTTTGACTGCAGGCTCAGGCACCATGGAGCTGCTCACCAGCCCCACCATGTGGATTTGATGGGCCCCTTGGAGGGACCCTGGGGACCGCTTCAACTCCATAGCTTTTGCCTCAGGCCATTCTAGTGGCCCCCTGCCACCACCATCCCCTGGCCCTTTAAAGCTGAGCTTGCACCAGCGCTGGTTCCAGAGACCTCACATCCTACTCCCTCAAAGCCCGAGCTCATTCTTCCCATCCCTCGCCTCCTGCCACGCCCCATCACTGCTCTTGCGGCTCCCCCGAACCCCATCGCCGAGTCACCCCCTTCCACCTTACACACGCCTTGGGGCTGCTCCCATCCCTTCTTCCTTGATTCCACAGTCCATCCTTCCCACTCTGCGCCAGCCAGGGCATCGCGAAACTCTCCCCAGAGCAATCCGTGCACTGGCCCCCAGCAGCTGGGCTTCCCTGGAAGTCGGTCCGAGGCGACCCATGGCCTCTTCTGAAGATGCCCCCTCTCGCCTTCTCCCTTTCTTCACGGTGGTTGTGTGAAATCCCTTTCTCCTCACAGGACCCCCCTTCGCTCCTATGCTCTTCTGCCTACTTCTCTCAAGCCTTTCTCAGCCAATAGCCTTGCATCCTAGCGAGAGAAGAATCTCTGTCAACAAGGCCCCCGAATTCTTCAAATACCTCTGAGATATCTGCAAATTAACCTCTATCTGCATGGGCCGACCTAGTGCACGCTTGGCTCAGGGGAAGAAAAAAGTTTGCCTTCTCCTTGAGGTACAGAGCAAGAACACAAGGAATGTTGGGGGAAACTGAGGAAGGAGAAAGGGAGGAAAGGAAGAAAGAGGGAGAGATGAAGGGAAGGGAAGGGAAGGAAGGGGAGGGGAGGGGAGGGGAGGGGAGGGGAGGGGAGGGGAGGGGAGGGGAGGGGAGGGGAGGGGAGGGGAGGGGAGGGGAGGGGAGGGAAGATCCTCATGTTAGTCATGGAAAGATCTTGCGGAACTCTTGGATCTTGGGGCTGGAGCGATATAGCACAGCGGGTAGGGCGTTTGCCTGGCATGCGGCCAATCTGGGTTCGATTCCCAGCATCCCATATGGTCCCCTGAGCACCACCAGGAGTAGTTCCTGAGTTCAGAACCAGGAGTAACTCTGTGCATCGCCAGGTGTTACCCAAAAAAAATAAAAGAACTCTTAGATCTTACTTGGGACTTTTCTTAATGTCAGTGTCCTATTTATATGATCCCAAAGTAACTACAAGTCTTGTTTGGTCAGATGTTTGAGTCTGTTTTCTAGAATACACTCCTATTTCAACTTGCAGTGGCTAACAGAAATGCTACAATCTATCAGAATTCATGAGTTTGAATGGCTTAATTCAACTCCATTTGAGTCAATATTAATTGTGAGCTTTTAAGACCAGAAAACACAAGGACACACCTGTTTGTTCTAGACAGTTCAAGTCAATTTACCCACAGCTTGAAGAGCAACGCAATACAGCCATTCATTGAGACAATTCCTGACAAAGATTTGATAATGGGCACCAAGACTGAGAATCGTCACACTTTATTATTTTCTAGCCTGTTTTATGGTCTTTCGTATAAAATGGGGTTTCTTTTCCACATTCAAATTTCTACCCTCACATGGAGAGTATCATGCTGAGTGAAATTAGTCAGAAGGAGAGGGGCAGACATAGAATGATTGCACTCATTTGTGGGATATAAAAGAAACATAATATGAGACTAATCCCCAAGGACAGTAAAAACAAGGGCCAGGAGGATTGGTCCACAGTTGGAAGCCGGCCTCAGGTTGCTGGAGGAGAGGGCAGTTGGGATAGAGAAGGGACCACAATGATAAAGCTGGAAATGACCACTGCATAAAAACTGTGTTGAAAGTAGGTGAGGAACAAGCATTGTAACCTTTCAGTATCTGTATTGAAGAGCATAATGCCCAAGAGGGGAGGTATAAGGAGGGAGGAGGGGAGACAGAGACAGAGACAGAGAGAGGGAGGGAGGGAGAGACAGCGCCTGCCACAGCAACAGGCTGAGAGGCGGTAGGGACGGAAACAGGGGACATTGGTAGTGGAAAATGTACACTGGTGGAGGGACGAGTGTTAGAACATTGTAGGACTGAAACCCAATTATGAACAAGGGTCTATCTCACAGTGATTCAATTAAAAAAAAATTAAAATAGGGGCTGGAGTGATAGCACAGCGGGTAGGGCATTTGCCTTGCACGCGGCCGAACCAGGTTCGATTCCCAGCATCCCATATGGTCCCCTGAGCACCGCCAGGGGTAATTCCTGAGTGTAGAGCCAGGAGTGACCTCTGTGCATCACCGGGTGTGACCCAAAAAGCAAAAAAATAATAATAATAATTAAAATAAATCTTTTTTTAATTTTTGGGTCACACCCAGCGATGTCCAGGAGTCACTCCTGGCTCTGTACTCAGGAATTACCCCTGGCGGTGCTCAGGGGACCATATGGGATGCTGGGAATCGAACCCAAGTCGGCCGCGTGCAAGGCAAATGCCCTACCCGCTGTGCTATCGCTCCAGCCCCTAAAATAAATCTTAAAAAAAGAGTATGGGGGGCTGGAGCGATAGCACAGCGGTAGGACATTTGCCTTGTACACGGCTGACCAGGGTTTGATTCCCAGCATCCCATGGGGTCCCCGAGCACCATCAGGAGTAATTCCTGTGTGCAGAGCCAGGAGTAACCCCTGTGCATCGCCCAGTGTGACCCAAAAAGTAAAAAAAAAAAAGAGTATTTCCAGAATATTAAATTGATTTGGGACATATCGACTGGATTAAAGTTATCAGACTTTAGGAGAGAAAACTAAACAAAACAAATTTCTACCGTTAAATACCCCCGCAAAGCAACTCAGGCAAATTTTAGATGGACTCAAACAACATATCGACAGTGCCCCCCAGTGGTCAGGGGAGGGAAGGCGTCCGTGTAGGCGGCGCTGGAGAGAGCAGGAGGCTGAGGGACGTCTGCTTTCCTCAGTCTCAGTTAATCCCACTTTCATTCATACAAATGAAGACTCTATGCACTAGATGCTTTCCTCCCAATAATCTCAATCAGAAAAACGCTGGCATTAACACTAAATAACTCACAGTGACACCGAGGCGCGAGAAAGTGTGTTTCCTTCCAGTAAGCCCAATCCTGGATGTTTTCCATCTGTTCAGGTTTGTGGGGAGGTGGGAGGGTCACACACTCACCCTGAGGGTCCACTTCCTTGGCCAGCTTCAAGGCGTCCGAGTTGGCCAGGTCCGTGTTGGCAGGCGTGACTGCCAAGATGAGGCAGTTCTCCCTGGAGATGAACTGCATGATCATGTCTCGGATCTGGTACTCAATGTCGGGGGGCTGGTCTCCCACGGGCACCTTGGTGATGCCCGGCAGGTCGATGAGGGTGAGGTTCAAGACTGCAGGGAGAGGAGAACAGAGGTCCTGCGTGGGCGGCCCCCAGGCCAGGAGACGCTGAGATCCCCCAGCCCTCGGGCGGAGAGCTGCTAGCTCAGCTCACGGGTCTGTGCGTGTGAGTGGGCTGGAAAGTTGCCTCTGCAAAACTTTGCAACCTGACAGTGCCATCACAGGACATGGTAGGGACCTATTTGCAGCCAAAGGCTTTTCTCCGAGCTGTCGATCCACCCCATTCCCGAAGAAAGGGCACACGCGGACTCCCTGTCCCTCCCGTACACTGCCTACCGCACGGCACCCATTCCCAGTCACTGACAGAGGACCTGCCACATGGCACCTGGGGAGCTATTCCCCGGCTGGTGCCAGGAGGCCTGGTGCTAGCCAAGACCAGGCCCACTGCGCAGCAAGGGGATGAGCAGCGCATCGCCACTGATGGGCTGTGACTCTGGCCTTTAGCTGGCTGTCACCCCCTGGGCTACAACAAGCCACAAGCCACCCCCAGGGGAGCTTATGGGTGCAGCCTCCGGTCATTCAGGCTCCGCTTTCAAGAGCAGCAGAGCTGGGAAGGGCTCCGGGAAGAAACTGCCCACGTAAATGCCCAGTGCTCTGTGAGGCTCCACTTTAACCACATTGATATATCACACCAACGTAGCTTCTGGTTAGGAGGCAGGAAGGAAAACATCACTGCTGGCTCCTGGGGGTGCAGATGGGGTTAACCAGGGATGCACGATGGTGGCAGGGCCACCCTGGACAGGAGGAAGATGCAACCATGCGTGCCTTGAGCACTGGGACGAGCCACAGGAATTACCCTGGGCACTGTCATGCATTCCTCTCAGGCGTGCCCGGGAGAAACAGACACGTAAAGGCACAGTATCAAATGACCGCTTGATTCAGATGGTCCCGGAAGTTATCTCTGCCTGCCTCCACACACAGAACTCTGGGGGCTCTCACAGCCCACCCTTGAGGGCCACGCCCGACCCACTCTAGACAGTCCTTCGGGAGAACAAACCTGCCTCAACGCCACTCACGCCACAGTGCACAGAGGAAGTTCTGGGGGCCAAAAAGCGACTCTGGGTGCTCCCACTTACCGTGTGGCGAGTAGACCCGTAAATTGATAGGGATGGGGGAGATGCCTTTGTTCATCCCCGTGACCCGGTCTGTCTCCGCTTCAATCTCGTGGCGAACTTCACCAAAATCCGTGAACTTCCTCCCTTTGCAGTGCAGGAACTCTCCATATTCTACGAGAAACAAACCAATACCACCTAAGATGATGTTCCAAAGCAATAAGAATAGGGGCCAGAGCAATAGTACAGCAGGGAGGGCGCTTGTCTTGCATGCAGCCGACCCAGGTTCAATCCCTGGCAGCCCATAGGGTCCCCTAAGCACCGCCAGGAGTCATTCCTAGTGCAGATCCAGGAATAACCCCTGAGCATTGTTGGGTGTGACCCAAAAAGCAAATAATAATAATTGACTGCTGACTGTCATCCCGATGCTCATTGATTTGTTCGAGCGGGCACCAGTAGCGTCTCTCATTGAGAGACTTATTGTTACTGTTTTTGGCATATCCAATATGCATGGGTAGCTTGCCAGGCTCTGCCGAGCCGGCTCGATACTCTCGGTAGCTTGCTGGACTCTCCGAGAGGGGCGGAGGAATCGAACTCAGGTCGGCCGCATGAAAGACGAACACCCAACCGCTGTGCTATCACTCCAACCCATAATAATAATAACAACAAAAACAACAGGAAAATATGTTCCTGGAGTTACATGTTGAAGCATCTAATATTCTCCTTAGTCAGTGAGACGAGAGAAGCCAGCCAGCAGTGAGTAAGCAGCACCACTGAATACTTAAGAAATGCTCAGCAATGTACAAATGTGAAGGATGTGAAATCTGCTCATTTCCGGAGAGCCAATCCGGCTCCAGAAACAGTACCTAAAACAGTGTAAATGACAGTTGGAAATGATCGATCGCTGTAGACAAGAACTGAGTGCTGAAAGGAGGAAAGGGAATACACATGGCAACCCTTCAGAACCATAGTGCCAAAAGGAAAGAGAGAGAACGAGGGAGAGAGAGAGAGAGAGAGAGAGAGAGAGAGAGAGAGAGGAGGGAGGGAGGGAGAGGGACAGGAAGAGGGAGAGGGAGAGAGAGAGGGAGAGGGAGAGAGAGGGAGAGGGAGAGAGAAGAAAAGTATCGGCATAGAGGCTGGCTGGAGTGGGTGGCAGGAGAGAAACTGGGGACACTGGTGGTGGGACATGTAAGCTAGTGGAGGGATGGGTGCTGAAACATTACAAGACTGAAGCCCAATCATGAACAACTTTGTAACTGTGTGTCTCCCGTGGTGATTCAATTTTTTAAAAGTGAACCGGGGCCGGAGCGATAGCACAGCAGGTAGGGTGTTTGCCTTGCATGCGGCCGACCCAGATTCGATCCCCGGCATCCCATATGGTCCCCCAAGCACCGCCAGGAGTAATCCCTGAGCATCGCTGGGTGTGACCCAAAAAGCAAAAAAAAAAAAAAAAAAGAACAACAAAATAAACATAAAATCTTTGCTATAAAAGATGAATAATAAACCACCAATCTAACAAGTATCTTAGGGGTACTCCCAAGCAGTGCTCAGGGGGCCAGGGGTCTACTCCTGGCAACATTTGACCTATCGGGTCAGATGGTCAGTGATTGGCCAGTGGTGCTGGGGTCTCCAGAGCGATAACCGGCAGCGCTCAGAGGGTCATGAGGTCCTGGGATTCTAACTCAGTCCCCGTACAAGCAAAGTATGTGCCCCTGAGAGCTGAACTATTTCTCCAGATCCTCAAATCAGCACTTTAAAGAGAGGCTTGGCTGTCCAAATGATAAAACATATCATATTTTATTTTCAAAAAACAACACGTCAGGACACACACGAGACTATGTACTCATCCTATTAGCCTGGCCCCCTTTCAGTATCACCATGGTGATGCAATGCTGTTCTAAAAATAGAGCTTCCAAAGGCAGGATGGTTTAGAAGCAAAGTTTGCTTAATTCTTTAGGAAGAAATAAGACATGGGATATTTTAGCTGTAAAATACACTAAATCGCTGCATCCATTTTTGCAGTGTACAAAGTATGTCCTCTGTGGGGCTGGAGCGATAGCACAGCGGGTAGGGCATTTGCCTTGCACGCAGTCGACCCGGGTTCGATCCCCAGCATCCCATATGGTCCCCCAAGCGCTGCCGGGAGTAATTCCTGAGTGCAGAGCCAGGAGTCAGCCCTGAGCATCGCTGGTTGTGACCCAAAAAGCAAAAAAAAAAAAAAAAAAAGTATGTCCTCTGCAGAGTTTGATTCCTCCGCCCCTCTGGGAGAGCCTGGCAAGCTACCCGAGCGTATTGGATATGCCAAAAACAGTAACAGTAAGTCTCTCAATGAGAGACGTTACTGGTGCCCGCTCAAACAAATCGATGAGCAACGGGATGACAGTGACAGTGACAGTTATGTCCTCTGCAACGTTCACTGCTGTCAGGGGATGAAGACGGCTGAGTCAGGCACTCACTGCCCGCTCAACTCCATTGCCTTGTGCATCGGTAACTGAATGACGCACTGTGGTCTCCTTTATGCTCACTAGAGGGCGCCCGCCTGCCGTCCCAGCAGGGAGTCTGCGCCCTTCTGGCAGCGCCTAAAATCTTAAACCTGTGAGTGCAACTTTCAGATTAGACTCCTGGAATTCTTTGAATTGAAAGGCTGGACAGAACTTTGTGCCCTTTGAAGAACAGATTCGGGGCTGTCTGTGGGCACACGGGGGCACTTGCCCCTCCCCAGGCCTGCCGGGCAGTTTCAGAAACTGGAGACACAGCGCCAAAGGCAGAGATGAGTCTCCAGCCTCCTGGAGATTAAATTCAGGAGATGAAACAGTAAACAACGTGTGCAGGACAGATAACGCTGCAGGGAAAGGCAAGTGGAGGTGTTGGGTGCTGGGTGGCCTTATCGCGTGCTACAGAGACGACTTTTCCGATTGAATCAAGTGACATCGGAGCAAAGGCTCGTGGCACAAAGGGCATCCTTGGCAGGAGGCCTGCAGCAGGCAATGCCTGGCACGCCTGAGAACAGTTCACAGGAGAGGACGAAGTTGAGGCACAGGGCTGCAGTGGAGGGCCAAGACACACACACACACACACACAAACACACGCACGCACGCACACACATGCACACGCACCAAGGCCTTGGATGTCTCTCCTTGCCATGAAGGGTCCTGGTTCAAGGGGAAGCATGATGTAAAATCAAGACCAGGGGAGGGGCTGGAGCAATAGCACAGCGGGTAGGGCATTTGCCTTGCACACGGCTGACCCGGGTTCGAATCCCAGCATCCCATATGGTCCCCTGAGCACTGCCAGGGATAATTCCTTAGTGCAGAGCCAGGAGTAACCCCTGTGCATCGCCGGGTGTGACCCAAAAAGCAAAAAAAAAAAAAAAACAGGGGATGCTGGGATTTAGATCAGATGGTGAGGAGCCGGGAGAAGAGGCTGTCGGGCTCATGGAAATGAGAGAGGATGGTTTTAGATGTGGGGGAAGGAAAACCATGGCAGTGGACAGGAGTGGGCAGAATCTAAGACACTCTGGAGAGGCAAAGTCAGTAGGATTTGCTGACGGGTTGAAGATGAAACGGAGGAGAGAGCGTTCATGGTTCATTTCAAGGAGTGCCAGTATAGGGGGCTGGAGCGATGGTACTGTAGGGAGGGCATTTTTCCTTGCATGTGGCAGACCTGGGTTTGATCCCCGACATACCAGTGATCCCTGAGTGCAAGAGCCAGGAGTCAGCCCTGAGCATTGCTGGGTGTGACTCAAAAATCTACGGGGGGAAAAGGAGTGTCAGTATAGAGATTTCTCAAGAAGATCTTGCATGGGGCCAAGGATGCATTTCAAGTGACAAAGCCCTACCAAGTACAAAGCACACCACATGACCGCTCCCCTAGCACCCCCAAGTATGACCTCTATTTAAAAAAAAAATAGATCCGGCCACCTTGCCACATTCAACAGAGAAGAAAGCGGGTGTTCCACTAAGCAACGCAGCCGGAGAATGCTCCGGACCCCAGACCGGGCCAGCCACACCGGGGAGCCAGACAGAGGAGGTACAGCCGGTACGCCTTCTCCAGATGGAGCCCCGGCGACAATGAGCAGCAACTAACATGGCTCCGGGATGCGGGACTGGGACAGCTCCAAACCGCGCGGCCGCTAGTGTGGCCGCAATCTTTTCTGAAAAATGAAAACATACAATCTATTGATGCCATCCAACATGTCTGACTGTTGGAGGAAAACCTCCAAATAATGATATGAGATCCCTGTTGAAAATTGAATGTAATCAAAGTAAGGAAAGAATAAAGTGAAAAATGTCTGCAACGCAGGCAGAGGGGGAGTGGGACGGGGGTTATGTGGGGGTTTGGTGGTGGATCAAATATGAAAACTTTGTAACTGTATCTCACAGTGATTCAATAAAAAATAAAATTTAAAAAATGAAAAAAAAATAAAATAAAAAAATAGATCCTCCATATGATCCAACAATTTCACTCCTCTCTATCCAAACCACACAAAAGCACAAGTTTGAAAAGCTCTATGTACCCCTAAGGTCACTGCAGTGTGCTACTGACAACAGACAAAATCTGGAAACGACCCAATTACAACAAATGCGTAATCAAAGCCCGACTCTGCCATCCTGTGCAGTGTTCCAAGTCTCACTAGAATCGAGCATCTAGAATCAAGCGCCAGGCTGGAGCGATAGCACAGTGGGTAGGGCGTTTGCCTTACACGCGGCCAACCCAGGTTTGATTCCCAGCATCCCATATGGTCCCCCGAGCACTGCCAGGGATAATTCCTGAGTGCAGAACCAGGAGTAACCCCTGTGCAATGCCGGGTGTGACCCAAAAATAAAATAAAATTAAAAATAAAACAAAATTATAGAATCGAGCGCCTCTTCCAACACCTTCCACCCAGCCTGCAGACATATTTTGGATTCAAATTAAATATTACTCGGTAGGGGCTGGAGCGATAGCACAGCGGGTAGGGCGTTTGCCTTGCATGCGGCCGACCCGGGTTCGATCCCCGGCATCCCATATGGTCCCCCAAGCACCGCCAGGAGTGATTCCTGAGTGCAGAGCCAGGAGTAACCCCTGGGCATCGCTGGGTGTGACCCAAAAAGCAAAAAAAAAAAAATATTACTCGGTAATATTTAATTACCGAGTAATTACCAAAAATGTAAACATTTTATTACACAGTGGCATAATACTTAGCTGGAAAAAAAATGACAGCATGGATAGAACTGGAGGAGGTTCCCAATGAAATAGTTCAGAAGGAGAAAGAGAAATAGAGGGTGACCTCACTCCTATGTGAGACACAGAAACAAAGTGAGGAGACAGACAATAGACAATGAACATCTCAGAGTGTCAGACCTCAGAGCTGAGATTATCCAGGAAGGGCCCAGTGGATGGGGATGGAGGGAGACTGGGATATGGGTGACGGGTGTGGTAGACTCTGTATATATGAGACAGGGTGAAACTACCCCCAAAACATACAGTCATGGGCTGGAAAGAGAGCAGAGGAGGGAAGGCACGTGCCTCAGACACGGCAGACCCCAGTTGGATCGCTGCCCCCACAAATGGTTTTCTGAGGTCACTCATGAGCACAGATCCAGGAAGAGCTCCTGAGCATGGGCCAGGACCCAAATCACACCTCCCTCAAAAAAAAAAAAATCAAAACATACACCCAGCAAACCAATATTATTCACATTTTGTGCTTGTTTTTTTTTTTGTTTGTTTGGGGGCCACGCCTAACTGTACAGGACTTCCTCCTGACGCTTTGTTTGGGGATCACTCCAGCTGGGGGACCATATGCGATGCTGGGGACTGAATCCCAGCCAGGCACATGCGAGGCAAGCACCTGAGCCTATGTTCTCTTTCCTCTAGTCCTTGAGAACCCTTCACATTTGTTTTTAGACACAAAAACTTCTTTTTAAAGGTTTAAAGACTTCTGGGGGTTGGAGCTATAGCACAGCGGGGAGGGCGTTTGCCTTGCACATGGCTGACCCAGGTTCGATTCCCAGCATCCCATAGGGTTCCCTGAGCATGGCCAGGGGTAATTTCTGAGTGCAGAGCCGGGAGTGACCCCTGAGCATCGCTGGGTGTGACCCAAAAAGCAAAAAAAAAAAAAAAAGGTTTAAAGACTTCTAGACTCACAACAAGAAGTATTTTGAAAGAGGAAGGAGGATGTGGGTCAGACACATGGAGCCTGATTCAGCTGTGACGTCCTTACCCTGCCCTGTACCCCTTGTGGAAAGGCAGACCTGAGGGATGGCGGGCTCACTGACCTTCGGGGTCAGAACACGTTTGCTCTAGAACGTCCCAGAAGGTGGCATTCAAGTGCTGGGGGAAAAGGGCCAGTTTTCACAGTCTTTGGGGCTGAGGCTTCCCGGGAAGCAGTGACAGCTAGACACCGCTGGGAATGGGTCCAAGTAGCGGTGAGCTCATCCCGGGAGTGTCAGCTTGGGAGAGCCCGGGAACCTGGGCCCCAGCATTTCAATGGCAGGCAAGGCAGGTGACCCCAAGTCAGGCAAACCGGGGTTTCCTGGTAGAGGGAAACACACGCTCCCCTTCCCATTAGACCAGGACAACATGTCTTGTGAGAAGAGAACTCAGAGAGGGCCTGGAGCATAGTACAGCAGGTAGGGCATTTGCCTTGCATGCAGCAGACCCGGGTTCGATTCCCGGCATTCTATGTGGTCCCCCAAGCACCACCAGGAGTGATTCCTGAGTGCAGAGCCAGGAGTCAGCCCTGAGCATCGCCGGGTGTGACCCAAAAAGCAAAAAAAAAAAAAAGCGAGAGAACTCAGAGAAGGTTCTGGAAGGGGGCCGCTAGAGACTCCTTTCAGGGGTTGACAAGAACTATTAGTCTGGGGAAGGGGGGCTGGAATCAAGAATGGGAGGAGAGGGCGCAGGGGGTGTCCTTGGAGGGGAGAAAGCAGTTGAAGGAGCCTCGGGCGATGCAAGAAGCTGCCTGAGGGTGAGAAGGGACACAGGGTCCAGAGACACTGAGGAGCTGGAGGCGTAGGTGGGGGGGTGGGGGGGAGATACAGGAGGAGCGCGACACCCGGACGCGGGGACAGGACGGGAACACCGCAGGAGTTGTCGGGAGTGCAGGCGGTTTGCCAGGGCACTTGGCACCGGGTCTCCAAGGCCATTTCAGGACTTCAGGAAGAGCTGTGGGGGGCGGGAGATGGCGCCGTGGGCTGGAGCAATGCTTTCCCTGCAGGTTTGACCCCTGGCACCCACCACATGGTCCCAGAGCAACGCCAGGACTGCCCCCAGGCACTGAGTAGCCACGGAGCACTGCGGGCCATGGTCCAGGAACCAAAACTGAAATAGAAACAGAATGACCTGCAGGGGATGGGGGCATGTTGGGGTCACAGTGTGCTTGGCACTTGGGAACTACTCCCAGAGGTGCTCAGGAGCCTTTCTAGAAGAGATTCTAGAAGTGGGGGCTGGAGCAATAGCACAGCGGGGAGGGCGTTTGCCTTGCATGCGGCCAACCCGGGTTCGATTCCTAGCATCCCATATGGTCCCTCGAGCACTGCCAGGAGTGATTCCTGAGTGCAGAGCCAGGAGGAACCCCTGTGCATTGCCAGGTGTGACCCCCCCCAAAAAAAAGGCAAAAAAAAAATTCTAGAAGAATCTAGAAGATTCTAGAAGAGAATCTCTAGAAGAGAACCTCTCTTCTAGAAAAAGACTGCATTTCCAAGGATAATAGAGATAAGGGCCAGGAGAATCGCTCCACGACTTGGAAGACAGCCTTACACCCTGGAAAGGCAGCTGGGATAGAGATGGGACCACTCTGAGTCAATGATGCTTGGAGAGGTCTCTCGGGACGGGAGATGCGTGCTGAAAGTAGACTATGAACCAAACATGATGGCCATTTTCATATTGCAAACCTCGACACCCCAAAGGAGAGAGAGAGAGTAAAAGAGAATGTGGCTGCCACAGAGGCAGGGGGAGGGAGGAGGAGGGGGGAGTGGCAGGAGGGATACTGGCAACATTGGCGGCGGAGAATGGGCACTGGTGGAGAGATGGGTGCTTGATCATTGTATGAAGGAAACGCAGTCATGAAAGTTTGTAAGGCTGTAACTGTATCTCACGGTGATTCATTAAAAAATAATAACAGGGGCCGGAGTGATAGCACAGCGGGTAGGGTGTTTGCCTTGCACGTGGCCGACCCGGGTTCGATTCCCCGGCATCCCATATGGTCCCCCAAGCACCACCAGGAGTAATTCCTGAGTGTAAAGCCAGGAGTAACCCCTGAGCATCGTTGGGTTGGGTTGTGTGTTGAAACATGGAATGTAATCAAGATAAGCGTAAATGAAGTGAAACTTATCACGTACAAGGGTGGGGACTAGGGAGGTGGGAGGGGGCGGCAGATATACTGGGGGGGTTGGTGATGGAAGATGGGCACTGGTGAAGGGAAGGGTGTTTGAATATTGTATAACTGACATAATCCTGAGAACTTTGTAACCCTCCACTTGGTGATTCAATAAAAAAAAAAAGATCAACAATTAGATCAACTATTAACTTAAAAAAAAAGCAAATAATAATAATAATAATAATAATAAAATAAAAAATAATAACAATAGAAAAAAGAGAGAGAGAGAGAGACTGCATTTCCCGCATGTCCAGGGGTGTGGGCTCATGGGCTTGGCCAGTGGAGACGTCCAGACGGGGAACCATCGAAGCAGGCCGTGGCTGGATTTCTCAGCCGCCAGGTGGGAACGGGAGGTAGAGGGGGTGTGAGAGTCCTGAGCACCCTCTAGGCCCCTACCCCCACCTCGGACCAGTCCGCCACACCCTATTGTGCACAGCCGTGCCTGGCTGGCTGGAATCCGTGATTGGCTTTCCGTGTAGCACAACAAGAGTCTTGCTTTTTGAAACGGCTTCCTGTTTGCCCAGTGTTAAAATTAGCCTGCATTGGAAGCAAAGGTTAAGACAACGTGCTTCTGTCGAAGAATCGTTGGAGCGGGCCAGGCAGAGGAGGACCGAGGAATTCAGAGCCACCGCCCAGTTTTATTTTCGCTTCCCTGTCGACACGACTGCTCTGCCGTGGCTCCCTTGTGGCACACACCGGTGGCACCAGGTGAGAAGCGGACAAACCACTGGGGGCAGGAGGAGAAGGGCTGACGTCTGGGCAGCCTTTCGGACAGCTGTGAACAGCACAGTGTGGCTGTAAGAATTCAGATGTCGGAGCTGGAGCGATAGCACAGAGGGGAGGGCGTTTGCCTTGCACGCAGCCGACCTGAGTTCGAGTCCTGGCATCCCATATGATCCCCGGAGCCCCGTCAGGAGTAATTCCTGAGTGCATGAGCCAGGATGAGTGCATCGCCGAGTGTGACCCAAAAAGCAAAAAAAAAAAGAATTGAGACATCTCCAGGCGCCTGGCAGGCAAGCCAACACCAGCTCAATCCCTGGCATCGCATATGGGAGCACCCAGGAGTGGTCCCTGAGCAGAGGCAGGAGCAAGCCCTGAGCATCGCCAGGATTGGTCCCCAAATCAAAACAACAATGACAACAAATGAAAAACAGAATTTCCAACATTCCCCCTTCCGAGGGGAAGAGCCTGCTCAGGTGAAGAAAGGAGCAAAGAAGGGGCTCGTGCAGGGAGCCCCCCCCGCAACCTTGAGTCTGAGAGCTGGAGTTCTCCAAATGGTCGCCCTTGACTGTGTGGTGGGCACAGAACTCCCCTACAAACAGGTGTGGGGATCCCATCCTCAGAGATGACATCACAGGGCCACTAATTTGCTGGCTCTAAGGACCACACTGAAAAGCCGGCTCTGGGGGCCTGAGCAAGGAGAGTGGGGAGGGCATTTGCCTTGCACACGGCTTACCCAGGTTCGATCCCTGGCATCCCATAGGGTCCCCCAAGCACCTCCAGGAGTGATTCCTGAGTGCAGAGCTAGGAGGAACCCCTGCAGGTGTGACCAAACGGCACCACTGGGAGAGGCCACACCCCCCAGGTCTCCTGAGCACCCTTTGGGAGACCCCCCTAAAAAAACTGGAATAATCTTAGCTGAGTCCAGCTGGCAAATTCTAAATCATCTTTGCATTTAAAAAAATTAAAATGAAGGGATGCAGTGGGCAGGGTGCTTGCCTTGCTTTCGGCCAATCTGAGTTTGATCCCCAGCATCCCATATGGGTCCCCCCAAACACAACCAGGAGTAATTCCTGAGTGGAGAGCCAGGGGGTAAGCCCTGAGCATGCTGGGTGTGCCCCAAAATAAACCAACACAGAACATCTGTCCTAAGAAACACAACCAAGACTTTCCTCCAAGTCACACGCACCCCACACCCATTGCTGCGACACTATTTCTGTCAGGTCTGTTCAGGCCATTCCTGGAGCATTTACTGAGCTCTCATTTTCCACATCGTCAGGAGAATGTTCCTGAAGGCAGGAAGGCCAGGGGAGAGAGAGAACCCCCCCACCCTGTCCATAGACTGCTCCCTTGAATGTGGGGACCCTCACCCCCAGAAGGGGACCGAGTGGGGCTTCAACTCTCTCAGGAGACTCCCTCTGTGGCTTCCGGGCTGTGGTTCCTCTTTAGGGGGCTCTGGGAGGGGCAGCAGGAGGGCAGAGGAGGGACTAGAACAGGAACAGAGTGGTGAGGGGGGATCACGCCCGCCCCCACCCAATCCCCATCTCGCCCTGCGTGGTGGCCTGCAGGGGCCCTGGGACTCCCTGTCCCCTGCCCCAACAGGCCTGAGATGGCAGCTCCTTCTCCACAGCCGGCCCCCTCTGACTGCGGAGGGAGAAACCCCTCCAGAAACGCCAGGACTGGGAGCATGGAGCACGCACCCTGACCTGGGTCTTGGCTGCAGAGGAGGGGATGGTGGCACAGTCCACCTGCAGCCGCGGCGCTGCTGTCCAGGGTGCCCGCCATCCAGGCTTGGTCCTGGGAGTCCCAGACGGAGATGCCACCAGAGTTTCAGAGCTTCCCCCAGGCACTCGGGAGAAGCCCCAGGAGCCAGGCCAGGCAGAGCCTTGAGTGTCCCCCGAATACCACAAGCGACAGCCCTGCAAGCCCCCTGAGCACTGCACCATCGGGTCCTTGAACGGAAGCACTGGGGCCAGAGCGATAGCACAGCGGGGAGGGTGTTTGCCTTGTACGCGGCCGACCCGGGTTCGATCCCCGGCATCCCATATGGTCCCCCAAGCACCGCCAGGAATAATTCCTGAGTGCAAAGCCAGGAATAACCCCTGAGCATCACTGGGTGTGACCCAAAAAGCAAAAAAATAAAAATAAAAAAAGAACGGAAGCACTTCATTATTCGAGAAGATCTGCCAGGAGGGGGCCCTGGGCCCCCTGAGCCATGCTTGGGAGCACCACCCACACAGGAACAGCTCTTGCTAGTTACAATTAAACCGCCGTGACATTCCTCACCAGCCATATGGGGTTTTGGTTTCTTTTTATTTTTTTGGCTTTTTGGGTCACACCCGGTGATGCTCAGGGGTTACTCCGGGCTCTGCACTCAGGAGTTACTCCTGGCAGTGCTTGGGGGAACCTATGATATGATATGCCGGGGATCTAACCCAGATTGGCCGAGTGCAAGGCAAACGCCCTCTCCGCTGTGCTATCACTCCAGCGCCAGGCATATGGGTTTTCAAATAAAATCTGGTGTTACTTGTGTTAGGTGGCTTACCCAACCCCAGCCCGTGCCTCTCATTCTCCACCTTTGGTGACTCCATTTAAGAATCTCCAGTTGAGGGGCTGGATCGATAGCACAGCAGGGAGGGCGTTTGCCTTGCACGTGGCCGACCCAGGTTTGATCCCCAGCATCCCATATGGTCCCCCAAGCACTGCCAGGAGTAATTCCTGAGTGCAAAGCCAGGAGTAACCCCTGAGCATCGCTGGGTGTGACCCAAAAAGCAAAAAAAATAAATAAATAAATAATAATTTCCAGTTGATTCCATCCTTGATCTTAGCTTTAGGGTTCCAGGAAATGAGGACTCAGGAGAACGTGGAGACACAGAGTGTGGAGTTAGCAGACAGCCCACAGGAGATGCTGGAGGAACATGCTTCCAGGAAATCGGGCACCAAACACTGCTGCCCCCCTGGGGTCTGCGGGTGAGGGCGGGGTCCATCCCAGGCTACGCCCACCTGGAGCCACTTGTGGGGGCGGGATACCCACACAGATTGGGGATGTGGGCTTCAACTGCGAGCTGGATTGGGTGGAAAGAGACTTGAATACTGATAAGGAAATTCAGCCTCACGTTCCACACTTCCTGAGCAAGTGAAGATGAAAGTTTCCTAGGGGTCCAGAGCTTTTTACCGGGAGACTTTTCCTGTCAAGGCTAAGATTTCCTGGCGTTATTGCTGACTGGGAACGTGCCTTCTGATGGAGCTCGTTCAAATGAGGTGAGACAAAGGGGGCTTCGGGAGGGCAACAAAAACACAGAATCAAGCCGGAGATCAGCCTGTGCTTCTTCAAGTCAAGTTCTCATCTTTGTGTAGGAGGGTGAGGGGCACCCAGCCAGACCAGTGGTCCAATGTGAGGCCCGAGGATGTGGTGCTATTCAGGTTCTCAAGTGCCAGGGAGGCCCTGGGCTACCCTGGCAGTGCTCGGGAGCTTCCAGGGCCACACCTAACAATGCTCAACCATGCGTTGCCATGGATCAAACCAGGGTCGGCTGCACACAAGGCGAGTGCCATAACCCATCCTAGCTCTCCGGCTCCAGTCTTACCTTTTTTTTTTTCTTTTTGGGTCACAGCTGGCGATGCACAGGGGTTACTTCTGGCTCTGCACTCAGGAATTACCCCTGGCGGTGCTCAGGGGACCCTATGGGATGCTGGGAATTGAACCTGGGTCGGCCGCATGCAAGGCAAACGCCCTACCCGCTGTGCTATTGCTCCAGCCCTCCCGTCTTATCTTTTGAAAGCTCCCATACTTGGTATCACTGAGAGTACCAGATAATGGGCCTAAACTTATTTTTTCTTAATTTCTTTGCTTTGAGGCTCGAGGACCACGTGGAGAGCAGGAGATCTAAGCCAGGGGGTGGCCACGTGCCAGGCAGGTGCCCTACCCACTGTACTATCTCTCAGCCTCGGGCCTAAACTTCTAAAACCATAAATAACAACCAAGCAGAGGGGTAAAGGCAGCATTTCGTTACAAAGGGAAAATAACAGCCACTTTCCTGATGTGATGTGAGCAAACATCCCCCTCAGCAGGCCTTTGTCAGAAAGATGCCCAGCAGCTTCGGACGTCGAAATGTGAACTAACACCATTAGCACGGGACCCCAGGATCTAATATCTAGGAGAAACTTTAAAAAACACCAGCTCTTCCCTCCACGGCAATTTCTACCAGGTTGTCATCTGGACATCTGAAAGCTTTGATGTCCTTCTTTCCTCAAAGGACTATTATATAAGAGCCTGGAGCCATCGCTCTAGCTGAGGGCTTGAGGTAATAAGCAGATCTCTGAATCCAGCGATTAAAAGAAGGTGAAAAAGGAGAGTACTTTGCTGGAACGTTGGCAGCAAAGCCCGTGCTATTAATGGTGAGAAACAGAAATTATAGGTTCTGGGGAGAAAAGAATCTTAATTAGAAAATGGGACAGGTTACTGTTCCTCTCACGCTAATCCCCTCACTTCCCCTGGCGGCAAAGGAGCCGCTGAACACTGTTCTTTGATGATTTGCCTTTGAATTAACTCTCTTCCAAGAAGTCAACACATCTACCTGTCCATTCACTTAAAGAGGCCATAGACTGATTTTCCTGGGGTGCCATATTCCTGTGCTATGGACATTCACCCTATTTCACCCGCTGAATTTCGGGCTGGGTAGGATAGGCCTGCAGGAGGGAGAAGAGGACCCCACCCACTCATCCTAGAAGCATGTAGACAAACATCACCCGCCATGCCCCTCCATCCCCAGCTTTCCAAACCCTCACCCAAGTGGCCCAGTGATTGCTGGACGAGAGAGAGGGGGGGGGGAGGGAGAGAGAGAGAGAGATCCTAAACAAGGGAATGCCGTGAGAAGCACTCGAGGGAGGCGGGAACAGAGGGCTGGGTGAGACTGGCTGGAATCCCAGGCAGAAGGAACAGCCCGAGAAATTACACCTTGAGGGGCTGGAGCAATAGCACAGCGGGGAGGGCGTTTGCCTTGCACGTGGCCGACCCAGGTTCAATTCCCAGCATCCCATATAGTCCTCTGAGCACCGCCAGGGGTGATTCCTGAGTGCAGAGCCAGGAGTAACCCCTGTGCATCGCCGGGTGTGACCCAAAAAGAAAAAAAATTACACCTTGAACTCAGAAAAGAGATGCATTGCTTCCCAAATGAGTGACAGCACTGGGAAACAAGGATGCTTTCACCAAGAAAGGCAAGTCGCTGACCAGGAGGCTTTCAGAATGCAAAGCATAAAGCACAAATACTAGAGACACAGCAGCGAGTCCCAGGAGACACCACAGCGCCGGAGATCTCTCCGGGCCCCATACTGAGCCAATTTCACCAGGGCACTCCAGATGGAGCAGGCACGCTCTCCTTGCCTACTCCAGATGGAATCCCGGAAACCAAGAGCTTCCACAAGCAAGGCCCAGGTATGCGGGCCCCAGGACTAAATCTCCAGGCTGCATGGTGGCAGAGGAGCCTGGCTGTCCCTCCCCGGCTCCCTGCCTGCTGTCAGCCTGGCTGTCACCCCCACAATCTGCCTCCCGGCGCCATCTTAGCGCACCAACAGCCCTGGTCCAGAGACTCCCAATTGAATCCCAAAATGGATCAGTGCCCTACAGAGATGTCTCTAGAACATAGGCATTTATAATCTAGAAATTCAGAAGTGTGCGGCCGCTTTTGTGGCTGCGCAAACTCTCATGATATTCAAAATAAGTAGTGGAAAATAAATTATCTAGCATCTGCCCCTGGCAGGCAGGCTTAAATGGTAGGGAAAACATTTTTTTTTCTTTTTGGGTCACACCTGACTATGCACAGGGGTTATTACTTGCTTTGCATTCAGAAATTACTCCTGGCAGTGCTCAGGGGACCCTATGGGATGCTGGGAATCAAACCCGGGTTGGCTGTGTGCAAGGCAAACACCCTCCCCGCTGTGCTATAGCTCCAGCCCCATGTGGGAAAATTGGAGCAAAATATAATGCCCCAAAGTAGAGAGAGAATATTGGGGAAATTGTCTGCCACAGAGGGAGGGTGAGGACTGGGATGTGGGTGGTGGAAAATGTGCACCGGTGGAGGGATGAGTGTTCAATCATTGTATGGCTGAATCTCAAACACTAAAGCTTTGTAACTCTATCTCACGGTGATTCAATAAAATAAATAAATAATTTTAAAAATTGCACAAATACTTCAAGCAGAGGGTCTCCTGCTGTCCCTCATGGCCCACCCCATCCCCAACCCAAAGCTTTAATAGCCAGGTAGGCACCCACATCCTTTGTTCACCCAGAGAGGGGGAGATGGAAAGGGGAAGTTCCCTGCTCTGAGATCCACCCACACAGGACCTTGACCCAAGCTGCTGCGCGTTTTCTAAAGAAGGGGGTAAACGTCAACCGCCAAGAGTAGTAAAGCAGGGGCTGGAGCGATAGCACAGCAGGTAGGGTGTTTGCCTTGCATGCGGCCGACCCAGGTTCGAATCCCAGCATCCCATATGGTCCCCTGAGCACCACCAGGAGTAATTCCTGAGTGTAGAACCAGGAATAACCCCTGTGCATCGCCGGGTGTGACTCAAAAAGCAAAAAAAAAAAGAGTAGTAAAGCAGATCTCATTCTGTCAGCATGAGGCTGCCAGAGGTGACAGTATCTTAAACACCTGAGTGTATGGTTAGTTACTCTCTGTATTACAAACACACCCAGAGACAGCAGAGAATTCCGGGCCGAGAGCTGGAGAGGGGGAACACGGCTTTCACGGGGCTCTTCAAGAACATTCTTTGGAGCCTTCTCATTCTTAAAACGTCGCAGTGCTAACTTCTCCTGTTCTCCTTATCCATTATGAATTAGAACAACGATTAAAAATTTAGTGGGATAGGTTTCGACTGTCAGATCTCCAGCAATTTTTACCAGTTTCTTTCTATTCCCCGTCTCAGAGCTTTGCCTAGCATCTGCAAATGTTCCTTCCCGTCTCTGAGGTGCTTCAGTGCCATTAGCTGTCACAGACTGTGAGGCTGTTATTTGCTGTCAAGGGTAGTATTGGGTTTTTTAAATCAGGAATAATTTATATGGTGTTGTGACCTTACAGGAAGATGGAATTACCTTGAGGGGCTAAGCATAGGAGGAAAAAGTTTAGCCACCAAAATTTCATGGTTTTAAGAGCCTAAAGAAGGTCTATGAAGAACTTAAGGATGCCTCAGATCATGAAGGCTACCTTGGGACCATCCTAGGCCAGTCCTAAGGACTAGTTCTGCTGTCACCTACACAGCAGAACCCAGTTCATACCAACACACACAGAATCCAGTGTAGCATGCAAGCCACAAAGTCCTATACCCAGCCACGAATACCAGGCTGGCAAAGAAGAATCATTTGATGTGTAATCAGGATTACGTGCAATCGACAAGAAGAGAAATATATATTATTGGAAGTTAGACTGCATGTTCTAGAAGATAGGAGGAACACAGAGGAAACCTACCACAGACGTGCAAACACAGCTGAAAGACACAAGCTTGCACATGAAAATACCTAGGACGAGGGGCTGGAGAGCCAGCACGGTGAGTGAGGCTTGCCTGTGGCTGACCTGGGTAAGATCCCCAGGTTCCCATATGCACCCCCCCACCCAAGCCCTGCCAGAAGTGATCCCTGAGCACCATCGGGTACGGCCCAAATTTTTTAATTAAAAAAAATGGGGGCTGGAGTGATAGCACAGCATGTAGGGCGCTTGCCTTGAATGCAACTGAACCGGGTTCGAATCCCAGCTTCCCATATGGTCCGCTGAGCACCGCCAGGAGTGATTCCTGACTACATGAGCCAGGAGTGACCCCTGTGTGTCGCCGCCTGTGACCCCCCCCACCAAATAATAATAATTATAATAAATTTTTTAAAAAAATTTTTAAATCAAGAAAAACAACCAGGATGAAATGAACAGAAGCTCATTATCCTTTCTAATCTCTCATTTCAGAGCAAAAGGAAAATGAAAATTAGATCATAAAATATTATTACCATCTCTTCCATGGTTTTCTAATCATCGCAAAATAGAAACACAAGCCACCAGTGTAGCTTCTAATTAGTCCATCCTCTTCACTTAAACTACCAACTTCCTTCTTCCATGAACCCTTGTTGGAGAGAATTTATGAGGGATTTGAAATGGCTGCCCCTAATCACTTAAGATCTTTAAGAAAAGGGCTTCATGATAAAGGAAGAACTATAAAAGTCCATTGGTACAGATTCTCCTTAATGACACAGCTGAATTTGTCTACTTAACAGACTTGCCTTTCCGGCCCCGCGCGAGATTGACCCCGGAGGCAACTGAACCACTTTGGACACGAGCGGCGCCCCCAAAATGCCTCCAAACTGTGTGCTCGGAGCTTCTGGCCCAGGCGCTGCCAGCAGGGTATGGTCTTTTCTCTCTCAACTCTTTCTTTTTGAAAGCAGCAAGGCAATAGCCGGTTTTTAGACTCTACAGGAAGCCTGGGAAAGCTGATGGGGCGGGACTTCCGGATCCGCCCTGTGCCGGCCAACATTTAAGCATAGAGCCATGTGGGGACGCTCCTTTCCGGCCCCGCTCGAGATCGACCCCGGAGGCAACTGAACCACTTTGGACACGAGCGGCGCCCCCCCAAATGCCTCCAAACTGTGTGCTCGGAGCTTCTGGCCCAGGCGCTGCCAGCGAGTGATGCAATTACCAAAAGAATTTTCCCTGGACTTCATATAGAAATCCAAAACCCAGCCGCGCGACCTAATATCTCTTGATTGTCAGCAACGTGTAAATGTTCCTTTTTGGCAGGGCTTACCGTGGGGGGAAACTCCAAACAATAGTACTAAGTTTTTTGTTGAAGGGTAAAAGATTGTAGCGATAGAATTTTAGGCAGAATTTTCCCTGGACTTTATATAGAAACCCAAAACCGCCCGGCCACGGCAGCCTAATGTTATCTGATCATCAGCAATATGAAATGGTTCCTTTGTAATGGGTTGGACTTTGGGGGGACCATAATAGGGTTAAAGTTTGTAGCGACGTGTAATTTCTGGCTGTACTTTCCCTGGACTTTATACAGAAATTCAAAGCTGAGAGGCCGCTGCCATGGCCGCGCAACCTATTGTCATTTAATCATCACCAATATGAAATGGTTCCCTTTTAACGGGTCGGACTTTGGTGGGAAATCCTAACAAGAATAGTAAGTCTTTTGCTGAAATATTGAAGGCTACCAAAGTGGTAGCCATCTCTATAGACTGAACTAAGTCATATCCCCACGCCGGCTAAGAAGAAATATCCTTCTTTCTCGGGAAGAAACGTGGCGTGGCGTTAACCATAGTACGATGTCCATTAAGCTGACACGGACCTGGTGGCATGGGAATGGGATACAAGGGAATAAATTATTATGTACTTGGAACAGCGGGACGCTGGTGGAATCTCGAGCCGGGGCCGATACCAGCGTATTACTTTTGGTTCCAGAAACTGCTTGCAGACATTCTACCAGACTATCAACTAAGCCAGAGCCCCACGCCGGCTGATGACGGGAAATAACCATCTTTTTTGGTTTGTTTTCCCTTTGTCAGGCAGCGTGGTGATTACCAAACAGGCGTGATCTCAGTGGCACGGGACGAGGGGGGAAAAAAATAGAAAAGTTATGTAACAAACACCGGGACTTAATATCTCTACATTCTCAGCAATGGAGAGCCATCAAATGCTTCCTTGACAGTGGGACTGTCTTTTCTTTTTTGGGGGGAAACCCTAGCAACAATAGTGAGTTATGTTTTGAAACATGGACTATAACCAAGATAAAGCGTAAACGAAGTGAAACTTATCACTTACAAGGGCGGGGACTGGGAGGACGGGAGGGGGCGGGAGGTATAATGGGGTGGTTGGTGATGGAATATGGGCAGGGGTGAAGGGAAGGGTGTTTGAGTATTGTATAACTGACATAATCCTGAGAACTATGTAACCCTCCACATGGTGATTCAATAAAATTTAAATTAAAAAAAAAAAAACAGACTTAAGATTTTTTTCCTGATGGTTAATTCTTCTGTTTCTGAATTCTTCATCCATCCATCTGTATATTATCTATATTACAACTCTTGGGCCAGAGCGATAGTGTAGTGGGTAGGGAGCTTGGCTTAACATGTGGCTGACCCGGGTTCAATCCCTGGCATTCCCTGAGCACCACCAGGAGTGATCCCTGAGTGCAGAGCTAGGAGTAACCCCTGAGCACTGCTGGGATGTGTCCCCCCACAAAAAAAAAAACTTCTTACTGAAAGTGTCACAATCTAAAAAGTTCAAATAACTGGAGAGTTTTCTAATTTCATTTCATCCTTTTCAGGGGGAAATACACAGTGATACAACATATTCTTTTCTTTTTCTTTTTACTTTTGGGGTCACACCCGGCAATGCACAGGGGTCACTCCTGGCTCTTCACTCAGGAATTACTCCTGGCAGTCCTCAGGGAACCATATGGTATGCTGGGAATCGAACCCGGGTCCGCCGCGTGCAAGGCAAACGCCCTACCGGCTGTGCTATTGCTCCAGCCCCAATACAACATATTCTTAAAGAAGTTGTAGCACTGTAGCACTGTCGTCCAGTTGTTCATCAATTTGCTCAAGTGGGCACCAGTAATGTCTCCATTGTGAGACCTGTTGTTCCTGTTTTTGGTATATTGAATACGCCACGGGTAGCTTGCCAGGCTCTGCCATGCGAGCGGGATGCTTTTAGTAGCTTGCCAGGCTCTCCGAGAGGGACGGAGGAATCAAACTCGGGTCAGTCACATGCAAGGCAAATGCCCTACCCGCTGTGCTATCGCTCTAGTCTAAAGGATATTAGAGTTGGAATATAAATGCATACTAATCTATTTCCAACAGCATGCAATAATAAGTGATGCTCCGGCCAATACTCCTTAGACACCATAAATAAAAACAACATTGAAGGCAAACAGGCACAGTGGCACCCCCGCCCCCCCCCCCCATACATCTCCTTATGAGGTGTCAGCTGCGTAGACATATCCATCCTCCCAGGCTTTCCTAGAAACTCCCTTCTACTGGTACATAGTACAAGCCGCTGCTGTGGGGGATAATTAGACAAAGACAGCTTTTTCTGGCAAGGAAAAGGAACTGTGTGTGGGTTGGGGAAGGATTCCTTCAATAAAACAATTTCCCTTCCTAACTGGTGTGTGGGTAAAACTGAGAACATACTGTGTGAGAGTGTGTGTGTGTGTGTACTACAGATGAGAATATGAGCTTCACTCACTCCGTGGGCTCATAGCATCTCCACACTTGATCCTAGAGCCCAAGGGGCTCTAGGACCTTGTCTAGGGTTCAAGGTGAATGTCATGGAGAAGAGCCATTGAGTCTGTGACCAGGGGGCCATCTCAGAGCCTACCCTACTCCTCTGCCATCTAAATGTTTCCAACCTCTGAGCCTCATGATTCCCACTCTTTGGGCAGTATGGCTATCTCCTTGGGCAGAGAAGTTTTCTTATCATGCTGATTTGGTTTTGCCCTTTCTAGCTATACCCTCTAGGATGCACCAAAAGGTCAGCTTTTCTCGAACAGCAGAGGTGGCAGATTCGCCCTCTGGGTATAGGACTGGGTCTCACGTCTCTCTCAGTCACTTTTTTTTTTTTTTTTTGCTTTTTGGGTCATACCTGGAGATTCACAGGGGTTACTCCTATCTCTGCACTCAGGAATTACTCCTGGCGGTGCTCAGAGGACCATATGGGATGCTGGGATTCGAACCAGGGTCGGTTGTGTGCAAGGCAAATGCCCTACCCGCTGTGCTATTGCTCCAGCCCCTCTCTCAGTCACTTTAAGGAGAAGTTTCTGAGGGCTGGAAAAAGCATGCTATTGTTCCTAGTACAATCCCTGGCATCTCCAGGAGAGAATCCTGAGCACACAATCAGAAGTGGCCCCTGAGCACAGCCTGTGACCCAGATATTAAAACTCTTCTGTGTTGAGAGAGAGAGAGAGAGAGAGAGAGACAGAGAGAGAGACAGAAAGAGAGAAGGAAAGTGCCTGCCACAGAGACAGATGGGGGTTGGGAGGACAGGAGGGAAACTGGTAGTGGGGAATGTACACTGATGAAGAGACAGGTGTTGAAACACTATATAACTGAAACCCAGTCATGAACAACCTTGTAATTGTGTATCTCACTGGGATTCAATAAAAATAAGTTCAAAGCACTAGAGCACATGCCTCACACACAGAGGCCTTTAGTACAGTCCCTGGCACTTGCCTGGTCCCCCAAGCACCACCCGGCTGGCCTGGTGGTCCCCAGCATGGACTACCTGGTCAAGTACTGAATCCAGACCCACAGAGTCGGCTCCAGTAAAACCAGGAGTGACCTCCCCGTCTACAACTCCCTCTGCACTATTTGGGAGACCCTCCCCCAAACATCTATATGCACATACAGCCTTCCCTTTCATGAATGCAGCGGAATTAAAAGAACAAGGAAGAGGAAAGAGCTTGGCAGAGAAACAGGCAGTGATCACAAAATCGCTCCTCTCACTAGCACCCAACTCCCAGGAACGGGGGTAACAGTCACACAGGATGAGTTTGGCCAGGCACATGCAGACTGTTGTTACCTGCTTTGGAAGTAACCAGCTGCAACACAAGAGGCCGTCTTGTCACGATGCCAGACCCTCGAGGGAGAAAGTCCCTAAAAATTAGAAGAAATCATAGATTAGGACATTTTAAGCAAGTCTGATGATAAACCCACAAGGCAAGTTCCCCAGTAATCTCTGTCAAAGTCTCAGTGACAAAAAAAAAGGGGGGGGGGAGGCTGGAGTGATAGCACAACAGGTAGGACCTTGTCTTGCGTGTGGCCGACCCAGGTTCGATTTCTAGCATCCCATATGGTTCCCCGAGCACCACCAGGAATAATTCCTGAGTGCACGAGCCAGGAGGAACCCCTGTGCATCGCCGGGTGTGACCCAAAAAGGAAAAAAAAAGTCTCAGTGACATTTTCCACCAAAATAGAACAAAAGATCCTAAAATTTGCATGAAACCACAAAGGATACCAAACAATCAAAGCCATCTTGAAAAGGAAGAACAAATCTGGCAGTATCACATGCCCAGGTTTCAAACTATATTGTGAATACATAATCATCCAAACAGGAGAGCATCATGTAAAACAGATACAAAGATAAGCAATGGAATAGAGTAGAAGATACCAGGGCTCCCAGGGAGAAGGGTCTCTCTTCTGAACGTTTCTATTTTTGTTTGTTTTTTGTTTATTTGTTTGTTTGTTTTGGGGCACCGTACCCAGTGATGCTCAGGGGTACGTCCTGGCTCTGCAACCAGGAATTACTCCTGGTGGTGCTGGGGGGCCATATGGAATGCCGGGGATTGAACCATGGTTGGCCGTATGCAAGGCAAACACCCTACCCACTGTACTATCTCTCCAGCCCCTCTCTTGAATATCTCTACGTAAATACCATTACACACTTCTTTTAATATTATTTAACAACTCCGCTAGAACATTTGCTAGTTTTAATGGTTTGCATAAACACTCAAAATGCTGTCAAGTCAAACAAAGCATCAAAGATTTGCCCACAAAATCTGAACAAAAATGAGAGTAGTGGCTGGAGCAATAGCACAGCGGGGAGGGCATTTGCCTTCCATGCGGCTGACCCGGGTTTGATTCCCAGCATCCCATATGGTCCCCTGAGCACCGCCAGGAGTGATTCCTGAGTGCATGAGCCAGGAGTAACCCCTGTTCATCGCCAGGTGTGAACCAAAATGAAAAAAAATGAGAGTAGTTAACCTGATAATCAAAGGGAATAAAGAAAAATCAAAACTGTAGAATAAAAATCTGGGGGTTTTAGCAATAATACAGCAGGTAGGATGCTTGCCTTATATGTGACCAACCCAGTGCCGATCCCCCAAGCACAGCCAGGGGTAATTCCTGAATGCAGAGCCAGGGGTAACCCTTGAGCATCACCATGTGATTAAAAACAAAAACAACATAGATCTAGAAACACATCTGTTTGAGCTGTCAGACCCTGAACAAATATGCCTGAAGAATGCCCTTATAACAAACCACTAGATTATTTCTTTCAAAAATACACTAGGGCTGGATACATGGTTCAATGGGATGAACACACGGTTTGTACACAGAAGACCCCAATTTGATCCCCTGTACCACAAGGTGCACAGCTTGGTGTGACCCCCCAACCATAGAATGGGAAGCAGCCCCCCACAATGGGTGAGGCCCCAAATAAACAGAAAACAGATGAGTTAGAGGAGGGAAAGAAAGAAGAAAGGGCCAGAGAGGCAGTATGGAGGGGAAGGAAGGGAGAGAAAGAAGGAAGAAGGGAGGGAGGGAGGGAGAGAGGGACGGAGGGACGGAGGGACAGAGGGACGGAGGGACAGAGGGACAGAGGGAGGGGAAAGAAAACACACCTGCCTCAGTGCAAAATGAAAGGAACTTTCCCCTAACTACAGAACCCTTTCCCTTCCCTGTAGATGTAAATGAGAGCAGGCCAGAGCATCAGTTCCAGAAGTAAACATTTCCCGGCTGCTCCGGGTAGAAGACAAGCCAGCATCGCCTGCGCTCCCTGCTAATTCTCGGAGCCGAGGCACCCAACGATCCAGGGCTTGGTTTCACCAGGAGACAAGTGCAAACTATCACAAAACCTAGGGTGGACCTCCCAAGGTGAAGTAGCCTCTTGCTGACAGAGAGGAAAGGGGAAAAGGCCTGAGGCTCACGCAGGGATGCCAGAGACCAGAGAACACCAGACTCTGACAGACGGAAAGGGAAGACAGAAGGAGCCAGAGAGCATCTGGGGAAGAAGGCAAGAAATGGACTTGGGTAATGCCCAGAGCGTTTTATATGCTCAGATGTCATTTCATCACTGGGGGACCCAACAGAGAAAAGTTGGGAGGTGGGGGGACAAAAAAAAGGGTAAATAGACACCAGCCCATGGGGTGGGAGATGGCAAAGATGCTTTATCGAGGCATAAAGGAGATGGACAGACTGCAACAGCCAGATGGCCAGATTCAGTGGAGAGCACGAAGTGATGTGGGGAGGTGGTAGAAACTCCCCATTTCCGGGCTGGGCCTTGGGTTCAATGGTGAGACCACACAGCAGATTGGAAACAGAAGGAGATGCAGCTAGAGCGGATTCTTACAAGGTGCTTCCTTCCTACCAGTTTCTGTTCTAAGGACTTGCAGTGCTTAAAGGAAGATCCAGGGGCCAGAGTAATAGTCCCGTGGGTAGGGAGTCTGCCTTGCAAGATGTGTTCGATCCCTGGCACCCCGTACAGCCCCCTCATGCCTGCCAGGAGGGAATCCCTGAACACAGAGTCAGGAATATGTCCCAAGCATCACTAGGCATGAAGCAAATCACTGTCACTTTAATCACTGTCATCAATTTGCTCATCAATTTGCTTGAGCGGGCACCGGTAACGTCTCCATGGTAAGACTTGTTGTGACTGTTTTTGGCATATCGAATACGCCACAGGTAGCTTTCCAGGCTCTGCCGTGTGGGCAGGATACTCTCAGTAGCTTGCCGGGCTCTCCGAGAGGTACGAAGGAACCGAATCCGGGTCGGCAAATACCAAACAGAAAGTGAAAAGGGAAGAGGACAAGGGAAGACAGAGGCAGAAGGACAGACAGGCTAATACTGTCCCCACGCACACTGCCCTGAGAAGCACTGAGGTCATAGATTCTGCAAGCTGAGCACAAAGGGCCTGTTTAAATGGCTTTGGGCTTCTCGGCCCTAATTCTGGAGCGGTGCCAACCACTACAATGCCACTTTAACTGCTGAAGGAAGTGATTCTGCCAAAATGCACAGATTTAATTGGAAATTTTCCACTGCAGTTTCCTTTTCTCCCCTAAATTACTGGCACACACAAAGAATATTAGCACTTACAGATTTGTAAAAGATGGCATTTCGCAGCTCTCAGTTACTCTATAATTTCTAACTATCCAATAAATACCACTATCATTTTGTTTGGAAAACATCGTTACAAATTCATCTGTGGGAAACGCAGTGCCATCTTTTCCTTTTTTTACCGACATCTCAGTTCCATGTTTAGTGTTTATTCCCCAAACTCACACTTTCATTAAAACTAATGAATCAGTAATTAATGGTTCCCACTGCAACATTTTATTTTTTTATTTTTTTATTTATTTATTTTTAATTAGAGAATCACCGTGAGGGTACAGTTACAGATTTATACACTTTTGTGCTTATACTTCCCTCATACAAAGTTTGGGAACCCATCCCTTCACCAGTGCCCATTCTCTACCACCCGTAAACCCAGTGTCCCTCCCACCCTCCCCAATCCCATCTGCCCCCCAACCCACCCTGCCACTGTGGCAGGGCATTCCCTTCTGTTTTCTCTCTCTAATTAGCTGTTGTGGTTTGCAATAAAGGTGTTGAGTGGCCGCTGTGCTCAGTCTCTAGCCCTCATTCAGCCCGCAACTCCCTTCCCCCACATGGCCTTCGACTACAATGTAGTTGGTGATCGCTTCTCTGAGTTGACCTTTCCCCGGAACGTGAGGCCAGCCTCGAAGCCATGGAGTCAACCTCCTGGTACTTATTTCTACAGTTCTTGGGTGTTAGTCTCCCACTCTGTTATTCTATATACCATAGATGAGTGCAATCTTTCTATGTCTGTCTCTCTCTTTCTGACTCATTTCACTCAGCATGAAACTTTTCATGCCCATCCACTTAACTACAAAATTCTTTTTTTTTTTTTTATTAGAGACAGAAAATGTTTATTTTCTGAAATTCAGGTTACAAGGTGTTAAATTTGGCACACTTTAAACATACCACATCAGAGACTAGAGAGATACTACAGTAGATAGGGCACTTGTCTTGCATGCGGCTGACCATGGTTTAATCTTGGGCACCTCATGAGACCCCTCAGTCCCTAGTAGGAGTGATTGCTGAGCTCAGGGCCAGGAGTAGGCCCTATGCACCTCTGGGTTTGATCCTCCCCCAAAACAAAACAAAAGCCTTAACTACAAAATTCTTGACCTCCTTTTTTCTAACAGCTGCAGAGTATTCCATTGTATAGATGTACCAAAGTTTCCTCAACCAGTCATCCGTTCTGGGGCATTCGGGTTTTTTCCAGATTCTGGCTATTGTAAACAGTGCTGCGATGAACATACATGTGCAGATGTTGTTTCGATTGTACTTTTTTGCCTCTCTGGGATATATTCCCAGCACCCACTGCAACATTTTAAATGCAAACGCTTCCGAGTCAGAGATCTATAAAGTGAATGAATGAATGAATGAATGAATGAATGAATGAATGAATGAATGAATGTGTCCTCCCTGCCAGGAAATACTATTGAGAATGTAATGCCTGCATGCTTAATCCACTCGATTCGCTTCTCCTTAAAGTCAGTTTGCTCAGGAAGTTAATGCACCGAATAAATGAGACCCGGCTTAAAGGTACTCAACCACTGCCCTTTCCCAATCACTGGCTGTTCCTTCCCTGAGCAGCTGCCACAAATGCAGAGGCAAATGAAACCCTAAAGTCTCTATTGCCTACCCACTTCCTTTCCCTGTGTCGCTTCTGAACTGAATCCCACTTTTGCTAGGAAAGGCAATTAGCCCAACTTTCCTACAATTTTCAAATCTGCATTCCTTAGCTCCCTTATCAAAGGAAAGTCTCCATGCCTAAATTCTGGCAAAGTTCACAGAAGAGGATGTCAGGCTCCTCAAGGCTCACTCCTTGAAAGGGTCTGCTTCGGCTTTTGTTCTGCCCTCGTACCTCCTCTCCCAGCTCATCTGTGTTCATGGAGCTGCCAAACCATTTTCAACCCAAGGCAAGGGCAGCAATGGGCTACAGATGGCAGAAGAAAGGAAGACAAAGTTGGAAGGTAGGGGAGCTGCAGGATGACTCGGGGGAGGGGGGGGGAGAGCTGCTTTGCAAGAACCAGACCAAGAGTGGGGGTCCTAGTGATGCCCATATATGGTGTCTCTGGTCTCCGTGATCCTGGGCACTGCAGGAGATTTCCATAACACCCACAGAGGAAAGACACAGATCAGGACAATGACAACAGTGAGGGTCACAAACTCTCCCTTTTCTGCCTAAGAGAGAAAGAAAGCACGAGAGACCAACGCTGGGCCACGGAGCAGGCTCCTCAAGATTTTTCCGGACTCTCCTCCCCCACCCTGCCCCCACTACAAGAGCCTTACTGGACATTTCACCCACTGAATTGCCTGCAGTTAAATGGAATGTCATGGATACACTCCATGCCAGCATTTGTGCTGCAGGTGAATCCATTACACATTAAGAAGATTGAGGGGCTGGAGCAATAGCACAGCAGGTACGGCGTTTGCCTCAAACCTGGGCTCGATCCCTGGCATCCCATAGGGTCCCCCAAGTACCGCCAGGAGTAATTCCTGAGTGCAGAGCCAGGAGGAACCCCTGTGCATCGCCAGGTGTGACCCAAAAAGCAAGGGGAAAAAAAAGATTGAAGTGGGGATGGGAGCACTAAGAAATAAGCTTGTCCCCCAGAGACAAGCACAGGAAGCCAGGAATGGGTCTGTTCCCCTCGTCACATCCTGTGGGGTTTCCAAAAGATCCACGGGCCGAGAAGACCAGGGTGGGGCATTTCTGCCTCAAACCCCAGCTCATTTCCTTCCCAGCCCTGGGCCCATAGAAACCTCGTTGGCCAAGAGCAGGATTAGCGCCAGCAGCCAAAACGTTCCAGGGTGGCACGGGAGACCTGTGACTCTCACACCGTAGCCCTCTGACAGGACAGCTGGGAGCAAAGACCCAGGTGAGGAAGGAACCCAGGCCTACTGCAGAAAGGCTGGCTGGTCACTGTCCTTGGTCCTGACTGTCTGTTGGCGGCCCTGGCGAGGTGGAAGGGAACAGGAGCTCTGGTTTCCACTCCCAAGATGTTAGTTAGAAGGAAAACCAGGTGGGGCTGGAGCAATAGCACAGCGGAGAGGGCGTTTGCCTTGCACGCGGCCGACCCAGGTTCGATTCCCAGCATCCTTTCAGGTCCCCCGAGCACTGCCAGGAGTAATTCCTGAGTGCATGAGCCAAGAGGAACCTCTGTGCATTGCCGGGTGTGACCCAAAATGCAAAAAAAAAAAAAAAAAAAAGAAGGAAAACCAGGGGTGTATCTGGGGACTAAAAGGCAGGGGTAGGTTCTTTCACTGGCATGGGACCAAGAACACAGCAAGGGGAGCACTGTCCTGTTCCAGTTGCCCATTGCTGGTCAATTTGCATTGCACCAGTACTGTGCTTGGTCAATTTTCTTCACCTTATTTATTATAGATCTTTGGGGAGTTTCCAAAGGATTGTTGGCATTTGTGTTCCCCCTAATATAGGTGTGCTACTTCATTAAATAATAAATATAGAGGTGTCGCATGTATCATCTATTCTGTTATTAACTTATCCCACAAGTATATTTTTCCTGATTTATTTGGGGATCCCCCCCCTCCTTTGGCCCTATACTAGTGACTACATAAATTTTCAATATCGTGAGAGGAAAGAGAAAAAGTATTCCATTCACAATCAAGACCAGTAGGATCTGTTCATTAATCAACGGTCATTGGTGGCCAAGATGGCATTTGACATGAGAAATGGAATAGAGAAATCACAGTGGGATACTCCATCCAGGTGTGAGTTGATTTTCATCAAAGTTTTGTTAGACAAATAAAAAGTAGAATACTTGAGTGAAATTTTATTTTTTTTGCTGTTTGGGTCACACCTGGCGATGCACAGGGGTTACTCCTGGCTCTGCACTCAGGAATTACCCCTGACCGTGCTCAGGGGACCCTATGGGATGCTGGGATTTGAACCCAGGTCGGCCGCGTGCAAGGCAAACGCCCTACCCGCTGTGCTATCTCTCCAGCCCCAATGAGTGAAATGTTTTTTAATATTTATTTTTAAGTTACTTAAAAGGAAATTCCTGGAGCTAGAGTGATAATACAGCAGGTATGTTGCTTGCCTAGCAAATGGCCAACCCAGGTTTGATTTCTGGTAACCTACATAGTCCCCTGAGCATTACTAGGAGTGGCACAAACACAAAACAAAAATCCTAGTATGCTAAGAAGGGAATAAACTTGTTTTACATCGTGCAACTGAGGACAGCTAAAATCTTTTTTTTTTAATTTTTGGGTCACACCTGGCGATGCACAGGGGTTACTCCTGGCTCTGCACTCAGGAATCACCCCTGGTGGTGCTCAGGGGACCATATGGGATGCTGGGAATCAAACCTGGATCGGCTGCGTGCAAGGCAAACGCCCTACCCGCTGTACTATTGCTCCAGCCCCTAAAATCTTCTGATACTAGGCAAGTGACTGCATTCATGTCTTTAGCCAATCTGAAAGCTCCGTGGTCAGTGGCCCTGTGAAGGGACCCAGTGATCCAGTCTCATGCCTGCACAGAGTCTCATCAGCTCAGAAATCCTCCACTTGAAGCCTCAGGCCTTGAACCTCCCTCAAATTACTAATATTGTTTTGGCTTTGGGGCCTCACTCGGTGGCGCTCAGGGATGACTCCTGGCTCTGTGTTCAGGAATCACTCCTGGCAGAGTTCAAGGTACCATGTGGGGTGCTGGGGACTGAACCGGGGTCAATGAATGCAAGGCAAGTGCTCGTACCACACTATTGCTCCAGCCCCTGAAATCAATTCTATCCATGCCAAACCGCCCACTGCATTTTCAACCTGGAGACTAGGCTTTAAAGACTCGTCCTCTATTGACATTCAGGCTTATGTTTCTGTCTAGCCAACCTGTTTCACCCTGCAGCAATATGAGTTCTGTGCCCTATCTGCTGTTACCTCTCTGACCCCAGAAAAGGCATTGTTGAATGTTCTAGTATTTGCTGTGGTCCGTTCCATGAAACCCCATACAAAGGATATTTATGAAAAAGCAGTCACATTCTCCTTGCAATCTCCCCACAGTTCACTCCTTTGAAAGGCCTCTCTTAACCTAACTGTTGCAGAAAAAATTTCACCCAGAGCCCAGGAAAGAAACACAAGTAGCTTTGAAACCAGGAACAACAGCCCTTTCATGTGTCCAACCCTTGCTCAGAACCTACAACACTCTCTCCACCAGCAGAGAAATCCATCTCCCAAGGTTTGGTCCTGCAGACAGACACACGGCTGCCCGTGCCTCCGGCTTATCCAAAATTCAGCCAGGAAACCTGCCCATGAGCCCGCAGCGGCCAACACCTGCTGAACCAGCTGGGGGCGAGGCAAGGATGGAGCTGAGAGTCTTTGTTCGCTAAAACAAAAACAATCTCCCCTTTGTAGCCAGGATTATCGCCGGGGCCACATTTTCTGCAGTGTCAACACCACCCCAGGTCACTGCTTTGATTTTAAGCCATTGTCCAGATTTCAGGCTCTTGCTTATAAAAGACAAAAACACATCTCACGTCAGGAATTTGGGATCGGGAAGCTTTCAAGGCTTATCCTTCCTGAATGTCAGCGGGCGCTCCCACAATAACGAGCGTTTTTACTTTCGTTTTTCCACAGACGGATTGTACAGAACTGGCAGTCTGCCAAGGATAATTAACATGCTCTGTCCTCTGATGGGTAAGGGAGTTGAAGAGACCTTAAAATGTTTGGTTCTTAATAATTGCCACAGCAGGTTACTGTTCCAGTCAGAGAGCTCAGCGGAAAGAACACCACATTTTAGAAAAAAAATTTTTAAGAGAAGAGTCCCTACTTCAGGACAGATACCAAGTAATGTATTCTCCAGGGAGCAGAATACAATCTGGGATAGAATTTGTTTTATTCCTGTATTTTTGGGGATATGTGTGTGTGCAGAGGAATGGGGGGAGATCTTGTTTGTTTGAGGGCCACGCCCGGCAATGCTCAGGGCTCCCTCCTGGCTCTGTGATACGGAATCAATCTTGGCAGGCTTGGGCGACCATATGGGACACTGGGAATCTAAACTGGATTGGCCTCTTGCAACACTGTTCTATCACCCCAGCCCCCTCAAGATTTTTCTTAAGAATAAAATAAACGGGGGCAGGAGCGATAGTACAGGGGGAAGCGAGTTTGTCTTGCACACAGACAACCTGAGTTCAATCCCCAGCATCCCATACGGTCCCCTGAGCACCACCAGGAGTGATTCCTGACTGCAGAGCCAGGAGGAACCCCTGAGCATTGCTGAGTGTGACACACCCCCCCCCGAAAAAGAATAAAATAAACCCTGGGGGCCAGAACAACAGTACAAGTAGGAAACCTCCTTGCACACAGCTTCTGGGTTTGATCCCAGTACCCCATGTTGTTCCCTGAGTACCACCAGAACTAGTTCCTGAGTGCAAAGCCAGGAGTAACTTCTGAGCATCTCCGATTGTGACCCCAAAACAAAACCAAACAAAAATATTTTTAAAAAAAAGTTGACTATTGGGGCTGGAGCAATAGCACAGCGGGTAAGGCGTTTGCCTTGCATGTGGCTGACCCGGGTTCGATTCCCAGCATCCCATATGGTTCCGTGAGCACCGCCAGGGGGTATTCCTGAGTGCAGAGCCAGGAGTAACCCCTGTGCATCGCCAGGTGTGACCCAAAAAACAAAAAAAAAAATTTAACTATTAAGAATTTTATGATTTCCATGGGGGCTGGAGTGATAGCACAGCGGGGAGGGCATTTGCCTTGCATGTGGCCAACCTGGGCTCGATCCCCAGCATCCACATGGTACCCCAAGCACCGCTAGGAGTAATTCCCGAGTGCAGAGCCAGGAGTAACCACTGAGCATCGCTGGGTGTGACCCAAAAAGAAAAAAAAAGAATTTTATGATTTCCAGGGGAAATAACAGATTAAAATGTCTTTAATACACAATGGAAATATAACTAGGGATTTATAATATCGTTTCTTTGACAAGGCCTTATTTATAAACAGATTCTCTATACAACCTACACAACCTGGCTCTCTCTATCCCTCTCCCTCCCTTCCTCCCTCCCTCTCTCTCTCTCTCTCTCTCTCTCTCTCTCGATATATATATGTATATATACACACATATATATATATCTCAATCAGCAATTCAAGTGAAAAGCAACAATTTTTTAGCACCCTATAACCAAATAAGAGCAAAATTCTTTGGGAAAAATTCTAGCTAGCACTTAAATACCAAATTTTAATTGTAGTGGAAAATAGGGCTCAGCCTCTATAGAAAACAGTATGGAAACACCTCAGAAAATTAAAAATTGGGCTTCCATATAAACCAGCAATTCCATTTCTTGGTATCTACCCCAAGAGCCCAAAAACGATACTTCAAAAAGATATTTGAAATATACCTGAGCATCCCCAGGTATAGCCCTGGTGCCCCTCGTACCCCAGGGCATGGCCCCAACAGCTTCATGTTGCAGGGCCTGAGAACTAAATCATCTGGCCCATCAGGTACCTTCTGGGAGTGGCCTTTCGTCTCCCTAACCATTGCTTGGAACCCCTCCCCCCAAAAAACACAAAGGGAAGGCAATGAGCCATCCAATGGGGAATAGCCCAGCCTTTCCTCTTGGCTTTTCCTTACTTTTCACTCGGCATACCTCCCTCCTGACTCCGCCGGCCACCCAAGGACAAAGGCATCACCCACAGCCAGCAATCTTTTGTGACCACAGTTGGGAGGCCTGCTGGGGAGAAACTATCTCATCACACGTGTGGACCAGACTAAAGGTGGAGGGAACAAAATCCAGGCCAGTGCGCTGGCTGGTCAAGCATCACCCAGAGATACGGGCACACCATTCTGATGCTGTCATTTGTGTCTAGGTGAAGAGCCTAGACGTGTTCACACTAATCCTCCTGTGTATAGCTAACACATGGATAGAGGGATCCCAGTTTCTTGGTTTGGGGAAGCGGAAATGGGAAGGGACAGATTAGTAGGAGGAGGTGGTGAGAATCATCCCAGAGGTGACAGCTAAGAGGGGGAGACCCTAGTATGGGTCCATGCTGAGTTTTTCAAGCTACACACAGAAGGATTAGTGTGAACACATGGATGAGGCCTCTCCCGCTGTGACGGTGGAAAGAAACTAAGAATCTGATATCCCGGTATCCAGAACCATAGTCCACAGCTCCAATCTTAGTTTCCACCCCCCTTCTTCAACTAGAAGATGACAGGCTCCTTGCAGCAAGAGCAGCCGCTGTTGGGTCTGTATAGGCAGGAAATATAAAAGGTGATCATGGGCGTCGGGGAGAAAGGAAGGAAGTGCTCAAAATACTCACACTCACACAGAGTAGGAAGTTATTACCACCGTTCCAACAGGAGCTAGCTTACCATTCTTAGGCTGATATTTGTGTAAGAGGTGTGTAGAAAAAGAGGGAAAAGAGATGGAACAATCTCCCTTCTCTGGAAAGAGAAGTTCACACAACTGACATCTACAACTTCAAGTGAATCTTTAAAGTAATTCAGTTGGGGAAAGGGTCAGGGGTGTGGCACAGGGGTAGAGGGGTACTCCTTGCATGTGTGAGGCCCTGGGTTCTATCAAAAGGAGGGAAAAAATGTCAGGGAATTGACATTTACTCTTAAGTTTTCAGCATGTTCTGAAAAAAGCATATTTAAAGCCAAATTGACTCCAGAAGAGTCACCAACCAACTCCATTTTAAACAATTTTGATTTGTCTAGGAAAGCATCTGTTTGTTTTCTAGGAAAATGAACCAACTAGTCATTCTTCCTGCTTGGCCAGAAACCCTACTTCTATATAAATTCATGGAATGACTTATTTCTATAAGAGGCTGAAGGCAGTTTTAAAAAGCCCACTCTTAAAGTAAAACCAGAAAACATTCACTCTGAACATTATTTTTATTATTCTTTTCCTTAGCACAGTGGTTGGGCATTCTCCTTTCACGCGGCCGACCCAAGTTCGATTCCTCCGCCCCTCTCGGAGAGCCCGGCAAGCTACCGAGAGTATCAAGCCCACGTGGCAGAGCCTGGCAAGCTACCCGTGCATATTGGATATGCCAAAAACAGTAACAATAAGTCTCTCAGTGAGAGATGTTACTGGTGCCCGCTCCAACAAATCGATGAGCAACGGGATGACAGTGACAGTGATTATTTTCCTTGAGAGAGTAGTACAGTATCAATCAATCTTAGACTTAAGTTCAGCCTCACAAAAAAGAGGCTTTGGCCAGTGACCCAAACAAATAAGACAACAAGAAATTTCCTGGTGAGTCATTTCAAACCAACACTGCTTCTGCAAATCCACCTTTACCTGAGAAGGTCACAAAGAAAAAATGTGACTCACATACAATCAGAGGTGAGAGGCACCTTGGCATTAATTCTTCTCTGTAATTCATTTATTTGCACAGAAAATGGGCATCTCTTTTCCCTGTTTTTCATGCAAACAGGCATGCATGACTATTGGAAACATACATTGATCTTTGTGGATACACACACACGCACACACACACATATACACTTTATACTTACTCTGTATTTAGTTTGATTTTGCATATGTGTGTGTAGAATATATCTATGCTGGAAATACATCACTATTTTAAAAAAATTAAAAACATGAAGGCTGGAGAGATAGTACAATGAGTAGGGCACTTGCCTTGCATGTGGCCAACCTGGGTTCAGTCCCCAGCACCATATATCACACCTCACCAGGAGTGATCCTAAGCCCTGAGCCCATCCAGTTGTGGTCTGCGCCCCCCCCAAATAAAAAACAGGAAAAATGTATCTTTGGGTGGCAGGGGTGGGCCACACCTGGCAATGCTCAGGGGCTACTACTGTCCACAATCAGGAAATCCCTCTTGGCAGTGCTCAGGGGACCATATGTGTTACCAGGGATTGAACCCAGATTTTACACGTAAAACAAAGATAACTTACAATATAAATTTAATGATAACATATAATTACACCTATTGGAGGTATAATTATATATTTAATGTATTAGTTCTGCGTGAAAATTGGTTCATGTGAAATTACATCATGTATTGTGCATTTTCCGAAGGAAGGAGATTTACTTGAGGCACTTTTTCTTGTAAGTGCTGAGCACTTATTGGGTTAATACATTTTAAATATAAATTGAAACTCAACTCCAATCCCACTGCCCAGCGATGCCATCTCCACATTTCATCTCGGGCCTCTCAAGCAGTTCTATACCCTCACTTCTCCTGACAATACTGCCGCCCTCCACATATGCTGGGGTAACCTCCTTGCTCACTTAACGGGCCAATGTTGCTCCTCGGAATAAACACTCCTCTTCACCATCGGGTTCCTAGGCTGTACACTCGTCTATTTTGAGAGGTTGCAAATGTGTGGCATTTAGGGTGTTTCTGTTTTCCCTCTAACATACACAGCTCACTTTCTAAATGAGCCAATTTTGGCATTATTTGTATTTTCAAAGGGCCGGTGCCTTAAAGGAAGAGTGACTAGTTTTTCCACAACCCACCTTCCCTCGGAAGACTTTGGTCTCGAGTCACAAGACACATCCAAAATGCAAAAGCATCCTCTTGCCATCATGGGGTGGATCCCAAGGGCATCCACGGCCCATGTGTGCTGACAGGCTAGCTGGGCTTCTGCCCTGTCCCCCACCTGCCTGTATGCAGCAGTGGGGATCCCAGGCCCCCTGGTAAAAGCATCCTCCAAACTATAGCCCCCGATCAGGTGCCTGTCCTGGAGACCCGAGTTCAGGTCACTGGGAGCCAGAGAGCAGGCTCTGGGGTCCTTTGCCTGGTGTGGACCCGGGAGGCAGCTCTTTAGGCTCACTGGGCCACCTGCCAGCAGTGTGCTGGTGAATCATGGTGGAATACTGTAGAAGTCACAGTTGCTGTGGCTGAGGTGGGGTGATCAGGAACCCATCACGTGGCGTGCAGACTTGCCGAGTTCCCCGGCTTCCGGCTTTCTTGAGAGCTGCGAAGACACTGGTTCAAGGAGCATCACTTTAGGAGCCAAAGGCCCAATGTCTAATTCTCCATTGCTAGAAAGCAATGCTTAGTAGATAACTGGATACAAGGGGTTTCTTACAGCTTTTATAGCAGGAGTGTTTCCATTATCAGCAGCTCATCCACATTGATAGAGAATTGAGATATTTGCACAAACACCTCCATCAGGCTCTCAGACACTCAGAGAAACCCGGAGCTTATGGGCCCCGTGAATAACACATAACCTTGGCAGGAGCACAGTCTGCCTTGAACTCTAAAAGTACCACTACCCCAACATGCTGAGTCACTGTGCCTTCCAACTCATACTTAAAAATGGGACAAGCCAGAGCAATAGTACGGTGGGTATGGTGTTTGCCTTGCATGCGGCTGACCCAGGTTCAATTCCCGGCACCCCATATGTTCCCCTGAGCCAGCCACGAGTGACCCCTGCATGCAGAGTCAGATGTGGCCCACCAAAATAAACAAATTATAAAAAGGGAGCTGGAGAGAGCCTGGGGTGTAGTTTGCATTTGCCACAGGAGGCCCTGGGATTCCATCCTCAACACTGCCAAAAAGTAAACATATAAAATTAAACTGAAGCAAGAAAAGACATTTGAACTACTCCCTTGCTTTGTTTTTTTTTTCCGGAGGGGGTAGTTGTTGAGTCAGACCCAGCCATATTCAGGACTTACCCCTGGCTCTGAGCCCAGGGATCACTCCTGATAGGGTTCGAGGGACCATATGAAGTGCTCGGGATCAAACTCAGGTCAGCCACATAGAAGGCCCCGGCCCTCCCTGCTGTACTATTGCTCCGGCTCCTCCCTTGCTGCTTTTCTTGAAACCACGCAAGCCAGGCCCTTCCCTCATAGGACCAACCCTGGTACTTACTAGGATGAAACAAGACTCAGGAGAAGGAGAACTGGCAGTGGTTTTGATTTGGGGAAGCAATATACTGAATGCTGAGAACTACGAAGTGAAAAATCAAATGTGTGAGCCTAAAATTCCTGATTGCACAAATTCTGGCAGCACAGAGAGGCACTCAATGCTAAGATCTTAGGAAATTTCCATCCAGGTTGGAATCATTCAAAAGGCACCCGGGGAGAGAGAGAGAGAGAGAGAGAGGAAAAGGAAATGTGGATGAAAAATTCCAACAATACTCAGGTATCTCTAGGGGATGAATACTTGCTCCTGGGGCAGTGATGACATTCCCTGCTGTGTAAAATCACAAGAGGAAAGAAGTAAGGTCATGGGCCCTGTCTCTTACTGAGAGAGACATTCAGGCCCTGCACAGATCTTAGTGCAAGAGGAGGGCAATAATTCATGGCTTGCTCTATGCTCTCCCACTCAGCACAAGTTCCATTGCCAGTTCCTGTATCAAACCCAGTGTCTCAGTCAATCCACCTGCAGGACCTGGACCCAGATCAATTCATCACAGGCAATTTTTTTTTTTTTTGCTTTTTGGATCACACTCAGCGATGCTCAGGAGTTACTCCTGGCTCTGCACTCAGGAATTACTCCTGGTAGTGCGTGGGGGATCCTATGGGATGCTGGGGGTTGAACCCATGTCAGCCGCATGCAAGGAAAACACCCTGCTTGCTGTGCTATCGTTCTGGCCCACCAGCAATTTTTTAAAATGAATGAATTTCTGGGGGCTGGAGCGAGAGCACAGCAGGGAGGGCATTTGCCTTGCACGTGGCCGACCCAGGTTCAATTCCCAGCATCCCATAGGGTCCCCTGTGCACCACCAGGAGTAATTCCTGAGTGCAGAGCCAGGAGTAACCCCTGTGCATTGCTGGGTGTGACTCAAAAAGAAAAAAGAAAAAAAAAGAATTAATTCCTGCAGACATAGGTACTCAAGCCTTTTTTTAATTTCAAAATTTTAAAATGCTGAAATGTGGGGCTGAAGCAATAGCACAGCGGGTAGGGCATTCGCCTAGCACGCGGCCGACCCAGGCTCAATTCCCAGCATCCCAAAAGGTCCCCAAGAACCGCCAGGAGTAATTCCTGAGTGCATGAGCCAGAAGTAACCCCTGTACATCACCAGGTGTGACCCCCCAAAAAATAAATAAATAATAATTAAAAATATAAATAAATAAATAAAATGCTGAAATGTCCAGGAATCTCCTCCATTGTTTCCTGGTCTTGCAACCTGTGCCATGGGCTTTATTAATCACGGAGGGAGAGAACAGAAAAGGGAATCAAGATGGTCATCCCCAAGAAAGGGAGAGGGCAGGGGGTAGGAAACTTCAACACTGCCTCCCCCTGCCCCCCCCCCCAGTTACAGAAAAAATAAGCAAAGCACATTCAAATTCCACAGGCTGTGTGTAATCATCTTCTTCTGAGTAGCTGGATAGCTGATCTTAAATACCCAGGACTTCACTCTTCGTAATTCCAAGGGGCATAGATTTTGAAATGAAACTTCAACTTTATTTTTAGGCTCTCTCGGAACCTTGTTAGGCAGCCAAAGATAAGGAAATCTGATCCCCCAAAGATCGTGCTGATAATCACAACCATTGTCCTTGGGTGGGAGGGGGGGTTCAGGGTGGATGACCTAGAGAACCAGTAAGCAAGAGCATGGCACGAGGCAGCGGGGTGAGGGAAGACCCTCGCCAGAGGACCCCACATTCATCTGCACCCTATTCATCATCAGACACCCCGCCTAAGACTTCACCACAGGGCCAACCTCGCAAATATGAATGAGGCAATTCTCTTCTTGGGAACTTGAATTCCTCAGTTCAACAGCTAAAGGTCAAAGAATTGGGCTAATGAGAACATGCCAGGGGTGGAGGGGAGCAGGCAGGGAGGGAACCAAGGGCAGAGATGCAAATATCTAGGGTAAGCATAAGAGTCCTGGCAAAAAAGATGCTGTTAGGAGAGGTGCCCTGTACTTCATGGTTCTTTTCGGGAGTTTTCCACTGAGTTGATAGGTTATCTGTGTCCCCACATGCTTCTTCTTGCTCTAACATCCTCTTGAATGATTTCACGGGTAATTAGCACCTCTATTAAGGATGGAAATCAAGGGCAAGGATTAAACAAAAGGTAGCCTGATTTCTCCACTTAGCAATAAATCCAGAAAAAAATTAATTAAATAGTGTATTATAGAGAAAAGACCAAGAGAGAGTCCTCATCTTAGGTAAACTCAACTTATACCCAAGCTGATTCATGAAACACTTCAGTAAGGGATGAATTGCTGCAATCTTTGACTTTAAAACAGTCTCTACCAGGGGACAGGGTCGGGGGCAGGGGGGGGCCTTGCCAGTGTGAGGGTTCATGTTTGAACTCCAGTACCAGCCCATGTGCACCAAGTATGGTCCTATTGTTTGGAATTCCTGGTACCACCAAAAAAAGTATGGAATTTCCAACACACTGTAAATATGTCTTGCAACTAATCACGCAAGCACCTTGGCCAAGTGTGTGTTCCCTAGGCATTGCAGCAACAAGGGAAGGAGGGAAATAAATAATAATTCACAAGTTATGGGTTGGGGAAATGGCTCAAAGGGCTAGAGTTCATACTTTGCGGCATGTGCGAGCCCTGGATTTGATCACTAGCGCCTCATGATCTCTTGAATATAGGAATAATCCCTGAGCACTCCCAGATGAGGCCCAAAGATAGAAGAAATAAGTTGATTCTAAAACCAAAAAAAATGCTGCTTTATAAAATTATTCCACTATGACTATATTTGACACACAAGAATCCCTGGACAGATTATGCTTCAGCTACTCAAAATGTGTTTCATATACAGTGTTTCAAACATATGCCAAAAGTGGGCCAGAGTGATGGAGTAGCAAGCAGGGCACGTGCCTTGCACCACCAACTGAGTTTAATCCCTGGCACTCCATATGGATCACCGAGCCCACCAGGAATGATTCCTGAGTGCAGAGCCAGGAATAAGTTCTGAGCACCGCCGGGTGTGGCCCAAAATTTTTTAAAATACACCTAAAGAAAAGCTTGCCTGTGTTTTTACCAGGAGGTTGGACAGCTAAAATTATAGTTATTTTATTTCTATAGTTCTAGGGCCTCATCAGAAGCAAGGCAGAGTTCTGTGATTTAAGTTGCAACAGTAATCTTTCCCAGTTTCACGCTAGACTCTGCACCATTAAAGCCTGTAAGTGGAAAAAAATACTGGGGAACTAAAATGAGAAAAAAGCTTACTTTCCATACAATAAAATAGAGGACAAGTATTACCCCAGCTTAAATTCCTGGATATGCCAGAACTAGATGGATATTTCTATGACTTAGCTAATAACCTGGAACAATACTTGCTTTCCAGGTAGCATTCTTGAAAAGATCCAAGGAGGTAATTGAAGATAAGGCCACAAGTTTTTTTTTTCTTTTTGGGCCACTCCTGGAGATGCTCAGGGGTTACTCCTGGCTCTGCACTCAAGAATTACTCCTGGTGGTGCTCAGGGGACCATATGGGATGCTGGGAATCGAACCCAGGTTGGCCGCGTGCAAGGCAAACGCCCTCCCCGCTGTGCTATTGCTCCAGCCCCAAGGCCACCAGTTTTCCTTTCTGAAACTACCATTGTAAAATCTAATAAATCCTCTTTCATCCAGAAACTCAGTACTTTAATCACAAACATGATATACCCAAAAAAAGAGTTTGTTTGGGCTTATTAGTTGGTATTCTTTCTGGATGATCATCAATAAATGCCATTTATCCAACAATGATGCAAAGTGTTTCCTGGGGACCTTTCAAAGCTGCTGTGAGTACCCTGGAGTTTGAGCCCAGAAGAAGAAAAGACAGAGGGTGCTGAGAGACCCCCAGAAGACAAGGGGGTCTCTGGGAGTCAGGAGAGAGCTGGGATGTGACTAAGTTGGTTAAAGAGGGCTACCATGAGGAAGCAATGAAATTCTACAGAGCACAAGAGGGCACGGCAGAATTTTAAAAGGCATGCTAAAAAAGTAATAGGGAAAATAGGAAGGGAAAATGGTCTTTATCTTCTGCTGTAACTTTGACTTTTTATTGGGAGAATTTGAAACTTCTACAAATGTGTAGAAAAGAGTGTAATAAATTAATCCACAGGTTCCCATCCACAGTCCATCTTCCCTTCCCCCTTTCCAGGGACAGGAGAAACAGAACAGCGGGGAATGCACAATTTGCACACAGCTGACCCAGTGTCATCCCTGGTATCCCTGGTGTCCCTTAAGGTCACCCAAGTCACCAGGAGTGATCCCTGAGAGCAGAGCCAGAAGTTAGCCCTGAGTATACCTCGGTATAGCCTAAAGCCCAAGGGGGCAAAAAAAGGAACACTGAATTATTTTGACTGCACAAATATCAATGTCATATAATTTTAAGGGAGCTTTAATAATTTTTTTAAACTGCTGATTTCCCTCCAAGTCTTCAAATAAGAAATTATTCAAATTTGAGCCGGAGTGATAGTACAGCGGGGAGGGTGTTTGCCTTGCACATGGCAGACCCAGGTTCAATCCTTGGCATCCCATAGGGTCCCCCAAGCAATGCCAGGAGTAATTCCTGAGCGTAGAGCCAGGAGTAACCCCTGAGCATCACTGGGTGTGACCAAAAAAAGGAAAGAAAGAAAGAAAGAAAGAAAGAAAGAAAGAAAGAAAGAAAGAAAGAAAGAAAGAAAGAAAGAAAGAAAGAAAGAAAGAAAGAAAGAAAGAAAGAAAGAAAGAGAGAGAGAGAAAGAAAGAAAGAGAGAGAGAGAGAGAAAGAAAGAAAGGAAGGAGGGAGGGAGGGAGGAGGGAGGGAAGGAAGGAAGAAAGAGAAAGAAAGAAAGAAAGAAAGAAAGAAAGAAAGAAAGAAAGAAAGAAAGAAAGAAAGAAAGAAAGAAAAGAAAGAAAGAAATTATTCAAATTTGCTTAATCACAAAAATATACCTATGTATATATCTCTTCACAAGCACTCATCCCTCCATAAGCTTGTATATAGAGAAAATGATAATCAATTTTAAATCTGAAAACTTCAATACCTGAAAAAAGAAAAGTGAAAACCTGACATGCAAGTTTTTAAAAACAAAGAAAAACTATCATCTCTAGTTAGAAAGAGGAAATATTGAGTTCATATTATATTAAGTTTGCAAATGAGTTCCAGGAAAAGAACTGTCTAGCATTTGCTAAATAATGTACTTTAATAGATCCTTTAGTTGTGGCAAAAGACTTCCTCAAATTCCTTTCCTATGGCTAAGTAACACTTGGAAGAAAAACAGATACAGTCTTAGGTTTGAAAACTACTCATGGCGATGATGTCCCAGTCCATGAAGGGAACCTCTGGTTGGGACTAGAACGTGTCCACTGGGAGTAGAGGAAGCAGTGCCTAAGGAAAGCCTGATAGCAGCATTAGAAATGATTCTTCTATTGCCATTTGGAGGGAGAGATAAAAAATGAACATTACTGGGGCTGGAGAGAGAGCACAGCAGGGAGGGCGTTTGCCTCGCACATGGCCAACCTGGGTTTGATTCCCAGCATCCCATAGGGTCCCCTGAGCACTGCCAGGGGTAATTCCTGAGTGCAGAGCCAGGAGTGACCCCTGTGCATCGCCAGGTGTGACCCAAAAAGCAAAATAAATAAATAAATAAGATAAAAAATGGACATTACTTTCTCCTTTTTTTTTTTTTTTTTTTTTTTTGCTTTTTGGGTCACATCCAGCGATGCTCAGGGGTTACTCCTGGCTTTGCACTCAGGAATACTCCTGGCGGTGCTTGGGGGACCATATGGGATGCCGGGGATCGAACCCGGGTCAGCCGCATGCAAGGCAAACGCCCTACCTGCTATGCTATCGCTCCGGCCCCACTTTCTCCTTTTCTAAAGAAAGGAAAATACAAAGTAGGTCGCTTTTCCTACATTTTTAGCTTCCCAGATAATATCCTGAGGCGTTTCGCAGCGTTTCGTACAACCAAGGGGACGGACTTCCCTGATCTGCTTTTCCCTCCAAGCAAAGCCTGAGGCCTCAGACCAAGTTCTCCCAACACATCTTGCCACCTGATGTGCCTAAACGCGACTTGGGATGAGAGACTCTATCCACCCCCGCCAACTCCAAGTTGATGCTCAGATGTCCCGCTTGCTCCTCAAAGTCCCTTTGCCCTCCCTGTGTTTTATCTCTGGCCTCATGGTCCCAATAACACTGTAGGACATGGCTTACCTTATTGTTTCTATTCACTGCCTATCGTTCTCCTGGTAGAATGGTAGTTCCTGGAAGACAGGTACCTGGAACTCCCTTTTGGGATTTGTTCCCTGCTCTTCCAGTAGTGCCCGTACACCAAGGGCTTCTAATGACACCCAAGAAACAAAAACAACAAACGTCTGCCACACCTGAGGCTCTAAATAACCTTTTACCACCAGCAATGCTTCGTGGTCATTGTGAATTGGTCGTCAGCAAATACCAAGCTTTCAAATCTGTTCTACGAAACCAGCCCCTATGAAAAACACCACTAGGGGCTGGAGCGATAGTACAGTGGTAGGGCGTTTGCCCTGCATGCAGCTGACCCGGATTCGATTCCCAGCATCTCATATGATCCCCTAAGCACCGC